>NC_141148.1:36791041-37391041 GCF_053477565.2 Lygodium microphyllum
GCTTGGAGCAAATAAGAATAGCATAAAAGAGGTACTAATGCAATATGTGTTTATGCATAGAGAGCTATATTTGGAACCTAGAACTTCAAATTTTCCAATGCATAGACCAAATTGTAAGAATTTGATTCTTAAAGTCTTTCTTTTATTGAACTTGGTTTAAGCTTTTCCATTATAACATGTGTTTATCTTGTAGATGTCTACCCCTCTAATCTTGAGGAATGGCAACCAATCTTGTTAATGTTATTGATATTATGCATGATTTGATTGGAGAAGAAATGTACAAAGGTAGAAAGAAGATAGAGATTGCAGAGAATGGAATATTCTTTTATAATGATTCATATATTGTCCCATTTAGCATAGCCAATGGGGATCAATATCCCCCCTTCCTTTGCTAGATTTTTTAAGCTTTGAGTGGCCTTTGTCAAGTCCATCTACTAGTGAGGACTATAGATGTAAAATCTTTTATGAGATACAGAGAGCATTAAAACCTAATATCTTAAGTAGGCTAAGCAAAGTTACTTTGTTATGCCTATTACTATATTTGTTGATTTCTTTTCTAATGCCTGAGATAAGAATATCAAAGGCCATGCTTTTAGTAAGGAGACTATCATATGATCATGTCATACAATTTATTGATGAAGGATGGGACACTAGGACAGAAGGAAAATTTATATGTTAGATAGATCAAGACTCTATAGCTTGTAAATATATGGTTACTACTCAAAATTTCATCCTCAGCTTTTATTATAGTAGATGGCATTATATTGATCATAGTTTGGTTACTTTAGACCAAAATCTTGACAATTTTAGCAAAGATCCTATAGTGGTTCTTGATGTTTGGTTCAATGAAGACATTATTTCAACCCTAAATGTTAGATCATCATGTACACTACATCAAGTGAGGATGGATTTACAAAATGAAGATATTGAATTACCATGCTCATTTGTGTTCCAACTTGATAACAAACGAGTACGTTGTTATATCATATTTGTAATATCCCCGCCGCCTAAAACGCCCTCCCCCCGTTTTTATTTTTTTAAAAATAAAAAAAAATATCCCTGTCATCACTAACAGGTGGTAGGGAGGGAAAAGGACGAGGAGGAGGATGGATGATGATTATGAGGGAGAGGTGATGTGAGTGTGACAGAGGAAGCTGATGACATGGTGGAGCTGCAGATGAAAATGGCGAGCTTGATCTTGTAGTCGATGGAGATGACAATAGGGGTGAGGGACACACATGTACCACCTCACTCCCCCTTCAGTATCTCTTTCTTCTTCCTCTCTACATGATGGAAGAAGTTAATCTAGCCACCCAGATCAGAGGTGAGGGTCTCCACCATGCCCCCCCAATAATACACCCCCCAACACCTATTAAACCCCCCCCCCCCCCCTCCTTAAGGAACAAGAGAGACCACCTCTTGCCCCCCCCTTTTACTACCGTGAGAGAGAGAGAGAGAGAGAGAGAGAGAGAGAGAGAGAGAGAGAGAGAGAGAGAGAGAGAGAGAGAGAGAGAGAGAGACCTTTAGAAAAGAGAGAGAGGGAGAGAAAGAGAAGAAGAAGAAGACGAAGAAGAAGAAAGAGATGTGAGAAGAGGGAGAAGAAGACGAAGAAGAAGAGGGAGAGAGGGAGGGAGGGAGAGAGAGAGAGAGGGGGGAAAGGGAGAGACACTCTATGAAGGATCTCCTTCTTTTTCCCTCTGTAGAGGGTGTCCACACTCACTCTTTCTTTCCCCATTGCCTGCAAACCCATACCCCATTTCCACAAGATTATCCTTCAACCGCAAGCTTAATTCTCTCCCCAAACAGGCCCCATTAATCGAGTACAAGGTGCAAACGTCTTGTGAAATTTTCATCTAAGGGAGACGAACGAGAATGACCCCCAAGAGGAAAATATCGTGCGCAGATGACAACCCCACAATGAGCAATGAAGCCTCAAGCGAGGGCACCACTGACAACCCAACTACAGTACCAATTGTAAGTAATGTATTTCCAAATTAATGGATGCTTGCTTTGATTCATGCATGAGATGCATTAGACCCGTACTAAGCTGCACGAGAAGGGATTATTTTATTGAAAATGATAAATTCATTGCAAACATTTGAAAGATGGGTTTTGCAAAGTGCATGTATCAAGGGAAGCTAGTTGCACCTAGTTGCTATGCAACAAGTCCATACATAGCATAAGTAACACAAAGATCCTAAAGTATTAAGCATTGATAAGTCTTCGATTAATCCTTACCTAGGACAATATTATTAAGGTTTGCAAATGCATGTAGACGGTACATGCATGGGAAAATTTATATGAAACATACATCAATGGTACACAAATTGATCTTGCATTAAACTCTTGCTAAATCACGAACTATTAGTTCATTGGGATCTTGAAGTTGTACGTAGCTAGTACAAACAACAATCATTAGGATTAAAACTACGATGCCTTAAGATCCGTCCGATAGCGACTATTTTTATCAATCCTATTCGGGGTTGGACTAGATGCAAGACTAGATGCAAACAACATCTCCAAGCCTATAAGGCAAGGGAAGAACTCAAGGGATTAGGAAGCCCTAAGATCAAGTACAGACCAATACTTCTAAACTTGTTGGGGAAAAATGGTCTGTTTTTTTATCAATGTAAGTGCTCAATAGAATTTACATTCTTACATAGTTGTATGAGGCCTTGCCATGTGTCATAGTCGAAGTGTTTAGTAAACTTTATATAAAATCGCTCCTGATCCCAAGGGGGAGAACAAATATGCGATGGAAAGGTTATCGCAACTTTTCCTACAATGTTTTGAAAAAGGATACCATTGTTTTTTATGATTGATTAAAAAATATCCAAAATTCTTTTGCATTAATTGATTGTTGGATGTGATTTGGATGATTATTCCAAGTGCTTGTGTTTGATGGTAAATGCATGGCAAGGGTCTGTGATGACAAATTGCCTTGGGAATAAATGAATGTTTTCTTGGAAGATTATATTAGACTAATTGCCTTGATTGTGCTTGATTCTTAATTGTATTAATTAAGGAAGGATATTTTGTGTGGGTGGATCATCTCCAAGGTCACGCCGCACTTCAACCCGAGAGGGCAATGCTCGATTCACGGGCCGAAGGTCAAGTGGTGAAAAGGCCATCCACGAAAAGTGTATCTCACTCCTAGGCTTGGGGTCAGGGGAGCCCTGGACACCCCTTGTTTAGTCCAAAATGGAGTTGTAGACTGCCGTGAGGCCAATGTCTAGGGCATTGGAAGATCCTATTCTAGATAAAGGATGGAAATTTTGGTGCCATGTCATTTGGACCGGGTACTTCTATTGGATAGAAGGGATACATAACTTCTCTTGTATGGGTAGGAGACAAAGATTAATGTGAAGATAAGTTAATGATTTTTTTTGAACTTGTTTATCAAAGGATTGCTTGCTCTATATTTGTGTCTATGCCATAAATTACGCGAAGGAACCCTATTTCCTAAAAGGCTTAATTAATGAAGCTGATTTTAAATGTCACACATAAATGTGATATGACCTAATTAGATAACTAAAGGATGCCTATTGAGGGAAGCGGGTGGGCAGAACCCCGGATAGGTCCCTGTCCTATGGTAGGGTGGTCCCAGAGAAGTGGGAGGCTTCTCACAAGGACCGAGCTTTAGGTATTGTTAGGTTAGAACCCGATTCATGCCATTTTAAGGGACCGGAATGAGACTATGCCCTACGGCTAGAGAGGTTGAGTGACGCATCCCTCTCATTTTCCATTCTCTTTGAGCCAAGTGTGGCATGGGTCTACTTCATCTTGGGTATCTCTGCATGAAGTAGGATGTCCAGGACCTGTGGCGCCAGAATGCTATCAGGAGACCTTGACTCCTAGGAACCCAGATTTTAGGTCGATCCTAGTGGGTTCGGCCGTGAACGTTCCGTTGCGAGGAGAGGTGGATTCGAGAAATCCTAGGTGACAACCCCCATAACATTCAATGGGAGTGCCTGAAGAGGCGTCGCTTAGATTCATATCTCAATGGACCACTAAAAATGTGCTTGGACCGAGCACGTTATAGTTGGTATCAGAGCAAAATTTCGTAATGATATGTGATTGATTCATGTATGGTTCGTAGACATATCCTAAATAGAAATAACCTAAGTGGTAAGGCTTGATTGTCAGGCACCTTTTGCACCCATGAATATGGATGTGCAAGAGAATAATTTTCTTCTCAAGCAAATTAAGACACCCAAGTTTGATGGAAAAGGAATAGATGTCGCAAGAGAGGCAGAGATGTGGATTGAGTCAATGGATGATTATTTCTCTCCTTCAGAACCACTTTTTCCAATCAAGCAATGATAGGCAAACTTAAGTTAGTTGGCCATGGTGGAAGCAATGGTGCAAAGATCAAGGTATTTCTAAATCCACTATCCCTTGGGCTCAGCTGAAAGATGCTGTATGCGGAAGATACCTCTTGCCAACCTACCAGACTTTGAAGATGAATTATTTTTTCAAACTCAAGCAGTTGAAATTAACCTTGGAAGCCTACTACTCGAAGTTTGTAACCCTACTAAAATATGCACCCCCTATCGATGTGCGCAACAAGTATCCAAATTTTTCCATGGCCTAAACACTCCCCTAAACCACCATCTAGAAGCAATGTGTCCAATGGAATTGCAAGATGCATTATTTGAGAAAAGAAAATCATCCAAGAACTTAATTCAGGCAATATGATTCCCAAGATCAGGATAAGAGATGCCACACATTAGAAGATGTCCCTACCGTCAATGCTTCCACGTTGCAATGAGCTAGGACACGTCCAAGCAAACTGCCCCGACTTAAGTCTAGAATATATGAAGCCTTCAAGGAAACGAAGCTACACAACTATAGTCTTCGGATATGTAGAGGAATCAGATGAAGACGAAGACTTAGAACCCACTACACCTCTTCAGGATGATTAGAAATCCTATAAATTTTATCAACATGTAATACAACTTACATTGGGAATAAATCCTACTCTTGTACCTATGATTAATTGCAATAATATGAGTTACACTACTTGAATCCTAAGAGTAGCGCAGCAAACGCATGGAGGTTCCTAACCCACAGGCCTTAAGCCCCATTAAAGCTTGTCTTCCCCAGTTCTTTCGAGATGAGGACATCTCGAGTTCTCTAAGGGGGAGAGGATGTAATATCCCTGCTACCTAAAATGCCCTCCCCCATTTTTTATTCAAAAAAATTGAAAGCTTTTATCCCCTTCCCCCCTGTCGTCATTGACAGGTGGCGGGGGGGAGGAAGGACGAGGAAGATGACAGACGATAACTACGAGGGAGAGGTAACATGGGTGATGGCAAAGGAAGCTGACGATGTGGCAGAGTTGCAAATGGAAACAGTGAGCTCAATCTCATAGTCAACAAAGATGACAATAGGGGGGAGGGGCACACGTGTGCCACCTCACTCCCCCCCACTATCTCTTTCTTCTTCCTCTCTGCATGGAAGAGGAAGAGAGAGGATGAGAGATAGAAGAAGAAGAAGAGGAAGAAGAAGAAAGAGAGGTCACAAGAGGGAGAAGAAGAAGAAGAAGAAGAGGGAGAGAGAGGGAGAGAGAGAGAGAGGGAGAGGGAGAGGGAGGGAGAGGGAGAGACACTCTATGACATATCCCCTTCTTTTCCCCTCTGTAGAGGGTGTCCACACGCATTCTTTCTTTCCTCATTGCCTGCAAACCCATACCCCGTTTCCGCAAGATTATCCTTCGACCACAAAGCTTAATTCTCTTCCCAAACTAGCCCCGCTAATCAAGTACAAGGCACGGACATCTTGTGCAATTCAAGTCTAAGGGAGACAAAGATCAAGAATGGCCCTCAAGCGAAAAATATCGCATACAAATGGCAACCCCACAACGAGCAAGGAAGCCTCGAGCGAGGGCACCACTGCCAACCCAACTACGGTACCGGTTGTAAGTAATGTATTTGCAAGCTAATGGATGCTTGCTTTGATTCACACATGAGATGCATTAGACCCTTACTAAGCTGCACGAGAAGGGATTATTTTATTGAAAATGATAAATTCATTGCAAACATTTGAAAGATGGGGTGTAAGAAGTGCATGTATAAAGGGAAGTTAGTTGCACCTAGTTGCTATGCCACAAGTCCATACATAGCATAAGTAGCATAAAGATCCTAAAATATTAAGCATTGATAATTAATCCTTACCTAGGAAAATATTATTAAGGTTCGCAAATGCATGTAGACGGTACACGCATGGGAAAATTTATATGAAACATACATCAATGGTACACAAATTGATCTTGCATTAAACTCTTGCTAAATCACAAACTATTAGTTCATTGGGATCTTGAAGTTGTGCATAGCTAGTACAAACAACAATCATTAGGATTAAAACAACGATGCATTGAGATTCATCTGATAGTGACTATATTTATCAATCCTATTCAGGGTTGGGCTAGATGCAAACAACATCTCCAGGCCTCAAAGGCAAGGGAAGAACTCAAGAGATTAGGAATCCCTAAGACCAAGTACAGACCAATACTTCTAAACTTGTTGGGGAAAAATGGTCTGGTTTTTTATCAATGTAAGTGCTCAATAGAATTTACATTCTTACATAGTTGTATGAGGCCTTGGCATGTGTCATAGCCGAAGCGTTTAGTAAATTTTACATAAAATCGCTCCTGATCCCAAGGGGGAGACCAAAAACACGATGGAAAGGTTATCGCGACTTTTCCTACAATGTTTTGAAAAAGGACACCATTGTTTTTTATGATTGATTAAACAATATCCAAAATGCTTTTGCATTAATTGATTGTTGAATGTGATTTGGATGATTATTCCAAGTGCTTATGTTTGATGGTAAATGCATGGCAAGGGTCTGTGACGACAAGTTGCCTTGGGAATAAAGGAATGTTTTCTTGGAAGATTATATTAGACTGATTGCCTTGATTGTGCTTGATTCTTAATTGTATTAATTAAGGAAGGATATTTTGTGTGGGTGGATCATCTCCAAGGTCATACCGCACTTCAATCCAAGAGGGCACTACTTAATTCACGGGCCAAAGGTTGAGTGATGAAAATGTCATCCATGCAAAGTGTGTCTCACTTCTAGGTCACTTGGGTCAGTGGAGCTCTGGACACCCCTTGCCTAGTCCGGAATGGAGTTGTAGACTGCCATGAGCCCAATGTCTAGGGCGTTGGAAGATCCTATTCTAGATAAAGGATGGAAATTTTGGTGCCATGTGATTTGGACTGGGTACTTTTGTTGGACACAAGGGATATATAATTTATTATGTATGGGCAGGAGACAAATGTTAATGTGAAGATAAGTTAAGGAATTCGTTTGAATTGGTTCATCAAAGGATTTCTCACTCTATATTCGTGTATGTGCCACAAATTATGTGAATGAACCCTATTCCCTAAAAGGTGTAATTAATGAAGCTGATTTTAAATGTCACACATAAATATGATAGGACATAATTAGATAACTAAAGAACACATACTGAGGTAAGCGGGTGGGCAAAACCCTCGACGGGTCCGTCCTATGTTAGGGTGGTCTTAGAGAAGTGGGAGGCTTCTCACAAGGACCTTTAGGTATTGTTAGGTTAGAATCCGATTCATGCCATTTTAGGGGACCGAAATGGGACTATGCCCTATGGGTAGAGAGGTTGAGTGACACATCCCTCTCGTTTCCCAGTCTCTTTGAACCAAGTGCGACATAGGTCTGCTTCAGCTCGGGTATCTTTGCATAAAGTAGGATGTTGAGGACCCGCGTTTGAATGTTGTCAGGAGACCTTGACCCCTAGGAACCCATATTTCAGGTTGATCCTAGTGGGTTCAGCCCTGCAAACGTTTCGTTGCGAGGCGCAAACTTGAGAAACCCTAGGCGACAAACCTCCTAACATTCCATGGGAGTGCCGAGCGGTGTCGTTTAGATTTTGGACCGCTAAAAATGTGTTTGGACAGCCGAGAGGCGAGCACACCACAATATTATATCCACTTAAGTGTATATCTAATTTCACTTCTTGATTAACAAATATTTGTAACTTTTTTTTGCAGATATCAATGAGAAGAGAGAAGAATATAAAATGCAAAGATATAGAAAAAATATCTCTTTACTATTAATATAAAATACATGTACAAATTTTGTGATGACATTTTTTGTCAGCCTTCTCCATGATTTATACACACAAGGGCTTATAACAAGTAATGAGGCAAAGCTACTTATTTTTTCAAGGACTTTTCTTAAGAGGAGGAACATCCTTTCTAGGAGTCCTTTTGCCTTTCTTTGATGCTTCAGTTGCCTTAGGTGTTGAATGTATAACTTCACCTACTACAGTTACATGCACCTTCTCTTATCCCAGCAAAAATAATATAGTCATTTACTTTTTTCATTTTATTCTTGAGGATGTGAACACAATTAGAGTCAAAATATATCATATCAGATCTTCTATTAATACCACCAATTAAAAAGCAACAAACATTGAAGCCCTCAAGATCAGCCCTTTCAAGAAGAGTAGATAGCTCTTTTTCAAAAGATGGTAACTTCTTTGCTTTCTTTTCTTCTACCTTCTTCCTTTTATACTCTCTCCATTTATTTGCCTACTCTTCTGTGCCCTTTTCCTCTTTCTCATACTGTTTTGTGTCTTTTTTATGGGTGACATCTTTAACCTTAGGACTTGGATTACCTTTGTTTATTTTATATGGAGGCACTTTTAAAATATTGAAACTCTTCTTATCACAATAAGGGAGACTGGCTCAAGGACCTTTGAAAATATGTATCTCAACCTCCTAAGAATAATCATGTCTTTGTCCATAATTGTAAGCCTATGTGCATGAGCACCACAAATATAGGAATCTTGAAAAAACTCAATCAAAAAATCTTTTGCAACCTCTTGGATGCAATTGAGAGTTGTCCTTGTTCATCTAGAACTATCAAGACTTGTACACAAATTTCTCTAAGAAGCCTTTGAAAGGGTAGTTTTGGAATTGTGTTATCCAGAGCCTTCATTGCACTTCTAATCTCCTTCAGGCATCTAACATGTTGTGAAACTTTCCCCGTGGCTTTGATTTCCTTGGAAGTTTAAAAGGCTTGGAGGATTAATGGATCTTTGAAGCAAGGTCCTTAAGATCAACTTTTTACTTTCTGGTAGTAGCCTTAGTTCTAGCCATCTGTAAATCTTCAAAAAAAACAAAAAACTCAAAATTAAAACAGCCCCAAGTCAACCAAGTAAAAGGTTAGCATAGCCAAGGATCTTATGCATCCACAATTGTTAGCTTGATGTATGCCATAGTTGCTACATGTCTTTACATTGCCTATGCAATGGAAGTGTTAACATGTATATGACAAACCTTGGCAAAAAGCATTAGAAGGTAATATAGAGTATCATGAGATACTTAAATGATACTAGTGCTTTGCTTCAAAGTGCATGACAAGACACTTGCATCATCTCGTGTATGAAATGCAAAATGAAGACATGTCCATGAGATACTTAAATGATACTAGTGCTTTGCTTCAAAGTGCATGACAAGACACTTGCATCATCTCACGTATGAAATGCAAAATGAAGACATGTCCATGAGAGAGAGTCATCATTTTTGCATTTCATATGTTTAAAAATAAATTTTATTTTTATTTTGAATAAATATTATAAATGAAAAATGATATAGAGCTAGCTAGGATCTATCAAATAAAATTATATAACTATAGAGAAATATCAACTAGCCATCTGTCAAAGAGAAAATTACATTACTATAGAGAAAATATATTCTTTTTAGCTAGACTATAGAAAATATTGTGCATTATGGGACCTTGTGTGTAATGAAATCTTACCTTGTGTGCTGGGTATTGGAAAATTTTGAGTTGTGATGAAGCTGCCTCATGCTGGTGAAGTCAGAGCTTGGTTTGAAAATTATGTTTAAAAGGACCTTTCCTCGAAGTATAGTGAGTAATTTACTCCATATATGTGGCAAGTATACCGTTGTCACCTTGAAACTTGTGCCATGTGTCATTGACCTTTTCAGACATTATGGCACTTTTATGGCATTATTTTTCAAGTGAAAGGGAAGATTTTTTAGCATTATTTTTCTAGTTTAAATATAGTCTTTTTTAATTAGTGCATGGTACCTTTTGAGTGAGTTCCAAGGTGACCATTTATAATAAATACACATTGTGAATCCAAGTCAAGCTGGTGTTTACACAAACTTTTCTTCTACATGTTTTTTTCTCTCTCCCACAACCATACACCTCGCGCATCGTAAGCCAAGAATGTGCATGCTCTTGACGAAACCAGTTCATGCTCACAAAGTAATACATTTATAAGGTAACAAACTTCTATTTGTTATTTCTCTTATGCACATGCATTGTGATTTATTCTTAAATACATTGAGAGCAATAGAAATGATCGAATAATTTATTTTAAAGACATGACATGCAAGTAAGGAGTCCGTCTTTAATTTGTGCTAATTTCTCCCATTTGCTAAATAGAATATTTTTTTCGATGAAATGCGATGAGACTCCAGAAAGCTCCTCTAACCTCTATAATCATGTTTCATAAGTCATCAACTCATAAATCGTGGATGCTAGATAAAACGTGAAAGATGATGCCATGATTTTTTACTTGGCTAATAAACTTGCATTTCATAAATCTCTATATTGAAAGTATATTCCAAGTAATGTAGATCGAAAAATGTATTGCCACTTTTTGTTGAGTCATTTTGAAGGCAACTAGGACTTATACAAATCTAAAGTGTTTATTTGGATGTAAGCAAATGTGGATTGGTTCTTTGTATTCCTAAAATTGTCTTGTTGTTTCAGAATTTGGTTCTATGAGTAATCAAGATGACTAAAAGGAAGATTTCTCTAGAGGGAATGGAGGAAGGGGATCTAGAGGATACATGTGATGATAAGCTCTTTGATTTCCTCCATGCGACTGGAAATTCGTCCAGATTCAACTACATCAGAGATATGCTCAATGTTCCCTTTGATTTTCAAAAACTCTTAAAGGACCTTGAAGACAAATTGAAGGATTATTGGGAGTGTTACGATAGACATGTGCAGGGCCTAGAGATTGGGGATTTTTCCATTATAGTGATGTAGTGAAAGCTACCAATGTAGCTAGAACAACTTTGCAAACAATGTTTAGCCTCATTGATGAGGAATTCAAGAAGTGAGAAGTAGATTTCCCTTTTCATCAAAATCAGCATCGATGTCTTCTTGTCCATAGGGATGTTGGATTTCTTGTATAACTTCAACATATGGATAGTTCTTCTTTAGATACAACACAAGAGAAGAAGGTAGATGATATCACAAGTAAATATAAAGAGGTTGAAGAGAAGGGGAAAATGTTTTGGGAGGATGTTGAGAACCAACTAGTGCAGGGATTTGATGTTGCTTTGTTTAAAAGTGAGAATAGTATAAAAGTGGAAGAAAAGGGGATAGAGGTAAGTGCAAAGATTGAAGAAGGTCCTCTTGATTGTGTCTCAACATTTTTCACTTACCTCATCAATAAAAAGAGATATGTATTGAATGATATTCAACGCCTTTTTTTATCTCAGAGAAGATTACTACTTAGCAATACTTGCAAGATGAGGCCAAAATGATAAGAATTTTTTAGGTTATGAACAGGAATTGCCAGCAATTTTTTATGTTGAGGGAGAATTTTCAAGACAGCTCTGGAGCCCCGGGGTGTCTATCTCTATAAGCAATCATCTATATAATGTGCGTTCAAAAGGATATTAAGAAATACCCTTTCTTTACATGCTATAAAGCCTTAAAATGATCCCTTTTACTTTACTAAACTTACAATTTTTTTTCAAGTTATAATTAAAAACCCTCTTTTGTATGTATAATCATGTAAATTTTACTAAATATAATACCCTTTCTTTTGAACTCACATGGTATCTTACATGTTCTATAAGGTGGACTCCCCGGGTCTAAAGCCTTGCATTCATGTATCAATCAAATCACGAAAATGAAAAGGAGGGGCTACCTACAAAAGAAGAGTTCTCATAGGTTTATCAGGTATTGATGACATGGGGTATGAAGAGAAATTGAAGTCTCCATCAGAGGAGAAACCAAAAAGTTCAATAAATCTTTACGATGATAGTATTCTTGAAGAAGATGAAAACCCTAAGGTATGGAAGATAATTTTAAGTATCCATTGAGGTTTATATTAGAGTTTGTAATGTATTATAAACAAATATTATAGGATATTTATCTATTGACATTTTACACTATTGTGGTTTATTATGCAAATAGAAATTAAAGATCCAGACAACTTTCTTAGAAGAGCCAAGGGCTCAAGGCCATTGAAGCTTGGAAAAAGGCCTTGGTCATTATATTGGAAGCTTAAATAATCAAACTATTGCAATTTATTAGTTAGACTAAAAGATGTCAAGGGTTTCTTGAAACCCATATTTTTCCATCTCTTCATCTAGTTTGTAACCATTCTAAAAATCTTTGTTTTGCACAAGAGTTTAAATGTCTCTCTTTTCTTATTTGGGTGGCAGTTTGTATAATCCTTGCGCCAAAGATGATATATTACATGATGCAATTGTGTCCTTGAGGTTGAATTTATGCCAAATTTGTCGATAGAACCATTGATAGACCTCTTAATAAACTATTTGCTTTGTATCTTCCACCTCCATGTCTTGTGTGTCTAAAGTATTTTGTTCTTGTTTGATAATATGATTTTTCCATACCTTGGGTTGACCAGATAGATAGAGATCCATATTTCTTGATAAAATATGGAGCATGGTTGTATAAAATATTATGCATAGTTAGCAAATAAAGATATTTATTTTTAAAATATTATATGAGTTAGATAATGAAGAGACATACATATGTGTAATATACCCCCCCTTTTTTAAAAATTTTACTTTTTAAGCAATTTTTTTATCCCTCTCTCTCTCCCCATTGACAGCACGTCAGGGAGAGAGAGAGAGGGAGTGAACTAGTGTTAGGGGGGCATGCAACCCCCCAGGTGGGAGGGGTGGCGGCCATCTTCCCCCCCCCCCAACCATATAAGGGAGGCTCCCCCTCTTCCCTGCGATGAACGGCAGGTCCTCCCCCCCTCGTGCTTCGTCACCTCCCCCCTGGTCTGGACAGTGCCCCCTGGTCATCCGCTGCAGGCAGCAGTGCGCCCCTCTCATCCTGGTCAGTAGTGCGCCCCCCCCTCCAGCTTCGTCCGCAAGTAGAAACCCCCCCCCCCCCCACCCTTCGATGAACGAAAACCCCCTTGTGATCACAGAGAGAGAGAGAGAGAGAGAGAGAGAGAGAGAGAGAGAGAGAGAGAGAGAGAGAGAGAGAGAGAGAGAGAGAGAGAGAGAGAGAGAGAGAGAATAAGAAGAAGAAGAAGAAGAGAAAGAAGGAGGGAGAGAGGGAAGGAGAAGAAGAGAAAAAGAAGAAGAAGAGGAAGAAGAGAGAGAGAGAGAGAGAGAGAGAAGAAGAAGAAGAAGAGGAAGAAGAAGGGAGAGAGGAAAGGAGAAGAAGAGAAAAAGAAGAAGAAGAGGAAGAAGAGAGAGAGAGAAGGAGAGAAGGAGAGAAGGAGAGGGAGAGAGAGAGAGAGAAGGAGAAGAAGAAGAGAAGAAGAAGAAGAAGAAGAGGGAGAGAGAGAGTAGGAGAAGGAGAGAAGAAAAGAAGAAGAAGAGGGAGAGAGAGAGAAGGAGAAGAGGAGAAGAAGAAAAAGGGAGAGAGAGAGAGAAGAGAGAGAGAGAGAATTGGTGAGTAGAGAAGATGTCGAGGGCCGTGTTTGAGGAGCCATGTTTGAGGAGCCATTTTTCAAGCAACCCCCCTCATCGGCGAAGGTCACCTTACTCATGACCTTTCCTTTCCCAAGCATGTCATCTTGAAGGCCCGTTAAGGTCTGGACTATCCAAACTCCATGTGGTAAATGGCTCCCAAAAAGAGAGTTGCGAGAAGTGTAAGTGCCAGAGCTACCAATGGTACCAGTAATGCGGGAGAGGCGAGCTGAGCGACCAATGCAACAAATGCCCCTACGATCACGAATCAAACCTAGTTTCTTTTGATATACGCAAATCACATGAGATCCGATGCATTAGGAATAAGTATTCATTGCTAGGCATGAAGAGAGTTAAAGGTCGTTTAGGATGTACTAATATATTAAATGCACCATGTGCATGATGGGTAAGTTTGATTGGAAAATTCTGCATAGTACCACACTAAGAGAGATGCAAGGGATGCATGCATCTAGACTGTATCTTGAAGGCCTAGATGAAAATTCTTGCATTGCCAAGTGTGTTAACCAAACTTGGTTAGAGGGAGATGAGTAAAGAACTGGAAGAATAAAAGACCCTTGGTTGGGTTGCGAATAAGGCTTGTCCGTTGCCTTGGTTGACCAGTTAATGCTTTGAGTTAGGGTTAAGATACCATAAGGTAAAACCCAAGGGGAAAAGCAAGTCAAAATAAGTTACCTTACCAAGAACATTTTCTTGCATATTCTTGGTTGAGATTATTGGGATCTCGCCAAGTCGCGAACGATCCAGGATCGGATGCTAGGAGCATCCGGGAAAAGGGAATCACACCTTAGCAGTTGATCGTACAAACGGCCTCCGAAATGTTCGTGATTGTACACTTAGGTACATTATTTGTACTCCTTTGCTCAAGGAGTACAAATAAGGAAAAACACTTAATGCTTTAGGTTAAAAGCTTGGAGGGAGAGGCAGGAACAATTACCTCCGAGACTGTCTACTTGGCCCTATCCAAGGGGGTTGTTAGCCGTGCCGGGAATATGGACCTAACCTGCCACGAGAGGTCTCTCCGTGGGTGCTACTTAGAGCGGGAGGATGCTTGGGTGCCATAGGAGGATCTGGCTGTAAATTTCTTGCCTCCGGATCCCGCACAAGAGGCCGACGTGACTCAAGATGGGATCTCAAGGCCCGTGTACTAGTCTACGAGCGGAACTTGGAGCAACAATCCTGTAGATTGCTGGGATAGCCTTCGAGCATGATTCTTGCTGTACTCTGGGACTATGATAAATAAAGATCACATATTTGAAGAAAAGGAACTTGCTTGACATTGTTTTTGTGTCAGTGCCTAAGTTACACGAAGGAACCAGTGATTAAATTGATTAATTAAGAAAGCTGCTTTTGCATGTCAAACGTAATGTGGTAGGTAATTAGATAACTAAGCAAACCGAGGAAAGTGCGGTGGATGTGACTTGGGTCCATCCTACGAAAGGGTGGTCCCGGTTAGCTCAGAACTTTTCTCAAAGGACGAGATAATGAGACTATGAAAACCTAGCATCAATCCCAATTTATGTTGTTTTAGGGGAAAGGAATGGGACTATGCCTTATGGCAAAGAGGTTGAGCTTCGCATCCCTCTCGTTTTCCATTCTCCATGAACCAAGTGCAGCATGAATCTGCTTCGACTCTATTGTTCCTACACAAAGTGGTTCATCTGGAGCTCGACGCTAGCTACTTCCTAGAGACCTTGCCGATAGGAAAGGAACCCTGACTTCAGGTCGATCCTAAGTGGGAACGGCCGGATACTTCCACTCGGGGCAGACTAGGGAAGACCTAGATTGCAAACCCTGTGACATTCCTTGCGAGTGCTAGGCGGAGCTTTCTAGACCCTCCTCCCGATGGGCTACTAAGACGTGTCCCACAAGCGGATGAGTGGAGATGTTTTAGTTGGTATCAGAGCGAACCAACGGGATCTAAGGATTACAAGGGAACTTAATAGAGGAAAATAAAGGGACTATGGGGACAAATAGGGGAAGGTGTGCAGAATAGAGCAGTGTTTTCTGTTGAAAACAATTCTTTACTCACTTATGGATGCTGGGTTGCAGAATCACGAAGCATGGAGCAAGTTCTGGTGTTCCAGGTCATGTACATGACTGCAATGCATGCTTTAAGTTATCGCCAGAGGCTTAGCATGATGGATATTCTAGACCGCATCTATAATCCTTCGCCCCTATATGCGGAACGGAGATGGACGGGAGACTCAGGAATATACTACATAGCAACCCACCGACTCACATACCTTCAGACCAACTTGAAGAGAATAAAGTGGATGGATAATTTAAAGATCGTGAAGCTGTTCATCTTTGTTGAAGCTCATGTAAGCACAACTTTGCACGTTAGCAGTCGGCAAGTCAAGCAGATCAAGTATGTCTATGAAGAAGTGACCCAGGTGATCTCTGCCGACACGATCAAGGTGTTAGGGCGCTATGAGAAGAACGGGTATCAAAGGAAGGGATACCCCAAGCTTCCTATGACTTACTGTTTCCTGAAAATTCATGACCCCACTCCATATTATTATTCTGTCCCTGTAGCCGACTATAACACAATCCTATTTTTCCCAAATTGATGTATCAATCAGCTTGTCCTACTTATCCAAAATAAATGTACTCAAAGGGTTATGCCCTCATGAATAAATAAGACTTTTTACTATTGTTTATCTTGATCATAAATGTTAACTGTGGTGTTAAGTGACTAAATCACTTGGCTAAAGGTTGTGCTAGTTATATTAACATATTATGGGGAACATTTGATAAGATGTTAACATAAAGAATCTTATTGTCCAGACGCAACCCCAAGTGCAAGTTCCAAGTCCGACTCTTGCACTAAGTCCAGTTGTGGTTCAAGAGAAGAAGTTCCTTCTCAAACAAATTAAGCCACCCGATTTTGATGGCAAGGGAAGAACTGTTCAAGCCGATACCAAGATCTGGATTGAGTCCATGGAGGACTATTTTGAGGTAGCAGGAACTGCACCTGCTAACCAAGCCATGCTCACCAAACTTAAGCTTACAGGTGAAGCGAGACTTTGGTGGAAACAGTGGTGCAAAGACCAAGCAATCTCAGAGGAGATAGTCATTTGGGATAAGCTTAAGGAAGCTGTGTGAGGGAGGTATCTGCCATCTACCTACCACACACAAAATATGAATAAAATATTTGACTTGAAGCAGCTAGGATTATCCCTGGAAGCATATTATTCGAAGTGTGTTTCACTCCTAAAGTATGCACCCCCAATGGATATGACATAACAGGTGTCAAAATTATGTGTTGGGTTGAATCCACCCATAAACACTCGATTGGAATCAATGCGCCCAACGGACCTACAAGATGCACTCATTTGAGCTGTTTCAATAATACAGGAGGTGCAGACCAAACCAAGGAACAACACGATTTGGCCTTACAGAGATTAGAA
The DNA here is from genome assembly GCF_053477565.2 of Lygodium microphyllum. Lineage (NCBI taxonomy): Eukaryota > Viridiplantae > Streptophyta > Polypodiopsida > Schizaeales > Lygodiaceae > Lygodium > Lygodium microphyllum. The sequence goes on from NC_141148.1 coordinate 36,808,185, forward strand.
TAAGGGTATGTTTAAGGCTCAGACCAAGAGAGCGCAGAGTCAGAATCAGGGCCAAAGAAAGAAAGCTAGGGCCAATGCTCTCAATAACTTTGTTCCTACACAAAGTAATGATCTCAACCCACGTTGCTTCCATTGCAACAAGCCCGAATACTTCAAGAGGGAGTGTCCCAAGCTTAACAGAGGACATCGCCAAGGGAAATTCCAAGGTCAAAATAAAGCTGCTCATGGCCAAGGAACCACCATTATGGCCAGAGGGAGAACCTCCAGTGTTTCCAACAGGGAGCTGGATGATGAAGAAGATCCATCCATGGATGCTGACATTGAGAGGGCAACGGTTCACGCTGCTCTTCACAAGAAGGGTCCGAATTGCCAATTCTCAGTGATTCAAACTCCATCATATTATCAAGGTAAAAGCTTCAAAACCTTGATTGACTGTGGCAGTACACATTCCTTCATTTCACCAATCTGTGCAAAAAGATTAGGGATAGCCACAATAGATGCACCTACTTTACTTGTGGAATTAGCAAACGGTCATGAGGTCACTTGTACTAGGCAAATTGCTAAGGTGAAATTCCTACTGGGTGGGAAGCCAACTTCGGTGAGATTTAGGATAATGAAACTAGGTGTCCATGAATGTTTACTTAGAATGGATTGGCTATGGCTAATACCCAATGATGCCCACATCCATTGTGGGAAGGGCCAAGTCTCCTTCCGAAATTTTGAAGGGGAACTAGTCACGACTCAAGGAGAGGCCGGTAAGCCAAAAATACAGTTGGCAAAAGCAACACGAATAATAAAAGGTATTCAAAAGGGTCTACCTGTCTATCTGATTAAACTAAATAAGCTCGATCAGAATCAAGAATCTGGGGAAGAACCTTCATGCTTAAAGGAATACGCAGACGTATTTCCTGAAGATCTGATAGAACTTCCTCCTCAAAGGAAAGTCGAACACGAAATCAAACTTGTGCCAGGAGTTGCACTAGTCGCAAAGAGGCCGTATAAGATGTCCATTCCAGAAGCTATCAAACTGAAAGAGCAACTCAAGCAACTGTTAGACCAAGGCTACATCCGTCCTAGCAGTTCACCATGGGGAGCTCCAGTGTTGTTCCAAAAGAAGAAAGATGGAACGCTTCGTCTATGCATTGACTACAGAGGGTTGAATCAATCAACCATCAAAAATAAATACCCCATTCCAAGAATAGATGAATTACTTGACCGTCTTCAAGGAGAAAAGATCTTCTCTAAGATAGATCTCAAATCTGGATATTATTAGATAAGGATCAAAGAAGAAGATATCCCGAAGACTACATTCAGTACAAGGTATGGACACTTCAAATTCCTAGTGATGTCATTCGGGCTAACGAATGCTCCTACTACCTTCAACATGTTAATGCAAGATATCTTTAGGCCCTATCTTGATGACTTCATACTCATCTTCTTTGACGATACCCTAGTCTACTCTAAACGGGAAAAAGATCAAGAACCCCTGTTCGCATTGTTCTTGAAACAATGAGAGCACACAAGCTTTATGCCAAGAAGAAGAAGTGCGCATTTTTCAAGCGACAAATAGAATATCTGGGATTCATTGTATCAGCGGAAGGAATTTCAATAGATCCAGCTAAGGTCAGAGATGTTCTGGAATGGCCAACACCAACTTCTATCAAAGAAATATGTAGTTTTCTTGGGTTGACAAGATGGTATAGGATTTTCATCAAAGATTATGCTTTGATTCCAGCACCTCTAACCATCTACTAAAGAAGCAAGTAGCAATTGTATGGTCACCTACTGAACAGACCAGCTTTGATAAACTAAAGCAAAGCTTAGTATTAGCACCCATCCTAAAACATCCTGATCTTAGTAAGGCGTTTGAAGTGGTAACTGATGCTAGCACACTTGCTTTAGGAATGTACTTATGCAAGAAGGTCATCCCGTGGCATATTCTTCAAGGAAATTGAAGAGCCATGAAAGGAATTATGCTACCCACGATCTGGATCTATTGGCTATCATCCATGCCCTCAAACTTTGGAGGCATTACTTGCTAGGTAACAAATTTTCCTTAGTGACGAACCAAAAGAGTCTTAAATGGATCTTCACCCAGAATGAGCTCAATATGAGGCAACACCAATGGATCGAAGTGCTAGAAGAATATGATTTTGAAATCAAATATAGGCCCGGAAAAAAAAATGTAGTTGCCAATGCACTCAGTCTCGCAAGGCATTTCTAAACTCTCTTATTTTGTAAGATCCATCAACGGCAAGGTCTCTAGCCACAAAGGTATCAATGCCAAACAATCCAATTCTTGAGCTAGCAAAAGATGAGGCATATCATGACCCCGTCTATCAGAAAATGCTAAGGGAGATCCCCATCAAGGATCAAGACCCGGAGCTAAAGACAAAGTATCAAGAATTCTCTGTCGTAGTGGACTTGTCTACTTTAGGACAAGATTATGTATCCCTGCAGGCCAAACTCTCAAGCAGAAGATACTGTGGGAAGCCCATGACTCCCCTTTCTCATGACATCCTGATTATGCCAAGACCCTTAATGCGGTCAGAAAGAGCTATTATTGGGAAAGGCTCAACGGTGACGTTCTCAAATATGTCACGGAATATTTGTCTTGTCAACGCATTAAGGCAGAACATGTCAAAATGCCTAGGAAATTGCAACCACTTGACATCCCACAAATGAAATGGGAGTTCATTAGTATGGACTTCATTGTTGGCCTACCCCAAGTTCAGGGAGGATACAACTCTATTATGGTTGTAGTAGATATGCTCACCAAGGTCGCACATCTCATCCCTGTCAGGACGAACTATAAAACTTCAGACATCGCAAGATTATTCATCAAGGAAATATTCAAACTGCATGGGTTACCCAAAAGAATCATTAGTGATCGTGACTCTCTATTCACATCACACTTCTGGAGGGCTATATTTAAGGCTATTGGAACTCAACTCTATTTTAGTATAGCTTACCATCCCCAAACTGATGGTCAAACAGAACGAGTTAACACTTTCGCATTCCACTCTTTCCATGCTTTTAACTCATCTACAGTCGGAGGGATACCTAGCTCTGGCTCCTTTTCTTCACCTGAAACAAATTCATAAAGGCCCTTTCCAATGAGGAAGTTTGTCACACAGATCTTCCATGAAGGGTAGTTGTTCTTGTCAAGCTTCTCAATAATGGGATTTCCACTGTTCTCTGCCATTATCACAAATAAGGATATAACACAACAAGCTAGTCTTCTGCAATCTTCCACGACATGTGCACAACAATACACCAAGCAACCTTTTTCACTGATTGCTCAATAGTACATGTAATCTGCAACCTGTTTGTAGATAAACCTTATGTTTGCTTCCTGCAAACACCTCAAAAATTACAAAATTGCAATCTATAACCTGCGTACCCACTTTCAGTCAATACAACCGAAATCACAGTGTACCCTGAAACTACTGTCCGCAACCTTGTGGCTCTAAAACGAGGCCTAAAACGGCCTCAGACGCCCAAAATAACTGCAGAAAAGCCCGACTAATCTACAAAATATACAGTGATCTTCTCGCACACCAAATCTCACAATAATCTGAGATTTTTGCTCGACCCTGCTTCCAGTGCCTCCACAAGCACTATCCAAGAAAGAGAGTAAAAGAATGGAAGAGCTTCTTACTCGTTGCTTGCTTGCTCGAACCTTGCTTCTTCTCTTTCACTTCAGCCTTCAAAATCAGCCTCTCTTAGTGGCGTGGCTCTAATACCATGTTGAGAATCACGTGGTGGGGGGACTTGCTTGAGCTGTAGCGCCAAACGCACACTGTATACACAAGAGGAAGCTCACTCAAGAACAAAAGAAGAGAGATGGAGGCCAAAACGTTTTCTTGCTGATTTTTCTTCTTCTTCCACACACTATACAATGTACACAAAGTATAGATAAGATACAACATAAAGGAAAGTGGCCTTCTAAGTCAAACAGTGCATAACCGACTACACTAAAATCGACTGTGGTGCTATATCTTTGCCAGCTATAGGTAGGTGTAACAAACTAGATATAATAGGTGATAAGTCAGTGGCCATGTGAGTATCATAATGACCACCAACGTGCTAAGTGTAGACATGCGGATCCATCTAGCCAAGCGGTCCATCATCAATGTCCGCATGTGTTGAGCTTGCCATCTCAACATTGATGAAGTGCCTACAAGTGAGCAATTACAAGCTCAATTGACAGAGTATAGCAGCTTGTTGGAAATTCCCAAAGTACACAGCTTAAGGGCAAGGAAAGAAGCTACTTATGAAGGACCGAACCTCCAAAAGATAGTGATACTAGAGGAAACACCATTGCACCAATTGATGGTGAAGGTGCAAAGCATCCAATTGCTAAGAAGCTTCCTAGAAGGAAGAAGGACTTTCGGGTCAAGAAGAGTTAAAAGGCCTCACCTCGAGTGAGGCGGATAAGGAGGGAGTCATCTCCCTCAGCAACTAGCTACTCCCTTGATTACTCAAGTTCCTCCTCCTCCTCATCATCTTCTAGTTCCTACTCTCTTGGTTCTAAGTCTCGTGCAATCCGCAAACGGAAAAAGAGGGACCATAAGAGGAGAAAGCTTAAGAAGAATAAGACTTTCAAGTTTGGGGATAAGGACATAAAGTTTGACTCTTACTCTAGTAAGAGAGATCCTACTAAGGCATTAGCCTTTGTTAGGAAATTTGAATTTGCTCTTTCTAATGGTAATTTCTTAGAAAAGTCCAAGCTCAGGCATGTAGGCATGCACTTGAAAGACACTGCTAGCAGTTGATGTTTGACTCTCATTTTGGAGGGAAGGAAACCTACAACTTGGAAAAAGTTCAAGAAGAAGTTTTATGCTCAATTCTTGCCTCTTGATTTTGAGAATGATGTCAAGAAGGAGTGGGATTGGCTAGGCCAGAAAGAGCATGAGAATGTCACTAGTTATGTGGACAAGTTTTGGTCTACTCTTCTCAAGGTTACTCCTTTCATGGAGATCAGTGATGAAGAGAAGAAAAGGAAGTTTGAAGCTAGCCTACTCCCTCATTTACATAGAACCATGAAGGTGTATCCACATGAAACCTTATCTCGCATGATGGAGTCTGCCATCATAGTTGAAAGTTTTCATACACCTAGTACATCTCAAAGTTGGAGATGAGTTCTTATAAAGCTAGACAAGAGTAGCTCTATGATCAACCAAGAGACATGACTAATCAAAGAAGACCTACCTCTACCCATGACCAATATTCACAGCCAGAGGGTAACAAAAAGAAGTGCAAGTATCTCTCACTCTCTGAGATACAAAAGTACAAAGAGGAAGGTGCTTTCTTTGTGGTGAGTCAGGGCATATGAAGCCTGATTGTCCTCATAAAAGGAAGGAATAAAATGTGGTTAAAGATCCCCCTCTGCCATTCTCAAATTCTATTCTGAATGTGCAAGCTAACACTCATTCAAATGAGAAGAAGAGACAACTCTTAAAGGGTTGGGGGACACTCAACAATCAACGAGTTTTGATAATCTTTGATCTAGGGTCCACAGATAATTTTGTGTCAGCAGATACTATTCAAAGGCTACAAATTCTAGCGGATCGATTGGGAACACCAATTGGATTAGGTTCCAGAATTTGAAGGACTTACAACCAATTATACTCCTATCTAGGGGAAGTTGAATCTTAGAATTGGGGATTACCATGACCAATAATCTTTTCTACTTGCACCCATTGCTGTGTGATGTTATCTTAGGTATGCCTTGGCATTACAGGATTAGACCTCTTTTCAATTTTGTTAAGAAGACCCTTGCATTTCAATTCAAGGGTTAGAACATAGTATACATTGCTGATGCTTGAGATTGGCCTGTGCCAATGGTCAGTCATGTTAGCATTTCTAAAGAAATGAAGAAAGATATTTCTGCATACATGATTTTTGCGAGAGAGTCAAAAGAAGCTAATGATTCAAGGGCACTTGATACCTCTAATGAACACACAATACTAACTAATACTTATAAGTCACAGACTTTAAAAGAACCCCTCTCTTTGTTTGATCAAACTAGACATAATTTTGTTAAATAATATGAAGATTGTTTTGGTGATTCACTCCCAGGAGAGTTACCTCCTAAGCACCCAAAAATCACACGATTGATCTTATCCCAGGCAGTTCACCACCTAACCAACCACCTTACCGAGTAAGTGCAAGTCAGCAAGAGGAGATCCTAAAACAAGTAAACGAATTGTTGGAAAAAGGGTTAGTTGAACCTAACTCTTCTCCATACTGCTCTCCAGTCTTACTTGTTCAAAAGAAAGACGATTCTTTCTGAATGTGCATAGACTACATATCTTTGAAAAGATCACAATCAAGAATCGTTTTCCTATCCCAAGGATAGATGATATCTTGGATAAGTTGCAAGGGGCTAGTATCTTTAGTCGCATTGATCTCAAGAGCGGCTATCACCAAATATGGATAGCACTTGAAGATGTTCATAAGACAGCTTTTCATACAATGTTTGGACTATATGAGTTTTTAGTCATGCCATTCGGTTTGACTAATGCACCTGTCACATTCAATCGAATGATGGAGAGAATTTTTAGACCTCACTCAAAGTTCACAGGTGTCTTCTTTGTTGATATTCTAATATTTTCACGGTTTGAAGAAGAGCATAGAAAACATCTATCTATTATTTTTCAAGAGCTTCGCAAGCATAGACTATAGATTAATGCTAAGAAGAGTGAATTTTTCCTTTTGAAAATTCATTAATTTGGCCATATTGTTTCTCACAATTTGGTGAGAATGGATCTTGAGAAGATTCGAGCCATTGTTGAATGTCCTACACCTACTTCTGTACATGAAGTTAGAATTTTCTTGGGCCTATGTTCATACTACAAGAGGTTCATATGAGGTTTTGCGTATGTTGCATCTCCTCTACATGAGCTTACTAAGAAGCGAATGCCTTTTTGCTGGGGATCAAGGCAATTATAAGCCTTTGAAAGAATTAAGTTTCTTCTGACTCAAGAACCATTTCTCATAGTTTCGGATCTTCAAAAACCTTTTGAAGTTCACTGGATGCTTATGGGGATTGCATTGGAGTTGTGCTTGACCAAGAGCATCATACAATAGCATTTGAGAGCCGATGCCTTAAGGACCATGAGCTACATGCTTCAGTATATGAGAAAGAGCTTATGGAGGTGGTACATGCTCTTAAAGTATGGAAACACTATTTACTTGGTGCAAATTTTGTTATTAAAATAGATCACCAAAGTCTAAGATACTTCCTCACTCAGAAGAAGCTCCTAGAGAAACAAATGCATTGGGCAAATTTCTTATCTATGTTTCACTTCCAAATCCTTCACACATCTAGAACAAAGAATGTGGTAGCAGATGCTCTATCACGGTGACCTCAAGTGAATGCAATCACAACTTTTTACCATAACGAGTTCATGGATTTACCCAAAAAGTATACAATTGATTCCAACTTCTCAACCATATGGGATCAGCTTAACTCAGAGGTCAGTCGATTACACCTTACTTGATTCGAGATGGTTATTTGTATCATCATCAAGAAATTTGTGTAGCATTACCATTACGATACAAGGTAATGGATGAATCACATGCATCTCCATATGCTAGACATAGGGGTATTCTATCCACTACTCAAGCATCGGAAAGATATTTCTTTTGGCCCACTCTTAGAGCTGACATTGAAAGATATGTCCGCGAGTGCAAGATATGCCAAAATTAAAGTATGATATGCATAAACCACCTAGTCTACTGAAGCCATTACCTATTCCCAATGAGCCTTGGGAAAGTATAGCCATGGACTTTATCATGGAGCTTCATCCCACACAAGCAAGAAATGATGCAGTCTAGACTATCATTGATAGGTTTAGTAAGCAAACTCACTTTATACTTGTGCGAAAGACAATCAAAGATGATCATATGGCTAAGTTATTCATTGCTCATATTTTCAAGCATCATGGCATGCCTAAGTCCATTATAAGTGATCAAGTTCCCCGCATGACCAGCCTCTTTTGGCAAGCTCTCTTCGAGAACCTCAGGACTTGGTTAAAGTTTTCATCCTCTTATCATCCTCAAATGGATGGGTAGAGTGAAAGTGCTAATTCTAATCTTTAGACCTTTTGAAATCCTATGTCTCTGATAATCAAAGAGAATGGGAAAATAATTTGCCTTTAGTAGAGTTTTCATACAATAATAAGGCACCCTTTGAGATCATCTATGGTAAGCCTCATTTACCACCCATTCTTCTTATGAAGGATAAGATCTTTGCAGTAGCAGATGAGTTTGTTAGAGACATTGATACAACTTTCACTCAAGTAAATGATGTTATCCAAAGGACACATGAGAAGCATAAACGTGAAGCTGATAAGCATTGTCGTAAGTTAGATCTCAAGTTGGGACAGTATGTTCTTCTTAAGCTTGAAGAAGCAGAAAGGTCAAAAGGCTAAAGTGGTTAAGCTTTCTAATCGCTATTATGGCCCTTTCAAGATCACAAATAAGATAAACGATGCAACTTTTTGTTTGGACCTACCAATTCATTGGAACATTCATAATGCTTTCCATATAAGTTTTCTACGTCCCTATATTACAGAACCTCCAATGGAACCAATCAAGGAAGATTTACCTGACATAGAAGAAACATAAGAGTTCCTTGTGCCTGAAAGAATTTTACACCATTAGGACAATATTCTAAGGTCAGGTAAGGTATTACGGAAGTATCTGGTTAAGTTTAAGAATTATCCCCCATTGGATGCGCAGTTTATGACTGAGAGAGAACTACAAGACTTTCCAGATCTTAAGGACTATGCATCCCCTCTACAATTAAGGTCAAATGTTTAGAAGCCAGAGGGATGTCACTAAATTGATTGATTATTACACATTCTCTATTTAGTAAATTTATATCGATAAGCTAATAACTCACTTTTCTATTCTCTATTTAGCAAATTTATATCAATAAATTAACAACTCACTTTTCTTTAAGTGTTGATGATAATCTAGCATGGCCATGAGACCATTTAGAGAAGCATGGCCATGAGACCATTTAGAGACCAGAATTCCTAGTGCATCACTTAATGGGGTGATCAAAGCACTATGATGGGGATATCTGGTACATGCAGTACAAGTTATGAAGGGGGAAGGAAGTGACTGCCAAGTGTAAGAGTGTACACAATAATCAAGGAGTTACACATAAATGAAGATGGATTGAGTTCTAAGAAGAGAAAGTGCATTAGCATTGTGTATATGTATTTATGTGTGCATCCGGGGATGCATAAGAATATTTATTTGTGTGTAATGAGCATTGCTTTCATTTGGGGTCATCCTCTCCCTTACAAGTCAAGGTTTAAGGTCTTTCTTTGATTAAGAAAGACGAGATAGGTAATTATCTCACTAAGAAAGATAAGAGACATGATCCTCTGGAAGTGAGGAGAGAAGTGATTTTCCTTTTCTAAGGTCTAAAATGACACAAGCTTTTGTGTGAAAGTCAATCTTAAGGTTGAGGCCCAAGGTAATCTAATGAACTCTCCTTATCTATGGCACAACGTGGTTGCATGAACCATAAGTTAAGAATAGAGTTTAAAAAGCTGCTTTTCTTAAAATAGACATGGTGAATCCAATTTACAATATCTCGCAATAGAAAGCCGATCTCTAACAACAACTCGCGTGGATTATCGAAAATAGTGAGATATAAAACTTTTGTGTTGGACGATTTTTCCATCCAAGCAATGCACAAAGAGATATTTCAAAATTGGTGTTGCAGAGTAGGTTTTGGAACAACCACATCTTGCATGAAGATCAACCTTTTCAAGCTTGGTACTCAAGTCTCTCTCCAAGAAGAGAAGCTCTTGAAGCCTATAAAAGAGGAGGCTCTCCTTGGGTGTGGGAGAGGTGAAGGAAGCATCACTTTGTGTGCATAATGCAAGAGAAGGCAGTTTGAATCTCACAAAGTGTTGCGGAAGCTGTGCTGAAATCAAGTTTGAAGAGGAGATCCCTACACATATTGTGTAGAAGAGAAGGTGCAAGTGCTGCGGAAGCTCTATTGAAATCAAGCTCCAAGAGGAGATCCCTACACCTTTTGTGTATGATAGAAGGAGAGACTCAAGAAGGATCAAAAGGTACCAACTTCCAAGTTGTGTAAGTGTTAGCCGGTTGTATACTATGCAAGGAACCGCGATCTTGTTCCCAAGATCGACATGTAAGAACTGTTTATGTGTAACAGAGGAGCTTGCTCCTTGTCAATAACATAACTCCACAAGGGGGGGGACTGGCCCATCTTCCAGCTCCTACTGTGCTATCAATCTCTCTCTCTCTCTCTCTCTCTCTCTCTCTCTCTCTCTCTCTCTCTCTCTCTCTCTCTCTCTCTCTCTCTCTACATCTTTCTTTTCTCTCATCTATTCTCTCTCTGCACTAGCATAATATTCACCATATATCTTTTAAGTATATAAGAAAGTCAAGCATGTATCATGGATCTTATAACAGTAGAGGAGGATGAAGATTTAAGGTAAGGACAAAGAGAAAACTTGGGAGATGGAGATAGAAAATCTCCAACTTGCACTAGTGGTACAAGATGTAGAAGGAGGGTACTATAATAGCATAACAATGCTTCTTCATCACACTAACCCTCCTTGGTCTCTTTCACCCTTGCAACACTAGGTCCATTAAGCCTTCCCAATGGCACCACATGATCTTTAGCTTTGTAGTCTCTCTCCCCCACTAAAGTGTGTCAATCATGCCTTTATATGAGCTCATCAGGAGTCTTAAACCACCTTGTGCTTTCATAGTCCCACTACCTAATATAGTTGCATTACCTTTTCTTTACTTTTTCAAAAATCAGTGCCATATTGAGGCTAGTACTACCTCACATATTGATCCTTTGATTTTGTTTCTCGCATCATCACTTCTAACCACGCCCTTAAAAAAACCATCATTTTCCTCCAAAAGAAATGTTTATAAAAAGTAGCACCATTGATGGCGGCTCCTTGTGCCACCTTATAGAGGTCAACCTTTCAAACGTGATATTTTAGATGTAGTTCTTTTCTCTTGAGCAAGATCCCAAGAGAAACTTTTCATGCCCCTAATCACTTGGCTTTTGTTCCTTTTTCATATCCCACTCCAAGAAAACTTATCCATCATGCGATTATGATCATCTTAGGGCACTAAAAGTGTATCTCTATCAAGCTATCTTAGCTATGGTCCTTTGATAACCACTAGGTCTTCCATGCTTGCCTATTTGACCTTTATAATAACAAAGCCAATTTTGTGATGATATACTTATCTTCAAGCCTAGGTTATCAATCCTATAACCCTTGACTCACCCATCCAAATTGAACCAAAATCTTTACTCACAGCTATCGCGAAGCTAGGTAAAACCTCCCCTAGCTAATATGATTGACCTTCCCACGATGTCTTAGAAAACAAAACCCCCTAGTAGCTAAGTCATTTCCACATCTTGCTTGCCTTAGGATAGAAAACCTATCCTTGCTTTTTCTTGCCATGGCTAGTCCATGTGTCATTGTCCTATCCTTAGATCCACTTAGACCCTCACTAAAAAGCCGCAATGTGTGTGTGTGTGTGTGTGTGTGTGTGTGTGTGTGTGTGTGTGTGTGTGTGTGTGTGTGTGTGTGTGTGTGTGTGTGTGTGTGTGTGTGTGTGTGTGTGTGTGTGTGTGTGTGTGTGTGTGTGTGTGTGTGTGTGTGTGTGTGTGTGTGTGTGTGTGTGTGTGTGTGTGTGTGTGTGTGTGTGTGTGTGTGTGTGTGTGTGTGTGTGTGTGTGTGTGTGTGTGTGTGTGTGTGTGTGTGTGTGTGTGTGTGTGTGTGTGTGTGTGTGTGTGTGTGTGTGTGTGTGTGTGTGTGTGTGTGTGTGGGGCCAAGAGGAAAAAGCATGTTAAGATGGTACACTTGCTTTGTGTAGTTGTGTATGTGTGCATGTTGTGAGGGGTGACTAACAATTTGACATGTTGTAAGTCATTGAATTGAGATCATAATACTATTTTCTCTTAAAAATTAGCAAATTAGCAAGTACTGGCATATAAATTCCTACATGTGTTTATGGCAATGTTTATGAGAAAGAGTATAAAAAATAAAATTCTCAGGATTTTGAGATTCACTCTAGCATGTGTGACCCTACTTAGACTATTTAATAAATGTCTCCTTAACATGGGACTCCTTGCTTTTTCATCTTGTTTTTGAGGAGAAATGATAGGAACCTCCCTTTGAATCATCCCTAAAGCACCATTGTTCAATGGTGAATGTTGTTACATGTCCTATGTGCATGACAATGGTGGATGCTAGATTGAATCAAAGGGTACAAGGAGTCCCTTAAAAAGTGTGTCCAAAAATTTGAATAATCATGGTTTGGCAAGCAATACATACTAATGAAAGGAGGATCAAATTGTTTTGTATCTTTAGAGATCTATAGGGATGAAGATGGTGACACTCTAGAATATTGATGGAGTTTCTTCTAAATAGTTGTGAATAGATATACACATGTTTAAAGGTATCTATGATAGGCTCTATCCAAGGACACAACCATCCCATGAGCACACCATAACAATGAGGTTACTATTTCCATATATTAGAAGATGCGGATCTAGAGCATGACAAAAGCTATGGCGGATGAAAGATGAAGACCAAACTCATAATGACATGAACAAGTAGAGACAAACTGTTACACAAGTGAATTAGGTTCCAAGTTGGAAGCTTGGACTCATAAACAAAATCTTGTGTAGGATTGACAATGACAAGACACTTAACTAAAAGTACAAAGCATCATGACATTGTATTCATTCATATAAAAGTGATAGTCAAGTACAATGCTTTATAGAAGTTGGGTTGTTCCATTCTCCTCGTTGTGCATATGGGATTCAATACAACTCTTCTTGGAGCATACATCATTTGTCTATTTCTCAACACACCCCCTCAAATGATGAGTCCCTACACTTGCTGGCTTTTTCCCCCCCTACATGCTAACATGGCCCAGGAGACTAACTCATAGGTAGCCTAGTCAAGTAAAAGCTTGAGACTTTACATCTTTGGCAAGGGTTTTTGCAAAGAGAATCCACTAAGGGAAACAAATTCCTTAGAACAATCTGTCAGAATTGTTGATGGTAGTGGAAGAATTAGCTTCTTCTTCTTCATTCATGAATTGACTTTGGTGGTGGTCATTCTGCATCTGCTGTGCTCTTTTCTTGTGAAAACATTCATTAGAAATATGGCCAATTTCACCACAATAATGACTTGTCATCCGACTTTTGTTGTCAGTGTTGAATCCTCTACCTCTTCCTTTGGGTCCAGTAGCTCCTTTGGTGTATAGGATATTTTCCCTTGAGCTGGTCTCTTTTACATCTTTGCTTTTATATTTGCTTTCTCCATCAAGCAATGAGTGCTCAATGTCTTTGAGTGAGATACTGGGAACTTTACTTAGTGTTGAAACAAGGTTCTCATATGGATCCTTATTTACACTTGCAAGCAGTACAACTATTGCTTCATCTTCATCAATATTCTTCTTAAGAGTTGCAAGCTGGGTTTTTAGGCTCTTGAACTTGTTAATGTGTGTGGTCATAGAAGCACTATCTTTGATATCTAGTTTATAAAATTGCATGAGTAATTTTACCTTTGAATTCTTTGCTTGGGTACCAAACATCCTGTCAAGTTCCTCCCAAGCAGTTCTAGCATCTCTATACCAGAGATATGATGTAGCACATCATCACTTAGTCCCCATGCAATGATGCCTAGTGCCTTGTTATTCATCTTCTTCCATTCTTTAGTTTTGAGCATGTCTTCTTTAATGAACCCATCTTCATCATCTTCCTTCTTGCTATCTGCATCATCTTCAAACAGATCCCACAAGTCCTTTCGCATAAGGTGATACATGGTCTTCTCCTTTTAGGCATGAAAGCCTTCACCATTAAACTTTGCTATCTACTCCACTTCAATCATCTTAGTAGGAGGTCTTACCATGAGAACTCTCGGGCAGTGTCTATCCTTTTACAGGAAAATTTTGAGATTTACACAGGATTTTATCAATGTGACTTTAAATCATCACATAGACTGAGAGTAATCTTCGAAGTAAACTGAAGACTCAAGTGCCAAGAAGCACTGTTTGAGTATTGATAAATACTATGTCTTGAATGTTGATGCTTAAGCTTCTCAAACCCTCCTTTTCCTGAAGTCTGTGTTGCTTGCTCCAAGTCTTTCAAGTCTACAAGATCCTCCTTATTGATTTATTGGTCTGATTAGGCAGTGGACTTGAGTGGTAGGAGCTCTAGTGAGCTTGAGAAAGTGTAAGGGATGAAATTTGGAGCTTTGGCTATGGAGTCTATTAGGGTTTGAGGTGCAGACGACTGATTTTTTTGACAATTCAATAGCTACGGTGGATCATTCCATTGCATATTTGATGGATGTTGAGATATTTGTAATCACACCTACTTTAGTCCCTTTGTGAGAAGCAATGAGGGCTCAGGACCAGAATCCCATATGCACAGTAGGAGAAAGTACCACCACTCAATTCCTATAAAGCATTGTACTTGCACTCTTTTTTTAATGCAACGATAGTACTCTTTTCTTTCCAGTAAAGTGTCATGTCACTGTCAATACACAACATTGTGTTTATGAGTCCAAGTATTAATCTTGGAACCTAATTCACTTGTGTAACAATTTATCCTAGTTAGGGTCAATGTCTTCATGAGTTTCTTTTTCCTATTTCAACCTCCATAGCTTCCACATCTGGCATGCTCAAGATCCCGCGTATTTCACATATGGTATCAGAGCTCAATTGAGCACTCCTCTCAGCTCCTTTCCATCTCTTCTCAGCTCATTTTGAGTACTAGACCCTATCTCCAACTTCATTTGCATTCCTACCTTCAATGAAGCTTCCATGGCAGCCATAGACAGCATCACCCTATCAGTTTGAAGCTTTCATATCTCTCTCCACAGGCCAAATCTCTCTAAACTTCCTTCTAGAGAAGTGTTTCTCTACTTCCAAATCTCCTTCTTGGCACTTCAATCATTGAGATTGGGCAACTATAGCTTCAGCATTGCCTCTTTTTACAGTTGCTGTCATAACTGTGTCTATGGCACCTACCTACCTCTGTTGGAGTAGCCATATCTCATCAACCAGGCCATAGCTCTTTAAGCTTTCTTCTCAAGAGTTGTTCTTCAGGTCAAGGCGCAACTTTTTGGCACAAAAATCAAGGAGATTGATGCACACCATGCCCGACATTTGCATTTTCCCAAATCTGGGTGCAGTTTTGACAGCGATCACTTTGAAGGCTTAGATCTCTCAACTCGAGCATAATGAGTACAAACCCTCTTAGGGTGAGTTAGACCCATTAGTGAGGGTCCTCCATCTCAAAGGGTTTGAGCAAATTCAACCTATCGCATGGGAGATCATTTACCAGTTGTTGGTTCCTGTTTTGACGGGACACCCATAGCCACTTACCTTTAAGCTCATTTTTCCTTCATTTTCTCTCTCCTACCACTTAAACCAAGCCAAGGGCACTCTAATCTGAAGTTTTCAGCAAGTATTCAACCATCAAATCAACAAGAAGGAAAAGCTATAAAGAGTTTTTGAAGATCATCAAGTCAAACTCAAGCAACAAACATCAAATTTCAAACTAGTATCTTTTGATACTTCACTGCCATTGCTTGTATCTTTTGACACATACAAAGATCAACTCATTCCTGGTTATTCTCAGTCATTTGAAGCTAATTTGCTGCTGGTCTCTCAAGTCGAACATGGGCAAAGATTCTCCAACTGCCCGTTTCAAAGGAGTCGGGTTTCATACCTGGCAGACCCGCATCAAATTGAACTTGATGAAGAAGGGCCTCTAGGCCATTACCACTGGAAAAGAAAAGAAGCCTCGTGATGTGAATCTTGCTGTCACTTGGCAAAAGAACAATGATAAGGCTCATGCCATTATCAAACTGGAGCTAGATGACAGCTATATCCACCATGTGGATAACTGTGAGACCTCACAGGATACATGGAAAAGACTTGACACCTTGTTGGGTGCACAGTCTAAATCATCAAAGTATGGTCTCCTAATTGAGTTTTTTAGGCTTGAAATGAAGTCTAGCACATCACTTGCCACACATCTAAATTACATGGAAGGACTTCTAACCCAACTTGCAGGAATCAACATTAAAATGGAAGAAGATGTTTGCATCAGTGTTCTACTTAAGAGTTTGCCTCCTGAATAAAATAACGTATCAACAACTTTAATCAACATGCCAAATCCTGAACTTGTTGATATCCAGGCATCACTGTTAGAGGAGGAAAAGAAGCTAAAAACTAAGGAAGAACCAAGTACCTCTAGAGATGAGCATGCATTATATGTTGGCAATAGGTACAAAGGCAAGAAGGATCAGCTCTTCTGTGACTTCTGCAAAAGGACCGGACACACCGAGAAGTTCTGCCACGCCAGAAAGAGGTCCCAAAAGGCCTATCTAGTTGTAGTCAAAGAAGAAGAAGAAAATGGAGCAAAGGAAGAAGAAGAAGAAGAAGAAGACCACCAGGAGAAGGACAAACCTCATCAGTCCTTCTATTCAGATAGACTTTTTTAGTTTTGTATTTCCTAGCCCTAATGCCTCAAACATAAATTTGTAAACTCCTTAGTTATCCTTGTACTACAGCCTCTGTACACTTTGTGAGGTCCCTGCTACAGCCTCTGGATATCCATCATGTTTGTGGTACCCACACTTAGCCTTTTCTGCGACAGCCTCTGGTGTTTTTGCCATGTTTATGGTGTGCCCACACTTTGCAGGTGTTGCTTTCACTAAACCCTCTACACACTTTGTACTTTTGGTTGTGATTGAGGAGGGGTGTTGAGATATTTGCAATCACACCTACTTTAGTCCCTTTGTGAGAAGTAGTGAGGGCTCAGGACTAGAATCCCATATGCACAGTAGGAGAAAGTACCACCACTTAATTCCTATAAAGCATTGTACTTGCACTCTTTTTCTAATGCAATGATAGTACTCTTTTTTTTCGAATAAAGTGTCATGTCACTGTCAATACACAAGATTGTGTTTATGAGTCCAAGTCTCAATCTTGGAACCTAATTCACTTGTGTAACAATTTGTCCTAGTCAGGGTCAATGTCTTCATGAGTTTCTTTTTCCTCTTTCAACCTCCATAGCTTCCGCATCTACCATGCTCTAGATCCCGTGTATTTCACAATGGAGATGAAGCTTAGGAGTCATTCTTCAAATGCCCTATGACAAGAGGCTAAATCGCAGCGCGCAAACAGAGATTGAGTTGTATGACCTGATACAAGCGTAGAATTTCGAGCGACCACAAATTTTTGAAATGCCGCACTGTACGATGACCAATGTCGTGGTGTTATGTAATACACACTAGTGCCGAAAGCCAAGGAGCAATCCCCTAGAAGAAAGCAAGTGAATTTTTTCTCTGTAGGTGGAGATCAAGAAGCTCAATCAAAGGTAGGTACAGATCTGGCTATGGAAAACATAGAATAGAGCCTAAGAAAATTGATAATGTTGAGCTTGTGGAAGGGCAAGGCTGATGTTTCAAGTGATACAGAGAAGCTTCAGTAGCAGGAGAACACTTCTCTAGAAGGAAGCTCGGTAAAATTTGGCGGAGAGAGATATGAGAGCTTCAAGCAGGCAGGGTACTGCTAGCTATGGCTGCCACAAGGCTAAGTGGAGAAGAAGGAATGGAAGATGATGTCTTGGAATTTGTCATAAGCTAAAGCTGAGCTATATGAGAGCAAAGTGGAGCTGTCCCATGCTTAGCTATGCTCGAATACCATGTAAGAAGATGTAGATCTAGAGCATGACAAAAGCTATGGCGGATGAAAGATTAAGACCAAACTCATAATGACATGGATAAGTAGAGACAAACTGTTACACAAGTGAATTAGGTTCCAAGATGGAAGCTTGTACTCATAAACACAATCTTGTGTAGGATTGACAATGATAAGACACTTAACTAAAAGTACAAAGCATCATGACATTGTATTCATTCATTTAAAAGTGATAGTCAAGTACAATGCTTTATAGAAGTTGAGTTGTTCCATTCTCCTCACTGTGCATATGGGATTCAGTACAGATCTTCCTAAAGCATACATCATTTGTCTATTTCTCAACACCATATAAGGTGAAAGCAACACAATCATGCCCACAAGCACACCCTTAACCATTTTTATATAAGGTGAAAGCCCCTTATAATGAGCTATTACTAGGTTGCAACCAATGGGAAACCAAACAATACTATGTAAGATAACCCCCATGAAAAGGCCTTACTAGCTATCAGAACCTCTAAACATATGATATTATAAACTTGATAGTTTGATGTGCAAAAATCTGTGGCTACTTATTGTTCATGTGGAAAGGGAGTTGAAAATTTTGTAACTAATTTGGAGGATGTGAAAAGTTCACTTGAACAAGAAACATAGAAGAATACTAATACAATGTTAGTTCAACCATTGGAACATATAGTGTAGTGGCATGATCACAAAAAGTTTCGGAGGGATAATTTGAAAGTCTTAAAGAATTCATGGTTTTGCTTGGCTATCTCAAACATAGTGGTAGGAATATCAAACAATGCTAAACTAAGCAATAGATTGTGGGTGACTTTAAATATCTTCCCAAGTTATTTCAATTATGGTTTATCTATGTAGGCAAACTATGTTGATTTGGGTTGCAATTTCAAAACATGATTGTGAAGGTTCTTGAATGGTAAGTTAGAGTAGAAGACACATGTCTACATGTAGTTTTTAAAAACCAACATGAACTTATACAATGAATAGTGATGTTTCAAACTTGCAATTGTGATAAATCCATTGGATGTAACATATTCATCTTTTGAGTGGATTTTAACATATCAGTCATGTTTCCTTGCACTCACAAGTAACACATTATCAATATCCTCAGAATTTTATGGCTACAAGTGTTAGGGTGTTAGGATCTCATGTGAGGATCAAATACATAGCAATGAGATGTTTTACATTACTTCGAGAAAGATGGGAATGTTGTATACATTAGGTTCTCAATGCACAAATAGGCACCTAAATATCTTGACATACAACTAAATGTCTTGAAACACACTAAAATATTTCAAGACATTTCTTACATGGTGCTCAATAAACAAATGAGCACCTAAATGTCTTGAAATGTCGATGATACTTGTATGTACAAACATTTATCATGTCAATCAATTTTCACCATGCATTAGTATGCACTTATGCTAATTAGCACCGATGTTGACTAATTAGCACCTATCAATGTGTTAATATTTATTATCATATGTTCTAACAAGACCTATCAATGTGCTTATTAGCACATGTGCTAGCTAGCACCTATTATTGTGTTGTTCAACTTAACATGCTAGATACAACTTGTTCTATTCTATTTAGAGCCACCTATAATGTTAGAAGTATAAATCTTATGTTCAACAATCCCTTGAAAAGACAAATATTTTTAAGTGTACCCGTATCAAGACTAACTAAGCATGTGAACTATTAACATGTGTGATAGACCACATCTACAAAAAAGTAGTCACCTTGGGTTATTAAGAAACTCATACTTGGGGATTCAAGATTTTATAGCTTTTGTTGTGGGTATTGTTAAGAAAACTATAATTGACATAGAGACCACGGTATTAATGATACGATAATCATTGCAAGCACCAAGAAAAGTGGTAAATGAAATAAAATTCCTAAGGAAGAAGATGAGAAAGATGAAGATGATGAGAAAGAGTGAGTGGAAGAAAAGATAAACATAACCCCAAGAAAGGGGGATTTGAAAAAAGAAATCCCTCATGACTACATGGATACTTAAATGTTTAATGAACAATTGCAAGTACATGACAACATGAAGAGACAACATGCTCAAGATATTTGAATTAAGCCATGAGGTACTTGATGATAGCTTGCTTTATGGATTCTTCATAAGAAACCCTACAATGAAAAAGTGTGCTAAGACTATAGATGAGTTTTACATGATAGGAGGCTACTTGTATGTAAATAATTTATTGCTTGAAAGTGCATACTTACTTTGTCTTAATGCCTATACAAAACAACTTGTATATTATATCTTAAATGCTAGTTAGGCTCATCAACTAGATGCACAAGATTCTTGATTAACTATCTCATTTGACTTTCCTTTAGATGACATCCTCTTTGTTTAAGATTCCTAGACTCTTTGATTAATCCCATTAGCCTTTTACTGACAGCTTCCTTGGGAAATGTCATCCCATGACATCTCCCCCCTTGATATGATATGTACTTTCTATTTTAACTTAGTGATCATTTTTACTAAGACTTCTTTTGATAGAGTTCTCTTTTTTTTTTGGCAGAGAAAAAACAAGATAAGTAAGTTATCATGTACTTGTGATATTGTCATGTATAACGTGCATTTAGGAACTTGAAGCATCTCTATTATCAAACTATAAAGGAAACACCAAAGAAGTGTAAGACCCAAAGAGGAAGAATAGACTTAGGAGGGAAACAAGATACAAGATACAATGCCCATGTTTAATGACCAAGGTGCACATAAAGTACCTGACCTAATTAAGGCATATGAAGTTTCCAAATGATGTGATACATACTCAAGCAAAAGTCTTTTTGAGAAAAAAGACCAATGATACAAAACATAAGAGAAAGTCCTAACAAGAAGGTCTTACCTTTTGCAAGGCAATGTCTAATGATGGATTAAATGCATTGGAAGATCTTGCTCCTAGAATGGAGTAATATCTAATCCCATGTCCCTAGCGAGCAAAAACAAATTCATGGAGGTCTATTCTCTTGCAAAAGTTTAGTTCTACTTTTGTAGACTTTATTCCATTGAATAGAAATCCCATTCTCCATTTGAGAATGTTAAACATTGGTGATGTTCTCTAGGAAGGAGTTAAGGGTGGTTGATCACTCAAAAATATGTATGCATATCATGCGGATTCAAAATAAGGGATTTTAAAAATACTCTTTTTACATTTTTTAATATACAAAAGGGTGCCATAGAGAGCGGTCATTTACAGATTGAATAGAAAAGGGGTGTGTTTTATTTCTCACAATTTATAGATAAAGATATGTGTAAATATATCTTGAACGCACGTGATATAGAGAGTTTACATATAGTGAATGCATATGATAGAAAAACCCAACAAATGATGTGGATGGAAACTAAATGGATACATATGATGTTGCAGATTGCACATGGGGAATAGGGCATGAGTATTAAGGAAATGTTAGACACAACAACATGAGGAGTATTGCACATGGGGAGTATGGCATGCGTCTCAAGGAAAGTTGAGACACAAGAACGTGCACCTATGATTATATATATTCTAGACAAGAGAGACTATGGTCATTATGCATTGGCTAAATGTTTAATGACATAGCAATGATAGAACTAATAAAGATGGATCAATGGCACATCTAATGGGGACCCAATATATTTCGAAGCCATTACCCAAAATAGCTACAAGTGAAATATAACAAACTGCAAGCAAAGTTAGACTCATGTGGGCCAAGCAACATTCATGTCTTGCAAAGCTATAAAAATCAAGCCCATGCTACAATTGATTGTGTGATCAATCTATGCATAATAGCCTTACCAATTACTGTTACAGGGAAAGGAAACTAGGTAGGGCCCATGTTAGACATGAATTGGTGTAGACACCATTGTTAGGAAATGGGAGAGGTGAACTATTAGAGTTGTGTGAGCCTCTCAAAAAGGAGGAGAATATTGAGAATATTGTTTTTTGAATTTGTCTTGTATATTTATGCCATGTACAACTATCCAAGCCCAACACGATACCAACAATGATTTGACTATTTTCTCCAGTTCCTAGGTCATTTATTACAACAATTAACCATATTTTTGTAGGTAGCCTCATCCAACGTCATGATTAGTTAATGGGCACCTATTTTATCTCATCTTTGTTATCATTCTATCATATTTTTGTTAGAACTCCCTCCCTCGTAATAATCACTTTGTCTCTTCTTCATGCTACCTTCATGCCATGTCTTCATTTATATATCATTATGATGTTAATGCATGGGCTCTATCATTGTATGTAACTTGCTTTCAACATTCATTCAAGTTGTGTTTCTTCGTTCATTCATTTAGGGTAAAAATTTTTGGGTGAGGAGGGGTGTGCTCATATAACTAGTCATGAGAACGAACATGGGTATGGTGCCTCTTAAATAGGCACGTGTCCACGTAATGACTTTATTTCTTCCACTCTTCCTGAATTGCATCCAAGGGAAGGAAGAGGAGAGGGTGGCAAACCATGCAAAGCAAGAACCCCTGACAAGGGAGAATGAGCAAAACAAGGCACATGAGATCAATTGCAAATCCATGGAGGTTGAATACACAAAGGTGGTATTGAGCACTCACCTTGACATGGAGAAGGTTGAGCAGTCCCTCAAAGACAACCTCGAATCCCTTGCAGAGAAAAAAAAGAAAGCCTTGTAGGAATTCGGTAAGAAAGTTACCCAAACAACTACTATATTCTTCGTCTCAGCAAACTCAACTGCAGGTATACATCCTCTATGTCTACAAGTGTACATGTATCACTCTTTCATGGCTAAAATATTATATGAGAAAGAATTTGAGAGATGTGTACTTGTTTTTTAATGCTAAAGGTTCTCTTGTACTGTTTAAGTTTTATGGCAGAGGATTGTATTTCACCCATGTAGTGTTTGAAGAATAAAGATATATACTTTTGCACAATGTGATGTGCTATTGAGGTGATCTTGTTTATTCCATCCCCTACGTAGTGCACTTCAATCTTGAAGAGACCCTTTGGCCCTTGGTCTACCAACCTCCTTGATAGTGAAATTGTGGCTATTGTTGAGACGTTGGGGCATACCCTTTATGTCCCTTCCAGCAATAACACCCTCATGGCATGCTAAGAAATGAGCATGCATCCTCTAGGATAGACACTCCTCTCCCCCTAATGCTCTAGAGATTTTTGATGCCAATGACATTGAAGTGGTCTCAAAGATTAGATTTTCAAATGTCCACCTTTCCTAATAGGTGTCACATTTGTACGGAGCATGGGCATTGCACAAAGGGAGGGCCCTCAACAAACACAAGCCAAGAACACAAGAGGGGTGAAGCAATTTGATCATGGCTCATGAGCTACTTTGATTGTATAAACTAGTGTTCATGAGAAACCGAGGTTTAAAGTAAAGTGAATTGCAAAAAATTTGAAAAAACTTTCAAAATTTTAAAGAAGAAGGTTTAAAACCTTGAACATTCGGAAGCTATTAGTTTTAAAACATTTTAAAGAAGAAGGTTTAAAACCTTGAACATTCGGAAACTATTAGTTTTAAAAAATGGCAAATACGTCTAGTTTGATTAAAAAATCCCTTCAAATTTTTGGGTTGAAGGGTTTTTATATTTGCTACCAAAAATGTTTTTTGCGAAGGCTGGTATAAATTCATAAAAGATGCTCGGGGTATCGTATCTATCATGGAACCCAGTCATCCTCAGAATATGACGTGTCGGCCCGCGACGGCAGGCCAAGAAAATGACAATTTAAAAAATACATAAATTTGGGGAATTTCCACTAAAACTACGCGAAATGTGGCGATTCTGACACAAGTCATGAGAAGACGCAAGACGAGTGGATGCACGCCACGTGTCAGGATGGAGGAACGAGGGCCGTTGCTAAGGTTTCTTTGAGTGTGTGTTGGGGACAATGTCAGAACCGAGACGTCTTCGTGAACGCTGGGTTGCGTGTGAATGCGCGCTGTGTGAGTGAGTGAGTGTGCGTGCGTGCGTGCGTGTGTGTGTCACGTGTGTGTGTGTGTGTGTCTCTCTCTCTGGAGTCTGTCTCTGTATGTGTATATAGAGTAGTAAGTACCTCTCGCGTATCAGTACCGACCTCTCTGATTGTGTGTCTGTCTCTCTCTCTCTCGCGTGTTCTTAGATTTGGGTGTGCAGCAAGGACGAGCAGCATCGATTTGGCGTTTCGTGTGGGCAATAAGCTTTCCATGCTGGCATCCCCCCCCCACCCCCCCCACACTAAGGTTTCATGTTCAGTAAATTGCAAAAAATCTCAAATTAACTTTTACCTTTCATACAAACTTTTTAAAACTCTTGAACCTTTGAAAAATATTGGTTATATACATAGCAAATACATTTGATCTCCAACATCTCTCCAAAATTTTAAGTTCCAAGTTTTTGTATTTGTTACCAAAAATGCTTTTCTTGAACACTCGATGATCCATTACTAACACCCCACCTCTCATCCTGAGACAGTCCCCCTCTTCTGGAATCCATAACTGATCATATATCTTCACAATTTGAAGTGCCCTAGTCCCAACTTGGAAGGTATCCTACTTGTTCTCATAATCCACATAATATTAACCCTAATATTAATTTGGAAGGCAATTAATGGAACAAATTTTAGCACTCGTAGGGCTCAAACCTATTACACTTTTGCTTAGGTTGGGTTCATAAGATAGCGGTGGAAGAACAAGGGGTAGGAGGTGTCTTGTTTGTGTGAGTTGCCTTCAAATGCACTCGAAATCAGGTGGCCTTGCACCCTCTAACGTAAAATATTTCTGCTTGAAATAGTTGAATATGTGCTAGGCCTGAGGGTTTTGATGTAACCACATAGCCAATAAGGTATTTCCATATTTGCACTAACCATGTGAGGCTCCCACCTTTCCATGCATTGCCTCCACCTTGTGTGAAAAAGCGAATGACAACTTTTAGAAAAGTTTTATCTTCCACCAACCCACCCTTACATTGTGACACAAGTAGAATGGGGAAGTGGTTGTAGTACCATATAGGGTAAGGGGGCTAATCCCTTCTAAGAAATACCATATAATGCAAGTTTTGTTCTAATGTCTCTCAATCTATGTTTGCAACGGATCAACATGGCGAGAAATAGAAATTTGATACTAGTGAAGCTACTGTAAAGGCATCATAATTATGCAAAGTAGAAATAATAGAGAAAAAAGGACCACAAATTTATGATATGAATGCACCCATTTAAGTACATCATGTTCACAAATTTAAATTGGACCTCTTCTCCACTTAATGAATGCTCCTTCAACGATAGCCTTCTAAAATACATGCTTGTTGGCATTTGAATGCCATAGAATTGGCAGTCGCATTTTAACTACTCCCCTTGCCCCATTATGCATAGATTGGAAAAAGTGGTTAGTAGGAACCACAGCTGATAACTCAAATGTCCAGCATGGGTGTTCAATCCCTTGTTACTTCATTTGGTCTTAGGTGTAAGCGGATACACTTTTTAAAGTAGTCACATACCCAAGCTTTTTTATTTGTTTGTACCATACATGTGTCTTCATCTAAGCTTAATCTTCTCATTGGTCTTTGTCATCTTCATGACATCATTTTATAATGCTTTTTTACCTTATACCCATGTTTGTACTTTCATAATCTCTAATTTTGTTATTATTGACGAGATTGATTCGTGGATGGTTGAGTATTACATTATTGGACCCTACCCTTCTTGTGCAAAGACAACACCGCCTTGGAAGCTTGTATCAGTGTAAGGGGGCCATTACAATGATAATCCCTCCTAAAATAATAGTTGTAAGGCTCAATGTAGGCTATTAAGATCACAAGGAGGTTCATGATGGTTTATACAGAAAGATGTGGCTATCTCTAGTCAAAAGACCTAGGTTCAAGCCCACCACTTGAATGACACCAACATGCTACTCCCCTTCCATGTTCAATGTTCCTCAATGTTCAAGTGGCAACACATATAATCATTTGCATCCCCACCTCTACTGCATCACAAGGCTGTAGTTTTTGTTTGATAGAAAATAACTAGCATACTATCAAAAGCTTGGACATCAAAGTTTCCTTGTTTTTTCTTTTGCATCAACTGACTAACTTTCTAAAACTATAATCTATTGGTTCATTTAAGCTAGTGCTCATTGCATAAGCAATATGTCATTTTAAAGGTAAAACCGATTTCTACCCTTCTTCATGAGATAAACTCCCCTTGGAAAGGTACTACGACCTTCAATCTATATAGAAAGCATAAATGACATGTCATAAATGTAGGTGCCTTTGAATACATACAATGTTTGAGTATGTGCCTTACATGTCTACACCTAGGTGCATGCATGCATGTGGCACATGCATGCACGCATGCACGCACACACACACACACACACGCACACACACACACATGCACGCACGCACACACACCCACACACACAACTTCACTAAATAGACTAATACCTCACACAGTTACATGCATAGGAATTCACACATTTGATCGCATGTACCCATCCTTAGATAGCTTCTCTTCACAACACACCTAAGGGCTTCTTTTGTAATACTTTCATCCTCATTGTCATGATCCTCCCTAATTCTCTCTCTCTCTCTCTCTCTCTCTCTCTCTCTCTCTCTCTCTCTCTCTCTCTCTCTCTCTCTCTCTCTCTCTCTCTCTCTCTCTCTCTCTCTCTCTCTCTCTCTCTCTCTCTCTCTCATCCATGTAGTTGCTTATGGAGGTAGGAGATATGTTCCACTTTCTTTTTAGTCATATTTTTATCTCCATTAGCTTAAACTTTTGTAGTAGCTTCTACAATTACTTATGTGGCAATAACATGATTGTCTTCCTTTACATTAGATCAACATGGCTCTAGTTCAATCATCAACTTCTAGCTAGATAAATTGATAGATAAAGATCTAGCTTGATAGTTAGCCTGATGGTGGATATCGGATGCTTGCAACCCCTACATGTTCCCACCAAAGCATCTCGATTGAGGAGGGTAGCACGGCTCCATGTAATGAGGCAAAGAAGACAAGGAGCAACAATGGAATAGCATGCGTGCCAATTCAACATGACTGGTAGTTTTGGAAGAGGCCTAGCCCATTCCCTAGGCAACATGATTTTGCATATTGGCTGATGTTCACACATCAACATGAATGATAGTTTTGTTGCATGTTGTTCATGCAAGTCTATCCAATTGGTATCCTAGCTCTATTATAATTTATTCCCTTCCAATGTACTACGATGAAATGAAGGTGGCTAATAACTACCCACTTGTGCATGAATGTCTGCTACGACCATGAAAGCTGTATTAACAACGCATGAAACTCTATTGTCTAAGTTTGTTCAAGCAAAGATAAAAAATTCTATGAAAATTTGAGCATCTTGAGACATAAGTGCATAGCTTTGATCATACAATTACAAGTAGATTCTGATCGTATGAGTAATAGGCTATCCATAGCATAGCTATAACAATTTTGATTTTATTGATTCTTGTAAATGTAACAACGGGGTTAACAAGTTGTAATTAGCAATAAGGGAGAAGTAGATATAGAAGAGCCTCCTGAGTGATGTCCACAACACTCAGAACATGCCTAGCATCCCATTAGGATGGCAAGGTCTCTGTATGATAATGGCATCATCAACAAAGCAGCATTGAGAAAATCAAAATTCATTCACTCTTTCATTGTGATCTACCACAAGAACAAAAGTAATCTGCGAGTTCACAAATTCAAAGTTGCTGCTAGGTTAGGAGGATATTCAACTTGCCATATAATTTTTTATCCCACTTGTAAATTTGAAAACAAAATAGAGCTCGAAGGAGACATTGACCAAAACTGAATAAAAGTTTGTTGGTTTGCACTCTACTTAGCATAGAATCAAGAGTTGTGCAAGATGATGTGTAGATTACCTCCTTCATAAGGTTAGTCAAGTTAGACTGGGCAACAAATCCATCTATTTGGTCTTACACAATACCATATGCTCTACCTACATATGTTTTAATCAGATCAATGACATTTTATCTTTAATCCGCTGCTTTAGACCAACTTTCTTTGCATAGTTACTTCTTTGAATATGTGCTTTGACAGTCACCACTGCATTCTTTCCTTCTACCCCAACCTTGTATGAGAAAAGAACAAGACCAGTAAGAGACCCAATAATCATCATGGAAATTAGAAAGAGTGCATCAACAAAGTGCAAGCTTCCAAGAAGCCCACCAGTTATGGAAGTATTGACAAGCTCAAAGAAACAAAGAATTAGCCTAAATGTCCAAATTCATCTCATTTTAGGTCATTTTGGAGTTTACTATGCTATATAGAGAGCATAGACCAAGTGGCTTGAACATCAAGGTGTCTAGACAAAGGTGCCATGATGCCACGACTGGTGCTTGCAACATATACAACGAAACCCACATAGGTAGTAATGCCAATACATGTAAGGCCCAAAAGCTCATATTCGAGGGTAAAGAAAGCAAACGAGACAAGCCACTACATCAAAGTAGAGAATCCTGTTGTTTTGGTAAGCTTCAAAGGACCATTTCCTTATAGGTAATGAAAACTAATCCTTGTATCCATATTCTAATCAAGGCTTTAAAAAATGATGTAGATATTGACCACATGGTTTGTAGAAACCCCTACTTTAGAGGCTTCTCCTAGAAGTTCACCATCACTATTTGGACCTCTCACAACAACATTGCTACCTATTGGATCAACTTGTTGTAATCATCCAAAAGAACCCACACACCATATAGGAGTAAAATCAAAGCACCCAAGATTGCATGAGCTATGGCCCACATACATTGCTAGCTAGAAATACCATGGACTTAATGTCCAAGGTTCCTTTTTCTCCTCTCTTCTTCTCTTCTCTTCTCTTCTCTTGTCTCGTGCACGCGGCTATGGAGCATGGAGCTTGAAAGTGGAGGATTGAGGTTGCTTGAGCTCGCATCTCGGATCGTGGAGACATTGGTGTGCTTGAGAGAGAAGGGTGCTCGATTGGGCATTGAGGTAAGCTCACTATACTTGTAGGATCGAGAGCACGTACGGCTATGTGAGAGGTAGCCATTGGTATTTGGCTTGAAACTATTACAAAACGGAACACGTGGCAAATATAGCAAATCAAATCTTAATCATAAACAACTTTATGACACATATAATAGAACTTAGTGGAAAAATCTAACAAATCAAACATCTCAACTATTAAATACAAACAACATTATAATACATAAGAGGATTTGAGTAACTCAATAGATTGAGAAAGATAAGAGAAAAACGCAAGATTGGGCCCAACCTCTCCCATGGCAAAAGCTATGCTTTTCCATCCTTAATTATATGTTATAGTTTTACATGGATATTTGCATTCATATCTTACATATAATTACAAAGAAAGTACAAATATCAATTGAAATACAGATTTTTAAAAGTCAAGAGGTATCATGTAACATGCTGTAGTTGCTGCAGAAAATTCTGTGCTCTGAATCTTGACATTTTGACATCACCATTGTGTTTGGAGTGTGCCAGAATCTCCAAAATGACTCTTGAAGCTTTGAATTCCGAGTTCGCACAAGGGACGAGTGAAAAAACTTAGTTTTCACCTTGTTCTTCTGTTTTGTGCGCGATCCTGTTGCTTTTTATAAAGAAAGCTAGAAAAGCCTTCTAAACTTAACCACATTAAGAAATATAGCAAGGTATTTCATACAGAAAGCTTATTTCAATAAAAGCATATCTTAAATATCATATTTTAAAATAATCTATATTAAAAACAAATAATTTAGTAGTACTAAGGATAATGATTTAATTATTACTAAAGAAGTTTAAACTTATAACTTACAAATCGAGTAATATTTTTAATAATACAATAATTATAAAATTTACGCTTGGACTTACTCTAACACCCAGTGCTACCCAAAGCCACCGCTACCTGCTTTACGCATCAACTGAAGCATTCACAATTGTTAGAAAATAATAAGATAAAACCCACAAAAGTGAATATCTAGCAGTCTTCAACTATAAAATAATTAAATAGGTTGGAACTCTATCCTAACCTTAATTTAATATGAGTGCACTCTAAACTCATAAACATCCATTAATTTAAATATGTATTTTGCGGAATCACCCACGTGCACACTAAATTAATCTGACGTCTAAAAAGGACAGGCATCCTTGTCAACTTCTCGCAGAAGGAATCCACCTCGTGTACGAGCCTCGGCAAATACATATAGTTTTACGGAATCCACCATAAAACCTCATAGAATCCACGGTGGAATATGCCTCTAGTTTTACGGAATCCATCGAAAAACCTCACGGAATCCACCGTGGAATATGCCTCCTAGCATCAGAAACGCTTGTGTAACAAGCAATCCGTGGGTCTTGGCGGTCAAGCGAAGGCTCCCACAAATTTGGTGTTCTAGAGTCTATGTGTTAGTCATCTTCCACCTCATTAAATATATTTTCCACGAAAAAGTTGACATTAAATATTTTGTAAGAGATAGAACCTTAAGCTTGGGGGCTGAAATGTAAAATTTCGATGGCTTTAGGCTCACGTGAACTGGCCATTAGGAGATTTGGAATTATTCTTTTAAATAAAAGCAATTTTTTTTATTTCCCCTCTCCTCCAACCAACTGTCGAGCTGGAGGAAGAGGGGAATAGCAAGAGAGGCAAGCTCCTTGCTGGAGTTTGCCTAGGCAAGGAGCCATGCCTGTCGACACGCAAGGGAGGGAGCATCCCCCTCCCCTCCTCTATTTAAACCATGGGGCGGCTAGAGAGAAGGGGACGGCTGAGCGCTACCATGAACAATTCAGGGAGGGGGACGCCATCAAAATTCAGGAAGGGTGAGCGTAGAGACTCGTGAGGAAGAGACGGAGGTCGACAAATTCTGGCTGCCGTGATACTGGGTGAAAGAGAGTGAGGTGGTCTTTGCAAGAGAAGAGACCAGGAGCTGCTGCAGCAGCATGGATAGGGCGCCACCAAATGAGTTCGCCCTGCCGCCCACCGAGGCCCTACGCCAGCTTTGAGGGCTGGCTGTCGACTGTGCCCCGCCCCTGCCACATGTAGAAGCTTCTAGAAGCTTCTAAAGCCCCTTCCCCCCCCCCCCAAAAGAACTAAGACCTTAATTTTATACCCCCCTCCCCCCCCCCCCCCCCCCCCCCCCAATTTCTTCCCTAAGGTCTTAGGCCCCGTTTTTATAGCCTTTAAGGCTACTTTTCCCCCCTTGGAGTTTCCCCCTTAGGGCCTTTCCCCCCATAAAAGGTTACCCCTAAAGGGCCTTTCTTCCACCCTCCCGTGTTTTAAAATCTCCCTCCCTTAGGCCCTTTTCTTATAGCCTTAAGTCCACCCCCCTGGAATTCCTCCTAAGGCTCCCCTTAACCTTTTTTCTTTCCCCTCCTCGAATTTCCCCCCTTGAACCCCCCTAGCCGTTTTCCCCGTGTAAAAACGAGCCCTACTCGCGGAGGATTTCCACACACCCATTCCTTCAAAGAGTCTCCACGAAGGGAAGAAAAAGAAACTTGTAAAGGACGATGGAAATTAAGAAGGAAATTCGCAAAAGCAGCATCTATGACGGGAAGGCTACACTCGCAATGCCTCCTAAGAAAACCCAAGGCGTAGCCGTAGGAGGGTCGTCTCCCAGCATCCACGTGGACATCTCACCCCAAGCCCAGGTTTTCCTTCCTAATTTTTATTTGGTATTGTTGTAATTCAATCATGCAAGGTTAATTGTTGGAAATACGATATATTTTTGTCCTAAATGCTCACGACGGAGAAACTTAGTCACATTAATACTTTCAATAAAACATGCAAAATAAAGGAAGCATAGATGCATTTCTAGCAAATAGCCTTATGCATTGAAATAAATTAAAAATTAGATTAATGTCCATTAAAATAGTATACTTCGTTTAAGAATAGATGTATAAACTACATATCGCACTATTAACCCATATCCTCTTCGCAATGAATCATCATGGAAAGTGCAAAACATGAAATGATTCTTACGATGCATAACTCTAGGAAATTATCGTTTGTCAACTGCATAAATCATCAAGTAAAAAGTTGCTTGTTTAGCATGAATTTTGTTCGCAAAGTATAGGAAGATTAGTTGGAATTAACCTAACCTATGCCTGACCTCAAATTGATAAGTTAGAGTTGAAAAATCAATTTACGCGTAGACAACGAGTCAAGTGGAAATGATTGCGTGATTATCTTCTAGAGTTAAACAAATTGGCATAAACCTAAAAACCGCAGAGTACTCGTTTAGAATGAGTTAAATTCCAATAAATTCACTAGGAATTAATACGTAACCTAATCGTTACGTATTGCTAAAATTGAAACTCCTATACCCTAAATACTTGCCCACTTTCACCGAAATGTAGGGACAGTGAAATATTTGGAAAGTGAGCTAGGGTTTGTCCCTAAGAATCTTACAAGATGGAACTTGGAAACCCTAGGACTAACGACGTCAACCTAATGTAATCAAGAATAGATTGTTCCGTGACTCCGTTCAATGAGTAGAATAAGTCTCATAGTTCGATGCGACACTTGCATAGCAAGTGCAGAGTCATATGATCTTGTGATTGGATCACAAGGGAATGGCCAAATTCTCGCAATGAGGTTGGCAGGTCCTTACGCAAGTTATCTTGCAAGAGGATGAATAATCACCCCAATTTAGTATCTTTCTTGAGTAAAGAAGATTGATTGGAAGCTAAAGACCAGCCGATAAACTGAAATAACCTATGAACTTAAGGTTTGGCCAAGCCGGGTTAATAGGGTACGCCCTAACCCAGGATACAGGGGATCTTGCCAAGTTTCAAGTCATCCCGGATCGAATGCTGGTCGCATTCGAAAGGAAGGATTCATTCCTTAGCAGTTTGCCAACAAAAACGATCAATGAAAATGTTTGTGCTTGCTACAGATTTTAGAGCACTGTTTGGCTTTGTTTGATTAATGAATTAAAAGATAAATGGATATCTATACTTCAAGTTGAAGGCTTGAAGGGAGAGGCAGCTTCAGTTACCCCCGACTACCTGCCTGACCCTAACCAAGGGGGTTGTTGACCGCGTCGGGAAAGTGGACCAAACCCGCCGCGAGAGGTCTCTCCGTTGAGCACTAGTTGGAGCAGGAGGACGCTTGGGTGCCAGAGGGGGCTCTGGCCGTAAATCCCTCACCTTCCGGGCCATGCACAAGAGGCTAACGTGACTCGGGATTGGATCTCGAGGCCCGCATACTAGTCTATGGGCGGAAACTTGGATTAATGATCCCTGTGGATTGCTGGATAGCCTACGGGCAGATTGTGGATAAGCCTACGGGCTAAACTCTTTGTATTTCAAAGATAAATATGATAACCTGTTAATAAGGAACTTGTCTGATATTGTTTTTCTATGTCAAGTGATAAGATTACGTGAAAGAACCAGTGCCTAACGGGTTAATTAAAGAAGCTGATTGTTACATGTCCAACTAATGTGTTAGGTAATTAAATAACTAAAACAACCCGAGGAAAGTGCGGTGGATGTGGCCATAGGTCCGTCCTATGGATGGGTGGTCCCGGTTGGCCGGAAACTTTTCTCAAATCACGATGGACAGTAGGAAGATCGTCAAAGAATAGGAACAACAAAAGCGTTGACTTAGAGTTATGATTGATTCTGATTTATGCTGTTTTAGGGAAACAGAATGGGACGACGCCTTATGGCAGAGAGGTTGAGCTTGCATCCCTCTCGTTTCCCATTCTCCTTGAACCAAGTGCAGCATGAATCCGCTTCGGACCTGGCGTTTCTATGTAAAGTAGTTCACTTGGGTCCGACGCTAGTTGCCGTTAGGAAATGACCAATAAGGAAAACCCTAATTCAGGTCGATCCTAAGTGGGAATGACCGGAATACTTCCGCTACGTGGCAGACGCAGAAATCCCTAGACCGCAAACCCCGTAACATTCCATGGGAGTGCCGAGCGGAGATTTCTAGACATCCTTTTCGATGGACTGCTAAGACGTGTCCTGAAGATACAAGTGGACACGTTACAGCTGAAATTAGTTTGTTATAGCATAATTTGAGTTTTCTCTATTGGTTGGTCAATTTATGATTTGAGTTTTTCCATTTACTCTGATATTCTTTGTCCATTCCCTTTGCAAATGGCCTTGAATGCCACAGTAGTTGTGTGCTTGTAGTCCTCTTTGATTGTGCCTTCTTCCTCTTGAATATCCATAGCTTCTCTTTCTCTTTGTTGTTGTGGTTGCCATGTGTTAGAAACTTCATTTTCTTTTGAAAAAATTCTTATATTGTGGTTTTGATGTTGGCTTCTTTAACCATATCTAAGAAAAATGAATAATCTCTTTTAGATTATGCATTAGATGAATAATACTCACAAGTTTTTGGAGCTAATCAGATTTGGTTAAGAACTTTTCATACAACTTTAGGTGTTGTGTTGATGAACATTGCCTTGCAAAGCAAAAAATGAAAAACTAGAAAGTTACTTGATCAAGGTTTAAGATTTAGTGGTTATTACATTTTATATTTTTTAAAACCATAGTTTATTTAAGGCTTAACTTATAACTTTGTAAAAGCATAGTAGTAATGCTAATCCCAATGCAAAGAAAGAAAAAAGAAAAATTAAAAAGACGCAGGGCAAGTGAAAAAAGACGTCTCTACTAAAGAAATATGAGAAAAAAAAAGGTCAAAAGCACAAGGAAAACCTTAAAAGTTCAGAGCAAGTGCAAAAGAGGAAATACACATTTTAAATGAAAAGGTGCACCCTGAATTTTTGTAAGAGAGCACTAGGCTCCCTCTTGTGCGATTTGTAAATGTGGATAGGCATGGGTGAAGGTACAATGTAAATAGGAAGGGAATAGGAAAAGAGGACCTAAGCTAAAATGGCCGGTCATGTAAAAAAAGGAGTGGGTGTCCAAAAGGGATTAGGGCTTGTATAAAAGGTAAGAAGTGAATGAAGAAGCTCATTATTGTGTGTGGCCAAAACTAGCTCTCTTCTTCTCTTCTTCTTCTTGTTCTTGCTTGTGCTTGTGGTTGAGTGAGGGTGTAAGAAGTTGGGAAGAATAAGGATTTAGTGTACAAATAATATTGATGTTATGCCATATTACACTGACATTGGTATAAAAGGAGAGGACATGTAATTTTTCACATCTTTTTGACACATTAATACAATTATTGTCTTTCTCCTCTCTCCTTGCTCACAACTTCTTTCTCTTTCCTATCTTTCTCTCTCCAATTCTAGTTTTTCTCTCTCCTCGTCACTCTCTTTCTCTCTCTTTGTGTAGTATTTCTCTCTCTTCTGCACACTCCGTCTCCTCTTTCTCTCTCTCCAATTCTCTTCTTGACAAGTGGTATTAGAGCATTGGTCTTTGATCCATTTTTTCCTGTTATTTTTAGTTCTATTTTCCCCATCAAAAATCAATTTCAGACAAGTACTTGGTAAAGACAATGACTAGTGGAGGGTTGCAGACCATCTACAATTAGTAAGAGACTGCATTTGGAGATCTCCAAGGTCAAATATGGCAGAGGATGGCTAACGCATCAGATCGTCATAAAATTTTATGCAAAACTAGAGGTAGCTAGGGTAAAGGAGAGTTAACCGGGCTTAGTTTGGGGTTAAACTATGGTTACTTTTCAAAAGAGGTCTTCCTTTCCTCTTTCTCCAAGCTTTGGCCAAGCTTCCATGGAGTTCTTTAGCAGAGATCTTCTCTTTATTCAATGATTCTTTCCCTCCTTCAACAATGGCATGCATAATGGCCTTCTAGGCATCAAATGCTATAGGTTGAACACCATTTTCATGATTGGAGGAACAGCCACGTGTGCAAGACAGCAGCCCAAAATTTGCGTTGATTTTTTAAAGCATGTTCTTCACTGATATTGAACTAATCTTTAGCAGTGATACTTCTCAATGATCTTTGGCATGGATTACTTCAACTCTCTGATGTGTAGACTCCAAAATAGGGCTATATTCTTCATCCTTTCTCTCTCTTGAAATCCTACATGAATAGTCCATGGGTAGCCATGAAAGATTTAGCCCAAGCTTTCATTCTTCAATAAGTTTTTGAGGATTCTTCATCAATTCAGCCCGTGGTACCATTTCAGTGAGGATTCTTCAACAAATTGCAAAGATTTCAGCTTGTGGAGGACATTGGAGCTCATATTGAAGGTTTATTTTGGGGCTTTCCTTCAAGAGGCTTGAATCTTTGGTATTCAAGTGTTCACCCAAGCTCGGGGCATTGATTCTTCACGGATTTGATCATATTGGAGCTCATATGGACTGATTTAATGGATATTTCAAGCTTCATGGTGGATTTATGGTGGATTTTGAAGAATTCTTCCATCAATGGGATTGGAGTTGACATCTATCATCCTCTTCAAGCTTAATCAAGGTATTTCTCTTACTTAATCTCTGAAACCTCTTAATAATCCACTTGCTAACACTTGTTAATGAGAGATTATTGATCAATTAATTCTCTAAATTGATCATTGGATTAGAGATTAGTATTATTTCCATTAATCTTAGCCTATTCCATTGAATTTCTGTATTGATTCAATCATGATCTCATCATAGGTATCATTTGCCAAGTTTGATGCATAACCTTGACTTGTTTGGTTGAATTCTTTTGCCCAAGCTGAAATATTGTAAAAAGGGTAAGTATTAAAGCAATTAGTGAGTCACTGACTTGCATTGGTAAGACCCTTTCCTTATCCAAATTTTTGAGATTTCATTCAATTGCATCTCATGAAAGGGGCTGAATGAATATCTCAGCAATGCATTTCATGCTGGTTGATTAGAATAGAATGCCATTGCCATGTTGATATACCCACCGAGGAAAAAGGTGGATGCTGGGGGAGATAGTGGGACAAAATAGAGGTGACCCTCCCTCACTATCAAAGATCCCGAAGGGGTGCAACCAACCCACCCAGGGGAAACTTTGCCCACCTCCCAGTGATTTGGAGCCTGTAATGTGCCTGCCTATCGACTGTCCAAGCACATTTTAGCAGTCCATCGAGAAACGAATCTAAGCATCGCCGCCCAGCAATCCCATGGAATATTTTGGAGTTTGTCGCCTAGGGTTTCTCAAGTCCACCTCGCAACGGAACGTTCACGATCGAACCCAGTAGGATCGGCCTGAAACCTGGGTTCTTAGTTAACAAGGTCTACTAATGGCATTCTAGTGTCGGGTTTTGGACATCCTACTTTACACAGAGATACTCAATCCAAAGTAGATCCATACTGCACTTGGTTCAAAGAGAATGGAAAATGAGAGGGATACACTGCTCAACCTCTCTGCCCGTAGGGCATAGTCCCATTCCAGTCTCCTAAAATGGCATGAATCGGGTTTTATCTTAACAATACCTAAAGTCATCCGGCAATAAATCCTTGTGAGAAGCCTCCTAGTTCTCTGGGACCACCCATAGGATAGACCCATTGGGGATTCCATCCACCCGCTTCCCTTGATAGCTTTAGTTTTCTAATTCGGTCCTACCACATTTATGTGCGACATTTAAAATCAGCTTCATTAATTAAGCCTTTTAGGGCATAGAGTTTTTTCACGTAACTTACAACACATACACAAAAACAAAACAAGTAGTCCTTGTATCAAACAAGTTCTTTAAGTTATCTTTTAAGTTAATCTTTGTCTCCTGCCCATACAAGAGAGATATGTATCACTTCTGTCCAACAGAAGTACCCGGTCCAAATCACATGGCACCTAAATTTCCATCCTTTATCTATAATAGGATCTTCCAACGTCCCAGACATTAGGCTCATGGGGATCTCCAACTCCATTCTCGACAGGCAAGGGGTGTCTAGAGCTCCACCTGATCCATAAGCGGTCTCTAGGAGTGAGATGCCATTTTCGTGGTTGGCCTTTTCACCACTCGACCATCGGCTTGTGAATCAAGCAGTGCCCTCTCGGGATAATCTGCGGTGCGATCTTGGAGATGATCCACGCGTGCAAAATATCCTTCCTTAATTAATCCAATTAAAAATCAAGCACAATCAAAGCAATCAGCCCTAATATCATCTTCTAAGAAAACATTCATTCATTCCCATGGCAACTTGTCATTATAGACCCTTGCCATGCATCTGCCATCAACACAAGCCTTGGAATATTTATCCAAATCACAATGCAACAATCCCTTGATTGAAAGAAAAACATTTAGGGTGTTGTTCAATCAACCGACAAAACTAATTGTACTTTTCCCAAACAATACAAGAATAGACGCGATAATAATTCAGTCGCAATTTTGCTCTCCCCCTTGGGACCAAAGAATAAATTTTACTTAACATTCCCTCCTTTTGGCTAAGGCATATGCTAAAGGGTCAAATACTATACATGATGTAAATCCTATCATTCCAATGTGAATTAATCAATCTAGCAAGAGCATTTATGCCTCTTCTCTAAGTGACATTTATCTTTTAGCCTTTCCCTACTATGCAACATTTTATCTTGGCTTTATCTTCCTTTCTCCTAAGGCAAGGAGTCGCATGTCATTGATGTAAAGCTCACAAAATCTCTCCCATGTATGTACTATCTATGTGCATTTGCAAACCTTAAACAATATTGTCCTAGGTAAAGATTAATCAAAGGCTCATTGATGCTCAATACTTTAGAGTCCCATATGTTGCTTATGCTATGCATGGATTCATCGCACAGCAACTAGGTGCAATTTAACTCACCTTGATACAAGCACTTCACAAACTTCATCTTTGAATATTTGAGATGCGATTTATAATTTTCAAAGATCTATTCTAGCACTACAAATAGCACTACAAAGTACAAAGCCTAATGTATCTCATGCGAGAATCAAAGCAAGCATCTATTAATTTAGAAATACCTCACTTACGACCGAAACCGCAGTTGGATTAACAGTGATGCCTTCGCCCGAAGCTTCGTTGCTAGTTGTAGGATTGCCATCCGCATGCGACATTCTTTGCTTGGAGGCCATCGTTTGCAAGTTCCATGTTGGAGAATGTACCCCAAGAGAGCCCTAAAGAGCCTCAAAAACAAGGGGAAATTGGTGTACTCAATGATACCTTGTGTGTACATGAACAAAGGCATAGAGAATGTCATGAGGCCCTATTATCAAGAATGGAGCAAATGGTTTTGTCTAATGATCAAATAAAGTCTTCCATTAAGAAGTTAGTGGATTCAACGACTCAAACAAAGGATTCTATTGACAAGTTTGTGGAATCCAATGCTCAAATTATGGCTCAATTCTCCCAATGGATGCAAATGCAAATGGGATCTAAAGAAGCAAATGAGAAAGCTTATTCAAATAGTGATCCTTCAGTTTCACTTCACCCATCTAACCAAAATGGTCATGGTCATGGAATTATTGGGCAAAGAGACATCCCAAATGGCCAATATGAAGTAGGTGAGACTTCACAAAGGCATGATGACTATTTGGGCAGTTTGAATGGAGCCAACTCTCAAGCTTTTGGGCTGAATACTCAACTTCCTAGGGGTCCTCTACCAATGGAAAGATTTGATAGTGGTTCTCAGCCACCTATTGGGAGATTTCCATCTCAATTTGGGGGTTCAATGCATGGCATTCATGATCAGTCTATTTTGGGATAGAAACCATTCCATGAAAGAGAGATGAAAGACAAGATCATTTTAGCCAAGTTTAATGGTTAGTCATCTTCACCATCTGATTTAGAGGAGTGGATCTCTAAGATGGAATCTTACTTTGACATATTTCCCAAAACTGATGACATGAAGATTCATTTTACTTCTTTGCATTTGGAGGGATTTGCACATACTTGGTGG
Organism: Lygodium microphyllum; assembly: GCF_053477565.2. Lineage (NCBI taxonomy): Eukaryota > Viridiplantae > Streptophyta > Polypodiopsida > Schizaeales > Lygodiaceae > Lygodium > Lygodium microphyllum. Next base: position 36,847,651 of record NC_141148.1, read on the forward strand.
AGGTATATAAAAAGGGAAAACATACTTGTAGAGAATTGGGAGGCTTTCAAGGCACTTATGACTGAAGTATATGTCTCCCCTCTTGAAAAAGAGAAATTGGCACGGAGATGGTATGGTTTGGAGCAAAGAGGCCTAAGTGTAAGAGAGTACACTAACTAATTTCTCAACCTAACCATGTATGTAGAAAGGATCAGTGATGAGACTAAGCTCCACAAGTACATGTATGGTTTAGATCTCTTTATCAGTTGATGTTATGGCACAAAACCCTACTTCTCTCTTTAAGGCTATCGAGCTTGCAGAGTGCTATGGAAGGAAATATAGAAGAGAATCTTCATTTCAGCCTGGATTTGGACAGCTAAGCACTGTTTTAAAACAAGGGCAAGTTGGTAACAATTATGGTAGCGATCATGTGCCAAGTGGAGGCTTAAGGGTGTCAACTTATCCACTGTTCAATGCTTTTAGACCTCAAAGTAATTTCAGGATAGCAAACAGTCCTAGAGTTGACTTCAAACAAGGGGACAATAAGCCTAAATCCATTCTAGCCAACATGAATCCTAAGTCTATTCCTATGGATCTCTACAAAGAAAGAAAGGAGAAAGGCTTATGTTTCAAGTGCGGGGAAAAGTATACACCTTATCATGCCACAAAGTGTGTATACAAAAATGTCAAATCCAAGCTTTAGAGTATGTTAGTCTTTGAGGATCCTGAAGATGAGATTGATGAAGCTAATGCAATCGCACTAAATTCTAAAAATGAAGATCTTGAGGAAGAAGTTGGGCAAGAGTATTTCTATGATCCAAATGACTCTTTTCCTTTTGATCCAGGTGGAAGTGTTCCTTTTGATCTAGGTGGGACTTGTCATGAGCCACTTCCTGCCACTAGTTGTTCTATTTCCATGGATGCTTGGATAGGTTCTAAGAGCCCTAATACACTCCGTATGAAGGGTAACATTCATGGAAAGGTTGTGTTCATCCGGATAGATAGTGGCAGTACCCATAGTTTTGTGAATAAGTCCATTATAGACAAGCTGAATTGTATTCCCACTGATTTACAACAGCCCATTAGAGTTCAAGTGGCCAATGGTGAATAAGAAATCAACACACAAATATGCCCACAGGTTTCTTTACAGCTAGCTAAAAATTTCGAAGCAAAAGTAAACCTGATTACTTTGGAAATGGGGCCTATAGACATTGTACTCGGTTGTGATTGGTTGATGACATTAGGCAAAATCACTATGGATTTCTCACAGTTGTATATGGAGTTTATCTTCAAAAATGGACAACTCATCCATTTACAGGGAATTCCTAGTAGATCAGATTTTCAGCTTATCACCATTCAACGACTCAAAAGGAAGTACAAGAGACATTCACAAATATTTGTTTTGCATTTGAATAAAGAGATGCAAGATCAACCCAATAATTCAACAAGTCATCCAACCTCCTTGACAGCTCTTCTTGAGGAGTATAGGAATTTTTTTGAGCTGCCTACTTCATTGCCTCCTAAGAGAGCAGTAGATTACCCTATTGATTTGGAACCCAACTCAAAGACAATCAATAAGCCACCTTACAGATTGTCTAAGTGTGAGCGAGAGAAAGTAGCCAAGCAAATCAAAGAACTTCTTGAGATGGGATTCATTGAACCAAGTTCTTCACCTTATGCATCTCCAATTTTGTTAGTCAAAAAGAAAGATGGATCTTTCAGAATGTGCATTCACTACAAGGATCTTAATAAAATCATAGTGAAAAACAGGTATCTGATACCCAGGATTGATGATTTGCTTGATGAGCTCAAGGGGGTTCGATTCTTTACAAAGATTGATTTGAGGTCAGGGTATCATCAAATTCGCATGCGAGAGGGTGATGAAGTCAAGACTGCTTTCAAGTCTAATCAAGGGCTCAATCATTTCTTAGTGATGCCATTTGGGCTTACAAATGCTCCAACTACCTTCAAGATTCTGATTAATAATATTTTGCAACCTTTCCTCTTTTAGTTTGTCTTGGTGTTCTTTGATGATATTCTGATTTACAGTAAGACTTTACAAGATCACTTAGCACATATGAGGAGGATTTTTGATGTATTGAGACATCACACACTTTTTTCTAAGGAGAAGAAATGTTCTTTTATGCAGGCTGAAGTGGAATACTTGGGACATATTGTCAGTGAAAAAGGGATACATGCTGATCCCAAGAAGGTGCAATGTATAAAAGATTGGCCAACACCCACTACTATTACTACTTCTCTTAGAGGATTCCTTGATCTATCTTGATTCTTTCGTTGATTCATCAAGAATTATGCAGCTATTGTAGCTCCTTTGACTAACAAGTTGAAGAAGGAGGCTTTCTTTTGGGATGCTCTTATAGATAGTAGCTTCAACCAGTTAAAGGGACTCCTTACTTCTGCTCCTATCTTAGTATGCCCAATAAGCTTACAGATAAAGAAATGGCCATGAATGTTTATGACTAGGAGATGTTGGCTCTCTTGCATGCAATAAAGAAATGGCACCATTACCTGTATGGCAGTCGATTTAGAGTCGAGAGTGACCATAGGGTTTTTAAGTATTTCCTTACTTAGTCCAATCTTACTCCTAAGGAGCATAGGTGGGTAGCTACACTACAGAATTATGATTTTGACATCACTCATATGAAGGGCAAATACAATATAGTAGCTGATTCTCTTTCTTTTATGTGGGCTTGCAAAGTTTCAGCCATGACTAAACTACATAGTGATTGGATTGAAGAACTACAGGAGGCTTATCTTTTGGATGAATAATTCAGCCATATTTTTTAGAAATTACAGCAAGGTCTTATGGAAGAAAACTTGCATTATTAGTTTAAAAATGGCCTTATTTGGTTGAAAGGCAAGATTGTCATTCCTTCTACCTCTTCTTTTACACTGAAAATTATGGAGGAACTACATTCTTCGCCTTTAGCTAGAAATTTGGGAGTTTTCAAGACCTATGATAGGATTAGCAAGAGTTTTTATTGGAAAGGGTTGTGGAAAGATATCAAGGACATTGTCATGAAGTGTATGCCTTGTCAGAAGAATAAGGAAAACACCCATAAGCCAAGAGGTTTGTTGCAGGAATAGGTAAATGGACTCACATTACCATGGATTTCATTACTGGCTTGCCTACTACAAAAAAGGGATGGAATAGTATTATATGTAGTGATGGATAGACTCACCAAGGCAGCCCATTTCATTCCAACCAAGACCTAGTTTACTGCTTCACAAGTGGCTAGTCAGTTCATGGAGCAGATCTTTAGACTACATGGATTATTGCAGGCAATTGTTCATGATAGAGATTCAAAGTACGTGAGTAAATTTTGGCACGCGGTATGCACATCTATGGGCACTAAATTGGCTCCTTCTATGGCCTATCATCCACAAACTGATGGACAGATAGAAAGAGTAAATAAATGGTTGGAGACTTATCTTCTCCATTTTTGCTATGGTGTCCAAAATTCATGGGATTCTTGGTTACACTTGGCTGAGTTTGCCTACAACAACTCTACTCATGCTAGTATTGGAGTTTCACCCTTTGAGGCTATGTAATGCTACAAGGTGCCCTTACCTATAGTCATCTTTAATGAAAGGATCAATCCTCATGGGAAGGAAGAGTTGGAAAGAATGCAAACCCTTCTTCAACAATGTAAGATGAATCTAAGGAAAGCTCAAGACCAAATAAATATGTATGGTGATGAGAAGAGGCGGCCTTTAGAGTTCTAAGAAGGAGAGTTGGTCTTATTGAAGGTGCCCAAGTCTAGGTACTCTACATTAAAAGATGGATCTAGTAATAAGCTTGCTCATAGATTTTATGGTTCCTACCGGATCTTAAAGCGCATTGGAGACTTGGCATACAGATTAGAGCTCCCTTCTTCCACAAAGATTCACAATGTCTTTCATGTTAGTCAGCTCAAGCCTTTATATGGTGATCCAGTTGATATAATTGATAAGCTGCCACCTATTGATGAAGAAGGTCTTATTCAGTACATTCCAGAGGCTGTATCTCATTCTATCATGGAATATTTGATCAAATGGAGAGGTTTATCACGTGAGGAAGCTTCTTGGAGGCCTGATTCTATATTGGATGAGTTTTCTTTCTTAAGGGATACATTAGTGGTGGCTGAAGCCTATTGATTATGGAGCTAGTTTTGGTGTAGAAAAGGTCAGGACAGTACACTATTTTACAACAATTTTAATTGTGCCTAATTTTGAGAATTAAGCTACCTATATGGGGTCAAAGTACTCTTCAAGAGCCATGTTTTGATATATGGCATGCATCATTTGGACACTTCTACTAGAAGTTATGGCAGATTTGGTCCAACAGGGACTGTTTACACAGTAAGATGTCTACTTTATTTTGAGATTATCAGTTGAAGATTTTATGGCTCCATATACTTTTGAAGTATTCCTGATCATGTATATAACTGAGGCCTACTCTTGTTCTTCTATTTTAGTCCATATGTCAGTCATTTTTCCATTTTTAAATTTGTAAAAAAATAGAGTAGTACTCTGTTCTATCCATCCTTTTCTAGTCTTTCAAGTTTGTTTTTGAGGGCAAAAACGTTTGGGAAGGGATGGATTGTAAGAAGTTGGGAAGAATAAGGATTTATTGTACAAATAATATTGATGTTATGCCATGTCACACTAACATTGGTATAAAAGGAGAGGACGTGTAATTTTTCACATCTTTTTGACACTAATACAATTACTGTCCTTCTCTCTCCTCGTCACTCTCTCCAATTCTATTCTTTCTCTCTCCTCGTCACTCTATTTCTCTCTCTTTGTGAAGTCTTTCCCTCTCTTTTGCACTCTCTCTCTCCTCTTTCTCTCTCTCTAGTTCTCTTCTTGACAGAGGGATTGAGGGTGAGGGACCGTGGTGGAGAAGCTCTCCATCTTCTCCTCTTTTCTTCTTCTTCTCTTTTCTTCTCCTGTCTCGCATATGGCAACGTAGCTTGGAGCTTGAGAATCGAGCTTGCACCTTGGATCATGGAGCTATCAGTGTGCTTGAGAAAGGAGGCAACTCAATCGAGCATGGAGGTAAGCTCACTAGACTTGTGGGTGTGAGAGTGCGTACAACTATATGAGAGGTAGCCATTGCACTTGGCTTGAAATGCTTGAAGCGATAATTAGTCTATGGGTCTTGGCACATTTTTGTTCCATTGTTGGGAAAATGGAATCAAGATTTGAGTGCTTGTGCACTCAAAATCGAGCATTGAAGTAGGGTTTACCCCAAACTAGTGCTTAAGATAGGTAGAAAGTGAGGGAGTTGAAGAGGTATTCGATCTCCTTTGCAGTGGTTGCTTGTGATTTGGATGAATTTAGGTAAGGAAAAAATAAGAAAAATAGAGAAATACCCAATAGGGTTTTTGCTATTATAGCAAACCCAAAAAAAGAAAAAAAACAGGGAAAAGAGAGCTTCAAGGTATTAAGACAACAAAGAGAGAGAAGGGGGAGCTGAAAAACTAAGCAAAGAGGGAGAAGCCAAGAGAGAGCTCATTTGTGTGCAGTTAGTTGAGAGAGAGAGCTTGAGAGAGAGAGAGAGAGAGAGAGAGAGAGAGAGAGAGAGAGAGAGAGAGAGAGAGAGAGAGAGAGAGAGAGAGAGAGAGAGAGAGAGAGAGAGAGAGAGAGAGAGAGAGAGAGAGAGAGAGAGAAAGAGCTATAGGGCTGGAAAGCTTTTTGTGCTTGGCGATCTTCACCACTGTGTCTTCGAGCCCCATAGGTAAGATTTGAGTATGCCCTCATGTTGGACAATTTCACTCCCAATCGTAGATGGAAGATGTGTGTGAGATTGGGAAAGATTTTTGTCATTCTGGAACTCGGACACCACACTTAGACGGATCCACAGTCATCTGAGTCCCACCACAGCTCAGACAATTTGAGTCCCTAGTCCACTTGGACAAACCATACTAGTTCGAGTCCTAGACTGAGACTTGGACAATGTTATTCTGCCTCGGACCGGCCATTCAACCTCGGACAGCTGACCTTGGCCTCAGACAGTAAAATTCAGACACCTAAAGTAGTCCACCTGGACACTCGCATATTTGGCCTCGAACGATTGAGCGCCCATTCATTCGGACTGCTCAAACTTGTACAGTGGTCTGAGTTAGGCACTCGGACATTGTCACTCAGATAGACTGTATAGAATCTTGATTTTGGCATATTGAACCCACCTCAGGGTAGGCAAAGGCTAAGCCTAGGCTAGAAGACACCACCCATAGGGCTCCAAACACATAAAATGGCTCATAGGGCCACCATACTCATGAATTGTGACCTAACAGTCTAGGAACAACTACGATCACCGACCATTAGTCACTAATTGATTAAACTTGCTACCCCTTAGACCACATGTCTAGGATGTCATAGAGACGAGAACAATCTTAAGGATCTCATGGATGAGCCAAAGTGGCAATAGACCAAAGTGCACAATTTGAACCTAATGTACAACTGGGCATTGATCATGGACAAGAAGAGGGTTGAGAATAGAAGCCTAAAAGATGATGAGCAGTTAGAAGATAATAATTCAAATGATGAGTATGAAGATTGCTACTCTACAAACGAGGAAAGTGAGGAAGAGGTCGAGACAATAGAGTATGGCACAGATGGCCAAGTGATTGAACAAATACAAGTAGAATCCAAGCCACAAAAGGCCAATGTCTTTAGTATCAAAAGAGGAGGCTTCAAAACAGAATGCGATACTTGGTTGGACCACCTAGGGGTGATAGACTATGAGCAAACTAGATTAGTTCAACCAAGTACCGCACCACTCCTTAGAATAGAATCAACCTTAGAGGAGATAAAATCACTAGGTGAAAACTCCCCCTTCCAGTGAAGATTGTGAGTTTAACTCCAAGTCAGAAGTGAGCTCTGAAAGTGACCTAGAAATGCCCCGACCACCTAAGACCAGACACACCAAAGGGGGCTTGCCAGTCCACCTAAGGCGCATGTGATTGAAGGAAGACAAGAGAAAGCAACCAAGGGGATCGAAAGTCAAAGAACAATGGAAGTCCCAAGACCTACCAAAGCACTTCATGAAGTTCAAAAAGGGTAACAGGGTAGTAATCTTATTAGGAGCTAAGAGGCAAGGACAAGAAAATGAACCAATAGAAGGACCTCCTAAGGTTAAGGAAGCCAAATTGGTAGGGGAAGGGGAAAATCCTCGACCCACGTTCATAGTTGACAACCTAACTGAGCAAGAGGAGGTGGATCTCATTGCTCTCCTACAAGAGTACCTAGCTGTATTAACTTGGTTCGATGAGCTCAAAGGATTCAATTCAAGGGTCATGACTCATAATATCCTGATGACTCTTGATGTAATATTAGTTAAACAGTAGCCATACCCGATGAATCCAAAGCATGCACATGCTATCAAGGAAGAGATAGATAAGCCGTTGAAGGACAGAATCATATACAAAGTCGAGCACATGGATTAGATATCACCCTTAGTGATTGTCCTAAAGAAGAGCCAAAAAATTTGAGTGTGCATAAACTATAAAAAAGTAAATGGTGTGACAAAGGAGATATCCACTACCCTACACTAAGCACATGCTTGAGAGAGTAGCGGGAAGATAGGTCTACATTTTCCTAGATGGCTTCTCAAGTTATAACTAGGTGCAGGTGCACCCTGATGATAGGCATAAGACGATGTTTGCAACAAAATGGAGCGTGTTTGCCTACACAATCATGCCATTTGACCTGACAAATGCACCATCTACCTTTTAGTGCCTTATATGTACCATCTTCAAGGACTTCTTTGGCGAGAATTGGAGGTGCTTGTTGACGATCTATGCGTTCACTCCAATTGGAGGGAACACCTAGATAAAATTTGCACAGTCTTTGAGCAGTGTAGGCTATATAACCTCTCCTTTATCCCCTTGAAGTGTCAGTTTGAGGTGAAACAACATGGATGTATCCTAGGACATGTGGTGTCTAAGAATGGCATTGCCATAGAATTCTCCAAAGTCAAAATCATGGTTGATTTACCACCACCCATGAACTACAAGGGAGTTCAGTGCTTCCTGAGACACACAGGGTACTATCGATGATTCATTTTGAACTATGCATTGATTGCTAGGCCCCTTTACAAATTGCTCATTGTATTCAAGTGGATTGAGGAATGCCAATACACCTACGAGGAACTAAAAAAGGCTCTCATGATCGCACCGTCTACGAGCCCCAGATTGGAACATAACATTCCACATGCACACTGATGCCTCAAAGTTCACAGTGGGAGTTGTTTTGTGCCAACATGGTAAACATAATCTTAAATATCATGTGAGCTTTGCTAGTAGAAAACTTAGGGATATAGAAATGAATTACTTCACAATGGAAAGGGAAGGCTTAGCCATGGTATTTTTTGTAAGGGCTAAGGGTAGAATGGCCTCCGTTCCATAAGTCAGTCTAAAGGGCATTTGTCCTACAACCGTCTTATAAGCTATACAATAGGCCCACAAGGCCGCCATTAATTTGTTATCCCAATCACTTCGTGATGTGGATGCCACCTTCGAAAGCATGTTGACTAGGATTTTATTCGTGGATTCTGATTGGCCATTTGCTTGAGGGTAGTAGGGCGAGGACTTTCTATGAATGATTAGGAAGGTCGAGAGCAGGTGGGATATCACTTCATTAATGAAGTGCGTGCCCTGATCACTTACTAATTCAATTGGACAAGCAAAACATGAAAGGACCTGCTCCCACAAGAACTTCACAGTGGTTCTAGCATTGTTCTTCCTAGTGGCTCTTGCCTCTACCCACTTTGTCAGGTAATCAATTGCCACAATGATGTAGCGTGCTTGGGAGTACTGTGCCGCAGGACTGATAGGTCCAATGAAGTCAATGCGCCATTTTTTGAAGGGATGTCGTGCTATTATAGGGGTCAACTCCATCTTATCCTTGCGCACAGGCACCTTAGTCCTCTGGCACTCATCGCAATGTTTTACAAATTTAGTAGCATCACGGAATAGGGTGGGCCACCATAGTTGCGATTGTAGCACCTTACGAGCTGTTGTATCCCCACTAAAGCGTCCTCCAGCTATTCCACCATGCTCTTCTCTCAATACATCATGCATCTTGTGCTCACACACACATCTACACAACAAACTGTCTTGTCCTAGCCTATAGAGTTAGCCGGTGATCAGTTGGTATGGCTGGATCTTTAAGATAAGTCTCCTTAGCCTGGCTTTCTCAATAGGTCTCTCAGTTAGACCATTCTCTAGCACTTGAACTACATCATCGGCCCAATATGGTGTCAGATCGGCTCTAAACAAGTTTCTTTCCCTAGACAGGCCAAAGAGATGAGCATCCGGTAGGTCGTCAGGTATGCCTTGTCCAGCAGCTTCTCCTATGGGTATGTGGGACATGTGATCAGCCATGTAGTGCTGCTTTCCCTTACGTACAACCACAAAGAAATCAAATTCCAACAAGAGAAGTAACCATCTAGCTATGTGACCTATAGCGCATGGCTTGTTCATAACATAAAGCAAGGCTTGATGGTCAACGAAAAAGACGAAGGGGGTGGCCAATAGATAATGCCTAAATTTCTTTACAGCAAACACCATGGCTAACCCTTCCCTTTCTGTAGTGGAATAGTTCATCTCCGTTTCAGTGACCTACCTGCTGGCAAAACTCACAGGGTAATCTAGGTTATGCTCACCAGGCTGGCATAGAACAGCTCCAATAGCAAACTTAGAGGCATCTATGTGTACATGAAACGTTATGCTCCAGTCTGGGGCTTGTAAGATTGATGCAGTGGTGAGAGCCTTCTTCAACTCTTCATATGCACGCTGGCATTCCTCAATCCACTTGAATATGATCAGTAGCTTGTACAATGGTCTAGCAATCAATGCATAATTTAGTACAAAGCGTCGATAGTATCCCGTATGGCCTAAGAAACACTGAATGCCCTTGTAGTTAATGGGTGGTGGTAGGTCGACAATGACCTTGACTTTTGAGAAGTCAGTGGCAATGCCGTTCCTTGACACTAGTGCCCTAGGATACATCCGTGCTTCACCCAGAACTGGCACTTTAAGGGGTTCAATGAGAGGTTGTATAACCGACACCGTTCAAAGACAGCTCTCAACTTTTCTAAGTGTTCAGCCCAACTAGAGTGTACGCACAAGTTGTCTACGAACACTTCTAGCTCGCATCTAAGCATATCCTTGAAGATGGTGCACATTAATCATTGAAAGGTCGTAGGTGCATTCATTAGTCCAAAGGGCATAACAATGTAGGCGAATACACCCCCCCACTCTGTGGCGAAGGCAGTCTTGTGCTTGTCATCAAGGTGCACTTACACTTGATTATAGCTAGAGAAGACATCCAGGAAGCTGTAGGCTTCTTTGCTTGCTACCCTCTCTAGCATGTGCTCCGTATACAGTAAGGGGTAGTTGTCCCTCTTCATAGCGGCATTAACTTTCTTGTAATTCACACACACTTGAATTTTACCATTCTTTTTTTATAACGATCACTATAGGTGATACCCAATCCATATGCTCACTCTCATATATAAATCCCGCCTTCAAGAGCTTATCGATTTCCTCCTTCACTGCATAGGCATGTTTGGGATTCATAGGGTAAGGTCATTGCTTTGTTGGCACTGCATCTGGAACCATTGGGATATTATGGGTCACAACCTTAGGATCGACTCCATTAAGTCCCTCCAAGGACCAGGAAAACACGTCAACATACTCTCGTAGGAGAGCAACAAGTTTAGCCTCCCCATCCTTGGTCAAGTCATTAGTAATGAACACAGGTCGAGGCTTCTCACCTTCCCCTGCCAAGTTGACTTCCTTGACCTTGGTGGGTCCCTCAATTGGCTCACTAGTTTCCCCTTGTCTCTTTGCTCCTAGCAAAATCACCACTCTATCACCCTTCTTAAACTTTGTGAAGCATTTGGGGAGATCCCATGGCTTCTTTTGCCTCTCTGCTTTTGAGTCCTTAGTTCATTTCCTGGCCTCCTCCTTTAGCCGTTTGCGCCTTAGGTGGACTGGCAAGTCCCCTTTGGTACGTCTGACCTTAGAGGGTTGGGGTATTTTGGGATCACTCTTCGTACTGACTTCTGACTCCGAGTTAAACTCACATCCCTCACTTGAGGAAGGAGTTTTGCCAGGGGGTCGTAATTCAGTAGGTGTACCTGTCTTAAGCACTGGAACTACCAATGGTTGCGCCACTCCTGCCTGCTCATAATCCATGGCTCCTATGTGCTCCAACCAGGATCTATCGCACTCCATTCGCATGACTCCTCTGTCATTCCAGCCTGCCCTTTCCCTTCTAGTCCTAGAGTCTGCCTTGATCTGTTCGATCATTCTCCCTTCAGTGTCATATTCTATCGTGTCTAACTCTTCTTCACTCTCCTCTCCAATAGAGCGGTAGTCCTCATACTCCTCATCGTCAGAGTCTTGCCCCTCTAACTGCTCATCATCCCCCAGGCTTTCCTCTCCAATCTCCTTTTTGTCAGTGACTAAATCCCAATTGTATAATAGGTTCAAATAGTGAATTTTGGTCCATTTTCACTCAGGCTTAGCCAAAAGATCACTTAGGGGTTTTAGATTGGCAGCCATGTTGCCCTTCATTTTATCGGTCAGGTACTCTATGATTTCCTGAAGCTCGAGCTTGTTGGTGCGGATATGGAACGATACCAGTTTCCGTGGGTTACGTGAGCTTCCTACCATCATGCAGAGTGGCACGATGGGCTCCCTTGCTGGCATGCTTGGGGAATTAGCAACTTGCCTATATAGCTCTTCCTCATCTAAGAACGGAAAGTCAATGGTTGCCAAGACGTGCATCCAATCCTGCTCATCCTCAGGGCAAGGGATGTACTTGGTCAATGACCCATAGGGTTTGCTTGCCTGTGCATCACCTTTTAGCATGGTTGAGATAGCATCAAGGTCGGTTGGGGTAGTCTTTCAAGTATCCATCCCAACTCTTACCACTTCTGTTCTATTCCCCAAGAAGATGAGATTGTTACCCCAATCTTCAATATCGTAGTCCACTCCCTTCATGACAATGAAGTTCACGGAAAATTGCACCTTTGCGACCTTCACTGGCTAGTTCTTTAGGACCCCAAATGGTCTGACCTTCATTCCGTTGTCCAATGTGACATTGAACCTAGCCGTTTCCACGGGTGGGTTTCCCCAGGCCTGTAGAACTGCGTGGCTCAAGACACTGACACCGGTGCCTGTGTCTACGATTCCTTTTCGTGTTACATCCCCCAAGGTTAAGATAGGTAAGACTGCATGCATCTCAGTGCCTTCCCAAAAAGCATTGACGTGCAGTGACCTTGGAACTAAGTGTAGCATTAGGCTTGAAATCTGCGTGACTACATCCTGCTCTTGCAAGTCAGTGGCAGTGTGCTCCTCTTTTCCCTCCACCCAGTGCTTTAATTCTTGCCATAAGGAAGGGTGCTGCCGAAGCAGATCTTCTAGGCTCAAGGTTACTGTTGTGGTTACTAAAGTGGTGAGGAGGTTTTTGGGTGGTTGCCTTCCTCCTTGGTCAGCATTCTTTGGCCATATGTCTTGGTTAGCTTGCTGGCATGCTTCTTCCTGGTCTTGCCTCTGTGGCATCTCATGTGGTGTGGGTGCATTTCCTGATTGAGGTTGCGACAGTGAAAGGGGTGTACTCATACTAGAGAGATCTTCAATTTGGTCTTCCAGTATGGGCTCTATGTCCTTAAGGTATTCTTGGGTGTCCTTGACCCACTCCTTGACCTTGGCTATAGCCTCAAGTTGCCGTTTGGGGTGGGGGTATTCCCCTACCTTGGCACTCCCTAGTTCTGATGTCTTAGGAGGAGCTGAGGTCTCTGCCTTTGCATCAGTGACCCTCTTTCTTGTCACTAGCGTTGTAGCTTCCTCAAGGTACTGAGGACACATTAGAAGAACTAGTTGATGGCTTCCGTCTAGGACAGTCAAGAAATAGTTGTGTGATTCCACACTCAGTGCATCGAAGGTCAAATTTATCCTTGTTTGCATGTTCCCTTTCCGGGCACCATGATGAAACATGGCCTGGATGACTGCAAGTCCAACATGAGATTGGATCTTGGCTTGGTCCTCCAAAGCCTCTGCCTCTTCCTCTACCTAGCGCCATCACCGATATTGGTCAGTAGTCCATCAAGGCTAGATTGTCTTCCTCATTATAGGATATGTATGGGTTCACATAGGTCTCCTCTTCACTAGGTTCTTCCACATAGTGAACACAAGAGTCACTCGGTGGATGGGTTACATAGGGCCTTGGTGGTCTGGGTATGCTTGTTGGGTTCATCTCTAGCCTAGGAATGGCCGGTCTTGCGTTATTTGGTGCTAGAAGCGCCAACTGGGCTCCCTACCAAAGAGGTTAGGTGGCATGTTGCCTAAGTATGGAGGGTTGTATTGCTGCGCATATGGGAATCTCCTTGGCAGTCTACAATGTAATGCATCATGACCAAACCTACCGCAGTTCAAGCACAGCCTAGATCTAGAATCTTGGCACTCGGCTAGGACGTGGTTACCACCACAGTGTATACACTGCACATGCGACCGCACAGGTTTCCTCATTTGGTCTTCCAATCGTGCAAGCTCCATTCTCACCTCAGCCAGCTCCTGGCCTTGGTCAACACTCTTTCCCTTATCCTATATGCTAGAGTTCTCTCTCTCTCCTGAAACTATTGACCCCTCTGGAGCTCTCTAACTTGTACTGTCTCGACTGGTGTTCCTCATGCTTCGCTCTTTAAGCTAATCATCCACCCTTATTGCCTCTTCAAAGGCTCTAGCTAACACGTCTCGGTGTAGAGTGGAGTTACTAGCCAAAGCCTTGTAGAGCTCTTCGCTTTGAATTCCATTTATAAATATGGTAGACACAGCCTTCTCGTTAGGTCGCTCATTTGCAGGGATCCTCTTGAAGAGGCTACGCACATGAGTGACATAGTCCCTTACGTCTTCCTTTTCCCTCTGACTGACATTCATCAACCAGATGATGAGATTGTCAGAGTACCTTGCCTTAGAGAATCTCTTGATAAAGAGATCCTTAAGACGGGCAAAGTTTGTGTGCTCAGCTACATCTAGACTAGTGTACCAAATTCTCCCCTTATCACCTAAGCACAGACCGAAAGCTTGAGAGCATTGTGCAAGGTCCGTGAGACCGTTTGCTTCACAAACTTGTTCAAATTGCTCCACAAAGCTATATGGGTCATTGCTAGGTTTATACTTGTCTAGCTGCTTTGCTACAATAGGGATTCTAGATTGCCCCTTTGCCCCTTGCATGACCCCTAATCCGGAGAGTAATGCAGTGGCTAAGGCTGTTGCGCTCTGCTCAGCGAACGTATTTCCATGAGCCGCTTGGCTAAGAGTTCACTCAATGATAAGTCAGCCTCTGCTGCTCGTTCTCTCTCTATATTTGGCCCTGCTTTGGCTGCACCAGCCAAAGGCTAGCAAGCCTCGTACATGTCTACATCTTGTTGAAGTTTCCTAGACTTCTACTCGTGGTTCTAGGCAATTATGCTCTCTAGCGTCTTTCTAATCACCTTTCTTTCCTCTTCTAGGCTTGCTACCACTTCCTCTACTAGTTTGCCCTAAACTACTGTCCTAGTCAACAAGTGGTACTCATTGACTAACTCTTGCACTAAGACTAGGAATTCTCCCAAGTCCAGTCGGTCCTCTCCTTGTCCGCCTCGTGATCCTGAAACACCATATTAGGGAATTTGGGAATTTCCCAAGTCCCACTTTCAAATAAGAGGTAAAGATTTGACCATGTGGCTAAATCTAAATCCGCATTTGAAAGTGGGACTTGGGAAGGCAACCTATATAGTACTTGGGGTAGACTCCACTTGCAAGTGAGGGAAGAAGATTTGACCATGTGGTTAAATATTACCTATATTGACAATTCCCAAAGTGTATGAAAATTCCCAAATTCCCTAATAGATTATTCTAACATTGCTCCCACTTCCAGCTCCACAAGGTCATCGATCAATTTGAGTAGCTCCGGCAGATCCTCTATGTTATCACCTTCTGGATCTTCGTGTCCTCTTAAGGTCCTACTGATGGGGCTCTCAAGCACCCAACTATGTTTTGGGATCTTCTCCTAATAGTGGGTTCGTTGATGTTATTATATCTCCTAATGAGTTCCTTGTTATTGAAAGCAATTGTCAATCTTATTCACAAGTTGTGCTTCGTGCTTTCTAGTGCTCAGTGTAAAAACATGCTTTTTCTTTTCTTGTAGTGCACCTTTGGTGATAAAATCAAAAGTGAGGTGCGGATGCAGGAAATGCTCAATGCAAACTCCACTCTTCCCCTCATGTTCGTAGCTTCATATGGCTCTAAGCGTAAGTTCTGGCTAATCTAAGGTCTTACTAAAAGTCCATGCTGCGTTCTCTATTCTACTTCAGGGTTGGTTGGTTGGTTACCGAAAGTCAAGTCAAGTTCTAAATTCGGTCCGCTCAGTGTCTAGCTGTTTGGGGTGAATCCTCAATTATCCTATCTGGTCTCTAGCTTCTAAGGGCTAAATTGGGTTTCCAGGGTGGTCAGAGATGTGAACAGGGTGACCAGGACTGTCAGGTAGGTTTAAAAACCCTCTATTTTAAGTTCTAGTAAAGTGGTCCGATTCTCAAAATCGAACCATCTAATTCTGGGAATCAGATGGGGTGGTCTAATTTTGAGACTCGGACAAGGTGGTCCGATTTTGAGACTCGGACAGGGTGGTCTGATTTTGAGACTTGGACAGGGTGGTCCGATTGTGAAAATCGGACAGTCCGATTTCCACTTTGGTCTGATTTCCCTAGTCGGACAAGGGAGTCCGACTCCTGCGATAGGACGAGTGGTCCGATTGTGGCACTAGGACCAATGGCCCAATTCTCACACTAGGAAAAATGGTCCGATCCTTGCAGTTGGTCCAATTTTGAGACTAGGACACGTGGTTTGATTTTGGCACTGGGTCTGATTCTTGCAGTCGGACGGACAAATTCTCGCAGTCGGACGGTCTGACTCCAGAAATCGGGTGGTCCGATTCTGGGAATCATACCTAGACAACTTGGTCCCACTGCACAAACGACAGCTTGTAGGTTGCATGGGATGACTCAAGCTCAGTGCCTACTCCATGGAATCATCCAATGCCTTCCAGATAGGTGCAAAACACTACAAGGAAATGCCAGACATACCTGGAATCACTGCGGTGCTTGAATCGAATGGCACTCTAGAATTTATGCCCCTATTTCCCTATTTCTAGCAGCAGAACCCTTTCTGTTTTCCTTCTTTTTCCTATCCTAATCTTAACCTAATTCAACAAAAATAAAAAACAGAGATGGAGATGGATGGTCCTACTCTAATATTCAACAACAAATCAAAATACTTACTTGCTCCAAGGATTAAAACCTCCTAAATCTCCTAACTAACTCGAGCACCGGTTTGGGCTGCAAACCCTACTTCTATGCTCAATTCGATGCACGCGGCACTCGAGGCTCGATTCTGTCGGTCCTGACAACGGAACCAAAATGAAGGAGAGCTACGGAGCTCTACCCCGAGACCTACAGACTGCTTATTGATAAAGTGTTTCAAGCCGAGCGGCCATGGCTACCTCTCACATAGCCGACGCGCAATGCCTACCTTACGGGTGTAGTGAGCTTACCTTGATGCTCGATCAAGTTCCCTCCTCTCTCTTGCACTCTGATAGCTCCACGATCCTTGCGGCAAGCTCAAGCAACCTTAATCCCTCTCCGTCAAGCTCCATCCTCCATAGCCGCGCGAGAAAAGAGAAGAGAGGAGAAGAAGAGAAGATGAAGAGAAAAGATGGGGAGCTTCTTTTCCACGATCCCTCACTCTCACACACTCACTCCCTCACTCCCTCACACTCCCTTAATCCCTCACTCAAGCACAAGCAAGAAGGCAAGAAACAAGAGAAGAAGAAGAAGAAGATTTGGCCACACACAAGAATGATCTTCTCATTCACTTTTGAACTTTATATACATGCCCTACTTTTTGGGCGGTCATCCCCACTTTTTACATGGCCGACCATTAGCCTAGGTCCTCTTTTCCTATTTCCCACCATTCTAACTTATCCCATTCCCAACTAGTGCATATAATTTGCACACGAGTGAGCCTGGCACTCTTTTACAAGGATTCGGGAGCGCTTTCACAATTAATGGTGCGCTTTTACTCTTTTCTTTTCTCAAGGTGACATTGAGGTCTTCTAGAGAGGTCGTCATTCAAAATTTTCGAGGTCTGACTTCCATCCAGGGCCCCTTTTCCTTTCTTTATCCTATGCCCTTTTGGTTATCTCCTTTTTCCATTTTCCCGCTCCTCTATGTTGCAGTAAACACAATCCATCTTCATTTATGTGTAACTCCTTGATTCTTGTGTACACTCTTACACTTGGCAGACACTTCCTTCCCCCTTCATAACTTGTACTGCCTATACCAGATATCCTTGTCACAGTGCTTTGATTACCCCATTAAGTGATGCATTAGGAATACTGGTCTCTAAATGGTCTCATGGCCATGCTAGATCATCATCAACACTTAAAGAAAAGTGAGTCATTAGTTTATTGATATAAATTTACTAAATAGAGAATAGAAAAGTGTGTCATTAATTTATCGATATAAATTTATGAAATAGAGAATGTGTAATAAGCAATCAATTTAGTGACATTCTACCATTACGAGGTTGAGCTTGTTGTTGAAAGTCTACAACAAATAAAATGGGATACCATAAAAGTGGGTAAAGTTACTAGTTCTATATTTCCTTTACTAGTTTGACAAGAAATAGACGGTTTAGTCACATCAACATTCTTACCTTCATTTTTTTAGCTTTGTTTTTCATACCCTCTTGGCTAATAGGGAAAACAAAGGACTTTTGGTACTAAAGGTGAGCATCAATGTGTCCCACCTTTTGATGTAGGGGATTTATTGAGTATACTTAGAAATTCTCCCTATATTTTTTAAGATTAAGAGTTAAACTTCTCTTATCAAAGATATTGCAATCTTAAGGAAATGCTCATGCAACAATACTCTTACTATGGAGTTACATAGCTCTTATTTTCTTGATGTAGATATATTCCAAAGATGCCCTTGTTCAAAGGGATTGGTTCAAAAATATCCTTAGACATCATTCTTGACTCAACTACATTTCTAAATACTTTTGCAATTTGGCATTTGTTATAATATAAGTTTCTCATTTCTCTCTTTGAATTGGGATTGAATTTTTCTATTATCATTATGTGCATCTTTTAGCCAATATTGAAAGCCATGGTTTAAAGACACAATGTATTGAAATCTTCTCCTTCACCTTCATTGTTGTTGTTGTTGTTGTCATCGTCATCGTCATCGTCATCGTCATCATCATCGTCATCGTCATCATCATCATCATCGTTGTTGTTGTTGTTGTTGTTGTTGTTGTTGTTGTTGTTGTTGTTGTTGTTGTTGTTGTTGTTGTTGTTGTTCTTCTTCTTCTTCTTCTTCTTCTTCTTCTTCTTCTTCTTCTTCTTCTTCTTCTTCTTCTTCTTCTTCTTCTTCTTCTTCTTCTTCTTCTTCTTCTTCTTCTTCTTCTTCTTCTTCTTCTTCTTCTTCTTCTTCTTCTTCTTCCTCCTCCTCCTCCTCTTCCTCCTCCTCCTCCTCCTCCTCCTCCTCCTCCTCCTCCTCCTCCTCCTCCTCCTCCTCCTCCTCCTCCTCCTCCTCCTCCTCCTCCTTGCATGCTTCTACCTTGTACCTAGTGAGGATCTTGAGATGGAGGTTATAATGTTTATGCTCTTAAAATTCATTGTCCGGAAAGAGTTTTCTAATCATGAGCATGATCTAGTCCACTTAGTCTCTCAACGTGTGGATGTGTTTGAGAACATTTAATGGGAACCAATATGAATTCTAGGATATGGTGGCTATGTACTAGGTCCAAAGGTAATCCTAGATTAGGGAAACAAGGCTTGGGTGCTAATTAATAGCATCCACCACCTCCATCATAGTGATATCTTGGTATAAAAGCATTTGGCAAGTTTATCTAGAATTTCTTAGTAGATTATTGTATGGAGAAAGACCTAGTATTCCTAATGCTATACAACAAAGACAATGTGGTTATGAAGTTCCTACCTTGGGATTGGTCCTTCATCATCTTCCTTTAGGAGGGTGCCAAGAAAGAGGAGGCTATTTTTTCCTCAAAGTAGGAAGTACCCAAGAAGGTAGAGGTACTCTAGTACAACGAGACACGACAAATCATGAGGAACTCATCAATGAGGCAGTGGAAGTAGTACTAGCCACCCAAATGGTAGTAGAGATGATGGCAACCCCTCAGACATCAATCCGAAATGGCCACATGGATGGTGGATATAGTGTACGGTGAGGATGAGGATGCAAACCCTTGACTTGAGGTACTCTTCCTACTCAATATATTTGTGAATGACAATTACTTTTTCCTTGATAATAGTTTTTGAAGAGTTTGACATTTCACTAGATGTATCTTGCAAAGTAAAATTTCCACAAGCCATTGAGCATATAGTGGCTTTCATCAATAATTTTTTGCAAGACCATGCTATTGTGAAATCATTTACACGACTCCAAGCCTCTACTATAGCATCAAATCCAAATAGGCATTTCCATCAATAGTCTTGATGATACAACTCTAGAGGTTATGTTGAATAGGTGGAGTTGGTAATATCATCCCTAATGTTTTATATTGTATATGCATTACAAATTAGTAAGAGTTTCATCCACAAAAAGGAAATGTGCAAACTTTTGAAAAAGATGCTTTTGTTTTCCACTACATTGGTTGCTTATAAAAGAATGTTCTCCTTGCATTTCATTCCAAGATGTTCCTAGATGGAGCACAAGAGCTCTTTAAAAGGCCTTTTCGAGGCACATGGCCATGAGCCCATTGCTAAGAAATATACACTGCATATTTCTTGTACTCTATGAGGCAACAAAGGCAATGTTAATGTTGGCAAAACTATACATAGATAGCTACTAACACGTTCCCTACTTTTCTTGGGTCAAGAAGTTGGACCATGTTGGCTAAGCTTAAGGATGTAAAGGAGTATGACTTATTGTAAACATCACATATCATCCCTAATGTGAATTGCACAATACTCATTATTAATAGAGAAACCATATCATATTTTTTCTCAACTATTAAATCTTCATAATTCAATTATATAATTATCTATATAAACACCAAAACATTAATTTTAGTGATTAAATCATTTAGTGAGCTATGTTAATCTTGAATGCAATATTCAAGTCGATGGATGTCACATGTTAATCTTTTAAGAATCTAGTTCATGGTTTATGCATGATGCAAGACCTAGATTGGCATCGATATTACAAATGGTAGGCAAGACACACTAGATGAGGCCATAGACAAAAAATGTTTTGTGATTGAACTTTTCTATTTGTTAACCTTAGCACAATAAGAAAGTGGAAAAGTGCAAGTCGGGACCTAAAAAAGGTGGCCTAGAAGGAAATCAAACACAACAGAAGAAGCAAGAAGGGAAACATCTGAAAGTGCAAGGGTGGCCTCAAAAGTTAAGTTAAAGGCAGAAGTGCATTCTTAAATGCAAGGTTCCCCTAAAACTTTTTGTAAAAGAGCACCACACTCCCTCCTGTGCAAATTGTAAAGGTAGATGGGCGATAGAAAGGAAGCTAGGAAGATAGGAGGACAATGGGAAAGAGGGCTAGTTCCGGCCATGTAAAAGAGGGGATAAGGGGATGACCGCCCAAAAGGGATTTAGGGTTTTGTATATAAAGTTGAAAAATGAATGAAGAGCTCATTCTTTGGTGTGTGGCAAAGTGGACTTATTTTCTTCTCTCCTTCTTGCTTGCTTGTGTGTGCTTGAGAGAGGAAGTGTGAGAGTGTGAGGAAGTGAGTATGTGAGGGTGAGGAATCAAGGAGAGTAAGCTCTCCATCATCTCCTCTCTTCTCTTGTCTCGCACGTGGATATGGAGGATGGAGCTTGAAGGTGGAGGCTTGAGGTTGCTTGATCTCGCATCACAAATCTTGGAGCTACCGATGTGCTTGAGGGAGGAGGCAACTCATTTGGGCATCAAGGTAAGCTCCCTACACCCTGGTAGGATCGAAGGTGCATCAGCTATGTGAGAGATAGCCATAGGTGTTCGCTTGAAACACCTGAGAGAATAAGTAGTCTGTGGGTCTTGGCGGTTGAGTGTGATCTCACCACTACATTTTGGTTCCATTTCTGAGACCAATGGATTCAAGCTTGAGCACTTGCACACCTCAGATAGAGCAACAAAGTAAGGGTTTCATCCCTAAACCGGAGCTTGAGATAGGTAGGAAGTTTTGGGTTTTTAATCTTGACACGTAAGTATTTTGGTTTTTTTATTATTAGATAAGTAGGAGGAAGCATTTCAGTTTTTTGTTTTTGATTTTTGTTGCATTTGGAGTAGGTTAGGACTAAGAAATTGAAGGAAAAAGCTTTAGGGTTTCTGTTGTTGAACAGGCCCAAACAGGGCACAAATAGGGAGAAGAATGGGAAAAAAGAGTGTTTGGAGGTGTTAGAATCGCATGGATTGAGTAGATTAAGGTTGAGACTATCAAGGGTGTAAGACCATGGGAGGCAAGGGGAGACCTCATTTTTAGGTTTTGCAGTAGAGACAAAGAGAGAAAGAGGGCTTGAGAGCTTGTGCAAGAATTGGTGCTTCCGACGAATCGATCAGTGGCGGCCACTGGATTTTTTTACTTGGATTAGGTGTGTAGAAACCTTTATGTGCATCTAACCTTGGATCCTGAAGAATCTTGCTTATAGGCATGGCCAAAAATTGGTGGCATGAAGTGATTTTCATTCCCACGGTTTATATGCCAACGAAATTGAATGTGATCCCCATGCATTCGATTATTACAATCGAATGCTTGGACGCCCTAGGTTTGTCAGATTCTTAGAGTCGGTCTGCCTACAATCATGGCCTACAATCGAACCAAATCAAACCAATCGAAATCGAACCACTCTGACTCGGACCGTCTGATTGTCAGACACCCCAATAATCGGGACACTACCATGCGTCCAATCTTGAGGATCGCACACTCAGACTTGACCTTGTCCAATTTTGAAAATCAGACTCTTTGACCACCTTGTCCGATTCTTGGAAATCAGACACGTGTAAATCGGACCAACTTGACATGTCGGATACTGCAAAATTGGATTAGATTCTGACACATCAAAATTAACAAATTTAGTGCGTCTAGGATGACAGAGAGTGTAACCTCCAACAAGAGAATTCACCACAAGCCTTATAGGCAAATCTGACCTAGAAATTGCAGCCAAATGGCTAGTGCTAACACTTATATTAGCATATTCAACACGATTAGAGCCGTGGGTTAACTAACAGATCCAATTTGACCTTGAGCAAGCTTAACAACATAGCATGAACCCTAGAGACTAGAGGAATTGACCAAGATGAGAGCCTAGAGCCCCATCAGACCAAGTATGTAGATGAGAGTGCGAAAGCTGCAATCATCATCATGCATTCGCACCCACATTGTTTTCCAACACTTGAAGTGCACTTAAGAAAAGCTGAAAGCCTGATTTCATACAGTGCACAAAAGAGAGCAAGCACACACACACACAGACCTTAATTGATGACTATTTGTAAATAATAAGGAAGTCACTCAGACCTAACAATCAAAACAAAACCACGGGTAGGAGAAGACCCTAAAACATAGTTGGGTGATCAAGAACCCCAAGTGTTGGACCAAGCATGGGCACAACCTAGGAGTCAAATGCTGCAAGGACTGACACGATTAGAGGAGTGGATCTACTCGACTTGATCAATCTCATCGACAACCTGGTGGAGCATGAGAGAGTGAACATGGAAAAGTCAAGCACTAACCATAGACATGGCAAAAAGCTTGACCTAGGTGGTTTCTCGGAGAAATCCAATGGCTAGTTGCCAATTATGGATAGACCACCATGGTAGGACGTTCGAGGAGATCATAGCAGACCTTGAAGAGGAGAGGAGACTAGTGTGGGAAGCTTTGCAAGGCATAGTGACCTACAATCAGGAATAGCAAGCCAAAAGCTTGTGACAGAGCATAGAAATGCACGAGATTCAGTGAGTGCTAGCTGTAGCAAGCAGAAATAGGACAGGCCCTAATGCAGAGAGGGAAAGAGCTATCTCATGTTGAGCAAGCTTCTTACGAAGCAACTGCTAGACAACTCGTCAATAGAGCAAAGCACCACTATAATGGAAACCTTGTTGCTTGCAAGATTAGGAGTTAACCAGGACTCTAAGAGCCAATCAAGAATCCCTATCATGGCTAAGTAGTTAGACACAAGTACCAGCCAAATGATGACCCATATAGTTTCATAGAGTAGTTTGAGCACATCTGCGAGGCCAATGGCCTCACCAATCTTACTCTCTGCTCACAATCTTTTGGTCTATGCTTAGGAGATAAGGGTAGAACCTGGTACACGAGTTTGGATGTTGTTGAGTGAATTGACTTTAACAACCTCAAGAGTCTTTTCATTAAGAGATTCTCTAAGCCTGGGTACTCTGATAACCTTCTACTACGGCTGATGAACGTCAAGCAAAAAGACAAAGAGGACATAAGAGACTATGTCACCCACGTGAGGAGTCTTTTCAAGAGAATCCCAACTGGTGAGCGACCCACTGAAAGAGTGATCTCTAGCTAGAGTCTTTGACAAGGCAATTAGAGTGGACAATGACCTCAAAGAGAGAAGCTCCAAGAGCTCAACTTGAGGGGAGACAAATGCTAGAAACTCTAAGAGAGTTTCAACGTTAAGTGAAAGATCAAGCCCAAGTACTCAAGATAAAGGGAAGGGCACAGATGCAAGTATATGGAGCTAGCAGAGATGAAGACAGAGCTTGGTTCCACACTCTGTTGATCTTAGATGCCAGAGTGTGGAATCACTCACCTGTTTTATAAATGCCTGAGATGAAGATCATCCTCTAGTGCAGCAAATGAGCCATCTATACCATTGAGGCTGCTTGGAGTTGAGACATTTACGGAGAGGATACACCATCCCGTTGCATGTCATGACCCATGCGTAGACAAAGCAGGTTGGCATATCACTGCCTGGACCCAAAAACTTAGATGCAGGCTCAATCGAAAAGAAAGGTAGTAGGTGAAGGAGAAAGAAAGCTTACGCAAAGGTGGTGCTAAAAATAGAGAGTGCCACGATGCTAGCTACTGGAAAAAAGGTGACAGATGCAGAGGCAAAAATGTCAGCTCCAAAGATGACCAAGAAGGGGAGTGCAAAGGCCGGGGAGTACCCCAACCCAATATGCCAACTCGAGGCCATCAAAAAGGTCAAGGAGTGGGTGAAAGAAGCCCAGGAGAACCTGAAGGATGCTAAGCCCATATTAGAATATGAGATCGATGATCTCTCAAGTGTAAGCATTTTATCCTTCCCTCCACAACCAAAGTCAAGGGACATGATTGTACCACAAGTAGTGCCACTTAAACAAAGTCTACACGCTACGGGCCAACAAACCAGTCAAGACCATTGGCCAAGAAACGTAGAGTTAGGAGAGAGGCAAGAAACTAATGACCTCCTCACCATGCTAGTGACCACCCAGTGAGTCTAAGCCTCAGAGATCTGCTTAGGCAGCATCTGACGTTATGGCAAGAGTTGAAGCAATGGGTTGAAGGAACAATGGAGCAAGGGGCAGTTGATCTACACGATCATGATGTGGTAACTCAAATTCCCAGTTGGACATTGCACTCGGTGCCCAAGTCCTTGCACGTCAATGCCTTTTGGGAAGGCACCAGAAGGCATGTAATCTTACTGGTCCTAGCTCTAGGTGACACCATGAGAAAAGGAATTGTAGATACTGGAGCAGAAGTTAGTGTGCCAAGACATGCAATACTCTAGGATTGGGGTAACCCGCCTATTGAGAATGCTAGGTTCAATGTTACCCTAGCCAATGGAATGAAAGTGTGGCCACTTGGAGTATTAAAGAACTGGCCATTGAAGATTACAGGTATCCGAATCTCGGTTGACTTTATAGTCATGAAGGGAGTGGAATATGACATCCTGTTAGGCTGCCCTAGATGCGCAATGCATGGGTCATAGAAGACTGGGGTAACAGTCTAATCATCTTAGGTAATCAAACAAAGGCAATAAAAGTAGAGATGGACACATGGAAGACCACACCAATTGACCTGGATGCCATCTCCACCATGCTAAAAGGTGATGCACAAATTAGGAAATCTTACGGACCACTCACCAAGTACATCCCTTGTTCTGAGGATGAGCAAGATTGGATGCATATGCTAGCCACGATGATCAATCTGCCGAGTGAGAAGTACGAGCAAGCCACTAAGGCAATTGTTGAGCCTAGTGACACAGCCCTAGTACCAACCTGCATGATGGCAAGAAGCTCTCATAGACAATCCAACCCTATCAAGGTGCGAGTGGCCACCATCACGAAAATTGAAGATGAAGATGAGGAAGTGGTGGCACATGCATTCCTATGCTTTTCAGTGATTAACAAGAAGACACACATCTTTGACACACTCATTGACGAGGGAGCTGACTATAACATCCTTACGCACGATCATTGGACCCTCATTGGTCAAAACACCAAGTGCAGCCTACCAACACTAAACTCAATCCATTTGGAGGACGGTCCTACTCATTGCTCATAAAGTGTAGAATAACGGTCTCTATTGAGACTGAAGGCCTACATGTGATTTTCTATGTGATGCCTAACACTGCAACCACTGGTAAAGAATTGCCGCTAGGACGCGCATTCAAGAAAAAAGCACACTGTAAGGTCAACTATGACTCACATCATATTCACCTTACCAGTGGCAATGTTAAGATAGTAATGGCTTTCAGTAAGGGCAACACAGCTCCAACAAAGCCTACAAAGCCACCAATAGAGCAACCCACTACCAAGCCTAAGGAGAGGGATCGTGATTGGTCACAACCCACCAAACCTTAATGCCAGCAAATCGTAGAAATTAGAGCTAAGGCCTAGAAATCACAACTCAAGTGGATGCCTGAGCAAAAAGGCCCACCTCCTAGAAGTAGGCACATACTACCTCACAACACTACAAAATTGCACCCAAGAGCCTGGAAGTCGCACAATAGGCAATATAGGTGAAGATGAATAGTCAAGCCGCTATGGGTTCCCAAGACCTTGTTGCAAGCGTAGGGCTATTACGAGGGCAATGCCTAGATATGGGTGCCTAAAGCCAAAATTGTCAAGGGCATGGCCACCCTCAAAACCCATCCACATGAGATAGAACAACAATTAAGGAATCAAGGCCCCAAGAGACCCTTATACCCAAGCCTGTAGAGCCTAGAGCTACAAAAACCATAGAGCCTAAGATCACTAAGCCGTGAGCGCTGTAGGGGAGCTACGAAGCTCTACCCCGAGACCTACGGACCGCTTATTGATCAAGCGTTTCAAGCCGAGCGGCCATGGCTACCTCTCACATAACTGACGTGCAATGCCTACCTTGTGGGTGTAGTGAGCTTACCTTGATGCTCAATCAAGTTCCCTCCTCTCTCTCACACTCTGGTAGCTCCACGATCCTTGTAGCAAGCTCAAGCAACCTCAATCCCTCTCCATCAAGCTCCATCCTCCATAGCCGCGCAAGTTGAGAGGAGAGAAGAAGAGAAGGGAAGATGAAGAGAGAAGATGGAGAGCTTCTTCTCCACTATCCCTCACTCACACACACTCACTCCCTCACTCCCTCGCACTCCCTCAATCCCTTGTGCAAGCACAAGCAAGAAGGTAAGAAGCAAGAGAAGAGGAAGAAGAAGCTTTAGCCACACCCAAGAATGAGCTTCTCATTCACTTTTGAACTTTATATACATGCCCTATTTTTTGGGCAGTCATCCCCATTTTTTACATGGCCGGCCATTAGCCTAGGCCCTCTTTTCCTATTTCCCACCATTCTAACTTATCCCGTTCCCACTAATGCATACAATTGGCACGAGAGTGAGCCCGGTGCTCTTTTTACAAGGATTCGAGAACGCCTTCATATTTAATGGGGCACTTTTACTCTTTTCTTTTCTCGAGGTGACACCATCATTCAAATTTTCAGAGTCTGCCCTCCATCCAGGCGCGCTTTTACCCTTCTCCTTTCTTTGTCTTGTGCCTTCTTGGTTATCACCTTCTTCCATTTCTCCCACACTTCTGCTCCATTTTTCATTCTTCTGTGCTGCGGTAAATATTACCCCCCTCCTAGTAGCGAGATGCTAGTCCCATGGCACTGGGGTGGGGAGCAGCAGGGTAGTTGGGATTGGTGTCAAGTGAAGAAGGCGGGTAGATGACCACTTGTCAAAAAGGCGGCACTGCGATGAGAGATGGTGGGGTGTTGGTGCTTGGTGATTTGGAGAGAGTCTAGCTTGCTTTGATCTGCATGAAGATTTTGGCCTTGTTGGCACAGTTGGAATTTGTCGTCGACGATGACTGCCAAAACCGGGCTCCGTTATTCGTTGAAGAATACATGTAGCCAATGTCGGCTCGACTGAGCGACGAACAGCCTGCAAGAGAAAGTTGTGCACTCCCTAAGGGGGTATCTGTCTCACGGTGAGGTGTAAGTGCATGTGCAGTGGAACTGGGAGGTGGGTCTAACCTTGGGCAAGCCCTTGGTAATGTCCTACACTCGAGGACCCAATTCATACATGGTTGGAGGTGTAGTGCAGTGCAGAGCTTAGGGTGACAGGTCTAAGAGTCCTACCCTTGATGTGCCCTAAGCGTCGAGTGGGGAGAGGGGCTAGGGGTGATCCCTAGGTGCCATGAGCAAAGTGTGTGCTTCTCTTTCTTTTTTTTAAAAAAGGTGTTAGACTAATGCCCATCACCGTCAGTTGAAGCGTGGGGGGGGGGGGGGGGGGTTGCAGGCATTGGGATAGGAAGGCACGGCTTTAGAGATATTCTTTAATTGTAGCTCGGGCCTAGATGGATGAAAAAAAAGGGTGGTTACATCTTGTGAATCGGGTATCATTCATGTTTTCTAAGAGCTCCAAGAAAAAGGAGGGGAGGAGGGATGCCCTCATCATTAATCTAGTCATGGCTCTACTATCAATGCCTAGGTTGATGTCAAAAAAGATGGGGGGAAGGTGAGCTTCTTTAGCGATAGGCTTTTGTTGCAATAGGAATTTGAGTAACCTAAGATAGTTGCAGGTGGTTAGGAAGGCAGGATTGGGGCAGGAGGAGAAGTCCGCGAGGAAGCGGGTGATGGATGGAAGAATATCCTACTGTCTAAAGACTAAGCATTCCTCGGGAGTCTGGGCATTTACATTATAGATTTTAGGGAAGTCAAAATCGTCGTGAATGGCATAGTCATAGTCCATGCCATGCCGGCGGGGGTAGGGCATGTGGGAGGGGTCATTTCGCTCCTCGGGGAGGGAGCTACAGAAGGCTATCCAAGCGTCAAAATTGGTATCCCAAATCCTCTACCGCCACTTTGGCTGCGACTCCTAGCCTTGGACGGATTTGGGAATGCACGAGCCTCCACCAGGTCATAATTAGGCTCCTTTCTTCCACCCAACAGTTCGCTACGTCATTGGGTAGCTCCTTGATTTTGGATAGGACACTGAGCAGTAGCGCCCTATCCAGTGATCGTGGGTAGGAGAAGGACATCTCAAAAGGCCTCGTTTGAAACTCCCAGTCATGCCAGATGACCAATTCCTGCGGCCAATCAATGGGGTTGGGGTCCCTTTGTAGTGGTACTGGCTCGTCAAAGAAATGTCATGGCAGTGACCGGGCTCTACGTTGCGCATCCTGTCTCCTTGTGGCTGCCAAAATGTGGTCCGGCATGTGTGCCTCTTCAGCGTCATCTGGTGGGAGGTCGGGTAGAGGGGGACTGGGCGCTTTCTGTAGTTCTTTGTCTGCCTCTTGGTTGGAATCCGGGCCTTACTTGGTATCTTGTTCAGCCCCACGGCTGGGATTGTTTGCGATGGTGGTGTGGGCGGCTCCTGCTTTTCGAATCCTAGGTCCTTGAGCTCAACAGTGGAGAGGTCGGCACTGCGCAGGTAGCTGAATTGTTGTTCTTTGGTGAATCTCCTGTTGGCGGGGAGCTCCCGTTCTTGAAGACTGTACCTTAGCACCCGAGTAGTTAGTTCTAGTTTTCTTCTCACCCTCTCCATTGAATCATTGCCTGTGCTTGCATAACATGGAGCACGGTGCTGAGGAAGGCTTGCTTTTGGGCATGGGTGCATACATTGGCCGCTTCAACTCTAAATTGGGCAAGCACTTTCTCGCACTCTGCCACCTCCAAGCGTTTCGTTAATTGCCTGATTTTGTCAAAGTTATTTGCTTCCCAAGCATTGGCCTTTTCATCCATCTTTTGTCTTTCCTCTTCCATTGCACTCGCCAGTGTGGTCATCATCTATTGTTGTTCGCTCGTTAAAGCCCAAAGTTGATGCCATTTTCTGGACTTTTGGGCTAGTTGTGCTTCGGTGATTTCCTTCGCTTGAGTTGCGATGTTGAATTTATGCTCTGCCTCATTAATTCGTTCTGACCTCTCCTGTGCCAGCTACTCATGGCTCTGGATTTCTACAAGGTGCATTCTCCGTTGCATGAAAGCCATGGCCATGAGGGCCTCAGTGTCTTCATTGGCAGCTTGCAACGCCCGCTGCAGCCTTTATACCTGCTATTGTTGTTCTTACATGAGAGCGGAATTTAGGTGACAGGAAGTGCTTAAAAATAGCTAAAAATTATGAATATCAAGGGAAAAATATTCAATGTCAAAGGCGGCGACTCGATCTAGGACGATTTTAAGCGTCAAAGTGCTTTAAAGGCGCCCGAGCGACACATGTTGATTTTTCATAATTTTTCAGATAGTCGTGCGGGTTGACACGAGCTACTGGCCAATGCGGGATGCTAAGCCGGACGCCCAAGATTTTTCAGAGCTCGATTCCGAGTCCGGACGGGGAAATGGCCAAGAAACCAGTCAAGATACGAAAAGGTGGACAAAATTTGGCCAAAATGGGCAAGTGACCCTTAGGAGCCCAATTTTAAATGTAGCATGAAAGTTTGATGTAGATGATGAGGAAAAAAACGTGGAGAAGAGGGGGCGCCATACTGCGCCGAAAAATGCGCTCCATGCTCTTGATGGTGATCTCCAGCCTGCAAACAACCCCTGTCAATCATCATTGCCCCTCATTCCCCCCTGGATGCCAATCACTTCGCCGCCCTTCGCCCGTCAAATGATGCTCTCTTTGAAGATCTCTGATTTCAGTCTTTCTCTCTCCTCCCTCTCTCTCTTCTAAAGGCAAGTTCATGTGGGAAGAAGAAGGAAGAAGAAAGAATGGTGGAGGCTTGTCCGGCATGGATCGGATTGCTCCACGGGCTGGAAATGGTGATTGGTGATTGTGCTGGACATGAAGTGCTGCTGATTTTTAGATTTGCAACCATGGACATGAAACCCGAAACACGCAAATAAGCGGTAATTCAAAATTTTCAAAGGAAATTTGAGATTTTATGGCTTTTGATTGATGAAATGTTGTTCATGTGGGCTAAAAATTGTTTATGTTGCTGTTTTCCATGAGTTCTTGCTGGACATAATCAGAAAATCAGAAAAATATGCATCTTGTGGTTCAAAATAATACATTAAAACACGTAAAACATGAAAAATCAAGGGAAAATGATGGTTTTTTGGCATAAAAATGGGAAAGTAAATAGGAACACCAACTAAACTTTCATTTTTCTGCAAGAAGGAACTAAGGGCCACAGCCCATAACTTGTTTTGAATTTTCAGTAATTAAATAATGCAAAAAAATAAGGGAAAATACAAGAAAAGGGTGGAAAAACCCTTAAAAATAGGGAAAAAATACATTTTGGGTTCCGAAAAATAAGGATAAATAAGAGCAATGTTTGTGAATGTTTGTGGGGACTGAAGCATGAGGATTTGCCTCAGTTGAACCCCACCTTCTTGTTCTAGTGCATTTTTTTCCGGTTTTTTCACATAAAATGATGTCAAAATACCCTATAAACCTATCCAACGATGCAATATTTAAACGGGGAAGCGTAGAGTAGTTGAAATATGTCTAAATGCCGTGTGAGATGATGGAAAAGTTGTTGATTTCTATGCATAGCATTTAGGACGGATGATAATTAAAATTAAGAGCTTAGTAGCACGAGGATCACCTCGGTGCTAGGCCCATGCAACGAAGCACGAATGGTAGTTGGAAACCATTAAGAGAATGTTTTTGCACTTGTGCACGATACTGTTTTGCTAAATGTTTGAGCACTATGCATCCACCAAATGCATAGAGCATGAAAAGAATTTAGGAAATATCAATGACCAGCTCCTGGACATGCATTGCAATTGGTTTATTGGAACATGACCTACGATGAGAGGCAGTGAGGTACCCATGCTGTAGGTAGACGCGGATCCTAAAGGGAAAAGTACGTGAGGAAGAAATGGTACACTCCTGGACACGCTTATTTGGTACCTTGAGCGACTTTTGTGAGAAATGTTTATATGTTGAGCGACGCACTGACGGGCCAATCCCCAAGGTGTAGGAGAGTCGCAGAGGGTTGACGGCATTCAGCCGTAGGAGGAACCCCATGTGTATGTGATTCGAGCCTTTTGGCTATGTGAAAGGGACTCCCTTTGAGGAGTAATATTGGGTTAGGATCAGTTGGACTACAACGTATTACAAACGCAATGTTTAGGAAGGCAGAGATTTTGATAGACGCTCCTGGCCGCGAGGCCGAGGGGTCGTCTTGTGCTTAGTGACGAGGCCCAGCTAGTGCATGAGCCAGTGCCGGCCCGTTTTTAGGTCCATCAGTGGAGCGTCTGCCGGGAGCCGCTTAAAAGTGGCGGTCCTCGAATCCTAGTTGTCTAGGGACCAACTAGCAATTTATGCCAAAGAATACTGAGATTGATTCGTTATTTATTGATAAGCATCGTCTAGCAGAAATCCAAAAGCAAGAAAGAGACGAAAGAGCTAGGCGACGTGCTCAAATTTTTAGGAGATATTCCCCTAAACGTAGCGATGCTGAACCCTTACGAGGGAGTGGATCTAGTGGTCTTGGGGCCACAAGCAGTAAGTTAGGAGAAGGTGGAAGCTCTAGTGCTCCCCTTTCTGCCATAAGCCAGTCTACATCAAGTACGGGAGGTGTAACCCCACCGTCCCCTATTCCTAGTGCAAATCCAATCCTCGTCATGGCGCAGCCTATTGCAATTCCAGCAGGAACGACAGATTTTCCGGCTCTAGGTTACCCGCTACCCATTTTTAATGGGCTAGTTGAGGAAGATGCGGAACTCCACATTAGGGAGTTTCAAAAGCTGATGTTTAACTGTCTCATTCAAGAAGAAGGACATTTAATGATGTTCTTCAATATGACTCTCAAAGGAAGAGCTGCTATATGGTATCATGGTTTAGAAGCCGGAACCATATTGAATATTGATTCATTTTATGGAGCTTTTCGAAGGGAGTTTGCCCCTGAAAGGGGTGGGCAATATTGGTTGCGTGTACTCAACGTGACCCGCCAAGAACCACACGAGGATATTCGTGCTTATGCGAAGAAAATAAAAGAGGTTTTCCGTAAGTTGGACACCTCTATTCCTATCCCCGCAGCTGCCCAATTGCAATATTTCCTACATGGTTTGGACTTTAATATCCAATTGCAGTTGAGTAGTGTCCCCTTGGGGGATATAGATACTGCCATTACACGAGCACAAGAGGTGGAATCCCAACTACAAGCAGCCTATGCTTCTCGAGGCAATTCGAATATGGGTTTAGTATTGGGAAACAATATGGCAATGGCCAATGGCAGTAGTGGCCAAGGGATAGCAATGGCTAACCCTAATGGGAGAGGGAACATGATGCAGAATGTCCCTTTATTACCAGCCCCCCCTAGCATATCGATGCCTACGGGCAGTCAAATGGCTCCAAATGGTGGAGGCCAGGCGGTCAATTCTAACACCATGCCTGTGGCTCAACAACCTGTGCCTAATCGAATTGTTAGGCCGATGGAACGACATGGTAATGACCAAGGCTATGAGTCGAGTTCTTCCAATGTTCTTGGCGAGGTTAAGGACATGATGAAGCATTATACCGACATGATTATGGAGCAGTATCGACAAATAGCCGTGGATGTCAACTTCCTTAAAAAACAACAAAATTTGATAAGAAGTAGATACTCAGAGGAGGGTGCACCATCGAGGTTTAGTTGCAAATGGTGTGGTGGGCAGCACTATCCAAGAAATTGCCCAAATGTTAAGTGCGACATTTGTGGAAAATCTGGCCATTTAGCAGCTACTTGCTGGAGTAAGATCAGTTCCCTCCAGCGAGGAAGTCGGCAACCAGGGCCTGTTAATCATCGTGCCCAAGGAAATGATTCCCAGCGAGAGGATGGGCCTAAACAAATACTTCAACGACCAAAGACTACAGTAGAGGAGCTACCAAGTGGTAGTGGGGTTAGTTTGATTGAGGCTGTACGCGTTAATGATACTGAAACCTCTAATCTGCGTGCTGTCCTTACAAGAGATCAAAAGGGTAGAGAGGCCGACAAGGATAAGCCTGTCGATGGAAACCCTAAACAAGGCGACAAAGGAACGCAAGTTTTGGATCCTGCCATGGAAGGGGGACCTTTGAAGCCCGTAGAGAGTAAAGCTAATAAGGAACCATCAAAGAAGAAGGTGAAAGTTAAGAAAGAGGCAATAAAGCCGGTTCAACGACCTAAAGAGCAGATGGTTTGGCGTAAAAAGTGATCTCTATCAAACTATCATGAATTTGATTTAGCGAGCTCTCTTGTGAAGTCAAACCGGATGTGAATCTCTTACAGCTTATTAAGCTTTCCCCAGGAGTACGCAAGGAATTTAGAAAGATCCTACGTACTGGGTATATCGTAGAACCTTTGGGTATTGCGCGAGTTGGTAATGACTGGTTCGAGCATGCTAAGAAGCATTGCCCAAGGGTTGCAGCCTATGTCGATGGGATATTAGTAGATTATGCCATTGTCGACACGGGATCATTTGTTAACATTATGAGTTCTGAATTGATGGAAAGGTTGGGTCTTGCGATTCAGAAAGATACCTCCACAATTCTCAGAATGGAAGATGATAGTTTGAGACAGCTAGAAGGCTGCATTACTAAGGTCCATGTCACTGTTGCAAATGTAGAATGCCTGTTGGACTTTAGGGTGATTCGTTTTGCAGGCCGTCCAAGTTACCAAGTATTACTTGGACGACCTTGGATCTTGCAAGTGGACTGCCAAGTGGATATACCCGCCGGTTGGCTAATATTCGGCAGAGGTGCCCAGCGTGTGGTGGTTGATGCTTATCCTGAGTCCCCGCAGAGTGAGAGAGCTCCTCTATCTTCTACAGAATTGGAGACATTAGAAGATTTATCTGCCAGTGAGACATCATCGAGTGATGAGTCCAAAGAGGGATCCACCACGGAAGACATCTATCAAATCACTTTGAATGAGCCGATAGAGGTCCAAGAGCGTATAAGAGATGCAGATGTTATCGAGCTAGACCTTGGTACGCCTGATG
The DNA here is from genome assembly GCF_053477565.2 of Lygodium microphyllum. Classification (NCBI taxonomy): domain Eukaryota; kingdom Viridiplantae; phylum Streptophyta; class Polypodiopsida; order Schizaeales; family Lygodiaceae; genus Lygodium; species Lygodium microphyllum. The sequence continues at coordinate 36,882,036 of NC_141148.1, forward strand.
ATTCGCGGCCAATCAAATTAGGTTCTATGCTCAGCTCAGCAGAAAGGGAGGACTATGTGGCCTTGATCCAGGAATTCCGTGATATTTTTGCCTGGAGTTATGATGAGTTGAGAGGCATCCCTCCTAGTCTTGCTGTTCATACAATTCCGTTGAAAGAGGGCAGTCGTCCTATACAACAGAAAGTAAGGCGTATGCCTTTCGAACTGAGGGACGGCCTGTTTGAAGAGTTACAGAAGCTTCGAAAAGCGGGTTTGATTTTTCCTGTGCAACACACGGAATGGTGTTCGCCAGTTGTGATTAGAAAGAAGAAGAATAATCAAATCCGTTTATGTGTAGACTTTAGGGAGCTGAATAAGCAGACAGTTAAGGACTACTACCCGTTGCCATTTATTGACCAGATTTTGGATCAATTAGCGGGTAGGGAGATATATTCGTTTATGGATTGCTTTGCAGGATACAACCAAATGGCAATTGCAGAAGAGGATAAGTTGAAAATAACTTTTATCACTATATTTGGTACTTTTGCGTACCATGTGATGGCCTTTGGTTTATGCAATGCGCCTGGTTCGTGGCAACGAACAGCAGATAAGACATTTGGTGACATATCCCCTGAAGAGTTGAAGGTGTTTATTGATGACTTAGGGGCCGCCACCGTGAGAGGAAGGCAGTTGATCATTCTAAGAAAATGCTTTGAGCGCTGTAGACAATTCTGCATCACCTTAAACCCACGGAAGTGTGTTTTTGGAGTACCTTATGGGCTATTGCTGGGTCATGTGGTCAGTTCGGTTGGAATTGCGACAGACCCCGAGAAGGCCAAAGTTATAGTTGCCATGGGTCCACCACGCACTCCGAAAGAAGTTCATAGCTTTCTATCTTCGGTTGGTTATTACCGTAGATTCATCAATGCCTTAGCAGAAAGAACGTTGCCGCTTACAAATTTATTGTCCTTTAGCTGTTCATTTGTATGGGGTGACCCTTGTAAGGTAGCATTCGAGGATGTGAAACAAGAGCTAGCAAGAGCGCCCGTTTTAAAAGCCCCTAAAAGAGGTGAGGCGTTCTATATATTTTCGGCAGCCACCATGTATAGTATCAGCTGTCTGCTGTTTAGCCCAAATTTGGGAAGAGAAGTGGTACCACCCGATTGCTTTTGCTAGTCGGAAGCTGGGGGTATCCGAAATCAATTATACCTACATGGAGAAGCTGTGTCTAGAGATGGTCTTTGGGACCAAGAAATTCAGGCATTATATTCTCTATGAGAAAGTCGTGCTTTATACGAAGGCGGAGGGGCTTCGATTATTGATGAATAAGCTACAGCCGCTTGATCGTCTAGCAAAGTGGTTGATCACTTTGTAGGAATTTGATTATGAAATCAGGAGTAAGCCACCAAGGTTGCAAGCATCGTGGAATGTCTTGTGGACTTTGGGGAGCCGAAAGAATCTGTGGCTGAAGGTAGTGACATGGAGTTGTTATTTAAAATAGATACGGCATCTATTCCCTCCTGGTATGCTGCAATAACGCATTATTTATCAACAAGAGAGGCGGGATCCGAATTATCTAAAGCGGAGAGAAGGAAAATTAAGCAGCAAGCGTTAAAGTTTGCCTTGATCGCAGGTACATTATATCGGCAAGGGGTTGATGATATCTATCGTCGGTGTGTGATGCCTGACGAGATGCCATTCATTTTGGAAGAGTCCCATGATTCTGCTTGCGGTGGCCATTTTGCTGGACGGCTTACAGCACAAAAGGCTTTAAGAGCAGGTTATTCATGGCCTGCCATCTTCCAGGATGCGTTTGCGTATGTTAAGAGATGCAATATTTGCCAACGACATGATAGTCGAGAGAATAGGAAATGACCACTCACCCCTATTATGGCGATACTTCCATTTGAGAAGTGGGGAATAGATTTTGTGGGTCCTATTACTCCGTCGTCGACTACACAAAAGAGGTACATCATTGTAGCAACTGACTACTTCACAAAGTGGTCAGAAGCACGTGCAACAAGGAAAGATGATGCTAAAGAAACTGCTAGTTTCCTTTTAGAGCAGATAATATGCCGGTTTGGTCCGCCGAAAGAATTAGTGTCGGACCGCGGAACACATTTCCTGAATAAGGTGATTAAAGGTTTGACAGAGATGTGGCAAATCAAGCATAACAAGACAACCCCATATAATCCGCAAGCCAATGGGCAAGTTGAAAGCACCAACAAGCAACTTGTGGGCATCCTGTCTAAAATTGTATCGGAAAAGAAACGGGATTGGGATAAAAAGTTATACGTGGCAGTGTGGGCTTATAATACGACCTTCAAACGAGCCATTGGCCATACCCCGTTCAAGTTAGTATATGGGGAGGAGTGTGTCTTGCCTTTAGAGATTGAGCTGCCGACCATTCGGTTTGCCATCAATCATTCTTTGAGCAATGAAGATGCACTTTTTGAGCGCTTGACGACATTGGCACATTTAGATGAGCTTAAGTTGTAGAGCTTATTGCACCAAGAAGTGGCGAAGCACCGAATGAAGCAGTTACACGACATCAAAGCCAAGAAATACACCTTCAAGAAAGGACAGCTTGTTCTATATTATGACGCCTGACGTGAATTATTTCCAGGCAAGCTAGAGCCCAAATGGGATGGGCGCTATAGGATCGTTAGAATAGGAAAGAATAAATCCACAGTGTTGTTAGCTGACCTTGAGGGGGTAGAATTTAAAAATAAGGTTAATCTTAATAAGATTAAACCTTATTATTTCTGATTGCACTAATATTATGACTGCCTTGCAGGTCTAGGAGAGATCGATCAAACATCTGCAAGGAAATCGTGATAGAGGTTGATGGGTCGTCTGATCCCTTATTTAGAACATCCATATTTAGAACAAAGGTATCATCAGGGAAAGCTCATTTGGTGGAGCAAAGGATACAAGGTGATTGAGCAAGAAGGCGGAACATTTATTTGGGAGATTAAGGTCTTCTGCCATCACTGCCTACAAATTTTGACGAGCATCCCTGTTGAATTCAATGACGATGGAGGGATGGAGCCTTCAATCCACCCATTGAATATGCTGAATTTCGATTACCATAATTACGAGTAGAGTTCAGGATGGCGGGATATGTAAACCCTTTATGGACGTACACCTTGTACTTTGATGGGGCGTCCAGGGGTGCATCCAAAAAAGGAAGTGTAGGAGTTGTCATCCGTGACCCCCGACGGCGCATTGTCATGAAGTTAGCTGCTTATCTCGGGGTGAATTTTACCAATAATATGGCAGAATACAAAGCCCTGATTATGGGTTTGAATATTGCAAAGCAGGGTGGTATCCGTCAGTTATTGGTGAAAGGGGACTCTCAGTTGGTTTTAAATCAACTCAATGGGACATACATGATACGGAACCCCATCCTTTGTATATACCATCATACTGCCATAGCCCTGCTAGACGAATTCGATAGAGTGTCTTTTCAGCTGATTCCACGGAATTGGAATCAATTTGCCGATTCATTGGCTAATTTTGCATATGAAGAAGGCCTCTTCTTTAATTGTGGCCCTTGTCCCGATATATCTATTGATGGTGAGACAGGACCTGGTCGTTTGTGGGGTATGCTTTCTGAACATGCCCTCTTTGGCAGACGATGGTTGATTTGGGTGATGCAGAGGGTAAGCGAGACTCATCTGCCTTTATTATCTCGGACCCATAGACTGATTCGACGACATGTGATGTGAACACCTCTTGCGATATACGCAGGAGGGATAGGTCATAATCTAATGCACCTAGTTTAGGGCTACAAGCCCTGTTCCCCTGGGAATGGTATGCTTTGATGTCTATCATGGTTGTTTCCAGGAGGATGTTATGCGTAGTATTGTTTGATTTCATTAGGCCAAGAGGGCCGATGCAGTTTTGTAGCAAAGTCATGTCTGATTTCATTAGGCCAAGAGGACCATTTCCCTGTCTAGTGCGGGTGCGTTTAATCGGGTTTTTGTTTTAAGTGTTGTGCTGGACAGGTTCCATGTTCGTGGACTTTGGTGGAGCCTGGAGGAGCCTTTGCTGCGATGGAAGCTTCTTGTGGCCAATCCAGGTGATACCTCTCCTTTACGAGTAGCTTTCTTTCCTGTTATATGTGTATTTGTGCTTGTCGAGGGGATACATTTTTGTTGGGGATCGGCAACCAAGGCATGAAGTCCCAGGATTAGGCTAAGTATGTTTGAGGGAGGTCGGAGTAGTCATTGCCTCCTGTAAAGACATTGTCAGGCATCGAAAGACCTGTTTTAGAAGGAAGTCTTAGTGGCCCTGTTCTGCTAGCCTGCTAGGTAGCCGTTCTAGGAGTTCTTGTTAGTAGTGAGGCAGTTAGGGAAGCCTGCCAGAAGATAATAAAGATGATGCCCAGAAATTTTGTACATCCTAAAAGATGAATATAAATACGAAGGTATGTAAAAAGGGGTTCTAACCCCTCTCAAAGAAAAGAAATGAAATGAAAATATATAAGCAGTTGATCATTGCCTTGCGAAGGCCTGGTAGGTTCCTGGGGACGAATCAGACCCGGGGCCGATACCTTTCTTCCTAGGGGTGGCTTCTTGCCAAATATAATACCAAACCAAGGAAGGTTGGAGTGAAAATAAAAGTGAGCGTTAGAAAAAGATTAAGTGTCGCCTTGCAAGGGCTTGGTAGGTTCTTGGGTGTCGAGACATGTCCTGAGGCCGATGCCCTGTTCTCCTTGGGTCACTACGCTCAGCTCCCTCCTTTTTACATGCCCAAGTATGTTCATCTAATAACAACCCTAAAAGAAGACATGTACTGAAAGAAAATACTCTTTGATCAGGCTATAGGAGTCCTCGCCTTGTAGGAGCTCCTAGTTGTGTTGTCTTTGGTTGGTAAGTAGTGCAGACTACCACTTAGGGCAACCTCTTTGATAGGTTTTTTTAGTTTGGCTGTGTTGGAGCAGCTGGTTAGTGACTCACTTCGGATTTCCTATTAGATGATGCTAGGCCTACTCCTTGTGGATGTCATGCCTTGGTTCTGTCCAGGGGTAGGGGGAGCATTGTGCTGAGTTTTATTATATATTTGTTTTGTATCAGTTTGATGCTTCTTTGGTTGTTTATGTGCAGATATGTTCGTGGATTCGACGGGCTGAGTCGCCCTATCCCGTGGTCGCCAATGAGAGCGGAATTTAGGTGACAGGAAGTGCTTAAAAATAGCTAAAAATTATGAATATCAAGGGAAAAATATTCAATGTCAAAGGCGGCGGCTCGATCTAGGACGATTTTAAGCGTCAAAGTGCTTTAAAGGCGCCCGAGTGACACTTGTTGATTTTTCATAATTTTTCAGATAGTCGTGTGGATTGACACGAGCTACTGGCCAATGCGGGATGCTAAGCCGGACGCCCAGGATTTTTCAGAGCTCGATTCCAAGTCCGGACGGGGAAATGGCCAAGAAACCGGTCAAGATACGAAGAGGTGGACAAAATTTGGCCAAAATGGGCAAGTGACCCTTGGGAGCCCAATTTTAAATGTAGCATGAAAGTTTGATGTAGATGATGAGGAAAAAAACGTGGAGAAGAGGGGGCGCCATACTGCGCCGAAAAATGCGCTCCATGCTCTTGATGGTGATCTCCAGCCTGCAAACAACCCCTGTCAATCATCATTGCCCCTCATTCCCCCCTGGATGCCAATCACTTCGCCGCCCTTCGCCCGTCAAATGATGCTCTCTTTGAAGATCTCTGATTTCAGTCTTTCTCTCTCCTCCCTCTCTCTCTTCTAAAGGCAAGTTCATGTGGGAAGAAGAAGGAAGAAGAAAGAATGGTGGAAGCTTGTTCGGCATGGATCGGATTGCTCCACGGGCTGGAAATGGTGATTGGTGATTGTGCTGGACATGAAGTGCTACTGATTTTCAGATTTGCAGCCATGGACATGAAACCCGAAACACGCAAATAAGCGGTAATTCAAAATTTTCAAAGGAAATTTGAGATTTTATGGCTTTTGATTGATGAAATGTTGTTCATGTGGGCTAAAAATTGTTTATGTTGCTGTTTTCCATGAGTTCTTGCTGGACATAATCAGAAAATCAGAAAAATATGCATCTTGTGGTTCAAAATAATACATTAAAACACGTAAAACATGAAAAATCAAGGAAAAATGATGGTTTTTTGGCATAAAAATGGGAAAGTAAATAGGAACACCAACTAAACTTTCATTTTTCTGCAAGAAGGAACTAAGGGCCATAGCCCATAACTTGTTTTGAATTTTCAGTAATTAAATAATGCAAAAAATAAGGAAAAATACAAGAAAAGGGTGGAAAAACCCTAAAAAATAGGGAAAAAATACATTTTGGGTTCCGAAAAATAAGGATAAATAAGAGCAATGTTTGTGAATGTTTGTGGGGACTGAAGCATGAGGATTTGCCTCAGTTCAACCTCACCTTCTTGTTCTAGTACTTTTTTTCCGGTTTTTTCACATAAAATGATGTCAAAATACCCTATAAACCTATCCAACGATGCAATATTTAAACGGGGAAGGGTAGAGTAGTTGAAATATGTCTAAATGCTGTGTGAGATGATGGAAAAGTTGCTGATTTCTATGCATAGCATTTAGGACGGATGATAATTAAAATTAAGAGCTTAGTAGCACGAGGATCACCTCGGTGCTAGGCCCATGCAACGAAGCACGAACGGTAGTTGGAAACCATTAAGAGAATGTTTTTGCACTTGTGCACGATACTGTTTTGCTAAATGTTTGAGCACTAGGCATCCACCAAATGCATAGAGCATGAAAAGAATTTAGGAAATATCAATGACCAGCTCCTAGACATGCATTGCAATTGGTTTATTGGAACATGACCTACGATGAGAGGCAGTGAGGTACCCATGCTGTAGGTAGACGCGGATCCTAAAGGGGAAAGTACGTGAGGAAGAAATGGTACACTCCTGGACATGCTTATTTGGTACCTTGAGCGACTTTTGTGCGAAATGTTTATATGTTGAGCGACGCACTGAGGGGCCAATCCCCAAGGTGTAGGAGAGTCGCAGAGGGTTGACAGCATTCAGTCGTAGGAGGAACCCCATGTGTATGTGATTCGAGCCTTTTGGCTATGTGAAAGGGACTCCCTCTGAGGAGTAATATTGGGTTAGGATCAGTTGGACTACAACGTATTACAAACGCAATGTTTAGGAAGGCAGAGATTTTGATAGACGCTCCTGGCCGCGAGGCCGAGGGGTCGTCTTGTGCGTAGTGACGAGGCCCGGCTAGTGCATGAGCCAATGCCGGCCCGTTTTTAGGTCCATCATTACACTTCCATTGCAAGGGTTGAGGACCGGCCCTGCGCCAGGAATTCTATCTCTCTTTCTAGCTTATTTTGCTCCTCAAGCGCATACTAAAGCTGTGCCATTGTGTCCCCCTACCCGTCGCTCTATTCACCTTCTTGAGTTGCTAATAGGCCGTACCCCTCCAGTCTGGCTGTTCTTTGCTCTAGGTTGGCATATTGTTGCACCAGCAACTTTAAACTTCATTGTTCAGCCACCAGGTTTTGTTCCTCATCCTCCAGCCTCTGGCAGTTCTCATTGTCATGGGCCTCCTTCTTCTTTGCCTCCAGCTAGTCTTGTAATGCCTTGACCTCCCTTCGCCCGATTAGCCTCTTGCTTTGAGACTTTGAGCTTTAGGGCCGCCAAGGTTTCCCTTTCTTTCTCCAACTCCAATATGGCCACCTTCTTTTCCTCCTTTTCCGCTTCCAGCTGTGCTAAGAGCTCGGCTACGTAGGCATTGTAGTTTTCTCCCGGTGACAGGGGGATGGGGGTTGTGGTGGTAGATGCTTCGAGTTTTTGCCATTTAGGGTCTTTTCCGGATTCAGCATCGGTGGGGCGGCAGGTCTTTTCGTGCTGGGTTCTGGAACAATCTCTGCCACCTTACTGACGAGCATTTGCATCATGCTCATCAGTTGGGCGGTGTCCAGAGAAGGCGCGGGCTGTGGGGCATTTGGGGTGTCTATGGGCGTTGGCACGAAGGAGGGAGGCAGGGGATGGAGCGGTGACTTTCCCTTGCCGGCAGTCATCGGGGCTGCCCTGGCGCTGCCACTCGCTTCGGCTTCATGGTAAGGACCATAGGGGTGGATTTCTTCTGGTCTGTGAGCTTCTTCAATAGACCTGCGAGTGGCCTCAGCCAACTTGTCTAGTTCCTTCATGCGCAGTTCATAGGCTTCCTCTTCCGCCCTTCTTTGCCGGTCCTCTTCAACCCTTTTTGACTCCTCTTTAACTCTTGCGAGTTCTTCCTCCTCCTCCTTCTGCAGTTGTTCTTCCAACCCACATGACTCTTCTCGAGCCCCCTTCACCTCGGCTCGCTCCCTTTTTCTGAGTGTCTTCGCCCTCTTTTGGCCCTAGTTATCCTTCATTTGCGTTTGAGGCCTGGCCTTTTGCGGGGGTGGTACTTCAAGGTCCCCTACATCGCTAGCCATCCTTTCACTTGAGACTTCCTCCTCTCGATATGGTGAGTCTTGGTGCTCAACCTGCTCTCCTTCCACACCAGCACCCTTGATGGCCTCGTCAATGATTGCGGTGAGTATGCCTCCGTACCTAATCGTGGAGGCCTGACGGTAGGGTTTTTCCTCGTGGATCTCACGGTGGAGGCTGGGGAGTCCCTGCCGCTGGCTAGCGTTGCAGCTGGAGCTAGAAGGGCGGTGGAATTCTTTATAGTTTTCTAGACGAACCCGTTCCAGTCCACCTCTTCCGAGACCCCTACCGCAATGCTTTCCAGTAGTGGTACGCTGATCCTGTTCATCAGGGCATTGTACCTGTGGCTGGAGAAGAGAGAATGGATCATTTTAGCCTGTAGTCTTGTCACCAAGTCTGGAATGTCAGCTAGACTAATTCCATCGACTGTGTGTACATCTTCCTTTTTGACCCCCAGCATGGCATATACGTCCCTTTTTGGGCATCTTTCCTTCTTGGGCATGAGTCCCAGAGCTCTTTCAATGGTGGCGGCGTCAAGGGGTACCTGTACCCGTCTTTCTTGATTACCTTCCCTTACCGTGACCGTGCTACAACTTCGTTCTTCATTGAAATTTCTCAAGAACTATGCGCACATGCTGTTGACTATAGCTCTCTTACGGCCGGCTCCTCCGAGATAGCCTCATCCAGGTTCATGGTATGTGCCTCTTATGGCTCTCTTACGGCACATGCTGTAGTGAATAGAGCACATGCCCGACTTTCTCGACGTACTTTTGGAGGCTGCATCTGTTCACCAGCTCTCTTATGGCCGGCTCCTCCGAGATAACCTCATCCAGGTTCATGGTATGCTTGAAAGTAAATTGGTTGAAGCCCCGTGTTTCAATGGTGATTCCACATTTCGTCATTTCTACTTCCGTAAATGGAAGTCTGCCTTGTCTTGCCATGGTATGTGCCTGTCATTACCCCAGTCAACGTTAGAGTTACGATGAGCTTCATTCCTAGCATATACCAAAAAAACACGTGCGTTAGTTTACTGGGCAGACTTAAGGAGATGAAACTTTTTTAGAAACAATTAACAACCAACATCTTTTCCTCCCTGATTCCTTTCCTCTTTTGAATTTAGTAGAGCGTCGTTAGCCCTCACCCTTTTGTTACCTCACTCGGTCTCGTCACTGGCTCTTCTTCCCTCTTCTCTGAGTGGCATGGGGGAGGGAAGGCTTGCATGGGCTGCGTGGGGTGGGCTACTTGGCCATAAGCTAGGTATACAGGTTAGGGTTGTATTCAAACTAGGCATGGCGATCAAGTTCGCTTGGTTGCAGGGAAGCTTGAGTGATGTAAGTTAAGACATCATGGAATACGTCTCCCGCATTGAGGCGATTAGCAATGTGCAACTCCTCCTCCGTGAGGAATTGATCGATGTACGGGTGGGCCAGTCATCTAAGTGTAAGTTGCGTGTAATGGCCAGAACTCTGAATGAAAGAGGTGCCACGTATGTAGGGTCGCATTCAATTGCTTTGATTGCCCTCCGTTTCTCAGCATTAGTCATGATCCGACAGCCTTTTTTCTCCCATTGGAGTCGTAAGGCATACCACAGTTTGCAGGAATGGAGAAGCAGAGCTAGCAAGCTACACAAGCTCCTCCAGTTCACGTTCTGGCATAGAGTGAGCGGGCTTGCGGTACGAGGTGACTAGTCGTCTAAGAACAGCCTATTCCTTCGAGATCTCTCCATTAGCGATTAGCTCGGCCGCAATCTTGGAAAACTTGATGGTCATGAACTCGTTGTCCTCCCAAGTGCATGGCAACGAGCGAACATTGGACACGAGGGGTTCGTCAAGAAGTCCTAGGTCAAGTCTCTCGTAGCTTCTAGCGAATGTAGTGAAGGTGTCATCCAACTCCTTGATGCACGTCACTACGTCATTCCCGGAGGTCTCAGTGAGATCCTTGGCCGCTGCCAGGTTGGATCATCTTTCGTACGAAGGTTTCAAACCTGCTGGTGGCGATGGCGCAGTTGGGCTGGACAATAGTGACTCCCTTGTAGGGGTAGTTAATGGATTTGTGCACTTTGGATTATTTGGCAAAGCTGTGGCGGGCTCTCGTGTCGTAGGGAGCATGCTGCAAGTCGTTTGAGCAGGCATGGGGGTGTGCACCTTGTCTGATCTGGATGGTGCTGGATCATCCGGTTTGGGGCATTGAGGGTGCTGGGTGGCCTCAACCATCACCATTGTTGGTTTGACATTCCGTGCGACTTGTTCAGCTGGAGTGGGGTTGCCCAAAGTTGACACTTTCAGGTGTCTGACCTTAAGCACCCATATCGAGGGGTTGCCTTCATAGTATCCCTGCACTCGCAGGAGATCTTTCGGCATCCATCGTGGCATGGTGGTGCACCCATGTCAGTGGCACCTGGGCTGCCTCTTAGGCTTCGACTGATATTTTTTGCATTTAGGGGCGTGTTTCTGTGGTCTAGCAGGAGGCGGTGCTTGCCGTTTTGGCACCCCTATGTGCGTGGGTTCCTTGGCCATGTGGACGGCTTGGGTGGATATGCCTCTAGCAGTTGAGGTATAGGGTAAGGCATTCCTACCATTTTCCTTAGGCTGGGCTGCGACAGGGGTCTCCATCGGTGGCTCTGCAGTTGTAGAAGGTGTGAGATGGCCTGTGCTGAACGTAGTTACTATACGCACACTGTCCATGGTCAGGTGAATGCGATCTAGGTTGTAGTCCACATTGCAGCTTGTCTGCTTTTTGAAAGTGCACCCTAGTGGTGATTTATCACCGGCCCCTTTAGTGCTTGGTAACACATAAAAGATGACTGGGATACTCCCAGACTCGACAGAGATAGCCGCTTGGGCATTTCCCCAAGAGAGGGTAAGTGTAGCCCCCAAATGGGCTAAGTTTCGCATTTGTGGGCTGTAATTTGGGCTGACCAATGCGTGTCCAATGGTCATGTGTGAAGACGTTCCGATCGGCCCCTTCATCGGCCCCTTCATTGATCATAGCATCAAAAGAATATGTCCGCTTCTGCGGTGATCGTGATTCGAAGGTAGGCGGGTGCCACTACTTCTTCATCATGATTGGTTAGTTCGATGATTGTGGCCACGCAGACAGCAACGGGGGGTTCGCGCATCGGTGGTTCGTGTAGTGGATGGGAAGGGGGATAGTACTTTTTCATGCAACTGCCATTGAAGAAGCCTATTCCTTCTCCTTCGAGCGTCTCCAACTCGACATTGCCCGTTTTGCTAATTGCATGCACCCGGAACGGCCCCAGCCCTTGAAATTTCATTTTCTGTTTGTGCCCTTTCACTGAGTAGAGTAACACGAGGTCCCCATGATCAAAGTTACACTAGTTGATGTGCTTGTCATACCACAGTTTTCGTCGTGCCTTTTCGCAGATTAGAGCGTGGGTGGCTAAAAGCCGAGTTTCTGTGAGACGCTCTAGTTCCTCTAAGCGATTAGTCCAAGCCTCTCTCCCCTCCCGACGCTCCTGCACTGCTATTCTCAAGCTAGGGACAAAAAACTCTAGAGATAGAATGGCCTCCGTCCCGTAGGTCAGCCTAAAGGGCGTTTTCCCGACAGCCGTCTTATAAGCTATCCAATAAGTCCACAAAGTAGCTATCAGCTTATTATCCCAGTCTTTCGTGATGTGGATACTAACATAGTAAGCACGTTGACCAAGATTTTATTTGTGCACTCTGCTTGGCCATTTGCTTGTGGGTATTAAGGGGAAGACCTTCTATGAATGATCAAAGAGGTTGAGAGCAGGTGGGATATTACTTTGGACCTATTAGTCTAGCGGCTCAATACTCCCACGTGCACTATATCATTGTGGCAACGGACTACCTCACGAAGTGGGCGGAGGCGCAAACCACCAGAAGGAACGACGCCAGGACTACTGCGAAATTCCTGTGGGAGCAGGTCTTTTCGCGGTTTGGGTGTCCAATCGAACTAATGAGTGATCAAGGTGCACACTTGATTGTAGCCTGAGAATCCGTGCAGAAAGCTGTAAGCTTCTTTGCCTACTACTCTCTCCAACATGTGCTTGGTAGTTGTCTCTCTTCGTAGCGGCATTCACCTTCTTGTAATTTATGCACACTCGAATCCTGTCATTCTTTTTCATAACTATCACTATGGGCGATACCCAATCTGTGTGCTCGATCTTGTATATAAATCCCGCCTTCATAAGCTTATCAATCTCTTCCTTCACTGCATGAGCATGTTTGGGATTCATAGGGTAAGGTCGCTACTTCGTTGGCACCACTTTTGGGACCATGGGAATGTTATGGGTCATGACCCTAGGATTGACTCCTCTCAGTTCCTCCAAGGACCAGGCGAACACGTCGACATACTCCCGCAGGAGGGCCACCAGCCTATCCTCCTCCTCCTTGGTCAGGTCGTCAGCAATGAACACGGGTCGTGGTTTCTTGCCCTCCTCTGCCAAGTTGACTTCCTTGACCACCCTGGCGGGTCCCTCAATTGGTTCCCTGGCTTGCCCTTGTCTCTTTGCTCCTAGCAGAACCACCGCTCTATCACCCTTCTTAAACTTCGTGAAGCATTTGGGTAGGTCCTGTGGTTTCCTTTGCCTCTCTCCTTCTGAGTCTTTAGTTTGCTTCCTGGTCCCCTTCTTAATCTGCTTGCGCCTTAAGTGGACTGGCAAGTCCCCTTTAGTGCGTCTGACATTAGAGGGTTGGGGTATTTTGGGATCACTCTCTGTACTGACTTCAGACTCTGAGTTAAACTCGCATCCCTTGCTTGAGGAAGGGGTCTCGCCCGGGGGTCGTAGTTCAGTAGGTGATTCCGTCTTCAGTATTGGGACTACGAGCAATTGTGCCATCCCTGCCTGCTCATAATCCATAGCTCCCACCTGCTCCAGCCAGGTTTTATCGCATTCCATCCGCATAACTCCTTTTGCATCCCTTTCCCGTTTTGGCCTAGAGTCTACCTCAATCTGCTCGATTGCTCTCCCTTTAGTGTCATAATCTATCTTGTTAAACCCTTCCTCGCTCTCGTCTGTCTCAAAACGACAGTGCTCATACTCCTCATTACTGGAATCTTGCCCCTCTGACTGCTCGTCATCCCCTAGGTTCTCCTCTCCGATCTCCACCTCGTTGGTGATTAACGCCCAGTTGTATGATAGGTTGAGATCGTGCACTTTGGTCCATTCCCATTTAGGCCGAGCCAAGAGATCGCTTAGGGGCTTCAGATTAGCTGCTTCGCTACCTTTCAGTTTATTGGTTAGGTACCCCATGATTCCCTGAAGCTCGAGCTTATTCGTGGGGGTGTGGAACGAGACTGGTCTCCCTGGTTCTTCCCACGAGCTCCCCGCCATCATGCAGAGCAGCACCGTGGGTTCCTCTGCTGGCATGCTTGGTGACCTAGCCAGTTGCTTATACAACTCTTCCTCATCCGAGAATGGCAGGTCAATGTCGTATTCCTCCCAGGCTCGAGGAAGTTAATATATGCATATCCTCTACATCACGTCCGTTCAAGGTCTATTTATAAATGTCCATATCTATGAATTTTCCTTGAATAAAACATAACCCTTTTCTATTAAATCTATAAATAATCACTTTATATCACACCCTTTTGTATGTAAAAAAATGTATAAAAATGGTATTTGAAAAATACATTATTTTGAACCCACGTGATGCACACATATATTCATGAATAACTTACTCAAGCTCCCAGGTGCATGGCATGGCGCGAACTTCCAACGCTAAGGATGGGTCAAGTAGAACTAGGTCTAAGTGCTCATAGCTCTTAGGAAGTAGAGTGAAAGTGGCACCATCTAAGCACTTGATGCAAGTGATCAGGTTGTCTCCTATGTTTTCAGCTAGGTCTTTAGCCAATGTGAGGATCGATTGTTGTTCGTAGGATGGTTTAAGGCTTGTTGGCGGGTAGGGTTGAGACGCAGGCTAGACAAGGGAGCTTCTAGTGGCGCCCGTCCTTAATGGGTCCTTGGGAGTAATGGCATCCTTAGAAACCATGGGTGGGGTGTGCAGCTTAGAGGATGTGCTACACTCAGTTTGAAAAGTAGTTGGGTCACTAGGATTTTTGGGGGTGGTCGATTCAATGGGAGTCAGCTGCAGTTGTGGTCAATGGACTTGCTGTAGCGCTTGTTTATCGCAGCACAGAAGAACGAAAACTGGAACAGAAGTGCGGGAGAAATGGAAGAAGGAGATAACCAAGAAGGCACAAGACAAAGAAAGGAGAAGGGTAAAAGCGCGCTTGGATGGAGGGCATACTCTAAAAATCTAAATGACGGTGTTGCCTCAAGAAAAGAAAAGAGGAAAAGCGCGCCATTAAATATGAATGTGTTCCCGAATCCTTGTAAAAAGAGCGCCGGGCTCACTCCCGTGCCAATTGTATGCATTAGTGGGAACGGGATAAGTTAGAATGGTGGGAAATAGGAAAAGAGGGCCTCGGCTAATGGCTAACCATGTAAAAAATGGGGATGGCCACCCAAAAAATAGGGCATGTATATAAAGTTCAAAAGTGAATGAGAAGCTTATTCTTGGGTGTGGCTAAAGCTTCTTCTTCCTCTTCTCTTGCTTCTTACCTTCTTGCTTGTGCTTGAGCGAGGGATTGAGGGAGTGTGAGGGAGTGAGGAAGTGAGGAAGTGAGTGTGTGTGAGTGAGGGATCGTGGAGAAGATTGACGGAGAGGGATTGAGGTTGCTTGAGCTTGCTACAAGGATCGTGGAGCTACCGGAGTGTGAGAGAGAGGAGGGAACTTGATTGAGCATCAAGGTAAGCTCACTACACCCACAAGGTAGGCATTGCGCGTTGGCTATGTGAGAGGTAGCCATGGCCGCTCGGCTTGAAACACTTGATCAATAAGCGGTCCGTAGGTCTCGAGGTAGAGCTTCGTAGCTCCCCTACATTTTGGTTCCATTATCAGGACCGACGGAACTGAGCCTTGAGTGCCACGCACATTGTATCGAGCATGACAGCAGGGTTTACAGCCTGAACCGGTGCTTGAGATAGTTAGGAGGATTAGGAGGTTTTAATCCCTGGAGCAAGTAAGTATTTTGATTTGCTGTTGAATGTAGAGTAGGACCATTTGTCTTTATTTCTGTTTCTATTTTCTGTTGCAATAGGTTAAGGTAGGATAGGAAAAAGAAGGGAACAAAAGGGTTTACTGGAGATAGGGAAGTTGGGGTGTAGATTCAGACATCAGGCTGGTGGAGTGTATGAGATTAGCCTCTGAGTCCACAACAGACTGTGGGAGGTAATAAGGGGCACGTCAAATTAGGGTGCCCACATTTGACACCATGTTTTCTGAGACGACTGTGAGACTGGGAGCCCGAGAGAGAGCGAGAGAGCTGCGGGAGATCGCAAGGTGCTGACCGATTGAGCGCCCCATCACTTCGAGGTATGCCAGGCTTTTCCCTCTGTCGCTCACATTGATTTGGAAAGTGCGACACGATTTGATAGAGTAGACATTAACCTAAAGGTGCTGTGCGCAACTTACGGGCCGTCAACCGCGCAGTCGAACCAGTCCGTCCGATTCCCAGAATCGGACCGTCCGATTGCAAGGGTCGGACTGTCCGATTGCGAGAGTCGGACTGGTTGAAGATCGGACCAGTTGAATCCGATTCCCAAAATCGGACCAGCCCACCAAATCGAACCACGTGTCCGAGTCCCAAACTAGAGCCACTCGACCCATTGCGGTGGTGGACCAAAGTAAGACCAAACCTACTCGTCCAATTCCCAGAATCGGACCAGACCGTCTGATTCCCAGAATCGGACCAGAGCACCAGAGCCTGAATAGAAGGTGACTCGCCTTGGCCACAGTCCTGGGAGTCCTGGTGACGTCTCTGACCCTCCAGGGAACCCAGTTTGATCTTGGAAGTTGGATACTAGACAAGGTGACTGAAGAATCACCCCAAATAGCTAGACACCGGGCTGACATAATCGAGATTGGATGCAACGGTCGGCGACCATCCACCCAACTAACCAACCTTGAAGCAGGATAGAGAATGCAGGAGGGTCTTTTTGTAAGACTTTAGAGTGGCCAGGACCTGCACCTAAAGCCACATTAGGCCACAACCAGAGGCAGTGAGGTGGAACCTGCATCAGGCATTTAGTGCATCCTCACCTCACCTCCTGATTTCACCACCTAGTGTGCACTACAAGGAAAGGAAAAGCCTGCTTCCACACTGAGCACTAGAAAGCACTAAGCACAAGTTGTGGATAAGATTAACGACGATTTTTAATAACAAGGAGCTTAACAGGAAACATAATAACATCAAGGAACCCACTACTAGGAGAGGATCCCAAGGCATAGCGGGCTACTAGGGAACTCCATCTGTAGGGCCCTGAGAGGACACGAAGGTCCAGAGGACCGCAACATAGAGAATCATATGCCGCCAGAGCTAATCAAGTTGGTCGACAACCCAATGAACCAGGAAGCAGAAGCAATGTCAGGATCCCAAGGTGGACCAGGATAGGACAAACTGGACTTGGGAGAATTTCCAGTCATGGTGCAGGAGTTACTCAACAAGTATGACGTGCTGGCTAGGACGGTAGTTCAGGGTAGGCCGGTAGAGGAAGTAGTAGCGGCCCTAGAAGAGGAACGAAAAGCAGTCAGAAGGGCTCTAGAGAGCATGATCGCCTATAACCACGAGCAGAAGACTAGGAGACTCCAAGAAGACGTGGATATGTACGAGGCCCATCGCGTGCTAGCCCTAGCTGGAGCAACAAAGGCAGGACCAAATGCAGAGAGAGAGCGGGCAGTGGAGGTTGAATTGTCATTAAGTGAACTTGTAGCTAGGCGACTCATGGACAACACATCCGCTGAGCAAGGCACGACAGCCTTGGCCACAGCCTTACTCTCAAGATTGGGGGTCACACAAGGGGCAAAGGGGCAATCTAGGATCCCTATAGTGGCGAAACAACTGGACAAGTACGAACCTAGCAACGACCCATATAGCTTTGTGGAGCAGTTCGAACAGGTTTGTGAAGCAAGTGGCCTCACAGACCCTGCACAACGCTCCCAAGCTTTTGGGTTGTGCTTAGGCGACAAAGGGAGGGTGTGGTACACCAGCCTGGATGCAACCGAGCGCGGGAACTTTGCCCATCTTAAGGACCACTTTATCAAGAGGTTCTCTGAGGCAGGATACTCTGACAACCTCATTGTCCGCTTGATGAATGTCAACCAGAGAGAAAAGGAGGACGTAAGAGACTATGTCACACATGTACGTAGCCTCTTCAAGAGGATCCCAACTAATGAGCGACCTAACGAAAAGGATGTGTCTACAGTGTTCATAAATGGAATCCGTAGCAAGGAACTCTACAAGGCCTTGGCTAGTAACTCCACACTACACAGAGACATGCTGGCTAGGGTTTTTCAGGAAGCAATAAGAGTAGACGGCTAGCTGAGGGAGCGAAGCATGAGGAACACCAGTCAGGATGATGCAGGTGAGAGGGCTTCAGAGCGATCAACGACGTTGGGTGAGAGAGAGAGCTCTAGCGCGCGTGATAAGGGAAAGGGAGTCGACCCAGGCCAAGATCTGGTGAAGGTGAGAATGGACCTTGCACGTTTGCAAGAACAAATAAGGAAGCCTACACGAGCCCACATGTAGTGCATACACTGTGGTGGAAACCATCTTCCAGCCGAGTGTCAAGATCCGAGATCTAGACTGTGTTCAAACTGTGGTAGGTTCAAACATGACGCGTTGCACTGCAGATTGCCCAAGAGGTTTCCATACGCTCAGCAGTACAACCCTCCTTACTTAGGCAACAGGCCATCTAATTTCCTTGGCAGGGGAGCCCAGCTAGCCCTCCCAGCACCAAAGACACGAGACCAGCATTCCCTAGGTTAGAGATGAACCCAACAGGCATTACCAGACCACCAGGACCCTACGTAACCCAACCACCAAGTGACGCTCCTGTTCATTTTGTGGAGGAACCTAGTGAAGAAGAGAGCTACATAAACCCATACATCTCCTATGACGAGGAGGGCAATCCAGTCTTGATGGACTATTGACCGGTGTCGGTGATGGTGCTGGGCAGAGGAAGAGGCAGAGGCTTTGGAGGACCAAGCCAGGATCCAATCTCATGTTGGACCTATGGTCATCCATGCCATATATCATCACGCTACCCAGAAAGGGAACATGCAAATCAAGACAAGGTAGACCTTAGGTGCGCCGAATGTGGGATACGCACTTGTTCCTTGACTGTCCTAGGTGGAAGCCATCAGCCAGTCTGGCCAACATGCCCTCTATGCCCTTGGGGCTATTTGGCATAGAGACCTTTGGCGGAGAGGACACACCCATCCCGCTGCATGTCATGATGCGAGCACAAACAAGATGAACATGCATCTCATTGCCTGGGCCAAGTAACGTGGACGCCGCCTCATTGGGAAAGAAAAGTCAGAGGAGAAGGAGAAAGAGAGTAGACATGAGGATCACTCTTAAGACCGAGGAAGCTACAACCTTAGCGGCGGGAAGAGGGGTCACAGACGCCGAGGCAAAGACCTCCGCCCCCAAGACAGGAGAACTAGGTAGTGCCGAGGTGGGGGAATACCCTCATCCCAGGCGGCAACTCGAGGCTATCGCCAAGGTAAAGGAGTGGGTCAAGGATGCCCAAGAACACCTTAAAGATGTAGAACCCATATTGGAGGATCCGATGGAGGACCTCTCTAGTGCAAGCACACCCGATTCGCCATCGCAACCTCAATCGGGGAGTGCGCTGACACCACAAGAGATGCCACAAGGGCAAGACCAGGAAGAAGCTTATCAACAAATTGGCCACGACATGTGGCCAAAGAGTGGTGACCAAGGAGAGGGCCAACTACCCAGCGATCTCCTCACCACCGTAGTAACCACCCCAGTGACCATTAATTTGGGAGACCTTCTTCAGTAGCACCCTCCATTGTGGCGAGAATTGAGGCATTGGGTGGAGGGAAAGGGGGAGTATGCTACCACTGACTTGCACAAGCAGGACGCAGTCATGCAAATTCCAAGCCTAACGCTGCACTTGGCTTCAAGGTCACTGCACATCAACGCCTTCTGGGAAGGCACAGAGATGCATGCAGTCCTCCCTGTCCTAGCCTTAGGAGACGCAACACAGAAAGGAATTGTGGACACCGGTTCAGAGGTCAGTGTCTTGAGCCATGCAGTTCTACAGGCTTGGGGAAACCCAGCTGTGGAAGCGGCTAGGTTCAATGTTAAACTGGCCAACGGAATGAAGGTTAGACCATTCGGGGTCTTAAAAAATTGGCCAGTAAAGATCGCAGGAGTGCGGTTCTCCGTAAATTTCATTGTCATGAAAGGGGTGGACTACGACATACTGCTAGGCCGGCCATGGATGAGGAATGCACGCGTGATTGAAGACTAGGAAAACAGCCTCATATTCTTGGCGAATATGACAAAAGCGGTAAGGGTTGAGATGGACACATGGAAAACTACCCCACTCGACCTCGACGCTATCTTGACCATGTTAAAAGGTGATGCTTTCTTCTCTGATCTATTGAAAGGTGTGTAGGCATAATTCCTGACTTCAGGAAATGCAGTATCTGGTATAATATGAATCAGGGTCAAGAACCTAAACCTCAAAACATTCAGCATCAAGTAACTGATCATGAATTCCTGCTTCAGACTCATGAGTTTGCAAACTACTAAGATAATCAACAATGACATGCTCTTTCCGAGGGGTATGAATAACCTTAAAATCAAACTCTTGTAGCAGCAGCATCCATCTAGCCAATCTACCTATCAACTGGGGCTTATTAATAAAAAATAACAATGCTTGATGATCCACATGGAAAACAACATGATTTCCCAATAAATAATGTCTAAATTTCTGCACCAAGAACACCATGGCAAGTGCTTCTCTTTTATTGCGGAATAGTTCTTCTCCGCAGCACTCAATCTTCTGGTTGCATAATAAATTGGTCTCTACTAGCTTGGCACTTTATCCTACATGAGAACAACTCTCACAGCCAAATCAGATGCATCCATAAAAACATGAAAATGTAATTCCCATGTTGGAGGTTGCAAAATTGGAGCCACCACCAACATCTTTTTCAAAACACTAAAAGCTCTCTCTTGATCTTCCCTCCAGACAAACTACATCCCCTTCTTTGTGAGAGTTGTAAGAGGAGAACATATATGTGACAGGTATCTTAAGTATCCGCTATGCCACTTAATCTGCCCCACAAACCTCATGATTTCTTACACATTACTAGGAGCCTTAGCCTTCTGCACAACTGCAATCTTCCTGGGGTCTATACTCATACCCTCTTCAGACAGGATATGACCCAACAACACACCTCTTTTGGTTGCAAACACTGACTTGAAAGGATGCAATGATATACTAAACATTATGTGTCTCTGAAAGCATAGTCTAAGGTGTTTTAAGTGTTCCCTTTTGCTTCCAAAAACACAAAAATCATCAATGAATACTCTCATAAAAGTTGTTAAATATGGTTCAAATGTTTTGTGAGCAGCTCCTTGAAACTCAGGCGGAACCCAAAGTTCATAACTGTGCTAACATATGCTCCCCACTCTATAATGAAAGCTACCTTATCCATATCTTCTGGATGCATCCTAATCTGATTATAACCTAAAAAACCATCCAGGAAACTGTACATCTCATGACCTGCTACATCATCCAAAAGAGAATTAGTAAAAGGAAATGGGAAAGGGATCAGTGATAGTAGCTGCATTCAATTTCCTATAATCCACACAAACTCTGATCTTCCCATTCTTCTTTGGCACTACAACAATAGGAGATAACCAAGTAACCTCATTAACCAGTTTTATAAACCCAACTCTCAAAAGCTTGTCAATTTCGTCCTTGACCTATTTGGCTTAGTTAGGATTCATTTTATACCTCTTTTGGACAATAGGCTTAGCATCTTTCTTCAAATTTATCATGTGCTAACACACAGTTGGATCAATCATTTCATATCTGTATAATCCCAAGCAAAAATGTCTTAAAACTCTCGGCACAACTGAATTAAATCCTGCTTGAAAGTTTCTTCCACAAAAATACTAACCTGAATGGGTTTAGGCTCTCCTTCTATATTCAGGTTAACCTCCTGAACCTCATCTTCAACCACTCTTGTTGATCTTCTCATTGTATGCTCATGTCTTAGTTTAGCTTGAACAATAGCTTTCTACCCTTCTTCATCCAATGCACTAGAACTATCCATATCAATTTGTTGTTTTTTAGGTATTTCATGCTGAGAAACTTCAGGATAAGTTGTACTTTGGTCCTGGATTAATTTATTCTGCTCATTCCCTGACCTGTCTTGAAATACATGATGCTCCTGATCTTCAGGAAGACCTTCCAAATTCTGCCTTGAGTGATTTTGTACTGCAATTTGAACAATTTGCTGTTGTTGGACTACATTTCCAACCATATTGGGCTACTCTTGATACTCTTGTATAATACCATCAACATCTATTTCAAAAACTGGAACCACAGAAGGATTTGCTTGAAGAAATAATTCCTCCTCATCATCTTCTACCTCATCTGCAAGATTAATAGTTTGAGCTACTACAAGTCTAGATGAACTTTTCAAAATAACCTTATTTACTATGGATAACTTGCTTTCCTTAGGTCCTCTTGGGATGCACACATAGTCATTTCCCCAATCCTGTTTTTGTCTGAACCACGGTCTTCCCAAAAGCATTGTATAAGAGTCTCCAATTTCTAACATTCTCAAGACCACAAAACTGGCCCTAAACTTCAGGCCAACTACTCGAATTTGTTGATTTCTAAGAATACCCAAAGGCTGTAACCTCCTTTGGTCTGCCATGTAGACCTGAAATGGGGCTAGCAATAACTCTTTTTGCTTAGTTGCCAAATATGTATGTTCAGGAAGTATATTAACTTCTGAACCTCCATCCAATAAGACATCATCATGTTCTCTTTCTGCATACTCAACTTGAATGGTGGGTACTTGATAATCCACAACTTCTTGTTGAGTTGTGACTGCCTAATAACCAGGAATTACCTGATCTTGAATTGTTATACTTTCAAGAACTTCTTGTTGCTTCTACATGATCTTCAAGAGTAACTTCTTCTTAAATCTTAGTATTAGATCCAAAATTTGCTCCAAGGTCAAATGCAAAGAACACTTTGCTAAAGCTTGAAATAGCTCCTCAAAGCCTCCTTGCTGTAATTTTCCAACATTTATGCTATCATGAACCTACTCCTGATCATCAGGAGACCAATTCCATTGTTCCGGAACATACTCCTGATATTCAGGAAATTACTCCTGCAATTCAAGTTTCTACAGACGTGAATCGCCTACATCATCAACTTGATTAGATTCAAATTCTTCAGCCATTTTTTGCATTTTTCTAACTTGTTTTGTTGCCTTTTCCCTTGTCTTCTCTTGTTCCTACCAATCAAGCTTCATACCAGCTTGGCTCTTAGTTACTGCTAAAACCATTGGTTCCTCTTGACATTCCACAACTTCAATACAATTAGAACAATCACAATGAACATGCATACTTGCAGCATTAATATTACTTGACACCTCCTTTGCCTCTTCTTGAACCTTCTCTTGTTGCATTTCTGTACAACCAACAATTCCTGCACCATCAAGAGATTGCATTTTCTCATCTTGATCAGCTAACTCTATAAGGACTGCTACAATTGGGGCAAGTGGATGTTGTTGATGAGATTCTCTTGTAGGTCTTCTGTCATTGCGGGACCTTGCTGCTGGAATTTGTTGGGGGTAAAGGCGCCTCTGCCTAGTCACCCGTGTATTACTACACTAACAGTCACCGCCACTGTACACTGCAAGTGGCGGGCGCCCGTCACCGTCACTTTATTCTTTATTCTTTTAGTGACAGTTTGAATAAAGGAAGGCCCAGTCACACATTGTGACTGTTGGAGTTCCCATTTCTTCTCTCTCTCTTGCTCTTGCTCTCCCGCCATAGCTCTCGAGTCAAAGCTTCGGTCCTTCTCTCCCTTTCAACTGGTATCAGAGCTTTGCTTTCCGACTCTTGAGCTTGGATCGTGGCATTCTCAGCATCCCATCGACTCCCTACTTGCATTGGGTCTCCTTCCCGGCAGCCATATCTGACTCCTTCAAGCTCTTGCCACTCCCCAGCTTCCCAAGCACCTTCCCGGCATTGTTGGGCACCTTCAGGGCATTACATTAGAGGTATTTGATCATTTTCTTCAGAGTTTACTTCAGTTCTCAGGTCTCACAAGTTGTAAACAAGTTGTTGGTAGCCATAGCTCACACCTCTTGGAGCTTCCTTCACCTGGATCTTGCTTCCATCCTATCAAGTCTTGGTGTAGGCCTTCTTTGGCCCTCATTTTTGCCCCCTTTCGACCCCATTGTTGACACGTGGGACAACAGACCCCCCCAGCCAGCTCACTTTTTTTTGCACCTGTTTCAAAATCTGGCCCAAACATCACTCTTTTTGTCATATCTCGGGCTTTCGGAACCCGATTCAGGCAAGGTAAGAGTCTAAGTTGGGGTTTTGGCACGCTCCAGACGCAATGGTGATGTCATTTTGCCAAATTCTGATGACACAATCTTCTATAACAGATTTCAGGTCTAAGACAGGATGTATTTGTATGCCTATGCTTGTTTGGGCATGACTACATAACCGGTTTGATGCCTATTGCATCCCGATTGATTGGGGGATTGAAGCTACATGTAATGCTATGATTTTGGCCCGATTTTGGGGCTGAAAATACATATTTTATCTTTCATGCTTTGAAAGATATGCCTATTGGTTTCGGATGTATGTCTTGGGTTATGCTATGATGTATTGACACTTGGGGCTCGACATAGAGCTTGGTTTTGATTCGGGATCGTTGGTTGAGCTTGAGCTCGCTTTGCAAAGTATTTGGATGCTCTGTCTTGGATGTACTTATGGCATTTATGTTGCTTATGTCTGACCGGTCTTGATATGCTTAGCCTATGCCATTACTACATGCTAGTTACATTGTTTGGAGCCTATTGCTTACTGGAGCTCGGACTTGGCTTGACCTTGGATTCTCAGAGCTTACTTGAGCTATTTATTGGCTTGCCAAAGTTGTATCTTGGGATGTACTTGATGTCTTACATGCTTATGGATGCTACATACGGATGCTCTACCGCCTACATGTTCGAGATGTACTATTGATGTATTGTCTTGGACTTATGTCATTGGCACTAAGCTGTTACATGCTATTGAGCAGTTACAGACACTTGAGACTTTGGGACTTCTTACCTTTTGGGATGATACATCATATGTCTTGGTTCACTATATGCTTATAAGCTAAGTCTCAGTTTTGGATCTGTATCAAGTTTTGGTAGTGGTAGGAACACTTTGCCCTGTTGCCTAGGGGGTGTGCCTACTCACTGGCATATGTTTGTATGACATAATTGGGTGTTTTATTCATGCTTATCGACCATCATATGCTTATGTTATGCCTGCATGATGCCGGCTTTGGTCTTGGCAGTATTTGATTGGCTTGGGATCCGAGTTTGGCACTGTTAGCTCTCTTTTACTGAAATCTGAAATTTATTACAGCAAGCATATATGTATGGACTGACATGGATTTTTCATGTTGAAACACTCTGAAATGATGTACTTTCACTAGTACTTGGTGGGCAGCAGCTTTGGTTCCACTTTCCTCACCATTTTTCCTCAATTTTGGTGATTTTTTTGTCATTTTCTGCAGTAAACAGTAAGCAGTTTTGAACTGTCTACAGTCTTCCAGCCTGCTCTATGGCGAGTTCGTCCCCACTGATCATGCTATTTTCAATATCATTAAGCTTGATGGTACGAATTACTCTTATTGGAAGAGCCAGATTTGGCAAGTGTTGGTGCAAAAATCGCAGATCAAACCTTTGAGGTTAAGCGGGCATCCGCTTGCAACTATGCCAGATGAGGAATGGCTTGAGCTTGATGAGTTATGCAAGTCCACTATTGTATTGTCTCTCACAGAACAAGTTCATTATAATGTCTTTGAGGAAGAACAGAGTGCATGGCAGTTGTGGGATAAAATCAAGAATCTATATGACAAGAAAAGTCCAGCGAGTCAAATGTATTGGCTGAAGCAACTTATGGATCTACGCATGAAGGAGAATGTGACTATGTCTGCTCACTTGAGCTAGTTCCATGCTATACTCAAGAAGACTTCGCAGGACATCACTTTTGCATAGGATGCCACTCCTCTTTTCTTGCTTGGTACTCTTAATGAGTCATGGGATGTATTCCGCACTGCATTATGTGCCTCTACTGCTACCTTGAA
This sequence comes from Lygodium microphyllum, assembly GCF_053477565.2. NCBI lineage: Eukaryota > Viridiplantae > Streptophyta > Polypodiopsida > Schizaeales > Lygodiaceae > Lygodium > Lygodium microphyllum. Next base: position 36,907,660 of record NC_141148.1, read on the forward strand.
ATTATCTGATGTTGAGAGTGCTCTTATGCAAGAAGAGGTTAACCGTAAGAATTTGGATGCCTCTTGTGTGTTGCATGCTATGACAGTTAGAGGCAGGAATGATGGATATGGAAAGCATGGCAATGGCAGTGGCCGCGGACAGGATTCTCAAAAATCTTGGTCCAAGTCTCGTGGGAAGTCACGTAGCAAATCCCGTGGCAGGAATGCAGATGTTACTTGTCACCATTGTGGAAACAAGGGCCATATTAGGCCACAATGCCATGAATTGCGCAATGAAAGGCGCAAAGATAAGGGAAAAGACAAAGTGCAGGATAAGTCTTCTGATTGCAGCATAGTGCCTGCAAAGTCCAGTGTTAAAATTGAAGAGATCAATGTTATGCAACCTGAGGATGTTGATGATGATGATTATATCCTTGAAACTTCTTCTAGTGCTTCGCAGATGACAGAGATACACTCTATGTATGCACAGTGTTGGCTCTTGGACTCAGGTGCATCCTTTCATGTGACACCTTGCCGAGAGTGGTTTCATTCATACCGTACTGTTTCGGGTATTGTGCGCTTGGGTGATGACAGCTCTCTTGATATTGTGGGCATTGGTGATGTTAGGCTGAAGTTTCCTTCTGGCAACAATTTTGTTATGCAGGATGTACGTCATGTACTTGCTTTGACACGCAGTCCCTGCATTATGGCGAGTTCATCCACTGATCATGCTATTTTCAACATCACTAAGCTTGATGGTACGAATTACTCTTATTGGAAGAGCCAGATTTGGCAGGTGTTGGTGCAGAAATCGCAGATCAAACCTTTGAGGTTAAGCGGGCATCCGCTTGCAACTATGCCAGATGAGGAATGGCTTGAGCTTGATGAGTTATGCAAGTCCACTATTGTATTGTCTCTCACAGAACAGGTTCACTATAATGTCTTTGAGGAAGAACAGAGTGCATGACAGTTGTGGGAAAAGATAAAAAATCTCTATGACAAGAAAAGTCCAGCAAGTCAAATGTATTAGTTGAAGTAGCTTATGGATCTGCGCATGAAGGAGAATGTGACTATGTCTGCTCACTTGAGCCAGTTCCATGCTATACTCAAGAACTTGACTTCGCAGGACATCACTTTTGTAGAGGATGTCACTCCTCTTTTCTTGCTTGGTACTCTTAATGAGTTATGGGATGTATTCCGCACTGCATTATGTGCCTCTACTGCTACCTTGAAATTATCTGATGTTGAGAGTGCTCTTCTACAGGAAGAGTTTAACCGTAAGAATTTGGATGCCTCTCATGTGTCTCATGCTATGACAGTTAGAGGCAGGAATGATGGATATGGAAAGCATGGCAGTGGCAGTGGCCGTGGACGGGATTCTCAGAAATCTCAGTCCAAGTCTCGTGGGAAGTCACGTAGAAAATCCCATGGCAGGAATGCAGATGTTACTTGTCACCATTGTGGGAAAAAGGGCCATATTAGGCCACAATGCCATAAATTACGCAATGAAAGGCACAAAGATAAGGGGAAAGACAAAGTGCAGGATAAGTCTTCTGATCGCAGCATAGTACCTGCAAAGTCCAGTGTTAAAATTGAAGAGATCAATGTTATGCAGCCTAAGAATGTTAATGATGATGATTATATCCTAGCAGCTTCTTCTAGTGCTTCACAAATGACAGAGATACACTCTATGTATGCACAGTGTTGGCTCTTGGACTCAGGTGCGTCCTTTCATGTGACACCTTGCCGAGAGTAGTTTCATTCATACCGTACTATTTTGGGTTCTATGCACTTGGGTGATGATAGCTCTCTTGATATTGTGGGCATTGGTGATGTTAGGCTGCAATTTCCTTATGGCAACAGTTTTGTTATGCAAGATGTACGTCATGTACCTGCTTTGACACGCAGTCTCATGTCAGTTGGACAGCTTGATGATGTAGGATATCATGTATGTTTTGGAGACTCTGGATGGAAGATCACTCATGGCAGACTTGTGATTGCGAGAGGTGCCAAGGCTGGCAGTCTCTACCCCTTGATTGTATCAGCTTCTTCCCTTGATCATGGAAGATCACTCGTGGCAGACTTGTGATTGCAAGAGGTGCCAAGGCTGGCAATCTCTACCCCTTGATTGTATCAGATTCTTCCCTTGATCACATTTTTTATGTGGGTTCTATCCCACATGTATCTCTTTGTCATGGCCGTTTGGGCCATATGTCTTTGAAGGGAATGAAAATGCTTTCTGGTTTGCAGTACTTACCGCCCCTTGATTATGCATGTTTTGATTCAAGTGAGCATTGTCTTTATGGCAGGAAGACTAGGTCTACGCATAAGAAGTCTAATAGGCCACGCATGAGTGAGCCCTTGGCATTGGTACATTCGGATGTCTGTGGGTCCATGCCTTGTCAGTCTATAGGTGGTGCAAAGTATTTTATTACATTCATAGATGATTTTTCACGGAAAGTTTGGGATTACCCCATTAAGCTGAAATCTGATGTCTTGGTTGTGTTTCAGAGATGGCTTGCATTGGTTGAGAACCAGTCTGGGTATAGGCTAAAATGCCTAAGGACAGATAACGGGGGTGAGTATGTCTCACGTGCTTTTGAGCAGTTATGTGATGAGAGGGGTATTAAGCGTCAGTTGACCACCCCCTACACCCCCCCCCAAAATGGTTTGGTTGAGCGAATGAATAGAACCATCCAGGTTCGTGTACGCAGTATGCTTAGCCATGCAGGCCTACCACATAGCTTTTGGGCTGATGCAGTTAGTACAATTGTGCATGTCATAAACAGATCACCCTCTAGTGGTTTGGATTTCCAGGTTGCAGAGAAGGTATGGACTAGAAAACCTCCCTCTTATGTGCATCTCCGTGTCTTTGGATGTGAGGCATTTTGCCATGTGCCCAGGGACAAGAGAAGTAAGCTAGATCCCAAGAGTGTCAAATGCATTTTCCTTGATTATGGGGATGCAGGCTAGATGGGTTACTGTCTCTAGGATCCGCAGGCGCGGAAAGTCATCCACAGTCATGATGTAGTCTTCCATGAATACAAAATGCATAGGCAACCTGAGAGAGTTGTTGAGATCCGTAGGGTCATATTTCAGGAGGAGCCGAGAGCTCCTGCACAACCAGTTGGACAGCCTACAGCTGCAACAGATACTCATGGTCAAGGTGTTGGACAGGCAATTGGGCAGGCAACAGAGCTTGGGTCTACTAGAGATAGACGTCCACCTGATAGATTTCAGCCCTCGATGCATTATGTCTTGGTTACAAATGCAGGAGAGCCTTTCACCTATGATGAGGCTATGCGTAGGGGTGACAGTCACTCCTGGGAGAGGGCTATGCAGTCTGAGATAGAGTCTCTACATAAGAATGACACTTGGGATTTGGTTTCCTTGCCTACAGGCAAGAAGGCTTTGCCATGCAAGTGAGTGTACAAGCTAAAAAGTACCCCTGGACACCCCAGACCGTCATACAAGGCTAGATTGGTAGCAAAGGGTTTTAAGCAGGAGCATGGTGTGGACTTTGATGAGGTCTTTTCTCCTGTGGTTAAGATGACCACCCTTTGCTGGTCTTGGCTTTGGTTGCTCAGCTTAACTTGGATTTATACCAAATGGATGTCAAGATGGCTTTCTTACATGGGGACTTGCATGATGAGATTTATATGGAGCAGCCTAAGGGCTTTGCAAAACCTGGCAGGCAGCACTTAGTGTGCAAACTGAAGAAAAGTGTTTATGGCTTGATACATGCACCTAGGGAGTGGTATCATAAGTTTGATGCCTTTATGCAGTCACAGGGCTATAGCCGGAGTGCTATGGATCCGTGTCTTTACACGAAGAAAGCCCGTGATGGTTCTTTGTTGATTTTGGTACTCTATGTGGATGATATGTTGATAGTAGCAGGGAAAGCTCATGATGAGCTAGATGCTCTTAAGGCTCAGCTCAAGAAGAGCTTTGAGATAAAAGATCTGGGACAGGTGGCTCACATACTTGGTATGCGCATTAGATGCGACAGGCATTAGGGACTCCTCTACTTGTCATAGAGGGAGTACATTCATAAAGTCTTTGAGCGCTTCCGCATGCAGGACGTAAAGCCTATTGGTTGTCCATTGCCTTCTTATATGAAGGTATCACAGGCTAATTGTCCGCAGACAAATGAGCAGAGGGCCGAGATGGCCAAGATTCCCTATGCATCCGTAGTGGACAGTCTTATGTATGCCATGATAGCCACTCGTCCAGATATTGCCTTTGCAGTTGGTGTTGTGGCACACTATATGGCTACACCTGGCAAGAAGCATTGGGATGTCGTGAAGGGTATCATGAGGTACCTGAAGGGCACTGCAGATATGTGCATATGCTATGGTAGCCAGGATACATGAGTCGTGGGGTACACTGACTCTGATTATGCAGGACATGCAGATAGTAGGAAGTCCACTTCTGACTATGTATTCACATATGCTAGAGGTGCTGTTTCTTGGATGTCCAGGGTGCAGAAATGCACGGCCCTTTCTACTACAGAGGCCGAGTATGTTGCAGCCACTAAGGCTTGCAAGGAGGCCATTTGGTTGGGTCGTTTAGTTGCTGACCTTGGTATTGATGCTATCCCTACATTGCATTCGAACTCTATGAGTGCGATTCAGTTAGCCAAGAATCTGATCTTCCATGCGAAGTCAAAACACATTAAGGTGAGGTATCACTTTATACGTGGGGTTGTTGAGGACAAGTCTATTGATCTTGTCAAGATCTCGACTGACCAGAATCCTGTAGATCTGCTCACGAAAAGCCTCTCTACAGAGCACTTTGCCTTCCTCAGGAGGTTGATGGGCGTGGGATGAGATGACGTCTTTCCTCATCCTCTTGTACATGTGTACATGTTGTACTGTCTTTTTTCTTTTTCTTTTCACTCCTCACTGGGGCAAATTCGCCTTTAAGTGGGAGGTTGTTGGGGGTAAAGATGGCTCTGCCTAGCCGCCCGTGTATTACTACACTAACAATCACCGCCACTGCACACTGTAGGTGGCGGGCTCCCGTCACCATCACTTTATTCTTTATTCTTTTAGTGATAGTTTGAATAAAGGAAGGCCCGGTCACACATTGTGACTGTTGGAGTTCCCATTTCTAGTCTCTCCCTTTCTTGCTCTTGCTCTCCCGCCATAGCTCTCGAGTCCAACCTTCGATCCGTCGCTCCCTTTCAGCTCCAACCTCCTATAAGGTGTTGACCACAATTTGTGACCGACCCCTAGAAGAGCACATTGTGACCCACCCATACTTAGATTGAATTTTGATTGAGGAAGAGTTACACACATCGCTAGCAGGATCGACTCATATGACTTTCTCATGCATGTTCTCACCTACCTCACTCAAGTAGGCATTCATCCTTTCGACATGGACCGCTATGCTAATCTCAAATACAATCCAAACTTTTATGATTGGCTCATGTGAAAGTGAAACACCGCAAGCCAGCGTTGAATTCCCTTGACTAATGAAAAGTCATAAAATTTTTGGAATGAGTAGGCTACTTGAAGGAAAAGATGCTCTTCTTGTAATTAAACATGTTAATTTTCCTTAGAAAGTATAATTAATTCTTGCTTACCTTTCTACAACAAATTACATTGAGGACACTAATGGTGAACTATGGCATTATGACAAGTATCCACTATGGGCAGGCCAAGATCAAAGCAACCAAATCCCACTCTCGAAAGAGAAGGAGGTGAAGTATGGCCTCTCGTTGGAGACGAGGGCTTATGATCAATTCAAATTTAGGTATATCGTGAATCTAGAAATAGTCGTGGAAGAACTAGTTATCTAGCAACTAATGAAGTAGTGTAAGCTTCAGAAGTACATGGAGGCAATCGATCAAGCCATCAACTATGAGAAGTGCACCGAGTTCCTTCAGACCTTCAACAAAAATTGGGGCACTATCATGGTGCACCTAGAAAATGAATCCCGCCAAGTAGAAATTGTGAGCTGAGCCCTGAGCTGGTATAGAAAGCATGGGGCCTACCAAACAAAGTGGAGACAGCCAAAACGAGATGTGTACAACATGCTAGAGATGGACAAAGTGATACTACACACCAAAGATAACATCAGCCTAGCAGACATCCCCGATTGCAAGGTTCAAATCCAGGCCAAAATGGTGCAGGCTTTGTTCTCCAGTCCACGATATAATGCATTGATGAACATAATCAACGTACCAATGCTGGAGAGAATTGCTACCCGGTCCTTCAACGAGGTAAACCTCAATGGCTTCACGAGGAAGATGATAGAGACATCGGTAAACCTCAATGGCTTCACAAGGAAGATGATAGAGACATCGGTAAAAGAATTAGCCACCGGCGGAAGACCTGTGGGGGGAGAGTCCCTGACCTCCAAAGCCAGAAAATTGTCATTCTCAAAGGCCTCCACCATTGGCTTCAGAGGAATCTTGACAGCCATCACAAGAGAAGCACTAGGGAAAGCACAAGTCGGCGAGGTAGTTGGTAAGATGCTAGATAGGTCCCTTCCACACCAAGGATAGGAGTAGTCCAGCGAAAGGATCGTGAGTGAGGAAAGAGGAGAGCATAAAGCACAATCTAGCCAAGGAAGGGCCAAGAAGTCAAAGAAAGAGACTCCGCAAAAGAAGGACAAAGAAGAGAGGGAGAAAAAGGAGAAAACAGATCTACACAAAGCACAAAGCAAGTCCAAAAGCACAAAAGAATAATGAAAGAAAGAAGAAAGGGACGAGGAGAAGATAATAAAAGAGGAATCTAGAAGAGCTTAGGATGAGAGAAAGAAAAGAGCTGAGGAGGAAGAGGTGGAGCTCAAGAAGAAGGAGGAAAAAGACATAGCTCTTGCTATCTGCCTCTCAGTGGAGAAACCTTCAAGGCAAGAGGAGTTGGCAGCCACCATGAGGCCACCCCCCGACATGAAGGTCCAAGCACCAGCTCCAAGGCACCCAAAGATTTGCCGCCCCTAGTGACCAAGGGAAAGTGCAAGGGTTTGATCCACCCTATCCCAACCATCCTACTACCCGCCACCCCAGTCACTACACCCACCCAAGCTCCTCTAGCATTGTAGACGCTAGCAATCTGGTGGCATGGGTGCAGTTCTTGGTCAACAAAGAGGTGATTCAAGGCAGAGTGTAGGAACCCCTGTGACAGGAGCAAGAAGATAGGTAACTGCATACGCGGAATTCTAGACGAGACCTCAAACTGTCGAAGATAGAGGCATCTACAACCATTGGTCCCTCTGCATTGCCATTGTCTACAACGTACAATGCCTATGTGCAGGAGCTCCTCTCATAGCTAGAATGGGCAAAGGAAGATAACCATGGCAACTCTCAACTCTCAGTTAGAAAGGACCCGTCAAGTGGCCACCTATCAAAGAGAGATCAATGAGCTAAAAGACAAGCTCAAGGCTAAGGGAGGAGAAGATGAGAGATGGCAAGCCAAACCCATGGCAGAAGAACACAGCCTTATGAGCCTACAATGCAATTTTGATGAGCTGGTGGCACTGTACAAAGATCTCCAAAAAGAAAATAAAAAAATCTGAGATGTCGTAGAGCAGTTAGCAACAGTAGAAGAAGAGAAAAGCCAACGGCACCTAAAGCATATAGAAAATCTAGAACAAAGGCTAGCCTCGGAGCTTGAAGAATAACAATGCTTAAAAAGAGAAATTGAAGAACAGGATAGATGGCTAAGGGCACTATCCTGTAGGCACAAGGAAAGCCTAGAAGATATGAGGAAAAAAGCACATGATTGGGTGAACAGGAGCAAAGAAAGAGCGAGCGCCTTAATGCACCGACTAGCCCTTGTAGAAGGTGACAAAGTGCTAGCAGAGAATAGGGTAGAGGCCACATAGTTGACCTTGGAAGCCCAACAATGCACCTACCTTTGCACTCTCTTAGATGCCACACAATCTGAGGAAGAGGAGGTCGTTGAGTCCTTAAAGAAAAAACTGGAGATCACCCGCATGGCTCTAAGGCATGGGCTACACATCCAAACACAAATTGCAGGGCCCACAGAAGCAGAGCCACCATAACATAAGGGAGAAGAAAGGCAAAGGCTGATTGAAGACGTAGGGCCAAGTTTTGAAAGGGGGCAGCAAGCAGCAGCTCCTTAGAGGGAGGTTTTTACAACAAGGATGCCCCCACCACTCTTTTGACCTCCAAAACTGGCCAAGATTATCTATTTTGTGGGTGAATCAATGTATGGCAAAAAAAGGGGGAGCAAAACGCATGCAAATCAAAATCACTACACCTAGGGGTCCTCAAGTTAGGTGCGTCTGGTAACCTCAGTCAACCAATTCCGTCCCTAACCCCCTACTAGCCCATTTTTGATTTACCACATCACGCTTAGGGCACCTCAAGGCCAGGACTTCTAGAACTATCTCCCTAAGTGACGCACCACACCTCTAACAATGCACAAACTGGGTCCTCAAGTATGGGACAACACCCAGGCTTGTTGGCTTGTGGTTCGATCCAACTCCTAGTTCCACTAGCACGAGCAGAATGCACCACATGGTAAGGTAGACACACCCCCAAGTAGTGCACTTTCTTTTCTTTTTAGGTAAATAAAAATGCTACAAACCCACCAACTTCGGAGGACCCATCATCCATGCAATGCACTCCTGACCTCCACCACCTTAACTGATTGACCAGTTTCTTCCCAAGAACAATCCCCCTGAGACCCCATCATCATCGACTCACACAACCGCCCTTTTAAATCATCAAGGCTTCATCAACTCAAAATTTCTAGTGTCATCGAACTTGCAACCATCTAGGAGGGGGATAATGTTGCACGAGACATCACCATGCAGCTCACACAGCACTAAGGAAAACCAAGGAAGCCCCCGTCAAGAAGTGAATGAAGAATCTCATTCTACTCAAGCAGGAATAGTGCAGGAGATGGCAACCTTAGAAAAAATGTGGGGGACCTCCAACTAATTTGGCGAGGTCCTCTCAAGGATGAGGGAGCCTGTGTCAAGGATGAAGGATGCTCTCTCAAGGATGACGAAAAGCACCAAAGATTCTAGCAAGGTGCTCAGAAAGGATGGAGGTAAGCACCAAATATTCTAGCAAGGCTCTCTCAAGGATGAGGGAGAACCTCCGAAGGCTCTCACAAGGAAAGTGTGAGGCGCATTGTTATTCATTTTATAAGGAATGCAGGTTTCCTCTTATGCAAGTGGCAGACATAGGTGAAGCCATAAGGCAACTTGAAGGGAATAGGGAAAAGCCATGTTTCGCTTGTGTTGTTGCAACCTCAGAGGGCGAGAGGGCAATTCGTCCAACACCATCTTAAATTTCAAAGCTAGATTCTCCCCCCGCCAATCTCCCCAAGGGATCCGTCCAATATCATCTTCAATTTCAAGGGACAGATCCACTCAAGGTCAGCGTCAGGGAGGGACCAGCCCCAACTATATCCTCAACTTCAAGGGCCAGTCCATCCAATACCATCCCCCTCAAGGGCTTGTATACAAACTCAAAAAAGCCATATGGCTACACCCATCCCACCTTTCAACTACTACCCATCAGTGCCATGGGACTGGCACTAGGTTAGGAGGGGAGTAATGTTAACCTCAGCACAATAAGAAAGCAGAAAAAGTGCAAGGGCAGCCTCAAAAGCTAAGTGCAAGGAAATCAGACATAATAGAAGAAGCAATAAGGAAAATGGCTGAAAGTGCAAGGGCAGCCTCAAAAGCTAAGTCAAAGGCAGAAGTGCATTCTTAAATGCAAGGCCCCCCTAAAATTTTGTAATATCTCCCCTCCCCGTGTCCCCCCCCCCCCCGTGCCTTCCCCATAAGAACCCCCCTTTAAAAAATTTAAATTTAACTCAAATTTTTTTACTCTCTCCCTCTATCCCCCTCCCGAGACTGCATGGCGGGGGGAGAGAGAGAGAGAGGGAGTAAAGAGAAGGGGGGCATGCACCCCCTAGGTGGAAGGGTGGCGACCGTTAACGGTCGTCTCCCCCCCCATAAACCACCCCTCTCCCCCACTTTAAAAGGGGAGCCCTCCCCTCCCTCGTGGACAGCAGCCCCTCCCGGGTCATCTGCAGTAGCCCCCCCATGGTCTTCAACAGGCGCCGTCCCCCCTGGGCGTGATTTCAACCCCCCCTCCTCATCATCATCGCAAGGAGAGAGAGAGAGAGAGAGAGAGAGAGAGAGAGAGAGAGAGAGAGAGAGAGAGAGAGAGAGAGAGAGAGAGAGAGAGAGGGAAGTTTCTGGAAGTTTCTTCTTTCCCCCCTCTTAAAGGGAGGTCACACACCCCTCTAATATTACTGAAAATACACCCCCCCCCCTTCATTATATTTTCTCCACTCAAGGAGAGGCTGCAAGAATTTACTTATAGTTGCATAGGAGAGTGCGAGAATTCTATCTCTCGTACACGCGTCTTCGAGTATGGCCCCGAAGTGTAGTTCCACAAGGATGGCCCGAAACCTTGCAAGTGTGGATGGAGGTTCGAATCAAAACGGCACCGCAACTGCGAACGGTTTATCAGGCGTGAGTACCATTGGAATCAAGACATCATTCCAAACCCAGGTTGCTCTATTATTAAATCATAGATTATAATTATCATGGTGAAAATCATATTCACATGCATCACATTAATTGCGCGATTGCCTAGGTATGAACTTAGTTGTAATGTATGTAACAAAAAAGATAATTTTCGTTGTAAGATGACATCATAATAGGTGAAATTGATTAGATAATTGCATCGTAAATTACGAAAAACGTCTTACATGAATTCTTGCATAAAGTTCATTGCTCCTTGCACAAGTTCTTGCTTAAAATGCATTCTAGAGGACATTGAAAGAAACAGAGTGCATCTCCGTATCGCAAGATGGATTCTAGGGTACATGTAATAAATTGTAGAAAAGATTAAAGTGCAGCTAGACTCATACAATAATCACATAAAGTTATAAAGATCAAATCATTCAAGAAGATTATAGATCATGTAAATAATTACATAGAGGATAATGTTAAGATTGCATGCATAGAAAATACATTCGCATGTATGGCATAAAATATCGTATGGATTATATCAAAATTGTAAGCATTGAAAAGAAGGCATGGCATTACGTTGTGTGCATTAAAGTTGTTGGGAAAATTCAACGTTTTTGTAATTTACCAAATGGGACTGAGATCCATGAGTCCCATGTCAAAGTTCTTGGTGACTTCAAGAGGGATAGGTAAAAGCTTAGTGCATGTGAGCATTATTAAGAGAGCTTAAGAAGAAATTATACTTAAGACGAAGTAGGAACTGTTCTAAATAGAATCATCTTGACCAACCATGGTCAAGGGGATAGGCAATCTTGATCAATTAAGATCAAAGATAAGGGTACATAGGTAAGGGATCTAGGAGATAACCAGCAAGTTGACCAACCGAGGACGATGGGGTTGTCCATGATCTATTTTACAAGGAGACCTAAGGTAAGGATAATTAGGGTCGGTAGAGTACAAACCCTAACCCAAAGAAAAAGGGGAAACAAGCAACCTAGCTTGCCAAGCCCTTGGAATCTCGCCAAGTCGCGAACAATCCAGAATCAAATGCTGGGAGTATTTGGGAAGAAGGAATCACACCTTAGTAATTGGTCGTACAAACGACCTCTGAAATGATCGTGCTTGTACACTTAGGTACATTGTTTGAACTTCTTTGCTCAAGGAATTAATTCAAGGCAAAACACTTAATGCTTCAGGTTAAAAGGCATGGAGGGAGAGGCAGGTTCAGTTACCTCCGACTGCCTGCTTGGCTCTATCCAAGGGGGTTGATTAGTCGTGTCGGGTACATGGACCAAACCTGCCGCGAGAGGTCTCTCTTTGGGTGCTTCTTGGAGTGGGAGGATGCTTTGGTGCCAGGGGAGGCTCTGGCTGTAAATTCCTTGCCTTCGAACCCCGCACAAGAGGCCGACGTGACTCGAGATGGGATCTCGAGGCTCGTGTACTAGTCTACGGGTGAAACTTGGAGTAGCAATCCTGTTGATTGCTAGGATAGCCTTCAGGCGAGATACTTGATGTATTCCAAGACTATGATAAATAAAGATCAAATATTTGAAAAAAGAACTTGCTTGATATTGTTTTTTATTGTCAGTGCCTAAGTTGCATGAAGGAACCTGTGTTTAAATTGATTAATTAAGGAAGCTACTTTTTCATGTCAAACATAATGTGGTAGGTAATTAGATAACTAACCAACCCGAGGAAAGTGCGGTGGACGTGACTTGGGTCCGTCCTACAGAAGGGTGGTCCCGGTTAGCTGGGAACTTTTCTCAAAAGATGTGATAACGAAATTGTGAAGACCTAGCGTAAGTAGAGTTAGAATCCCAATTTATACTATTTTAGGGGAGCGGAATGGGACTATGCCTTATGGGTAGAGGTTGAGCTTTGCATCCCTCTCGTTTTCCATTCTCCATGAACCAAGTGTAGCATAAATCCGCTTCAACTCTATTGTTTCTACTCAAAATGGGTCATCTAGAGCTCGACGCTAGCTACTTCCTAGAGACTTTGCTGATAGGAAAGAAACCCTGACTTCAAGTTGGTCCTAAGTGGGAACGACCTGATGCTTCCACTCGGGGCAGACTCGGGAAGACCTAGATCGCAAACCCTATGACATTCCTTGCGAGTGCCAGGTGGCGCTTTCTAGACTCTCTTCCCGATGGGCTGCTAAGACGTGTCCCACAAGTGGACGAGCGGACACATTATAAATTTTTTGTAAAAGAGCGCCAAGCTCCCTCCTGTGCAAATTATAAAGGTAGATGGGCAGTAGAATGGAAGCTAGGAAGATAGGAGGACAATGGGAAAGAGGGCCTAGGCTACATAAAAAGGGGATAAGGGGATGACCCCCCAAAAGGGCCAGCCATGTAAAAAAGGAAATAAGGGGATGATTGCCCAAAAGGGATTTAGGGTTTGTATATAAAGTTAAAAAGTGAATGAAGAGCTCATTCTTTGGTGTATGGGGAAGTGGACTCATCTTCTTTTCTCCTTCTTGCTTGCTCGTGCGTGCTTGAAAGAGGGAGTGTGAGAGTGTGAGGGAGTGAGTGTGTGAGAGTGAGGGATCGAGGAGAAGAAGCTCTCCATCATCTCCTCTCTTGTCTTGCGTGCGGCTATGGAGGATGGAGATTGAAGGTGGAGGCTTGAGGTTGCTTAAGCTCGTATCACGAATCATGGAGCTATTGGTGTGCTTATTAAGGGAGGAGGAAACTCATTTGGGCATCAAGATTAGTTCGCTACACCCCGGTAGGATTGAAGGTGCATCGGCTAGGTGAGAGATAGCCATAGGTGTTTGCTTCAAACACTTGAAAGAATAAGCAGTCTGTGGATCTTGGCAGTTGTGTGTTCCATAGTGTAGTTTTTGTGTGATAGTATAGTGGCGAGTTGACACTATACTATCACACAAAAACTACACTATGGAACATATTCTTGATACACATATATATGTGTATTGTAATTGAACCATACATGATACATGTATCAAGTTCAAGAACATGTTGTGAAGACAAGAATATAACTAGCAAAATTAGCTGCTATTATATAGCTTAAGAATTCAGTACTTACATGACTAGTAGATTATGTGTTTGCACATGGGGAGGAAATACCTCATGCATGCCTATCGCACATCAATGTATAGATGGGAAAGGAGGGGGGTATCAAAGGATTGCCAATTTCAAGTCATATAGTGGGTGGAATGACTTTTGAATAACAAGGGCATGAGAGAATAGACTAAGAAACCCTATAAGATATAGGCCACATATTGACGTTTAAAGCAATGTAAATATTCATAAAAAAATTTACCCTCGTCCGTCGCTAAAAGCATTGGTATAAGCATCTGTATAAATTCGTTGCTAATAGCAGTGATATTGTCATCGCTATTTACATTGCTATTAGCATCACTTTTGTGACCAAGATAGGGACAACAATAGTGGCATGGCTTTGTAGCTCCTTCTCCATGATTGTGATATAGTTGGTGTGCATCATACAAAGGGAAAATTCTTCAAAGAGCTCCCCCAACATCATCTCAATGGCCTCCTAAAGTTCAAGGCTGAGCTTGGAACCATATACAATCTTCATCTTCTCAATGATGTCCCTCACAATTGATTAGAAGGGCACTCTCTTAAAAAGGAGTTATGTGCTTTCTTCTCGGTACTTGTTGATCTTTGTAAGCCACTAGTGCATCCTTAGTGATGTTTCTTCTTAGGAGGGCAATGTCCATGATTGGAGTTGTCCTAGTGATGGCCATCACTTTTGTACTTCTTGTGGATGTGTAGATCATTAGCTTGGCTCGAGCCTCTAGGGTTGTGAGGGACAGGGGGTCATGAACCTTGGTCATCCATTAGCTAGCAAGCTTTGAGAGCCTCCTCCTAATAATGATCATTCAAAATATGTAGCACCTCGTACCTCGGTGGGTGTGTTGTCTTGTTGCGAAAATGTTTTTTTCTATGTATTTCTTGGGCCTAGAAATAAGAGCTTTTATAGAGAAGTTTTGTTTACGTAGAGTCAAGATTTCACATATCACAACAACCCATGCGAACCTTTATGTACTTGAATAAATCACCATCACTAATGGCATCATACTACCACACCTTGTCTAAGAAAGGGTTCTTTCTCTCTATTGTCTTAGTCCTATCCATCTAGAAAACACCAATAACAATACTTTTTTGTAATATAAATTAAAATATCAAAGCTTACATCAAAATTTGTATAGTGGGTGAATCATGTTGCATGCATCAAATACAAATTATAAGTTCTTCTAGGGTGCATGTTCTTATATACCACTGTGTAGAGCACAATGAACTAATGGTCATTGAAGATGATGGGATATGCATGGGGGAGCTAGTGATATGCATGTGGTACAAGGGGGGAGGAGCTAGTCCCAAGAGGGAAGAGCCAATGCTAGCTCCTCCCCTTTGTACCGCATGCATATTACTGGTTTGTACCATATGCTAGTGATATGCATGTGGTACAAGGGGGGAGGATTTGGTCCCAAGAGGGAAGAGCCAATTCTAGCTCCTCCCCTTTGTACCATGTGCATATTATTGGTGTGTCCCTTACTTATGGCATCACCTTGTACACCCATTACTTCATCATGATCTACAGAACAATGTCCAACAACCTACAACCTAGAAGGTGATTGCACTCTATTTTTGACACACATGATGTGATTCATCCACCATTCACCATTTTATAAAATCCATAGTAATAATTAGATTAAGATGCACAATGACAAGCGCTTAGGATTTAAATTGCTTTTGATGAGCTATGGTGATGTAGAGACAAGAAGAAAGAAATAGATCTTCAATTTCTACATTTGAATTACAATCTCAATGTAACCATTTGCTTCATGAAATTTTTCAACTCTCTAATTGTCATGTGTATTTTTCCTTAGGATTTGAGGATTTATATCGTGCTTGTTATCTAGCTCCTTCTTTTCTCGTGTAGAATCTTCATCTCTTGAGCTAATGTACCCACTTGTTTTGGTATATTAGTAGCTAGTTTCGCAAAATATTGTGTATTGAGCACAACTTCATGTACTTATTCCCCTTCATTGGCCTACAATGATATCCCTCCCATCACCCAAGTAGTCAAGTCCCTAAGACTAAAGAATTCACTTATTATTGTGTCATCTTTTTAGTTAATATGCTCACACTACAGACTGCTTGTATATTATATATGGTTTATTCTCCCTTTATTTTTGTTAGAATGTAATAGTGGATAATAATAATAATAATAATAATAATAATAATAAAGTGGATAATTAATAAAAGCTAAGGATGAAATTTTGAGTAGCCATCGACAAATGTAGATTTTTGGGTTTTACTATACAATGTCTAAGGGATTTAATTAGATTGTTAGTGACAAGGTTAGCAAGCATAACTTCCATGTGTGGAAGTTCAGATTGACCAATTTTCTTATGGATAAAGGTTTTGGGACTACATTGAAGGAGATAATGCTGAGCTCCAGAGTTACTAGAGGAAAATGCCACACTTGAGTAGGCCAAGGCATTTAAGGAATGGAACTAGGGTGCTCGAAAAGTTATGTATTGGATTTCCATTTATCTATCAATGACTATGCATTGAAGAAATAGCATTGTTGAAGCTCATGACAACTCTCCTATCTATTTATATCCCCAAATCATCAAGTAGCTTTCACATCCAAGCTATCTCACACACTACCATAGCAGCACCCCTGTACTCTTCCTCTGTAATTGATAATGTAACAGTGGATTGTTCTTACTGCTCCAACTCACCCCACTCCCAAAGAAAAATACATAGCCACCATTGGTGGTCTTCTTGTCAAACACACTAGCTACCCAAAGGAAAATACATAGCCATTGTTGGATTTCCTGTCAGACACACTACATGCCCAATTTGCATCATTATAACCAAATATTTACACCACCAAGTTAGCCTCATAAAAGATACCATAATCCAATGTGGCCTTAGGGTACCGCAAGGAACACCTCACATTGTCCAAATGAGACATATGAGGTAGCTGAAATGAAGTTCAAACTTCCCACCATCTTCTTATACATTGAGAAATCCTCCAATATCTCATCCACATTAACACTTAGCTTAACACTTTGATCTAATGGCACTGAGATTGGCTTACAATTAGCAATATCATACTTTATCACCATATCCAATATATATTTCCTTTGTGAGATCCATATCCCCTTAGGTATTCTTATCATCTCAATGTACTTTAGCTCTCCCAAATCTTTCATGTCAAATTTTTGTTTGAGAAAACTCTTCTCATGCTCCACTTCTTGCACATTGTCACCCCCAACAATCAAATCATCCATAGACAAGGTAATCACACCAATGTCCTTGCCACTCTAATGACCATAAAGTAAGTGATCTATATTTCCATCATGAAAATGATAGAGACAGGATCTTGTGTTATCATGTCATGGCATGCTCTTGGTGCTTGTTTCAACCCATATAAGGCTTTGTGTAGCCTATACACATAATTGGGATGAACCATGCTCTCATAACCCTATGATTGCTCTGTGTACAACACTTCTTGCAACTCCCTATGCAATAATTATTTACATCCATTTGATGTAAGACCCACCCTTTTGCTACTGCAACCATAGCAATGATAGCTCTGATAGTTGACATCTTTTCCATTAGAGCATACATATCCTCATAATCAATCCCATAAGTTTGTACATAACCTTTGGTAACTAGTCTTGTGTGTAACCTTTGGTAACCAATCTTGCACTATACCTACTCACACTTCCATTTGCATTATGGTTTACTTTGTAAACCCACTTGTAGCCTATAGCTTTCTTTCCCTCATGTGATGGCATCAAATTTCAAGTCAGATATACATCCAATGCAACCATGTTTTCATCCATGGCTTTCTCCAATGCACATGACCAGTTGCTTCCTCAAAAGAAGTGGACTCAATTGATTTTATAACATTCAATCTATGTGCATAATGGTGAGAAACATATCCATCATATGTCAACCTATTTACATGATACTTTACTCTTGTTAACCTGCATACTTGTGGACTACTCAGTGATCCCTTTACAATACCCTAATTTTTTCTTACACTAGGTATATGAACAACTAGAATACCAATATCCCTCCTCAGTGATCCCTTTATATTAGCCTAAGTTTTTCTTACACTAGGTATATAAACAACTAGAATACCAATATCCCTACTCTTACTTGAGCTATTACACTCACTATCTATATGTGAATAGTACATAGAAGCATCTAGCACACCAAATGGCTCAACCACTTGGTGTGAATAGCATGTAGAAGTATCTAGCACACCAAGTGGCTCAACCACTTTTTCTTTTCTCTTTTGTGATATATTTTTTTCACTTATAGGAGTGCTATTTGCATGCAACTTGCCACTCCATGATCTCTCAATAGACCTACTAGAAGAGGACTCTTCTTAACCACTTAGAACTGCAGACCCACATTTTTTGCAAACACCTTTTCTTTTACATCATCTACAATAATTTGTTTTTTAGTAGCATATTAATTGCTCATCTTAGCAAACACAACATCTCTACTCACCTTAACTTGCATGTAATTAGATTATAATACTTCTAACCCTTTTTCTCAAGTGAATAGCCAACAAATACACACTTTTTAGCTTTCGGATCCAACTTCTTTTTTAGCTCATTAGGAACATGTACATATGTAATGCACCCAAATATTTTAATATGTGACAAAATTGATTTCTTGCTAGTAAACTTATCCTCTAGTGTCACATCATGTATTGTAACAATGGGAGTCCTAATCATATTATACGGAGCTGTAGAGATAGCTTCATCTCAATAATGATAGGGCATGTTTTTCAGCCCATCAAATCTCGTTGTAATGTGTATGTTCTTCCTTTCAACAACAACATTCTATTGCGGAGTGTATTTGCATGTAAAACTTTGAATTCCATGTTGTTTCAAAAAAGTACTAAATTCATTGGAGGGACACTCTCCCCCTCCATATGACCTCAAGCACTTAATTTGCACACCTATTTATTTCTCAACTAGATTTTTAAAATCTTGAATGCTCACTTTTCTCCTTCATAAAATGCACATATACCTTTCTTATATGATTATCATATAAAGGTTACATGATACTTATATACAATCATTGATAAAGAATTTGTAGGACCCCACACATTACTAGACATTTACATGGCCAATAACTTTATGCCAAATGATAATGTCTACCACAACTCTTGCTCCTTGTGCAAATATAGCACCCTTCATCTCAGGGATATTTATATCCAACGTAGACGTTCTTCCCACATACTTGCCTTTTGTAACCAATTTACAACCATTTCTGAAATCTTCTACAACATAGCCATTCCAATTGAACTTCATTCGCAAACCTTGCTCAACCATTTGCCTAATAGAGACCAAGTTCTTTGTGATGCTAGGCACATGTAGCACATCAACTAAACACTTAACTTTTCCATCTTGCATAGACAATGCGACAATCCTAATATGAACAATTGGATACATTGTATTGTTACCTATTTCCACAAAACCAAGCATTTTTAAAAAAATCATTTCTTTAAACCATTCTCCATGAGATGTCATATGGCCAGAAAAGCTTTGATAATTTTGAACCTTAATTGGAGTATAGGTCATGGAGTTGAGCTTGAGGGGGGAGGTTTGAGATTTCAAGCTCAACACAAGCTACCACTCATGTACCTGGATGACCATTTTCACATTCATATCACTAATGTGGTTGGTACTTGCATTAGCGTATCATTCCAATGATACTTTACAATTAGTCCACCTATCAGGTTGGAGCCAAGATTGTCAATAACTACCTTTCACACCCACTTTTTCCCTCTTGAAGTATTAGGAGATCCCCCACTTTCCAACTATAAATGCAACTAGCCTTGCCTTTCCCATCTCAGCATTGAGAAAAAGCATCCACATTTCCTAGCTTCTTACTGAATGCACCCAAAACTTCATTAGCATTGACTTGACTTTCCCCTTAGATGAATCGAGTACTCCCTAATGTTGTTGATTTATTCCTTCCATAAAGACCCTGACGTGCTAAGTAATAGAACGAGGTTAAATATGAGAGAGAAAGATAGAGATTGTGTGAGCATGTATGCACATGCGTCCATGTGCACATGCATGTGCATGTGCTTATGTGTACTTAATAAGTTTGTAGATCAATTTGGTATTGCATTTGAAACTTGAAAGGAAAAAAACCCAAATTCTTCCATTAACTAATTTTTTGAATCATTGGATGCAATTCGCATAACTAGCTTTTTGAAGCATGTTGCTAACTAGGAAAGTTGTGATAGAGAGGATAAAGCACCTTTAAGAGAAAAATTCTAGCAGCTCTGCATCCATGCACTAGGTTCTCAATAATGCAAAAATAGTTCACCTTCTTTCACTGATGTGCTTGTGCATATGCACATGCTATTGTGTATGCCTCAATATAAGTATGAAAATTTAGTGCCATGTATTATTGTGCATATGTGCATTTACTTGAACATGTCTTAGTATCCATCAATTTATCATTTTTGGGATATCAAGCACCTTTAATGTTACTTGATTTTTGATAACTTAATAAATGTACACATTATTGTCCTCTTGGTGGGTGAGTGAAAATACCAAATTTATAAGTGTTGAAGTGATGCTGGATGTCTTAAGTGTAGTAGGGTAAGGGAGCCAATTGCGAAACAGGTGCCAAAAAGCAAACACTTTTGGGCCATTGATGTTACAAAAAAAGAGGAATATGCTGAGAATCTTGCTTAGGTGTCACTCATCGATTTGCCAAAAAGTGTTATATCACTGGCCCTCAAGTGTACCCTTACCTTCCAAGTTTATATTTTTAAAACTATATAAAGGATTTCAAAAATTAAAAATTTAATATTAGACTCATTCAATTCCTCTTGATATCCTCTATATGCTCATATATTCAAATCTCAAAAAATTTGCAAAATGTGAAATCCCCCCTAAAAATACATCTTTGTTCTTAGGTGTTCTATAGTTGGCCCCCTTACCCTATGCATTTTGATGAATTCAATCATTTGAGGAAAATTGTTCCATAAAGGTACAATTTAGAACATACTAAAAAAGGAGATTTGTGGGGAAAAGGAATCATAAATAAACTAACATTTGGATGTGCACTTACATAAGTCTGTAAGTTATCATAGAAAACCGGACGAGTCTTGTCATTGAGAGCACATATACCATGAACTTAGGTTCCTTAGTATAGGCGACAATACCTATGTTTTGACAGTCACTTAAACCAAGGGTTGGGAAATAAAAAGAGAAGTATAGAGCCTATTGCAATCCAATTAACATTGTGCAACTTCATACATCTTTAATTTTCACCATTTATTGGGACCCATTGATAGAATTTACTCACCTTGATTTGACATTTGGTAAGAAAAACCACCTTTCCCAATGTTCCTACAAAACTTCTTTGAGAGTTGTTCCAATTCATTTTCCATATTTAAGGTTAATTGCCTTGAAATTGAAGGTTTTGAACTTTCTTTCAATACAATAACTCATGGTTATGTGTGACTCTAGCATTTTATTTTACAATGTGTGTCTAGTAGACCATGGAAACATATCAAAGGGTGTGCATATCACCAAGGTATGGTATAAAGGAAATTATCATGCTTAAACAAATTAAAAGTCCAATCCCTGGAACTTTCATGCAATTTGATTGCCCTCATCTTGGTTTGGAGTAATTTTGCATTTTTTCATTAGAGACACATCCATGGAAAAAATGAGTTATAAATGGGTTTTAAGTCCAACTTTTCATAGTTGTATATTAAAGACATATCCACATAACTACTTTTTGACTTCCACATCACAACTTTAATTCATGGTTGAGCTTTAAAATGACTTATAAGAATGCCTACAATATCATGTGAACTTAAAGAGCTTTAATTGGACTCCAATGCTCATAATACCATTATTACAAAATGCTTAGAATCTTGGAAAATGGTAATCAAATTGACCCTCATAATAAGCTTGACTTCAATTTTGAGTCATTAGACATAGACTATAGCAAATAGCAAGTATTCATCTAGTATGCATGGAAGGTATAAAGCTCAATGTGGATACTATATATGAAGACTTGATCAAGTATGTACATGAGTTTGTTTCAGAAGAAATTGCAAAATCTATCCACAACAAAATTTGATACAATCTTCACGTGCCTTGCTGACTCATTATGGTACTTAAAGGACCTTACACCCACTCTAGAAGGATTGTTAGTATGGTATGTTTCAATACGTTAATTGGAGACTACCTGAATAAAATGAAGATGCAATTCTTACTCTCACATGTGGAGGTCTGCTCCATTTCAATGTTCTTATATACACAAGTCTCGCCTTTCTTCTTATTCATGTGCATTACAAAACTTGTAGCTCCTTAGTGTTACTTATTGCCACATTTTTTAGGGATCATAACTTGTGTTCACATGCTCTTATTTCCTCATCTCCATCCAAAGGCCATTGCTCTTTTATGTACAAAATTCCTTAATGGAAGGGTCTTTCTCTAGCTTTAGAACTAGAGAACAAAGAAAAAACAATCCACTTTGCAATTATCACCACCCAATTCTAGATATAGAAATGAGAAAAAACCAATTATTTAACAATTATCATCACCCAATGTTCATGATCATACATTCCTTTCTAATTAAGAAAAGTAACTCAAATGTATAAAGATTGACAATAATATAATCTTGTGTACATGTGTTTACATGATAGCAAGACCGCAACACTTGTAAACAACTCTAGCTAATAAGTAAAACCAATCCACTAATGACGCCAATCACAATGAAAACAAATGATAGCACCTTTGAAGACAAATGATAGCACAACTCTCAACCAATATTTGCATCAAGAAATAGCTAAAGTATATGGAGTGGATGTCAAAGTAGACCACAATTGGGTTTCTATAGGATAGCATTAGTTGAGCATAGATATGCCTTGACTTCAAAATCCATGAAACTAGGGACTCTAACCCAAGGTAATATTGATGGTTAGGAAAATGTGTAATTGCTTGCATGCACATTGGAGTGACACTTTTTAATGTGAAAGCATGATATTGTGTTATGTGAAAGGTCTCATTGTGAAAATTCATGATATAGGCAAAAGAAGCTTGTAATGTTGAACTCATGTGATTGCACCAACATTTGGATGTGTAGATATGTGTACATATTGTATGGAACAATGTGGATGCAAGCTCACACATGTGTGCACGGGCGTGCACATACATACATACACACACACACACACACACACACACACACACACACACACACACACACACACACACACAGAGAGAATTGTTGCATCCATAAAAGGTTGAATGCACGATTGAATGATTTGTGAAGAAGTGTGGTCCAAACCTCCATTTATTCCAAGCTCTCTTGTTTTGTATTGGGGGCCATTCAGCCCTGCACATGGTGCTGTGTTTGTACATGAAAGGGGGAGGCAAAAAGAGAGATGTAAAAGTCCTGGGGGGGCAGACAGTAGCTACTGGAAGGCCATTGCATGCATGACATCCCCCTTTCTCATACACCCCCACAAAATTTTATTATCATGCCCCTTCTCAATCTTGTCACCAAAACCCCATACCTGTCCATGGACAACAAATCAAGCCTACTATCACCATAACCTCACAGCTTATATAGCCCACCATAATCACCTCATTAAACCCTCGCATGGAAAATAAATCAAGCCCAAATGTATCATAATGTAACACCCCATAACCCCACTCTGACCTTGGTGTGATCTTGCTGGTTCGGGCATAATCCACCCTTGCTTCTTGTTCACACTTCTGATGATGATGATGATGATGATGATGAGAACCCCACACCTTTGCTGCTGCACAGGCTTGTAGCCTCACATCGGAAAATCATCGCATAAGAGGCAGGACTTACCCAACAAGCCTCAAGCTTCATACCTCCATCCTCTGTGAATCTCATGGCGTCACCCCTCCAAGGGGTTCCTCACTCCAGAAGGTGGTGGGGTTCTCATATTCTCAGCAAGAAGATGCTCAATTCAGGGCCGCCAGTGCCATCAGGATTCATCATGTAGAAGGCTTCAGAGTCCTTGGAACCCACCACTCTCTCAAATCTGGCTCTCATGTACATGAGCTCCCCTTCAGGCCCTTCCTCATCCATGGGCAACACCCCAGCCCCCATCGAGACGGCCTGTACGATCCTCAGAATGCGCAAATCCGCCTCGGAGCACGCCCTCCTGATGGCATAGCCAGTCTTTCTGCCATTGCAGTACATGGTCCACACTTGCTCCAAGAAGAGCTTGCCCCTGTTTTGCCTTCTCTCGCACTCCAGTGCTATCCTGACAAGGCCTGAGGCCATCTCTTTGACAAGGGTGTTGGTGGGCGTGCCGAGCTCGAGCAGCAGCACGGGCTCGGACCTCGGGTCTTCCTGCACCGCGAAATGGACGTGGCCCTTCCTGTAGCCAAAGAGGGTGCCTGTCACTCTGCTGCCCAGGGAGGGGTAGTCTGAGTGGGGAGGGGGGAGGGACAGCCATCTGCAAGGGATCACAGGAGCTGGGAATACATGGAAAAGGGATCTGAGGAGAGAGAACAGCTTTCTAGACCTGTTTGGGAAGTGCACCTTTGGGGAAGCAGGAGATGAGGAAGGTGAAAACACCATAGCTTTGCTGCCCATGAGTAGCCCTGGGTCCCCTTCCTCACTAGTACTACTCGTACTGTGCATGTTCCCAGTGGCTAGCTCTCTCCTGCCGCTGTTTGGCACCCTCTCTACTGTTGATGGCGCCACCTTCAGCCTCTGGCTATGACTGTGCCTGAAGCTCTCCTTGCCCATCATCATGCTGTAGCTGGTTTGTTAGCGCCGAACCCCTACGCCGCTTATGTCATTGGTGCAGTCGCGCGTTCAGTGAGGGCGATTGAGCATTGCTCCAACACCCTAAAGAGAGAGGAATTGCTTGCAGGAGCAGCTGTTTTTGGTGCCTGTGGAGAGTGTCATGAGTGAGAAGTTGGTTCAGTAACATGACACAACAATCCAACAGCTCCCAATTGCTGAAGCTTCCATGCTAGCAACAACTATTCAAGCCACAGATTGAAACCTGTTTCTAAGCTACCATGCCAGCAAACAGACAAACACAAGACTCCCCAACGACATGGTGGGAGTTTGCAGGCTACTGAGTTATATTGACGGTGAGACAAATAGCCAGGAAGGAGCTGCCCATGATGGATAAAGGTAAAAGTCAGCAAAGCAAGTAAGGCAAAGCGAACAGTGGGTTATATGATCATTGCAAGGTATGTGTGACAGCAACAAATGGAGAATCAGAAAGACCACGAAAAGGAATCAGATGCAGAAGGGAGCAGGCCAATTAGGGAACTTACCACAGGAGAGCCTTCTGCGGCTGGTCAGCTGGAATGGATATGAGAGAGAGAGAGAGAGAGAGAGAGAGAGAGAGAGAGACTGTGTGTGTGTGTGTGTGTGTGTGTGTGTGTGAGCGGCTATGGCTACTGTTTCACTGGTGTGCGTGCAACATATAGCTTACAGAAAATCTGACATAAAAGGAGCTGTGGGAAAATTTCCGCATTTTTTAATTGGCATTTTCTATCAATTAGTAAATTTTTGATACTCACATTTTCTATCAGCAATCTTTACTTTGAGTAGTAATATTATTATATGAATGTTTCTTTCTTTTTCGGGGGGGCTAACTTGGAAAAGTCATATTGTCTCGCGCACAAAACCTTAAAATCACGGGCTCCCGAGTCCCCCCCCCCCCAATCCCCTCGAATTTATTAATTTCCTAATTAATGGATCAAAACTAAGCGTGTGTTGAATGTTCGATTAACGACCGGCAGATTTAGTGTAAGGTTTGGATCGGTCTCGGGCTGTCTATAAAGTAATAATAATAAATAGGCATTTTGCGATTTTGCCCCCCTTTTCCTGCCAAAAGCCGCCACCAAAAGGACCGCCAAATTCCTCCGTGCCGCTAAAATCCCGTGTTTCCCGACCGCCAAACCGCCTAGGGCGCTGCCGCGTGTCACATGTCCCACAAGACCTCCCCACGATTTAAAGGGAGAAAAAGGGGAAAACGCACCGCTTGACATGTGATTTTCCAACATACAGCCTGTTCCCACCTACAGCCCCATCCCACACGCATGCACCACACACACACACACACCCACCACAGAGAGGAGACACGACATGGACCCTAGTGCTCACAAAACCTTTTTTCTCCACTCATAAAAATAAAAGTAACTTTTCAAAGCAATCAAATTTTTATGTTCTCCATCTATATGAAATGTCATTTCTATAACAAAAATACTCAAAATTTCATCCATATTTTTTAGGGTATACTTATAATGAAATTCCCACCAATATTTAGAATTCCAACACATACACTAAAATGCCATTTTCTCTCATCGCCACTATGCCCTACACTAAATAACACACATGAATACATCTTCAGGTAATGCTTGAAAAAACTTTTTACATTAAGGTGAAAACCTTTCGTTGGCAAATTTGAAAGGTAAAATGCTTATATTTGAAGTTTTTACAATGAAATCCTTCAATTTTGGAAGGTTTTCTCACCTCTTAATTCTAGTTTTCAAGGTCAATTTCAAAATTTGAAGGTGGGGTTCCACTAAACCTAGGTTTTTATTGAGCACTGTTTTTGGGTCACCAGATGACACAAACAAATGTATTTCTAGGTGCTTTTCATCTATCCACACCCAAATGAGGGTGCAAGGGTGCTAAGCTAACTTATAGGCAACAAACACAATGTCGAGCATTTGCAACTATCCTTTCATGTCTATTCTATGAATTAGAGAGGCACACACTTTTCTTCAACTCAATCTTGATGGTTATTTTCTTGTGATATGCTCTTACATTATTAGACTGCTCCACAATAAGGCGAGTTAAATAAGGTTGAGCTTAAGTTTGTAGCAATGTGATCGCATAAATTAGGTTTTAGAGAAAAGTAGGCGCTCTACACAAAGGCTGTGCAAAGCATGACACCAAGCGAGTGTTTCACATTAGGGTCAAAACACTTGGGTCGGGTGCACAAGCATGTGAGTGGTTAAACACATGTATAAGTGGGTAGGCATGCGAGCATGGGCAAGTTGCAACTACTTTGTGTGTATGCGTGCGTGCGTGTGTTTTGGCCATTGCTGCCACTTGTGTCTACCCACTTGTCACTTCCACATCAGTCCACATGCCATCTCTACATCCCACCTAGCACTATCATGCTACTTGTACACCCACTCATTGATTTAACAACAACCCACCCCTTTTATTTGTGCTCCTACCCCCCCCCCCCCCCAACACACACACACATGCCTCATTGCGGCTCCACCACTACCATGTTTGCCCACCTACAAACCCACTACTGATTTAACAACCACCCACCCCAATTGTTTGTGCTTCTCACCCCCCACCCCCCCCCCAAAAAAAAACACACACACATACATGCCCCCTTTTTGCGGCTTCTACTTCCTCTCCCACCGCTATCATGTTTGCCCACTTGCAAACCCAGAGAGAGAGAGAGAGAGAGAGGTTTCATATTGCAAGAGGGGGACATCTTAAATACTTTCCTTTTTATGTCAAAGTAAAGATTAAGTTAAAGCTTTGAGGGGCAGCCATGTGGCGCATCCTATATGGATGCCATGTGGCTAGCCCCTAAAAGCTTTTAATAAGATATATTAAAGGTTAAATATGTTTGGCCACAATCGGTGTTTCCATAAGAAATTTCAATTCTTAAATGGCACCAAGTATCTTTATGTTTTAGGGTTAGGGGGTGGGACACTTTAGTTGTAGTGACCTACCTTATTACTAGCATGTGTACCCTCATTGGTCTAGTATGGGGAAATAAATGAGTTCAACACCCCACATATGTACGTTTGTGCATATGTGTATATGTGTATATGGAGGGGATGTGGATAAATATGCTTATCATGCTGGTTGAGATAGCTAAAGTGCCAAGTGCAACTCTAAAGTGTTGGCTTGCTGGTGCTAGATGCCATTGCAACATCTAATTTAGCAACAACAATTGCTAAAAGAAATGTGGTATTGGTATTTTTGCTTTTGAAGAGACCGCACGTTTTTTCACATCCTTTGTATGACATAGCTTTAGTGTTAACCAACACTTTCAATGGAGGCAAGGAGAAAAGTTCCTCAAATCAACTTAGAAGTTTAAAGGCTTGCCCCCACCCATAGCCAAACCACCACCACACAACACTACCTATGCTTCATATGACTAGGAATTACACACACCTAAGCAGAAATAGGAAAATGCAATGATTGGCTTTTGAGACCATTCAGTTTGGGAATTGTAATGGAACATGGCAAGCCCACCTTATTAGCTCATGTGACAAAACGCTTTATCTACAAATAAACTTTAAGAGTGGTTTGTTATGTGAAGAACAAATAAACCACATGAAGTTTTCAAGGAGATCTTTATCTTTACCTTGATCAATACATTATTATATTACATTTTAAAATGAAAAGTTTTATGGGAGATAAAATGTGAGTAGGTAAGTTTGTGTAAGAATGATTTGTTTTATATGATAGAGTGAAAAGTCAATACAATGTTGTCTCAAGGCATAAAAAAGTCATGCTTTATTAGTAGGGAGTCTAATTAGTGCATGTGTATGTATACACATGACTTTTCTAAAGCGGTTGCTTAAATGAAGTTTTTGTAAAGTGAAAATTGGTAGTCAAAAATCCATGAAAAAACTTGTTAGAATATCTAAAGACTCATTCACTTGGACTTGTCACCAATGTCAATGGATGAGTTCAAAAGTAAATCTTACAAGATGATACCTATAATGCCCACAAACATACATTCAAGCAATTATAACCTTCTCACATTAGCAAAGTAATGGGTGTGTGAAGCTCTTATCAATCTTCTCTTACCTTACTTGATATTTAGTTACAATACATTACACATATATAACCACCACTAAAACTAAAGCATAAATACATATGCTTTTCACTTTCATTCATCATGTTTCAAAATGGTACACATGAAAGTGATTGTAGTACCAGCAAATAACACCCTATCTTACACAAATTTTGATCACGAGAAAAGCCATAGAAACCTTCATCACTTGAGTGATGAAAAGGTTGTTCAACACAACTTTCTACTTTAAGACTTCCAAATTACCATGGCACTTTATTAGTAAATGGCTTGTAAGCTGAATAATTGTAGGATTGATTGAGATTCTCATCACACACACCATACATGTGTTTTAACTCATGTTAATACAAAGCGTTTCATTGAGTATTATTTAAGCAAGTAAAATCATGCTGCCATTGGTTCAAAGTGGCATTCTCAAATAACTTATTCAAGCCTTCTTTAGCATCCAAGTTTGGTAAACAATAAGAAATGTACCTTGGGATTCCCAACGTGTGTTTACTTAGATGAATCTATGCCTTACTATGCAAATAACAAATGAAAAGTTGACTTGAGATTTTCTAACAAAATTGAACTATCACAATAGCTTTCACTTGACTAGATCTAAAGGAAAGGGATGATAAAATCTTCTAGGACAGTACAAGTTTTGCCATTTTTTGTAGCATAAATCAATGCAGATAGTATATAGTTTTCTTTGATGTGAAAATCACATGCATGATTGATGGCTACTATTCCCTTAATCGAAGATGCATGTATAATGCTACATAGTCCACTATCTATCAACTTTACTTATATGAAGCTACTTTCATAATGAGAGCAAACACCTCTTTTGAAGAGCCATTGCAAATTTCAGTGAAGCATAATCATAATGACTTTGATAAATATTTGT
The DNA here is from genome assembly GCF_053477565.2 of Lygodium microphyllum. Taxonomy (NCBI): domain Eukaryota; kingdom Viridiplantae; phylum Streptophyta; class Polypodiopsida; order Schizaeales; family Lygodiaceae; genus Lygodium; species Lygodium microphyllum. Next base: position 36,936,866 of record NC_141148.1, read on the forward strand.
TGGAAGGCATAAGTGTACAATGGTAATAGTTGAAAAGCACAATCTTAACACTATACATACACATTGTTGGAACCACAACAAGTACCAAACATAAAGACAAACATATACACTCATGCAAAGTTGTGCTCTTAGTCACTTTTTGTGTTAAAAATGGGTTTTATGAATTCTATATAGTGTGTGCTAAGAAGTTCATGAGCTATATGCTTTTATTTAATGGCCTATACTTTGGTTGTGTGTTAGGCTTACTCCTTCTTTTTCATTTAAGTAATGTTTACATTGCCTTGTTTTTTAATTCAACTTGACATTCTCTTATACCTTTTGGCTTTCATATCCTATCCATGGAAACCTCCCATAATGAGTACTAAATATATTGCAAAACACTTCTAAGAATGTGAACAACAAGGATGATCACAAAAGATTTAAAGTTTTCTTTTTAGCAAATTTATCATGATTTCTTGAAAGATATACCAATTCATGCTATCATTGTATTAGGTCATAATTCTTCAACATGAAGAACATGACGTGCAACTTAGAGCATGAGTATAAAATAAAGGGTGTTCATGTGAAAGCTAATACACATGGAAATGCAAAGACCATGCTCAATGTGATGTAGATCATGAGATGAGCCTACATCACATTCTAGACATGATGAGGTTTGAACTAATGGAGTATAACTCATTATGAGTCAAAACATGGGGTTAGAGTACTCTAGTATGAAGTTATGTTCGGGGTATTCATACCGATTTAAGGTTTCCAAGGGTTCATTTGTGGGTCTAATATGAAGGTTTTCTATAGAATTTTCTATCCATATTTGTTTAAGGTCCAAAAGCCTTACAAGGCATCCAAAGTACCCCTTGAATGTAGTTCTCATGTCATAACTCTTGGAAGTATCTATCCTTCTAGTTAGTCTCTCACGTTGTCAAAGCCCAATGATGTGGAAGCTTTGAAGAAGAGATCAATGTATAACTTTTCCAAAAATTTTGTATGCTTTCTTTGCGTAAGAATATTCTTTAGTTGCAACCATTGCTTTGACTTGCACACCCTACGTAAGTGTTCTACTTTATTCTTGCTTTCTATTTTAAGTGTGTCTCAAGCAATAAATTTGACAAGTGGGCACTCATTAACTATATGTTAAGAATGATTGTGAAAAATAAGAATATCTCTCAACATGTCTTGATCTAAATCCATTGTGGACTCATGTGACTAAGGTTGTTCTACGACCACTAATAATCAAGAAAGTTCTAGATAACATATCCATTTCACTAAATCTCTCACCAAATCCATGGTGTATTGCTAGTAGACTCAAATGACCTCTAAAAGCCATAACCAATGAATTCAAAAAATTTAGGTAAACCTTGATTTGTGTGACTGAAGTGAAACCTAATAGGCTACATAGGCTTACGAAATTTAGGGAGAAGGAAAATAACACAATACTAATTTCTCCCTATCCCCACAAAATGGGATCCAAAACATGTGACATAATCATTAACATATTTGTGAAACCTAAGTTAGATTCAACCTAGGATAAGCTACATTAGTGAAACCTCATAGGCCACAAGAACTTAAGAAATTTAGGGAAAAGGAAGATACAAAAGAGTTGTTAGGGGCACAAATCCCTAGGCCATGAATTCCATTAGTAACCTTAGTCTTTTACTTTCATATATGGATTAGCCTATGTAATTGTGTCTTAAAAATTGTTAACATTTAAACATAGTATAAGTCAACTTGTAAGGGAAAATATTTAACAAAATGATAATCATGTTTATTGTTTGATACAACAATTGGGTTGCCCCAAGTTAGTATAGATTTAAGTTTAAGATGATGTGGTTGTTTGATATCTTATGGTTGATGTAGCATGTTTTATGTCTAGTGTAGGATGATTCAAGCCATCAATTTTCATTTGGTCATTACACGATTGATTATTCCTTCTATTTCATATGATGCATCCAAGTGATAGGAATTTAATCAATGAAACGTGTGAACAGTCCTAGGTATCCAGAAAGGAGTGTTCCTCATAGGGCTACAACTAGAAGTTTGAAAGTTCATGGAATTGAGAAGACCAGTCAATCTGCAAGCTACAGTGGAAGGTGCAAGATTGTATGATGAAGTTGAAGCAAGGTTGTCAATGACTCCAAGAAGAGGAGTCTTACCTCCTCCCATGCCAGAAATGGTATATCCACCAAATGCAATCCCAGTAACAGTTCTCTACCCCTATCCCCAAATGCAAACAGTGCCACAATACAATCCCTAATCCACAGTGATCATCGCAGACGACAGTGCCTCAAATGATGGTTCAACCACAATAACAGTGGCCTCAGACAGTTCCTCCAATGGCGACTCAACAACAGTGGAACCCTACCAACTAGAATCAATAACCCCAAGTCCCAATAGGAGCTCTGAATCAAAATCAGAACAGAAGACCTTTTGGATCAACCCAACCTGTATATGCAGTAATTATAGAAGCTTCCCAAAACCCTACTACAAGTACTCCAGGAAGTGAAAATTTGAAGGACTGCTTATCCAATTGAGTCGTAAGTATCAAGAAAGAGCTTATGGATGTGATTACAGAGCAACTACAGACACTGAAGGTGAATACCACCAATATATCCACTCTTGTGGGAGCTGGGAGAGATGTGATGCATTCTAATATATGGTGTGAAAAGTGCCATCCAAGCAGGACATTTAGCCACTGAATGTACCCGAAAACCAACCATTCCTGGAGCTTTCTATTCATACTTGAGGAATAATGTTTAAGGAAGAACCATACAGAGGATATTTGCTCTCTGAAAGAGATGCATGAACGAAGACAGAAAGATGAAAATGCAAGATTCAACTTTCTAGAATTCAAAATGACAATGCAGGACATTGGACCAAAGCCTAGAGAGTTTGGTCCTAATTTTGGTCCAAGAAGATTTCCCTCTCAAAGTTACAGAGGACGACAGTCTGGCGGTGGTTAGAGATCAGAGGTCGTCAAGGCCAATGCCACTAATAGCCATCAGAAGGCACAAGAGTCTGCCTCCAATTTGGTAGAGTTGGAAGTTGCTGCTATCATGCGCGCCAAGAAGAAGGGACCAGTTTTCCAGAAAGAGAACAACTTCCCTGCCAAGACTGTGAAGTTCAACCTACCAACAGAGGGACAGAGCAGTACAAGACATAACAGTGCAATACAAAGTACTGCAGTGCCACAGAGAGTCACAGAGACAGTCCCAGAAACAAGACCAGAGGTCGAGGAGATAGATGGCACAGAAGCACCTCCAGAAATAGAGGAAGTGCCGATGTTGTCATTGCTAGAAGAAAAAGCAAAGATGAAAATGGGTGTAGCCCCATTCCCGAGCAGGCTGGAGAAGCCCATGGATCCTATAAAGGAGTATGACTTGGTCAAAGACCTAGACACATCTAAACCAAACCTAACATTCTGACAGTTGCTAATGCTATCTCCCAGTTGCCAACAAAAGCATCTTGAAAAGAAGACGTGGATTAAGGATTGCTCCTTCAACAGCGCGACCAAGACCAATAAGGCCCCAGAACTTGTGAAGGAAGTAGATGTGGCTAACACCTTCCTAGATCCTAGAACCCCAGAGACTAGTGTATAGATAAAAGGATGTTTTATTTCAGATGCATTGATTGATGGAGGCTCATCAGTAAACATAATGATGGATGTGACAATGAAGGACTTAGGTTTGCAAGGAATGCAACCTACACTGTGGCTTATCAGATTGGTAGACCAAAGCAGAATTAAACCGTTGGCCATCCTCCCATACGTAAAAACAACCTTTGCAGGAAGAGACTAATGGCTGACATATTTGGTGGTCAAACCAAATTCTTATGGGACCTCATATCCTCTGCTGTTGGGAAGACCTTGGCTTTTTGGAGCAAGAGCTAGGACGAACTGGTTCAAAGGAACCCTAACCCTAGGCAAAGGACCCAATAAAGTGGTGTTGAAATTATATGGATCGCAAAAAGGCAATGGATCCACATCCATCGAAGTCATAACAGACTCCTCCAACGAAGTAACAAATGGTACATCAGGAGACGAAGAGGCTGTTAACCAAATCTTTCCCAAGAAAACAGAGGCACAGTCCCTAACAGTGGGCATTGTAAGCCAACTATCGAAGGAAGCAAAGTCTTTGTCGATGGGAGAATACCTCCTGCCTCAACTCGAATTCACTTCTGAAATCACCTCTGATAGCGAGATAGAAGCATGGATGCACTATTCTCCCTGTTACATGTCAGTCACAGAGTCAGAAGAGCAGAGACAATAGGAGAGACAGAGACAAAGGCAGAAGGAGAAGCAGAAGCAAACGCAGAGGTGGAGGACCTGTTCTTCTTCTACAAAGCCTCTACAGAAGCAGAGACAGAGCCTCCAGAGGAAGAGGATGAAAATGATGAGGAAGAAAAAGAAGTAGGTTATGAAAGTGCAGATGAAGAAGTTCCTCTGGTAGCGGACAATCTTGTTGATGTCCCTACAAAGACCTCAGAGGCCGAAGATCTCAGGGTGTTGGATGAAATGACCATGGTTCCATTTGGGTTAACCAATGGACCACAAAGTATGTAGAATCTGCATAAGCAATAGATCAAAGGTATAAAAATTAAGGTCACCAATGGCTCTTGTCGCCCTGACCATTTAGTCTGGAGAAAAGATGATGATGATGCCCCTTGTCAACAGAAGCCAGAGCCACGGCTTATAGAAGGTCCGTGCTATGTGACATTCCTAGACGCGTCCTCTGAAGATGAATCCCTAAGTCCAGAAGAAATCACCACTCACACAAAAGCAAACAAAGCTCTGATATCCTTCCAGCAATCTCAACAGACAAATGAGTCATCTGTTCAGAAGGAGGACACTAGTTCTAGTGGAACATCAAATGATGACACTACTCCCTTGAAGGAGTCAGGCCTCTATTCAGAAGCAATCCGTGGGACATTCATCCGTGAAATGAAAGATGAAAGGTAAGTGACATTCCTGGATACTAACGGTACTGAACATCACCTGAAAGTGGGTCTCAATCTTCCAGAAGAAAAACTAGTGGTCCTGCGAGACTTACTAAAGGAGAACTTAGATGTGTTTGCTTGGTCATACAAATACCTAAAGGAGATTGACCCTGCAGTATGTCAACATTGCATTGACCTAGACCCTGATGCCAAACCTGTGAGGTAGAGACAAAGGTGTAAGAATCCTAATTATTCAGCTCTGGTAAAGGCTGAATTATTGAAGCTTCTTGAAGCTGAGTTCATTTATCCCGTGGCTAACAGTGAATGGGTTTCACCCATTGTGGTAGTACCCAAGAAGAACGGGAAACTTTGAATATGTGTGGACTTTTGAAAGCTGAACTCGAAGACAAAGAAGGATCATTTTCCTATCCCTTTCACATAGACCAACTATTGGATACAGTGGCAAGCCATGAGCTCTATTTCCTCTTGGATGGATTTAGCGGATATAACCAAGACCAAATTGATGAAGAGGACCAATCCAAAACAACCTTCACCATAGAATGGGAAACCTATGCTTATAGAGTGATGCTGTTTGGGCTCTGTAATGCTCCTGCTACCTTCCAATGAGTAATGATGGCTGTCTTCCAAAATCATCTGCATGATTTCATTGAAGTGTATCTTGATGACTTCTGTGTCTACGGCTTAATAGGTGAGCATTGGGGACACCTAGAGCAATGCTTTGACAAATGCCGAGAGTATGGGATTTCTCTCAACCCCGACAAACGTGTCTTTGGCGTCTCATTAGGAGTTCTTTTGGGCCATATTGTCTCTGCACAAGGGATTGTAACAGACCTAGCGAAGATTGAGAAGATTTCCGCCTTGACAACACCAACAAACCTCAAGAAACTGAGAGGATTTCTTGGCCATGTAGGCTATTATAAAAGATTTATTGCACATTTTGCAACCAAGGCAACCCCTCTGCACAAGCTCCTAAGAAAAGATGTGGATTTCATTTGGACTGATGATTGCAAAGAAGCCTTTAATACCCTAAAACAATGCCTTATCCAAGCACCTATCTTCAACCTCCTGACTGCAACACAGATGCATCAGTTGAAGGGCTAGGTGATGTCCTATGTCAAAAGGGCCCCTATAAATTAGATCAACCAATCTATTATGCAAGTTGGAAAGTAACCAACCGCGAGCAGAATTACACAGTGATAGAGCTTGAGTGCTTAGCAATGGTGTTTGCACTGGAGAAGTTTTGACACTATCTAATGTCACGCATTTCAAGTTCTACGTGGATCATGAAGCCCTGTCCTTCCTGATGAACAAAGCAGATGTCAAAGGATGACTGATGAGATGGTTGCTCTTGTTCCAGGAGTTCAATTTTGAAGTGGTCACTAAGCCTGGGCGTTCCCATGTCCTAGCCGATCATCTGTCATGGATCCCTCAAACTGTAGAAAAGGAACATGATGATCCAGACCTTCCTGATGCTTCCTTGTTTCTAATCAAAATAGTTACTCCCTGGTATGCAGACATAGCCAACCTCGTGGCGACTCAACAGTATCCTCCTAGTATCTCAAGCCGTGAGAAGAAGAAGCTTTTGTTAGAATCAACCCCCTACACCTTGCTAGGCGGTGCACTGTATAAGAGAGGCAAAGATGAAGTGTTGCGAAGATGTGTTGCAGGAGACAAAATTGGCATAGTATTGAAAGCATGCTATGACGAACCATGTGGTGGACACTTCACAGGAGAAGCAATAGCCACGAAGGCTCTGTTAGTGGGATATTGGTGATTGACCCTCCACAAGGATGCATATGACTACTGCAAGAGATGCGATGCTTGTTAGTGAATGGGGAAACCCACCAAAATAAGTGCCATACCACTACAACCTATTCTTTCCCTAAAGCCATTCGAGAAGTGGAGGATTGATTTCATGGGTCCCATTGATCCACCTACCAGACGGAAGCAGAACAGATACATCCTGGTATGTACGGATTATGTCACAAAGTGGTGTGAAGCTAAAGTTGTGAAGCAGGATGATGGTAACAGTGTAGCCCTGTTCATATACGAGAATATTATCACTCATTTTGGCAGTCCCCTCGAGCTGGTAAATGACAGAGGTACTCATTTTCTTAACAAGATCATGGAAGAGTTGACAAAACTGTATAAGATTTGCCATCACAAGTCCACTCCTTACTACCCCAGAGCCAACAACCAAGTTGAAGTCACCAACTGCATCCTTTGCTCGATCTTGACAAGAACGATTGCCACACCATTGCGACTAGGAAGATCGACTTACAAAGGCTCTCTGGGCATACAAAACCTCCCATAAGGTAGCTACATGACAGACCCCTTTCCAGCTAGTGTATGGTACCGAAGCCGTCTTCCCTGTTGAACTGGAATTGCCCTCTTTGCGAGTGGAAGTTAAAGAATGCCTGGGAGATAATGAGTCACTTCAATGCCGCCTCCTACACTTGGAATGTTTGGATGTGATTCGACGGATGGCCCTACAATGCATGGAAACCACTCAAGTGCAACACAAGGTCTATCATGACAGCTTCATCAAGCACAAGGAGTTCAAAGAAGGTGATCTTGTCCTGGCCTATGATTTGAGATTTGGCAAGTTTCCTGGCAAGCTTCAACAACGTTGGATGGGCTCGTACAAGGTACTTGCTGTTAACCCAAATGGCTCTGTCCAAGTGCAAGTTATCGACGCTTCTGATGACCCCTTTTTGATAAATGGCTATCGCCTGAAGAAGTACTTCCCTCCCTAGGGATCTTGACAATCATAGTCGACCCACCCTTTCCCTTTTGGGCATTGCATTGTTCTTCTCTTCGTGCTTCTGATAACCCTTATGATCTTCCTCATGAGGTGATATTGTTCTGCTAACTCCTCCCAGACACCTCCCATCCTTACTCTGTTCTCCTCTCATCTATTCCAATTCTGGTAATGTGGATGGTTCTGCTACATGGTATTTCTACCATCCTCTTTATTAAAATAAATAAAAATAAAAATAAAAATAAAACAAATTGTTATGGAAAAAAAGGAATAAATTCCCTATCATAGCAGGCCTCGTTCCAAGAAAAGGTGGGAATACCCTTGGAGAGAAGTTGACTGTGGAAAAGGTGGTAACACCTCGTAGTTCAGGATAGCTGACTCACTAGCAGAACCTTTCCACAAGCAATTTGAAGCCACCTCCCTTGGTACGCCCTTGGTACGTTGTCTCTGTAATATCAGTGCGTCTGCCCTCCTTAACAGACGATCTCTCATATAAATTATTAAAGTACTAGACATGTCAGCTACCTCCCTGGGTACACATCATCTTCAACACTTTGGTAACAACAACAACTGACACGATCTTCATCACCAACCCCTTGAGTGATGCGAGCTTTCATCCTAATAGGATGGGGACAGTATGGACTGCCCTCTATATCTATCAAAAGAGTGTGAGACAGAGGGTGGGGTGAGTGACCAGTCTTTCCCTTCAAATCAAATGAGAGGCGAGATGTGTGAATGGAGTGTTACACGCATGGGTTGGCTCTCAATGCACAATGCACGGTTTGTTCCTGTGCACTGCACCATAAGGCTCCCTGGCCTTCCTTCTTGCACTGTATGCCGGCACCCTCAAATGCGCACAAGGCATACAACCTCTGCACAAGTGAATGTGAGGATTACATTAATGGGTTTCAGGAATGGGCTGTCCTCTGTATCTTTCAACAGAGTGTGAGACAGAGGGTGGGCTGAGTGAGACTAGTGTTTCTTCTCAATCAATTCCGAGAGATGAGATTGAGGGATGTTACGAAAATTGGAGTCAGGTACGTTTCCGTTTCCCTATGCACACACGGGATGGGTCTCTGCCATCAGTGCAGGACACGTCACCCTGTTCTGTGCACTGCACTACAAGGCTCCCTTGCCTTCCTCCTTGCACCTATGTCAGATGGGTGGAACGCACAGATGCACTATCAATTGTGCACATTGGCATACTCCCTCCCAATCACTTTCCCCTTGTTCAATTCTAAATTGGCCATGAGTTATGGGATTTCGTGCTTATTCATTGAGCGATGTGCATCATGGGGTGAGCGACTGTTCTATCATCCTCTTGAGTGCCCATGAGCTGAGAGTTCTATTCTTTGTCATCGACACTTGCATCGATGGACTTTATCGATAAAACTACCTCTCTAGGTACTATTGCGTGGTCCCTACCGTGTTGGATGTGTTCTGTGGCGCGCCCTGGTCCCTTTTGCTGCTCGATGAGATGGCTTCAATCTTTCTGCATCAACCACGGTGGTTCCCTTCAACCATCTACGAAATTGGCCAAGTGTTCCTAACCCTAATTTTCTGTTTGTAAGTGTATGTTATGTCTTAAGTGTGGGGACACCAGTGTCTAGTCGGTTGACAAGTTCATGGCCGTGTCGATCAATCTACTCTAACTAGTAAGGTCTTAAGTGTGAGGACACGTCCCTATGCGTCTGATGTACATACCCCCTACATATGTCATTTTTCCAATCATACGATGCCCCGTACTAGTTTTATTCTGTGGGGTCCCTTCCTCACCCACCTACCCTCGTACCCCTTGTCATCGAGGCCATTTCCCTTGTGGTTGCTTTTATTACATAATTTTTCCATTTTCTATGTGAACATCCCCTACGTTCACCAAACTCCCGATCCAACCTTATAGCCTAGTTTGTCCCTTCAAATGACACACTTTTCCTTTTTTACATCCCCTTGTTCCAGTTTACCATTTTTGTGTTATTCATTTTTTATGTTTTTCCCTCACAATTGGATGTATTTCCATGTGAACGCACCGTTATCGCTTCGGAACAGTGATCTAACATACTAGCCCTGTCCTATGATTTCCCTGGGATATTTTTTCTTTTAATCACCTATCATTTTGACATACGGTTTGTCTGTAATTAATTTTTGTGTGGTTTTGTGTCTTTTTCGCGTATGTTTTTTACATTTTTCCATGTGAACCTACCCCATTCTCCTCCGAATTCAATTATGACTGGCTTGCCTTGTCCGACCACCTTTTCAACACAATTCTCATTTTTCCTCCACCCTGTTTTGACCTCTCTATTTTTGTTATTAATTTTTATTGGTGTTATCGAGCTCCATTTTATGGTTTTTTTCCATGTGAACATCTGCTAACCCCATCTGAACTACAATTTGATGTGAGAACCCTGAAGATTCTATCTGTCCTGACATTTGTTTCTTTTTTCCGCCCTCCCTTCCAGTGCACAGAACATTCGCTATTCATTTCTGAATCCCGTTTCAGATACGATTTTTGGGTTTTTTCCATACGAATGAGGTTTCTTTTGCTCGGCACTATGTTATGATGTGATAGGCTTGTTGGGCACACTTTTTTTTGCACATTTTTCCTTCTTCCCTCACTTTGTTCTGGCTAATGGATTTCTCGATATTAATTCCCGTATGAGTTTTTTGGGTCGATTTTCGCATTTTTCGCATGCAAACCCCTCCTAATTCCCCCAGAACTACGTGTCGATGTGCTAGCTCTGTGAATCCCCTTCCCGGGGACATTTGTACTTTTTATTTCCCTTCGTTCCACTGCCTCATTCTTTTTATATTAAATTTTGACTCCCATATCGGGGTTTATTTTTGGGTTTTTTCCATGTGAACGAGTCTTATCTTTGTCAGAACTATGTTTTAACATGATAGGCTCGTCCGATATATCTTTTCCCACCATTTTTATTTTTCTTGTGTTTCATTTTGGCAAATTGATTTTTTTATATTAATTGTCGTATGGGTTTTCGCATCTATTTTTTGCCTTTTTTCCATGGGAAGGCCCTGATATGATCCTTGACACAGTGTTGTACTTTTCCGCAGTCTCCCCCTCGCCTTTTGACCCAATTTTCCTTTTTTTTGGCATTGCGTTCCGATGAACGGTTTGTGCGTTTTTTAAATTTTCTTTATTTTTCCGTGTTCCCGGGTGCCTTGCTTCACGCGTAAACGAGCACGTTTTTGAATTTACATGCCTCGAGACGCCCCATTCTCTTCGCGCCCTTTCATCCCGACGTCCTGGCCCTGTTGTTTCCATCACTGCAAATTTTTTTACCCCCCCGTGCATGCGCACGGGATGGGGGCACTCTTCCTTTTTTAGGCTTTTATTTTCTTCATTTAATTTAATTTTTCTTACATTAATTATCTCCCCCCCACTCCTTGTTTTAATTTACCCACTAACCACCAACATAATCAAACAAACACAACCACAATTTAGATTTAAACTAAAACCAAACAAACAACACAATAATAATAATAATAATAATTTAAAAATAAAACCACTACCACAGCACCAATACCAACAACCCCCACAACCCCAAACATTTAAAAACACAACGTAATCACAACTAACAACACAAATACACACATACAACAGTCACAACCCAAAAAAAAAAACTTAAACTAAAAAAAAAACAACCAACAAAAAACAAAACAACACAAAAAAAACTAAACTAAACTTTCACCAACCAAAAAAAGAAGAAGAAAATAGCAAAAAAAAACACCACAAGCAAAAACTAAAATAACAAAAAAAACAAAAACAAAAAAAGAAGACAATACCCAAAAAAGAAGAAGGAAATAACAACAAAAAGAGAAGAAAGAAAAAACCAAACAAACATTAAATTTAAAAAAACCATCATCATTGTCTTTCTCGTCTTCTTTCTCTCCCTCCTTCGTCCCCTGTGCTCACTCCTCCACCCTCCGGCCTGCCCCCCCTACACCCTGCGCCCTCTGCCTCCTCTCCCACCTCGCTTGCTCTGCTGCCGCCCCTCATTGACTGCCACCCCACCGGCCTCCCTTGCCGTCGGCTCGTCGCCTCTTCCGCTCCCTTCACTCCCTCCTCCACTTGCCAGCCTCCCTCACTCGCCGCTCGCCCCTCTGCGGCCTCCACCCTGCGGCCTGCCACTGCTCCCTCCTCCACTTGCCGGCCTCTCCTACTCGTCGCCTGCCCCTTTGCCGCCTCCACCCGCTCCCTTCTCTCCCTCCTCCATGTCCTCCCCTCTCCTCCTCCTCCTCCCTCATCCCTCCCCCCATTTTGGCCCCCCACCCACCAAATTTGGCACCCCACTCCCCACATTTATCCCCCTCCCCCCCCCCCCCCCCCCCCCCCTTACATTTGGCCCCTCACTAAACCCCTTTCCCACCCCCTTTAACTAAACCCCTTTCCCCACCCCTTGTTAAGCCCCACTTCGTGCGCAGCAGCCGAGTTTTTGGTGCGGGTTGTGGGTCTTCATTGTGGTCGGTCACACGCCGTTGTGTGGTCGTGGTGTTGGTGGTTGTTGCGGGCGTTTACGCGCGAGGACGCGCGTTCGGACTTGTCCGTGCGGTGGTGGGTGCCGTCCCCAGGCACACGCAATTGTTCACACATAGCCCTAGGTACCTATTTTAAATTTCAAAACTCGATTAAAAACTTGAGAAAACACCTAAAATCTTTTTTAAAAAATTAAAAAGCATATAAAATTTTCAATTTAAAAACAAAAAAAGCTGAAAAATCCTTTACCAAATTGAAAAATTTTTGGTTTATTTTCTTGGTTGAAATTTAGAAAATAAATTTTAGAAAAAATACAAATATTAAAAATCCTTCAAAATCCATGGAAAATTAAACAAAATTCATTAAAAAGGAAATAAAAATTAGAAATAATTTTTTAAAAATTCAAAAAAAAACTATCAACTCATTTAAATATTTCTAAAATGTTCCATATGCTGAAAATGCTTTGCCAAATAGTCTAACTATTATCTTAAGGCAAAAATGCTAAATTCAATACCTAAATTCATGGAAAAATCATTTTCAATTCCGAAAATAAGCTGAAAAATACTGGATAAATTCGAAAACATTGTTGAAACTTGATAGTCTACTTTTCACTCATAGTGGACTACTGAAACCTCACCATAAAAATTTATAATATATTCATGTGTCTCATTTATCCCATTTTAATTATATTTAAAAAAACCAAACAAACATCGGATATCACCTCTAAATTTTTTTTAAAAGAAGAAGAATAAGAATAATAATAATAATAATAAATAACATAACAAAACAATTAACAAAAACAAAAACAAAATAAATTCCGCACACCAAACAAATATACTTCCACTAACCTTGCCTTCACGTGTCACATCATTTTCAGTTCGTGGTTTTTTTCCTTTTTGGACTGCTGACTTACATCTTGGGATTGAGACGTGCACATTCCATTTCATTGCATACACACATACCCACTTCTAGGTACTTTTCTTTTTTCCTTCCTATTTTTTATTTTTCGCTACCCTAAAATTCACGATTAATTCTTAAAATGAATCCGAAACAGCATCATGGCACGCACGCTCGCACCAAACACACCTTTTTGTAATAACTTAAAATCAACCCACCGTTTACTTTGCACGCGCTACGTGCGCTTCAGAGGCACCTTAATTTTAAATAAAAATAAACCAACCGTCACAAAAATGCACGTGCTGAAAAAGAAGAACACTTTAGAAATATCAAATTTTTAATCAATGAATATGCATTTAGAGACCTGAGTCTGGGTATCAAAGTTCGGGATTCGTTAAAAGCATAGTTTCACATTAATAAATTGTAACTAACAATTTAAAAATGAACCGTCGTTTTCTTATTAAGGTTTACAACCTAATAAAATTTTAACAATTTTTAATAATTTCTGAAAATGAACTCTTCACTAAAATCATTCCCCTCACTGCACCTTTTTTCCTTTTCAATAAATACACTTCGTGGGATGGGCACATGCAGTCTTTCAAGTTGTCATTGCTTATGGAAGTTCTGATTATGTCCTGAGAAGATTATTGAGGTATTATGGTTTGATTGTATGATACGATTACGAGTGCGGTCTATAGTTTTCTTTTCTGCCTGATATGGGGTCTCGGGTGCATGTTTGTTGCATAGCATGAAGCTTTCGATCGCATATGTGTAGGGGTCATGCCGAATTTTTTCTAGGATGTGGATTATTTGGGGTGGTCAATTGGTTTGTCACGTCTGTGTGTGCTTATTCTAGTCGATTTCTTTTTTATAGAGATTCTATAGTTTTGCAGGCATTCACTGTGATTGTCTGTGTGTGTGCTGTGTGTGTATATTACATGTGAATGGCACCTCAAGCTCCTCCTCCTGTTCAGTATGTCCCATTGATCAGTAGGGATTATTCTTCCCTACTGACTTTTGAGCCTATTGCGAAAGCTAGCCTTGCATCTTTTATGGCTGCTCTACTCCCTTTGATTCCAGATGATCCAACCCTTTGTGATGAGTTTCTCACGTCATACAGTAAGAAATCAGGTTTGGTTCGTGGTACTTCTATGGTCCTGACACCTAGAGGATTAGGGAAGGCTTTGTCTCTTCCTTACAAAGGAGAACCCTTTGTCACAGCCAGAAAGTTATTCTCAAATGAAGAGATCCTCAAGCTGTTACAAAAGCAGACTAAAGAGGTCCTTGATGCCAAGAAGGTGATTAACACTTCAGGAGTGTCTTTCTCAATGATCACTGATCCTCTCTGGAAGCTAGTCTACCAATTTCTCCAGGACAGGTTCATGCCTGCCAAGACACCATCTCACTATTTGTCCAAGGAGCTCTTCACAGCCTCCAGGATGGTTTTAAAAGGGGTTGCCATTGACTGGAGTACTTACCTTCTTAAGAAGATGGACCTGCATTTTGTCAAGGTGACTAGAGGAAATGTGCCTAATGTAACCTAGTTCATATTTATATGTTTTCCTGACATATGCAGGCCTTAAGAAGGGTGTTTTACCTCCTCCACCATCTGATCTAGTCCCTTCCCCTCCACCTTTAGAAGATTCAGAACCCATTGACATAGAGGATAGTGACTCCCCTCCTCTGTTGGTCATTCAACGAAAGTGCTTGAAGCGCGTATCAGAGACAATTCCACCAGCCATTCCTTTAGTGTCAGTTCCTGCTACCTCTGGAAGTGACCTCCCTACCTACCTCACATTGCAATAACTTATTCAGGGCACATTAAGAGGGTTCTTTGGATATATTAGTTTCTTTGCTAAACAGCTTAGTGACAAGGGATGCCATTCCTTTCCTTTGTAACGACATCCAGAGTTCTATTGAACTCTCAGTGACAGCTTGTGTTCAACATTTATATGCTTCTTTCTATGAGGAATTGATGCAATCCAAAGATCATATGCATAAGGCAACCACAGAGTTAGCCTCTGCTAAAGATACTCTTTCCGATCTGTTTAAGCAGATAGAGCAGTAGACACAAATGATTGAGATCCAGAGAGAAGAAATATCTTCATTGAAAACTCAGTTAGCAGAAGCTCAGTCAGAGATCACTAGAGTTTTGGAAGAGAAGGAGAAAATGTCCAAAGAAGCTCAAGAGTTTAAGACTCTTTTGCATATGAAACTGTCAGCTTTGCAAACTGCTCACAATACAGTGGAATCCCAAGCTTCCCAAATTAAACAGTTGAAGGAGCACAGTCACAGTCCATCTCTCCAAGTCCCAGTGTCCCCATGATTCTTCTATATCTCAGCAGTAGGACTTGGCAGTTCTCCAGAGACAGGCCACATTATGTCCGTTGTTTCAAGCTAAAGTGGAAAGATTGCAGTCCAGGATGGATTTATTATGGTCTACATTTGAGCAATTTCAGGAGTATGTTCCTTCCGACCATTCCTTTTTTATCTACTATCAGCTGCAGAATTTGGCCTTCTATATTAAGCTCTCAACGATGGATCTACCTCTTCCAGAGGATGGTTGGAGTGGAGCCTAGTCTTCTGATTTGCTGACAAAAGTTATCTGTATGGTCTTTGAAGATTCTGTGATGATGGATACCATGCTGCTATCTTATATGTATCTACGAGGTGATTTGTTAATTCCAGATGATGTAGATCTTGCTTGGTATGTAGGGAATGTGGTCTTACAAGCTGCCTTCTATATCAATCATTTGGAGTTAAGGATAGATGACATGTTCTAGTGCTATTCTTCTAAAGTGGCTACTTGCCTTGACACTTTATGGCATTCAATGATTGATTCTGTAGTCCTTAACCAATGACAGAATATAGCCTCTACACATGTGCAGAATACTAACCAACTGAGGGTGGATCTTTTAGCTTATCTTTCCAAGAACCATCCATTTGATTCATCGTTCTTTGATGCATACCATCAATGATCTGTTTTAGGTCCCTCTACTCCTAGCTTATTGTATTGTCAACAAATGGCCCATCGCTATGATGCTTATTTTTCTCTTTATTAATCCAACTCAGCAGCCATCTTACCTCTCCTTTTCCAACCTCAGGGTTTTCCTCAAATTCCAATCTTTACATATTGTTCTTTCATTGAAGATCGAGTCTTTTCTCCTTCTCTACCTTGTCCTTCCCCATCTATCCATATACCTTCTACTTTTCTTGCTTATCAATTAACACATTTCCTAATTGATTTGCCTACATTTTCAGCTAATCCTTCTTTAGCTTATTCCTCATTTTATGATTTTTCCTACCCATCTCTTGATCCTCTTTTACTCATTCCTCTTCCATTTCCTACCACTTCTATTTCTCAACCCCCTCAATTGCTTAGTGAGTATGAAGGATTTGATCAGCAGATTCCAAGAAGAAGAGGATGGAGCTCAACTAATTCTCTCACGGGACCATAGATTAATTGGCCATTAATTCTAGGGGATTGGACAATTGCTAGTCAAGTGTACCAAAATTATCTCCATTTTTCCCAACAATATTCACAATCTCTAGATCCTTCAATGAGTTTGACAACCCATTTTGCTTGGTACCTAGCATATATGTGTTGAGATATTGAGCTCCACTCGTGATATGCCAGGGTGACCGTTGTGCATTTATGTCACTGACTTGTTAGTTGCAGATACGGTTGGTACACCGCCCATGAATAATAGCTAGATGACAGCTATCCTTATCTACTCTAGTTCGTGGCTCAGTTAGTATGCCACCTTAGTTAGTTGAGTTTGGTTTGAGACCCATATATAGGGTTCTTCTATTTCTTTGTATAAGAGTTCTTTTTGGCTTACACAACTAAGAAGAGGAAAACTGTTTTCAGCCTCCACCCTTGTGTGCATTCCCCCATTGTGCAAGCAAGAAAGCTACAAGCGAGACTCCTTCCTTCTCTCCCACAATCTTGACATGGTATCAGAGCCTTGGTCGTGGTAAGGAGCTCAAGAAAGCAAGCCAAGTTCACGGTGTTCTGGTAAGAGGAGCAGTGTTGCTTTCATTTTCTGTTTTGGGAGCAGATCTCTGCAGGTAGCACAGCCGGAAATTGCAAGAGTGCATTGTCTCAGGTTGAGACGCCCTTCGCGGTGAAGCAAGAGGGCAATATATGCTGCGGGATAGGGCTTTAGCCCTTGGTGACCCTGTTTTTTTTATTTGAGGCCATTTCGGGGCCTGTTTTGGAGGCGGAAGTTTTCTACACGCACTCAGGAAAAGGCCCAGTTTTATGCGGTGCAGTCACTGTTCTACAGGTCGGTGAAAAGTTACTGTAGAAATTGCATCGTATGCCTGTGCGCAGAGACATTGGGAGTTACAGAATCATCCTTGTTGCCTGTTAATGCAAAATCGTCACTAGGAAGTGACTGTGTGGTTAAATACCACTTTCGTCAGTTTTGCAGATTTGCCCTTGTGAGGCTGAAGCTGTGTTCTCTACAGTGACATAATTTTTTGCAATATTCTGTAATGGCGTCTGATTCTCTTTCACAGATTGTAACTGAAAAGCTTGACAAGAACAACTTCCAAGCATGGAAGTTTAGAATGACGAATTTCCTTATGGAAAAAGGATATTGGGAATTTGTTGCAGGAAATGAAGAAGAACCAGTTCTTTCTGATATTCCCAATCAATAGCCAATGCAGGCATTCAAAGCATGGCATGAGAGAGCCAGGAAAGTTATGTACTGGCTGTCTATCAGTATTTCAGACTCTATGATTGTGCATATTCAGGATGCAAGTACGCCAAAGGAGGCATGGGATACTTTGTCAAAAATGTATAGCACAAATATGCAAGCTAGGAAAATGCAGCTCAAGCAAGAGTTGCATAATGTGCAAAGAGAAAATATGAGCATCAATGACTACCACATGAAGGTGAAAAAGATTGCAGATGCACTTGCTTCCATTGGGTCGCTAGCGGAAGATGATGATTTAGTTTCTGTGACCGTGAATGGTCTAGGAAAGGATTATGCACAGTTCCGAACATCCATTTCCGTCCGTGAAAGATTTCCTGATTTAATGCAAGCAGTAATGTTGAATGCTACTACTGTGGTAAAATGGGTCATATGGCTAAAGATTGCTATAAAAAGCAAAATGACATCATGAATGGAAAACTACAACAAGGAAATTATGCATCTTCTAGTAGACAGGGTGATGACAGAAATGAGCATTTGTTTATGGTGCAACACATGAACAATTCTGTGACAAGTGCAGAAGAAAGCAACGAAGTGTGGTATGTTGACTCAGGTGCATCAAACCACATGACAGGTCATGCAGAATGGATGGAGGATGCAAGGAAAATGGAAAAACCAGGATTTGTGGAGACTGGTGATGATACTGCACATCCTATTGTGCAGATTGGAAAAATTCATTTGTCTATGCAGGATGGGAAAAAGAAATACATGTCCGATGTATTTCATGTCCCGAATATCACCAAGAATCTGGTTTCTGTTGGTCAAATGGTTGAGCAGGGCTTGCAGGTCAGATTTAATCCTCATGGATGCTTTGTTGAGGATATGAAAAATAAAGGTTGCTTGATATTAAAAAGAAAGAAGAAGGGCAGAATGTTTACATTGGATGCAGACATGCCTGAATTGAGTGCAGTAATGTTTGCACATGGGACCGGTGTTGTTACAGATATTGATATCTGGCATAAACACATTGGTCATGTCAATGTGCACCGACTTAAATCAATGCAGGCCCAAAATATTGTTGCAGGATTGCCTAAATTCAAGGTTGTAGAAATGCATAAGGTATGTGAAGCCTGCCAATTTGAAAAACAGGCAAGGAAACCATTTCCTAGACATGTTCAAGAGAGTAAGAAGCCATTGGAATTAATCCACTCTGATGTGTGGACTACTAAAGCTGCATCTCTTGGAGGCTGTCATTATTTTGTCACTTTTATTGATGACTATAGCAGAAAAGCTTGGGTGTATTTTATGAAAAAGAAAAGTGAAGTTTTTGGGCATTTCAAAACTCTTAAAGCTATAGTTGAAAAAGAAACAGGCCTGCAAATAAAATGCCTAAGGTCAGACGAAGGGGGAGAGTACCTCTCAAATGAGTTTGCAAGGTTCCTGCAGGAGCTTGGCATAAAGCAGCAATATTCATGCAGTCATATCCCACAACAAAATGGAATTGTAAAAAGGAAAAACAGGCATATTGGAGAGGTATCTCGTGCCATGCTCAACGAAAAAGACTTGCCAGATTTTTACTGGGCTGAAGCAGTTGCTACAGCAGTCTACATAATGAACAGGACTCCCACTGTAGCAATACATGGGATGACTCCAGAGGAGAGGTATACTGGTAGGAAACCAGATATTTCTCATTTGAAAATTTTTGGTTGCATTGCCTATGTTCATGTGCCAGATGAGTTGAGATCCAAGTTGGATCCAAAAGCTAAGAACTGCATCTTTATTGGTTACTCTCTACAGCAGAAAGGGTATAGATGCTATAACCCTTCTACTCGTAAGTTTACAGTGAGTAGAGATGTTGTTTTTTATGAGATGAGTAGCTGGTATAAACCAGTAAATGTGATTGATGATGTAGATGCACAAAGTGGTAATGCTGCACAGAATTCACAGCAGCAGTCATAAAATATTAGTGGACCTGGAGCGTCCTCTAGCAATGGTTCAAATTCTTCGCCATGGACAGGCAGATTGAGATCAGGAGAATCTTCTCAAAGCAATGTAGATAGTGGTATGCAGGTATCACAAAAAGGAAAAGAGAAGGTAGATCAGCCCATGTTTGATGTGAATGCAGGTCACTCTTATGTGGATGGTGAATCCAGTGGCTCAGAACAGAGCATTGATGATGAGTTGGGTATTCCTTCTATTGTTACACCTGGAGTAAGGAAGACCAGGGATGTTTTGAGAGCACCTGGGAGTGAACCTACTTTGCGCAGGTCTACCAGAGCTAGGTATCCCATGGATAGGCTGAAATATGATGGATTTACAGCCATTCACTATGCCTATATGGTCAAAGTTATACAGGAACCAGAACCCACTTCTTTTGAGCAAGCCATGGGAAAAGAAAAATGGGAGAAAGCCATGGATGAAGAAATGGATGCCTTGGAAGCAAATACTACATGGGAATTGGTACCTTTGCCTAAAGGTAAAAATGCAATTGGCTGTAAGTGGGTTTATAAGGTGAAGCACAATGCATATGGTTCTGTGAACAGATACAAGGCAAGATTAGTAGTCAAGGGGTATGCACAAACATATGGCATTGATTATGAAGAAACATTTAGTCCGGTTGCAAGGATGACAACCATAAGAGCAGTCATTGCTATGGCTGCATCAAAGGAATGGTCTTTACATCAGATGGATGTAAAGAATGCCTTCTTGCATGGTGATTTGCAAGAAGAGGTATATATGGAGCAGCCACCAGGTTATGTGCATGTTGTTCATCCTGAGTTTGTTTGCAAGTTGAAGAAAGCATTGTATGGCTTGAAGCAAGCACCTAGAGCATGGTCTGACAAGATAGAATAGTATCTTGTCACTATTGGCTTTCAGATTTCCAAGGCAGATTTCTCATTTTATGTGAGAAAAATGGAGAAAGGTATTATGCTACTTGTCATTTATGTTGATGATTTGATTATGACAGGTGACATTGATGAAGATATCCTTCATGTGAAAATGCTATTGAAGCAGAAGTTTGAGATGAAGGATTTGGGAGAGCTGCGTTACTTCTTGGGCATTGAGGTGATTAGATTACCAAGTGGGATACAGCTCTTGCAGAGGCAGTATGGATTGGACATGCTATCCAAATATGGGATGACAGGCTGTAAGCCTATTTCAGTTCCTTTGGAGCAGAATGTGAAGCTGAGCGCAGATGCAGGTGAGCTTCTGGAAGACCCTACTATGTACAGACGCATAGTAGGAAGTTTGATTTATATGACTATTACTAGGCCAAATTTGAGCTATGTTGTTGGATTGGTAAGTCAGTTTATAAAGGCTCCAAGGAAACCGCATTTGGATGCGGCTAGACGCATAGTTAGGTATGTGAAGTCTACATTGTAGTATGGACTATTTTATGAGACTGGGGTTCAGATACAGCTGCATGGATACACTAATGCTGATTGGGCTGGTAGTATTTTTGATAGACGATCTACCAGTGGATATATGTTCTCTTTTGGGAGTGCTACAGTCACTTGGAGCAGCAAGAAACAGCCTACAGTTGCCTTGTCGAGCACAGAGGCCGAGTACAGGGGTGCAGCAATGGCTGCATGTGAGGTAGCTTGGTTGCATAAGCTACTTTATGATATGCATTAGCCTACAGATGGGCCAGTTGTCATTTATTGTGACAACATGAGCAGTATACACTTGGCAAATAACCCAGTCTATCATGCTAGAACAAAGCACATTGAGGTGCATTATCACTATGTGCGGGAGAGGGTTTTACTAGGTCTTATTGATCTAGTTTATGTCAGCACAGAGGATCAGGTAGCTGACATATTTACGAAGGCATTGGGTGCAGAGAAGCTGCGCAAGTTCAGAGACCTGCTTGGTGTGCAGGAATTGGGATTGAGCTCGAGGGGGAGTGTTGAGATATCGAGCTCCACTCTGATATGCTAGGATGACCGTTGTGCATTTATGTCACTGACTTGTTAGTTGCAGATGCGGTTGGTACAGTGCCCATGAATAATAGCTAGATGACAGCTATCCTTATCTACTCTAGTTCGTGGCTCAGTTAGTATGCCACCTTAGTTATTTGAGTTTGGTTTGAGACCCATATATAGGGTTCTTCTATTTCTTTGTATGAGAGTTCTTTTTGGCTTACACAACTAAGAAGAGGAAAACTGTTTTCAGCCTCCACCCTTGTGTGCATTCCCCCATTGTGCAAGCAAGAAAGCTACAAGCGAGACTCCTTCCTTCTCTCCCACAATCTTGACAATATGCATAGGCATTCCTATAATGATCAAAAGGCCATTCCTAAGCTTTGTATGAATGTCAATGTGAACATTGATTTCCAACAATTGGATGTTCTATAGTTTCATGCCCTTTGTTTACCTAGCAAATACCCTGTTTTGCTAGAACGGATGTGCTACCTTCAATTCTTTCAGAATCCTCCAAAATCTTTTGTAGATGAATCTTTATCCATGGATCGCTTTCATAATCATCAAGTCTTCAAGAGGGATCATCTTTACTAATACCCCTGAATGTATCTTCTATACTTTTTAATTATATATTTTTTGGAGGTGCCATTCAGATGGTTGTTTTGTGTTTGTGCTGTATTAATTTTTATGTGATGAGTTCGTGCTGGTTGAATAATTTGTTCAAAAGCTCTCTTTTCGACTATTGATGGTGATGGTGAATGGCAAGCCTACGATGCAAAGCTGAGGAACCTCTTATACCATTTACGAATTTGTCATGACTTTTTATTGTTTATAAGATGTGTTAATGCATAACGATATTTTCCTTTAGTTGTATTCTTTTTTAGATACAGGTGACAAAGTTGGGGTCGTATTTGGGTGATTATTGAAGATACTCAAGAGGATCAAATTGAGCTCTTTACTGAACTTACATTCTTCTTTTCCTTAGGTCGCGAGGACGCTTCCTTTCTAAGTGTGGGTATATGTTGAGAGTAGAAACATACTGAATTTTTGACTGGTTTTTGTTGTTTTTGAGGTCTGAATGGTTGATTTTTTATGGATTTTAAGTGATGTATGGTTATTTTTGGAAGTGTTTGAGAGTATTTTGGATGATATTGGTTATATTTTGGAAGCTCATGATGATTCTTAGTGGAAATATAAAGTTATGTGATGTTCTGATAGGTTCTGTTGAGGTTTTGATTGGTTCTGATACCTTCTGTATAGCTTTTGTTTTGTTCTGTATGAAGCATGGATTGTTGATTTATGAAGGTTGAGGTCTTTTGAAAGCTCATTAAATAGTTTTTGATAGTTTGTAATGGATTTGGTATGAGTTATGAGGTTCTGTTGTTCTTTGATGACCTTCTGTAACCTTCTGGAGCCTCTGTCTTTGTTCTGTCTCTGCTCTATTCCTATTCTATTCTGTTCTATAGATCTTCTGTAAGTGTTCTATAGAATGTATGTGTGACTTTGGGAAAGTTTTCTAACTTTTGGAAAGGATGAATCTAAGTTCAAAAGAGCTAAAACAAATGGAAGAAGCAGTTGTTGAAGACTGAAGAGAAGGCTGAAGTGACAGTGACAGTAGTGAGCTATGAAGAGACACTGTAATGGCTCTAGTGCCCTTTCATACCTCCCATACCTCTTGGGAGGTGCATCCATGACCTAAGAAGGATCATTAAGTACCATTCTTGAGTATTGTAGTGAGGAGATGATGTACTATTGAGATATATATATATATATATAAAACCAATTCTATCAAAACAATGTATCTTTCTATGAGAGATTGAGAGAGAAAACTACGAAGACATTGAAGATGAATACTATGTGATTGATTTCCATTCAAAAGTGGTGTATTCTTTTATGTTCCTTGTTCTATTGATGGATGCTATGAATATGTTGAAGATTATGGTTGATTCCATCAAATCCGTGGGAGATATCTACTATGATGCTGCGTGAAGATTTGTTGTTTTCCTTGTTTTGGTTATCAAAAGAATGAAATAAAATCTTGTTGATGTTACATAAATTTTCTTGCAGTAGAATCCCCTTTTCCTTGGTGTTCCTCTTGGGGCTCCACCGCTAGTCAAGTGATTCTAGGTAGAGGTGTCAATCGTGTCATAGTGGATGCTTACCCTGAGTCTCCTTAGAGTGAGAGAGCTCATTTATCCTCTACTGAACTAGAAACAGTAGATGATCCATCTGGTAGTGAGACGTCATCGAGCGATGGATCTAAAGAAGGGTCCACTACAGAGGACATTTATCAGATAACATTGAATGAGCTGATAGAGCCCCAAGATCGAACAAGAGATGCAGACGTTATTGAGTTGGACCTTGGTACGCCAAATGATTCATGGCCAATCAAATTAGGTTCCATGCTCAGTTCAGAAGAGAGAGAGGACTATTTGTCCTTAATTCGAGAGTTTCGCAACATCTTTGCTTGGAGCTATGACAAACTTAGGGGTATTTCCCCTAGTCTGGATGTGCATACTATTCCTGTAAAGGAAGGTACCCGTCCTGTATATCAAAAAGTAAGGCCTATGCCTTTTGAACTAGCACCAATAGATGTGATTGAGTGGCCCTTGGCACATGTGGCCCATTTCTACTAGTGTACGATAAGGGAGGGGCTGTTTGAGGAGCTACAAAAGTTGTGGAAAGTGGGTTTGATCTTCCCTATTCAGCATACTGAATGGTATTCACCAGTTGTGATAAGAAAGAATAATAATAATCAAATCCGAATTTGTGTAGACTTTAGAGATCTGAATAAGCAAACTATTAAAGACTACTACCCATTGCCATTTATTGACCAAATTTTGGATCAATTAGCGGATAGGGAAATATATTCATTCATTGATTGCTTTGTAGGGTATAACCAAATGGCGATTGCTAAGCAAGACAAGCTGAAAACGACATTTATTACTGTCTTCGGTACCTTTGCGTACCATGTGATGGAATTTGCTTCATATAATGCACCTGGTTCGTGGCAAAGAACAGCCAAAAAGACCTTTGGTGACATCTCCCCAAAGGAGTTGAAAGTATTCGTTGATGACCTAGGGGCAGCCACCACAAGAGAAAGGCAATTGATCATCTTACGGAAGTGTTTCGAGCATTGCAGACAATTTTGCATAGCTCTTAACCAATGAAAGTGTGTCTATGGAGTGCCTTATGAGCTATTTTTAGGTCATGTGGTCAACTCAGTAGGAATTATGATTGACCCTAAAAAATCAAGGTCATAGTCACCATGAGTCCGCCGCGTACTCCAAGGGAGGTACATAGCTTTTTGTCATTGGTAGGGTATTATCAGAGGTTTATGGCAGAAAGAACATTGCCACTAATGAACCTATTTTCCTTTAACTGTTAGTTTGCATGGAGTGATGCTTGCAAAGTATCTTTTGACGATGTGAAGCAGGAGCTTGCCAAAGCACCTGTTTTAAAAGCACCTAAAAGGGGTGAAATGTTTTATATATTTTTAACAGCAACAATGTATAGTATGAGCTACTGTTTGGCCCAAATTTGGTAGGAAAAATGGTACCATCTGATTACTTTTGCTAGTCGAAAGTTGGGCATATCGGAAATTAACTATACCTATATGGATAAGTTGTGCCTTGAGATGGTATTTGCGACCAAAAAGTTCATGCACTACATTCTTTATGAGAAGGTGGTTTTTTATACGAAGGCAAAAGGGCTTCTATTGTTACTGAACAAGTTACAGCCACCTGATTGTTTAGCAAAGTGGTTAATCACTTTTGCAGGAGTTTGATTACAAGATTAAGAGCAAGCCATCGAAGCTACAAGGCATTGTAGAATGTCTTCTGGATTTCAGAGAGCCAAAAGAGGTCTTGGCTGAAGGTAGTGACATGGAAACATTGTTTAAGATTGATACGATGTCTATTCCCTCCTGGTATGCTGCTATAATGCAGTATCTATCTACAGGAGAGATTGGAGCTACTCTATCAAAATTAGAGGAGAGGAAAATTAAACAATAAGCATTGAAATTTTCCTTGATCGCAGGAACACTATATCAACAGGGTGTTGATGATATCTATTGCCGATGTGTGATGCTTGACAAGGATCCTATCCTGGAGGAGTGCCATGACTCTACTTGTGGGGGGCACTTTGGTGGGCGATCGACGGCATAAAAGGCTTTAAGAGCTGGATATTGGTGGCCCTCCATCTTCCAGGATTCATTTGAGTATGTTAAGAGTTGTGATACATGTCAAAGACATGACAGTAGAGAGAATAGGAAACGCCCACTTACCCGGATTATGGCTACCCTTCCATTTGAGAAGTGGGGCATCGACTTTGTGGGTCCTATTACCCTGTCGTCTACTACTCAGAAGAGATACATTATAGTAGCCACTGACTACTTTACAAAGTGGTCAGAAGCATGGCCAATGAGGCAGGACAATGCAAAAGAGACTTCCAGTTTTCTAATTGAGCAGATCATCTACCGTTTTGGTTTGCCAAAGGAAATGGTATTTGACCATGGAACTCACTTCCTAAACAAGGTGATTAAAAGCCTGACTGAAGCATGGAAAATTAAGCATAACAAGACGACCCCCTATAATCCGCAAGCAAATGGGCAAGTTGAAAGTACCACTAAGCAGCTTGTGGGTATCCTATCAAAAATAGTGTCTAAAAAGAAACAAGACTGGGATACAAAATTATATGTGGCGGTGTGGGTGTATAACACAACGTTTAAATGAGCCACTAGCCACACCTCATTTAAATTAGTTTATGGGGAGGAGTGTGTCTTGCCTTTAGAAATTGAGTTGCCGACCCTTAGATTCGCAATCAATTATTCTTTGGGTGATGAGGATGCCCTATTCTGGCATTTTACGACTATAGCCCACTTAGATGAGCTCAAATTGCAGAGTTCGTTGCACCAGAAAGTGGCTAAGCGTCAAACGAAGTGGTTGCATGATCTAAAAGCGAAGAAATATACCTTTAAGAAAGGACAACTAGTTCTATATTATGATGTCGTAGGGAGCTATTTCCAGGGAAGCTAGAACCTAGATGGGATGGCCCTTACAAGGTAGTTAGGATAGGAAAAAATAAGTCCATGGCTTTACTAGTTGATCTATAGGGAGTTGAATTTAAAAATAAGGTTAATCTGAATAAGATTAAACCTTGTTATTTTTGAGTATGCTAACATGCTAAATGCATTGCAGGTCCATGCTGGGGTTGATTTGAGACCTGCAAAAGAGCTTAAATTGGTTGATGGGGCACTTAATCCCTTATTTGGAGCAACCATATCTAGAGCAAAGATATCATCAAGGGAAGCTTATCTAGTGGAGCAAAGGATATAAAGTGATTGAGCAAGAAGATGGTATCTTTGTGTGGGAGATCAAATTTTTCTGCCATCACTGCTTACAAATTTTGACAACCATGCCTATTGAGTTTAATGAAGAAGGTGGGATGGAGCCGTCAGTTCATCCTCTAAATATGTTGAATTTTGACTATCATAATTATGAATAGGGGAGTTCTTGATGGTTGAATGTGTAAACCCATTGTGGATGTATACGTTATACTTTGATGGAGTGTCCAGGGACCCTAATAAAAAGGGAGTGTTGGAATCATTATCTAACTTCCCCGACGTAGAGTCACAATGAAATTAGCTGTTTATCTCGGGGTATGATTCACTAACAACATGGCGGAGTATAAAGCCTTGATTATGGGACTGAAAATTGCCAAGAAAGTTGGTATTCGACGGTTGTTAGTAAAAGGGGATTCCTAGCTGATCTTAAATCAACTAAATGAGACATACACAGTTTGGAATCCCATCCTTCACATGTATCATCGAACTGCTATAACCCTACTTGATGAATTTGAGAGCGTATCTCTTTAGTTAATTCCATGTTCTTGGAATCTATTTGTGGATTAATTAGTCAATTTTGCTTATGAAAAAGACCTCTTCTTCAACTGTGGTCCTAGTCTGGGTGTTGTTATTGATTATGAGATGAGACCTGGTTGCTTGTGGGGAATTTTATCATACCACGTGTTATATGGTAGGCGATGGTTGATATGGGTAATGCGAAGAGTGGCCAAGGCCCATCTACCACTATTATCTTGGACCCATAGGTTAATTCGATGACATGTTATGCGTACACCTCTTGTTATATATGCAGGAGGGATGGGTACTTGATGAATTTGAGAGCATATCTCTTTAGCTGATTCCACGTTCTTGGAATCTATTTGTGGATTCATTAGTCAATTTTGCTTATGAAGAAGACCTCTTCTTCAATTGTGGTCCTAGTCTGGGTGTTGTTATTGATGATGAGATGAGACCTGGTTGCTTGTGGGGAATTTTATCAAACCACGCGTTATATGGCAGGCGATGGTTGATATGGGTAATGTGAAGAGTGGCCAAGACCCATCTACCACTATTATCTTGGATCCATAGGTTAATTCGATGACATGTTATGAGTACACCTCTTGTTATATATGCAAGAGGGATGGGTTACAACTTGATGCATTTAGTTTAGGGTTGAGAGCCCTATTTTCCCCCTTTGAATGGAGCATCTTTTCGTATATCTGTCTTATTCCAAGGAGGGATGCGTAGGTGTTGTTCTGTTTGATTTCATTAGGCCAAGAGGGCCAATTGCTTTAAGATTTTAATGTTTGATTTTATTAGGCCAAGAGGGCCAGCTAGTTTTGTAGTGTCATGATTGATTTCTTTAGGCCAAGAGGGCCAGTTAGTTTGCAGTAAAATGTGCTATTTCTTTAGGCCAAGAGGGCCATATGTCTATTTGGTGCGGGTACGTTTAATGGTTTTTTGTTTTAGTAATTGCACCATACAAGTTGACAAAGTCATTGGAGGGAGCCTTTGCTGCTGCGAAGGAGCTTCTTGTGGGCATTCCAAGTGGTTTCGTCCTCTTCCCGAGTTTTTTTCCCTTAAGCACTTAACAATATATGTGTATGTAAGGGTTTCTCTCTTTTTGTTTAGTGAGGACCGGCAATCAAGGCATGAAGTCCCAGGTTTAGATTAGGCATGTCTAGGGGAGGTCTGAGTAGTGATTGCCTCCTGCAAAGGCATTGTTCGACACTGAAAGACCTATTTTAGAAGGCAATCCTAGTGACCTTGTTTTGCTAACCTGCTAGGCGGCCGTTCTAGGAGTTTTTGTTAGCTATGAGACAGTCAGAAAATCCTGCCAAATAAAATGATGATACAAAGGGAAAAGCCCTAAATATCTGCAAGAAAATATATGAATATCCAGAGGTGTGTAAAAATGGGTTTTAACCCCTCTAAAAATAGAAAAGGAAAGAAAGAAAGGTCCTTGAGCAGTTGTACATCGCCTTGCGAAGGCCTGGTAGGTTCCTGGGGGCAAGACAAGACCCGGGGCCGATGCCTTGTCTTCTTGGGGGTGGCATCTAGCTGAAAAGCAAAGACAATAAGGAAGGTTGTAGCAAAAATAAAAGTGAGAGTTAGAAAAGGATTAAGTGTCACCTTGCGAGGGATTGGTAGGTTCTTGGGTACTGAGACAGGACCTAAGGCCAATGCCATGTTCTCCTTAGGTTACTACTCTAAGCTCCCTCCTTTTTACACGCCCGAGTGTGGCAAATAAAGCCTTAAAAGGCCAATGTGCTAAAAGAGAATATTTCTTGCTCAGGCTATAGGAGTCCTCGCCTAGTAGGAGCTCCTAGTTGAGTTGTCCTCAGTTGGAAGGTAGTTCAGACCACCACTTAGGATGACCTCTTTGATAGTTTTTTTTAGCTTGGATGTGTTGGAACATTTGGTTAGTGACTAGATTTAGCCTTTTCTATCAGATTATGCTAGGCCTACTCGTGGATTTCATGCCTTGGTTTTGATAGGGGGTAGGGTGAGAGCTGTGATGTGTTTTGTTGTGTATTTTCCCTATCAGCTTGATGCTCTTTGTGGTTGTGTTTATGTACAACTCTGTTTGTGGGATTTGACGGGTTAAGTTGCCCTATCCCATGGTCGCCAATGAGCAGGGGATTTTGCCCAGGAAACATGCTCAAAAATTGCTAAAAAATCTAAATTTCAAGGAAAAAACAGACTTCGTCGAAGGCAGCATAGGCAATCGAGTCGATTTTAAGTAGCAAGTAGCCGATGGGCTCCAAAAGTGCTTTAAAGTCCCACCGACGAGCAACGGTTGGGAAATTTTCATAATTTCTCGGGATGCCAAATTGGATCCCTGGAAGTGCCAGGCAGTGCAGGATCTCGAGACAGACGTGTAGGATTTTTTAGACCCTCGAATTGGACGTCGGACAGGACAAAAACTAGGAAAATGACCAAATTGGTGTGAAGGGGTGGCCCCAAAGCAAGAATTGAAAGGGGATGACCCTTGGGGCCACCCCAAAATCTATTTTGTGGGGGGGGATTGTTTTTTTCTGTGTGACAAGAAAACGGCACCATACTCCTTTCCTCCATGAAAAAATTGAGATGGGGGGACTAAAGAACAACTGCCCCCAGCAATTGCAGCAATGATCTTATGTCTTTCTTCTCCCTCCATCGCCACTCTTCACTCCTCTAATGGCTGCCTGGATGAAGAGATCCTATTCTAGTATTTCTCTCTCCTCCCTCTCTCTTCCCTCTATGGGTTGTTCATGCATAGTATCTTGAAGGAAGGATCAGGAAGGAGATTGAAGCAAATGATGACGGAGATTAATGGAGATGCTGAAGATTGATGTGCAACATGGAATTGAGAGCAATGGGGGCTCCGTCCGCTGGTCACGCAGTCATTTGATGCTTCTCCGATTTCGTAGAAACACAGTATGACTATTTTTTATGAAGGAAATGAAGATTTTTTTAATATTGTATGATGGAAATGATGTTCTCATGCGATGAAAAATTGTTTGAGTGCTGGTTGCATCATGTTTAATTGTTGTCTATCATAAAATTTTGATTTCATAATGATTTACATGCAATATTGAAATCCGGCAAAACCCAAAATGCGGGTTTTAAGGGTAAAATGATGGTTTTGTTGTTTTGGGTGCAAAGGGGACTCATCCAAACCAAAAGAGGGGAACACAAAGGCATCAACCACGGATGCAAAATCTCCCACACGAACAAGCCTAGTAGACAAAAGCATGACATATCCAACCACTATAGCTCGCAGCCATAAAAGCATAAGCATGCCTTGGAGTATACATAACTTTGCAGTGTCTCATACCATATACTGACATACATGTCCAGCCAAGAATGACAGGTGGCAAATAAACCTACAAGAATCAAGCTCCAATAAAAGCCCAAATATCTGTGTAAAAGTATCCAGGTAAGAGGCTCTGTAAAATACATAGCAGTAGACCATGTGCATACATGGGTGGCCATAAAGATCAATTGCTCCCTGACATACACGGGCAATAGCAGCCCAAATAGCATAGACGCCATACAACAGAGAAGCAGGACGGCCATAACTATAAATCCCAAGCACTATCCAAGTCCATTGATCAATAAGTATCCCGCATATCAAATGAAAACGAGCAATCACAGCTCAATAGGCAACTGCCAAAACAAGGGAGCAGCTCATTGCTCAATACCTGTAAGTGCATCCAAGTAATAGCCAAGATCCATAATCAGAGCATCAAATCCCATATAGCATCCAAGATCGTAATGGAAAAAGCCAAGTCGTAAAACAGAAAAAGCCAAGTCAATGTCCAACTATGCAAGGGAATACTCAAATGAATGTCGAGACGAGCTCAAACAACTACCATCCACAGCCAAAGCATAAAGCATTCACCAAGACATCATAACCTGCACTGGGTAGCCTAGGCATAAACCATGTCATAGATGAAATGCCAGCTGCAAAGAAGTGACAGTCAAACCCAAATCGAGCTCTAATCTCAGTTCAAAAGCATTGGGGAGCATAAACAATACATGTGGCATAGTCCAAATACATCATGACATCATACTGAGTATCCGGGAGCACCCCGTGACCAATAGGCATAACCTAACTATAGCATAAATAGCTTCAAACTTGAAGTTTTCAGTAGTAAATGACAGTCCAAAACTGAGTAAAATAATGCTCAAACCAAGATCAAATCAAGTGCCAACTCATAGGCATACATTCCATGACATGTAGACACCAACCGGGCATAATCGGGCATCAAATGACCATGTAGCATGAGCATAAAATGTAACGACAGGGGGCTGCCCTGTTTTGGGCTACTTGTGGACTATGTAAAACAGTCAATGGCTGAGAAAGATCAGCTCATATACCATCTCACATGATAGGCATACATTCCCACATCATTCGGGGAGCATTCAGGATCAACCGGGTGACCAATGTCAATGCCAATGTAGCCCAAACATAAAATGCTAATGTAGCACTGCTATAAATTGTCTGTGAACAGTCCTGGACTGAAGCAAATCAGCCCACAAATCAATGCCAAGTCAAATGCCGAGTGTCCGGGTTAAATGCCAAGTGTCGGGGGGTTCAATGGACCAAGATCAAGTGCCAATGAGTAGCCAACTGGGTGGGGGAGCTGGAGAATGATCATGTGTTGTCTAGGGCCTGCCAAAAAATGGCACAAACTCTCCTGAAGGGGGCTGATCACGTTTTTTATGAAGGGGGGGCTCAATAGGTGCCAATGAAGGCCCAAACAAAGCCTCAACAAGCCAAGCAAGGTGGGAAGCTTCAAGCTTCAAGGGGGAAGCTCATCAATGGCTGCCCCAACCTGTAAACCCTAATGTACCTGTGTGGACTGAAGAATGAGAGAGAATAAGATATCATGCCTCGTGTAGATGCCGGGAAGAGCTCGTGAAGGAGTGACTCTGATACCATTTGAAAGGGATGTAGGAGACGCGGGAGAGAAGAGTGATGGGACCTCAAATGGGCCGGCACTGGTTATGGCACTAGCCGGACCTCATGCTCATAACAGACGAACACACCCACACGGCCTCGCGGGCCAGGAGTGTTTATGTGCTGCTAAAGGACGAACTGTCCTAAAACCTAATCTATGCGTTTATAGTTTTGTAGTCCAACGTTTCCCTTTCTATAAACTCCACAGAGGGAGGACCCTTACACATTGGCAATAAATACCACGATAATCACATACATGGGAGGCAACCTCTTGGTGGAATCACCGCGGCCTCACTGCAGCTCTCCTACATCGCAGGGATTGGCCCCTTGATGCGTTGCTCAATATATAGAACAAACGAACAAACTCCACTCTTTCATTTTAAAAGTCTTCCAGGAGATACCATGTGTCCTCACTAGATAATTTCCCAAGAAACGAACGTCTATCCTACGGCTTAGGTTGCCTTTCCACACTCAAGTGTGGGTCATCATAATCGAAGACAGGTGCTATGCATCCAGGTTTTTGTATCCTGATACCATGATCGACATGCACATGCAAAAGTGGATGATCCGAAAGTGCTCAATCATAATTTTAAATCAGAAACACGTGGTGCACAACCAGGCTTTGTAATGCATTTACTAACCCGTTGCGGCGATGTAAGGATAGCACCGAGACAACATTCATGCTCCTATCCTCTCAATTAACATACCACAAACTCTATGTCATGATATGCATCAAAAAATCAGCAATAATCAGCATGCAAATCACACCATTCAAACATCCCAACCCCCTACGTTTAGGTATTGCTTTCGTTGCATAGGTGTAGAGGTTCATTTTGTCATGTTTTGATGTATAAAAAGTAATAAATCACAAACTTTGATAAGGAGATAGGGAAAACTGAGGTCAAACCTCATGCTTTGTCACTACCATACATCCACAAACAATCATTATATTTTTCCCTATTTTTGTGAGGCGTTTTTCTATTTTTTCACTTATTTTTCCCATTTTCTTGATTTATTTGGCAATAAAATAGGCTATTTTCTGATTTTTCTTGTTCCAATCACTTCAGCATACTAACATTCAATTTATCTTCCATTTTCCTCCCATGGGAACACATCTCACCCACTCGAAACGGAAAAACTACCATTTTACCGCTTAAAAACCGTATTTTGGGTTTTCGAGAATTAAATAGCACATGTAAATCATTGCAAAATCAAAAAAAAATTATACACAACAATTGATCATGGTGCAACCAGCACTCAAACAAATTTTCATCCAATAAAAACATCATTACCATCATAAACTATCAAAAATCCTTCATTTTTCTTCATAAAAATGGTCATACCGTGTTTTTATGAGACCCGAGACGCCTTAAATTACTGCATATCCAGCAGACGGAGCCTCCATTGCTCTCAATCCAATGCTGCACTTTGATCTTCAGCATCTCCATCAATCTCCATCACCATTTCCTTCAATCTCCCTCCCCGGTTCCTCCTTCAAGATGGTGCACATGAACAACCCATAGAGAAGAGAGAGAGGGAGGAGAGAGAAAGACTAGATTCTGATTTTTCTTGTTCCAATCACTTCAGCATACTAACATTCAATTTATCTTCCATTTTCCTCCCATGGGAACACATCTCACCCACTCGAAACGGAAAAACTACCATTTTACCGCTTAAAACCCGTATTTTGGGTTTTCGAGAATTAAATAGCACATGTAAATCATTGCAAAATCAAAAAAAATTTATACACAACAATTGATCATGGTGCAACCAGCACTCAAACAAATTTTCATCCAATAAAAACATCATTACCATCATAAACTATCAAAAATCCTTCATTTTTCTTCATAAAAATGGTCATACCGTGTTTTTATGAGACCCGAGACGCCTTAAATTACTGCATATCTAGCAGACGGAGCCTCCATTGCTCTCAATCCAATGCTGCACTTTGATCTTCAGCATCTCCATCAATCTCCATCACCATTTCCTTCAATCTCCCTCCCCGGTTCCTCCTTCAAGATGGTGCACATGAACAACCCATAGAGAAGAGAGAGAGGGAGGAGAGAGAAAGACTAGATTCTGATCTCTTCATCCAGACAGCCATATCTCGCGCGAAGACCGGCGATAGATTCAGGCAAGAGGGAGAAGTTGAGGCCCAATCTCTGTTGCATAGGTTCTTTGTAGCCCACAATCATGATTTTGGAGGGGGGCGGGGGGGGAGGGGGGGGGGGGGGGGGGGGGGGGGGGGGGGGGGGGCGGGGGGCGCGTAAAGTCCCAAAGGGCACCCCCCCTTTGGTCCACCTTTTCAAATCTTGCCAATTTTTGGCCTCTTCCGCGTCCGGGCTCTGTTTCAGCCTCTGAAAAATCCTGCGCATCCGTCTCGTCATCCCGCACTGGCTAGCAGCTTCTGGCATCTCGCACTGCAGTCGGAAAAATTATCAAAAATCCACAAGTTTCGCTTGGGCGCCTTTTAAAAGCCGTCTTTCACTTGGTGCTTAAAATCGTCCTAGCTGCAACCGCCACCTTCGATGTCGAATATTTTTCCCCTAAATTTCGGATTTTTTGGCAAATTTTAGGCACATCCCGGGCTCAAAACTCCACTCTCAAAGAGCACACACAATGTAGGTTATGTCAACAATGTTATGACAGCCTTATTGCACTTTCATATATATATATATGAATAAAGAATATGGCCGGTCACTGTACACGGGCAGGCCCAAGGGCCTTTTACCCCAATAATTGAAAGAATAAAGAATGAAGTGACAATGATGAGCTCCCACCACCTACAGTGTACAGGTGTGCGTACTATGAGTGTAGTAATACACAAGTGGCTAGGCACATGTGCCTTTATCGCCAACAAGAAGAAGAGAGGAAGGTAGAAGTGGGGAAAGAAGGAGAAGAGGAGAGAAAGAAGAAGAAAAGCAAGAAAGAGAAAAAGTAGGAGGGGGAGAGCCAGTAGAAGAGGAAGAAAGAAGGAGACAAAGAAGATAAGAAGAAGAGAGAGGAAGAGGAAAAGAGAGGAGAAGGACAAGAAGAGAGGATAAGTGAGGAAGCATGGGAGCCATCATCACGAGATCATCGATATTGCATGAAAAAATACCACCCATTTTGCAAAAACTCTATATGCACCCCTCCAATCTCCAGCACATGTTGGACAACCTCATCTTCCTTCACAAGGTCCCGATCTTATAAAGGCCCTACCTAACCACTTGAGACTTGTAGCTACACCCTTTAAGTTGGACAAAGTTGGGAGCTTACTGCACAGGAGGATCCACATCCATGATGGCCCCGAAGAAGTGAAGCTCAAGACTAGAGCCATGAATGTTTAACACAAAAAGATATAAATATAGCAAAGTTTATTTCAACCTATAAGTAAGTATTTCGTAGCTTTAAGAATAAATTTTGACATAAAGGGATGAAGTGATGAAATATGAATGATTAATTTACATCACTGATTTAAGAAAAAGGGAAACATTGAAAAAAATCTAAACAATAGAGTTTTCTATCTTTCCTAAATAATTAGATTAGGGTAGTAAAAAATGATGCAAAAATTAAGAAAATTTTGAAAGGTAGTTGAATTTAAACAAAGTGCATTGAGAAATAGGTAAGGCACACAATTTTAGAAAAAAAAATTAAAATTTTATATAAAATCTATTTTTCTTACAAGGAATAAATGCATGAATAAATGCATCAAAAATATTTAAGGTACCTTAAATCATGTAGAGATAGAAAAGAGAGGTTAATCTAACTAAAAGAAATTCATTATTTGCTACAGAAATAAGTTAAATGTATAGAAAATCCATTTCTTTGATAGAATATGTTGTGCATGTTATTAAAATTGTCAAATAACATAAAATTTTTGAGAGATAATTTGATATATGTATTTAATTCGTGGAGCGACCTTAGGATAACTAGGATAGATTCACATAAACCCACGTAGATAAGGAGGTATGATCCTTATTTGAAGAACCAAGTACAAGAGCCTATCTCCCAAAATATTAGGAACCTAAACTTTTAGGAAACATGGTACACTTTGATGAATTATCTAGCAATGATCTCAAAGAAAGATTGCGCTAGAAACACTCCAAAGTTTGAATTAGCTTTTATAAGCTAAGCCAAAACTTAGTTGTTATATAAACACATAGAAAATCAACCCCTTAGCCAAGGCTTGTAAAGAACTTAAATAAAAAGAGGTTGCCAATCAAAGACCTAAATAAAATTAGATAAGGTGGTTATCACCAAGGAAAAATTTGTAGGGATTACTAGCTAGAGGCTTCAAAAAAATCTTGGGAAGGTCCATGGGGATGGGAAACCAAGTTGGAAGATCGAAGGATTTCCTACTAGGTTAAATCCTACTTTTGATTGCCATCCTATTTTTGGTTTCAATAGTGCTTGCAAGAGATACTTGATGCACTTGGAAAGATATGATGTACAATTTAGGATCCTAATTGAATCTAAATTACAAGTGGATAAAAGAGTCATAGTAGACCTCCCCCAAGGCTAATTGTGGAATCCTACATTAAGGAGATTGGTTTTTTATCACCTAATAGAGCTTGGACTGGTTCCGATGGTAAGAGGTTGCTCCATAGGGAACCTTCGGGTAGGAGGAGGTGAGGGTGCTAGGGAAGCTTTGCCTAGTAAACCCCTTAGGCTCCAAGGAACCACCCAACCTTTGCATGACTCAAGATAGGAATTTCATAAGACCCCTGTCACTAGTTAATGGTAGAATCTTAGTGGAAATAAAACCTTGAGGTTGATCTTTTGAATGGGAAAAAGGTGGATTTATAAAAGATAAATAAAAGCTATTTTCAAATGACTATTTTCTTTTGATTGAGTGTCATGATTGTAATTTATGTGAAAGAATCCTATGCTCTACAGGTTAATTAAAGAATTTGGTTTTATATAATCCAATATAAGCATGTTACATAATGAGTTTGACTAATCAAGAAAATTGGGACGACGAGATTCCGAATGAATCTATCCTAAGGAAATCAGTGAGCCAAGAGCTTCTCCACAATTTTATACGTGCATTAGAAGAAACATTGACCAAGTAGAGATTAGCTAGAATCTTGATTGCATGTTGTTTTAGAGGACTAGAGTGAGACTATACTCTACAAGTAGAGGGATCGATGTACCTATACTCCCTCTCATTTCTCACTCTATTTGAACCAAGTGTGACATGCAGATGCTCGAAGACCAATGCTAGATAAAAAACTGATTGTGACCTTAGCTTATTTTAGAGCTCAAAATTTAGGTCAATCCTTATGGATATAGTTGAAACCTTCATGCAAAATGGACTTGAGAGAGCCTAAGCAGCAAACCTTGCATTATTCTAAAGAGTACCAAGTGGCATCGTTTTAAAAAAAATCTTGATGGATCACTAAATCATGCTATTGAGGGCTTTTCAATTAGACATATTACATGTAGTAGCAAACTGTAAATGGAGATAGGATTGTGTGGTAAAAACTTATGAACAAGTTGTTAACCTAAGCTAGAGTTTCGAGAAGTTTTCTCATACTAATGTGGGTGTAATTTTAGCATACTATGGAAGCTTGGAATCATTTTCTAGTGTTCTAAGACCCACATTCAGATTATTGGACATGCACTCCTATAACTATGAATGGAGGAGAGAGATGATGCACACCCTAGACTAGTTGTATGATCCATTCCCACTATACCGAGAAAAAAGATGGGTTTGGGATGGGGTGTTATTTTTATATAGGCGCCAATCATTTCCACTACATCTAGACAAACTTAGGAAGGATTCTAGATGGAGAACCTAAAGGTTGTAATTACTCTCATATTCACTCCATTAAGAGGAAATCACACTTTGCCCATGGTGGAGTCATTTTCCTGGATTGTTATGTTTGGTGAAGTGACAAAAGTAATCCTAGACCAACAGAGTGATAGTACATGCCATTCACATCACCATGGGTTTG
Source organism: Lygodium microphyllum (assembly GCF_053477565.2). Taxonomy (NCBI): domain Eukaryota; kingdom Viridiplantae; phylum Streptophyta; class Polypodiopsida; order Schizaeales; family Lygodiaceae; genus Lygodium; species Lygodium microphyllum. Next base: position 36,975,273 of record NC_141148.1, read on the forward strand.
AAATAGAATGTCTTATTGATCCTCGTTTGTAGTACATGCTTTTGGATATCCACCACAAACCACCATGCTATTATCCTATTGATCTAACTAATTATCATCCTTAGGATTCTACCATGAAGATATAAGCCTTTCGAGTATACATAAAAGGAACTAGTCTCTTCTTTTATCCATCCATATGAAGCAACTTTTATACTTAGAATTTCTATTTGATATAATCAAAACATTGGCTAGCATCACCATGGCTGATTTCATGAGTAATGAAAAAGGTCTCAATTTCCTTTCAAAATGGTGCATTTTCATTCTAAACTCTTATTGTAAACTTAAAATGTTGGGAATAAAGGGCCACCATGCCTACAACTTACATGAGTGTGAACATACCCTTTGTAGGTATTGTTCTCTATTTGATATATCTATCTGAAAAACCTAAATACGTACATATCATGGTACCCACACATGATGTGTCTACTCTCTTCTCTTGCAACCTACTATATCTCCATTGAAGCATAAAGGAAGCTCCAACTCAAATCCTTCACTTAAAACTAGTATCAGAGTTGGACAACTAGAGGAGTTCCTCGGCAATACTTCATCAATTAGTTCAATACCTGTAGGATTGGTAGCCATGGTTAGTCTGTGAAGGTTCAAATCAGAGCCTACTCTCATGTATGTTGATGTATGCCTATTGAGGCCTTATGAAGGGTTCTTTGGGACACCTTTGATCTCTCTTAAGCCTCATTAGTGCTCATCATTGCCCTCAGCTCTCTAGGACAATATCACATAGATTGCACCATTTTTACAAGTGGCCCTACACATGCCATGATCAACATGTCCTCCTTCTTGGTAACCATTGGCCACTCACACACTTCATTGGCAACTTTTAGATACTTGCCATTGGTTTTTGGCATTGATATTTGACTTGGCATTGGGCTTTGACACTCTCAGTCAATGCTTGAAATGATAGATTTACATGCTAGAAATATATGGCAACATCTTATTTTGATGCTTCATTCTCAGTTATGATGTGTTGAGGGCTAAAATGACTTGTTTTTTGGCTAATTTTTGTTGTTTTTATGACTTAAATGATTGCTTTTAAGGGTTTATTGATTGATTTTGGATGCATTAGACATGTTTTGGAATGTATTGGGATTGGTTGAGTATGTTTGAGAAGCTCATGATGGTTTTTGGTTGAGATATGATATTCTAATAGGTCCTATAATGTCTACCTTTTTGTTCTATTAGGGTCTATTTTGATATGTTTTTTTTTTTTTTGAGGTTGAGATTGTGAATGAGTCTTTTGAGGAATTATTGAGAGTGTGTTGAATGATTTTGGATAGTTTGAAGTGGATTTGGTTTGAGTTGTATGGGTTTTTATGCCTTCTATTGACCCTCTATATAGTGTTCTATAGAGCTTCTATCTCTACTATGTAACCCTTTGTTTGCTTCTCTATCTATTGTTCTAATGAATGGATGTTTAGCTTGGGAAATGTTTTGCAATCTTGGAAGAGGAATAATACAAGCTTGAAATAGCTTGAAGAAGTAGTTGAAGAAGACTTGAACTGAACACTATAGTAACAGTGACAGTAGTGAGCTCTCAAGAGACACTGTAGTGGCTCTGATGACTCCTCATATATTAAACATACCTCTTGGGAGGGGCATCCAAGACCAATAGAGTATTATTGAGAGTATTTCATTATAATTCCAATGTACTATTGAGGTAGAGCATATGTGAGAGAAAGAGTATTGGAGATAGCCAATTTTCTATGAGAAACATTGTATCTACATGATAGAGACTATGAAGACCATGAAGATGATGAAAATTGAACAATGAAATTCTCTAATTTTAATGGAAATACATTTTTCATCCAAATGGCTTGAGGTTTGGATTCATCATCTATTTCCAATGAGTTCTTATCCTCTTATAGCAAGCGGATTGGTTTTGTCCGAAATACCACTATTATGATGACACCCAGAGGCTTGGGGAAGGTTTCATCTCTTCCTTATTGTGGAGAGGTTTTTCCAGTAGCCTGTCAACTCTTAGCTAATGCAGACATTATCAAAGTGTTGCAAAAACAAACTCGTACCATGTTGGATCCTAAGAAAGTTCTCACCACCTCAAGTGTCTTGGTAGCATTGATCTCTCATCCATTTTGGAAGCTATTGTGTCAATTTTTTTGGGATAGGTTCATGCTTGCCAAGACTTTGGCCAATTACTTATCCAATGAGTTTTTCATTGCCTCTAGATCGGGGCTTAAAGGAGTGATCATTGATTGGAGTTCTTACCTTTGTACAAAAACATATCAACATTTTATCAAGGTCACTTTGGATAGTGTGACTAATGTCACCTATGGATGTATGCTTTTTTGACATACTTTGCCCCTACCAAAGAAATTTCACTATCTTCTAAAACCCTTCCAATAGTTCCTCCTCCTTTAGAAGACCCTAAACCCATCCATGAAGATAATGATTATCCTCCTCCTCTGGTGATCCAAAGAAAGCACTTAAAGCATGTGACTAAAATTGTTCCAGTTTCGGTTCCTCTAGTGTTAATCCTTGCTACATCAGGAAGTGCTTTTTTTGCATGCCTTATATCTAAAAACTTGTTTAGGGCTCACAGAGATGGTAATATGGAAATATCAATTCCTTCTCTACACCATTTGGTAGCAAGAGATGCCATTCCTTTCTTGTATAAGGATATTCAAAGCTCCATTGAGATATCAATTAATTGCTTGTATTCAACAGTTATATTCTTTATTTTAATGAGGAGATATAATAGTCCAAGGAGGAGTTATGCAAGGCCACTACAAAGCTTACCTCTACAAAAGAAAATCTATCTTATTTATTGAAATAAATAGAGTAGCATATTAAACAGTTATAAACCCTGAAAGTGGAGATATCCTCTTTGCAAGCCCAATTAATAGAAGTCAAAACTCAGGAAGCTATTGTTACTGAGGAAAGAGATCATCTTTCTAATGAAAACTAGGAGTTTCAGCCTTTAATTGTTGCATAGGGAGTAGAGTTATAGTTAGCAAACTCCAGAATTAATAGTTAAAATACTTAGATCAAGGAGTTCAAAGAACAATTGACTCAGTTACATGCAGTTCCACCAAGTCCTAGTATAACCCCTAGTGCCTTCTTTGTCAGATACAGAATTGGTTGCTCTTCAACGTAGTGTGATGCTATGCCCACTATTTCAAGCAAGATGGAGAGGCTACAATCTAGAATGGACCTATTTTGAGCAATTTATGGAATATATCATGCTAGATCATTTCTTTTTTGTGCATTATCAACAACAAAATCTAGCATTTTATATAAAGTTTTCCACTATGGATTTGAGTCCAAAGGATGGATAGAGTAGTTCTTGGTCCTCAGATCTTCTTATGGAAGTAGTGAGGATGGTATTTGAAGCCTCTATTATACCTGACATCATGCTGATGGCTTACATGTATATTCGAGGTGTTGTTGTGATTCCAAAGGATGAGGATTTGTCTTGGTATGTTAGCAGGTATTATTTTGCAAGTTATCCTTTATGTTCGACATTTGGAGATAATGATAGATGACATTTTTCAAGATTATTCATCTAAAGTGGCTAACTAGCCTGAAGTTTCTTGGCATCCAATGATAAATTCTATTACCTTGAATCCTCAACAATTGAAGATCTTTACATGTCTACAACATGCTAACCAACTAATATTTTAGTCCATATTTCTACATAAACTCCTTTTGACATATCCTTCTTTAACAATAGATGGTCCACATTTTTTTTAAAAAAAATTCATACTTCAATCAACTCTCTTTTAGGTCCATCAGTACCTTCACTTGTTTATTATCAAAACAAATGGATTACATATTTGTTTTTTATTTTTTCATACTTTAATCAACTCTTCATGTTATTCCTCCACTTCTTTTTCAACCTCAATCAGATCCCTAAATATACATTTTCAACATATTTATTGACTCCTTTCTTATCAAATTTTGTTAAATTGCATGAATCTCCATCTTTAAGCCTTTCTTCTTTTTATGATTTTATATATCCATCACTTCATCCTTTAATGCTTGTTCCCCTTCCTTTTTTCATATCTTTTATTCCTAATCCACCTCAATTGGTTAGTAACAACTCAGATTTTGATTTGCAGATATTTAGACGCAGAGGATCGAGTCAGATAGACTCATTAATAGATCCCTAGATTAACTAGCCTATCATTTTAGGGGAATGGAAGACTCCTATACAAGCTTATCAAAGTTATTTACAGTTTTTCCAAATATATCATCAATCCACCAATCCTTTAGTTAGATCTGTTGCTCATTTTGCTTGGTACTTAGCCTATATGCATCGTCATTCTCATAATGATCAGAATCCAATACCTAAGTTATGCCTTAATGTTAATGTGGATGTTGATCCCCATCAGTTGGACATATTGTATTTCCATACTCTATGTCTTCTAAAGTAGATATCCTATACTTATGGAGAGAATGTACTATTTGTAGTTCTTTTCAAAATCCTCCCACGACATTTGTGGATAAATCTGTCTCCATAGATAAATTTCGAAACCATCAGGATTTTAAGGTGATATACTCCATTGATCCTTGATGTATTTTTTTTGCGCCATATATATATATATATATATATATATATATATATATATATATATATATATATATATATATATATATATATATATATATATATATGGAGGTGCCATGCAAGTGATTGTTTTTTGTCTAGTGTATATGTGGTGCGTGAGTTATGTATGAAGGGGTTGTGGTTTGTTGAAGCTAATCGAGATGGTGGTTCTTCGGTGATTCCTTAGTTTTTAATGAATTGCAATGGACAAAAGAAACATATCATGTCCTTTACAAATTTGTCATGATTTTATCTTTTTAGGGTGAGTTAATGAATAAAAGGTATTTTTATTTTGTCAAAATTGTTGCAAGATGCAGGTTATTAGAAGGGGTTGTGGATTTGTAACTATTGAGATTGACTCTTTGTATGAGGGTATTGATTTCTATTCCACCATTACTCGAGCCAAATTTGAGGAGCTCAATATGGATTTGTTCAGGAAATGTATGGAGCTAGTGGAGAAGTGCTTGACGGATGCAAAGATGGACAAGAGCAACATTCACGATGTGGTTTTGGTAGGAGGTTCTACTAGGATTCCCAAAGTGCAGCAACTGCTTCAGGATTTCTTCAATGGGAAAGAGCTCTGCAAGAGAATCAACCTTGATGAGGCAGTTGCTTACAGTGCTGTTGTTCAAGCTGCAACTCTCAGTGGTGAGGGGAATGAGAAGGTGCAAGACCTCCTCCTCCTTGACATCACCCCTCTCTCTCTTGGTCTGGAGACTGTAGGAGGTGTCATGATTGTCTTAATCCCTCGCAACACCACAATACCAACCAAGAAGGAGCATGTGTTTTCCACTTACTCTGATAATCAGCCTAGTGTGTTTATTCAAGTGCGTTAAGGAGCCTTCGACAGAACCATATTCATTGGAACACCTTCAGTGAGCAGATGCAATGAAGCAGTTTTGCTCTTCCTTTACTCTAACCATTCGCTCATGCTTCCATTCCATCCTGGGAGGGAGTCGTTGCATGTTTGAGCTCCATCTTTAATCCTTATGCTCTCTGTAAGCATTCGATCAAAAAGAAGTCCTTGAATGCTTTCGTTCCATCCTGGGAGAGAGCCATTGCTTGTTTGAGCTCCAAATCTTCGTCGATGTATAACTCCTGGCTAGCTTCCATCTCATCCACCTCTGACCTAGCAACAGTGTAGAAGGCTTGCTGTAGGTTGATGCATTTGCCTATATTTGAGCTCCAAATCTTTGTCAGCATGTAATTCCTAGCTAACTTCCATCTCATCTGCCACCTTTGGCCTGGCAACAGTGTAGAAGGCTTACTGTAGGTCAATTGCCGTAGATCGATTAGAGCGGCGAGAGCCTCGGTGACCTGACCTGCTCTATGTGAAGCTTGCTACTCTTTCCATGAGCTTATGGAAGCCTTAGAAGCTCCATATGACCTTGATTTTTTTTTTAAACACAGTAATGGAGTATGTTTCAGCAGCACACACAGCACAAATGCTTTGAAATAAAACATTCCCCAAGCAAGGCATATGACTACTCCATACAAAGCTTAGAACTCTGGTTCGTGGGTCTTGGTAGTTGATCTTGAGTTCATCTAACTATCTAGACTATCAACTGAGTCATAGCTTGAAGTCATCATGTTTCAAGTATTCTAAGCCGAGCACTAATGGCTACCTCTCACATAGTCGACGTGCTATCCATCTCTACGAGTGTATTGAGCTTATCTCCATGCTCGATCGAGTTGCCTCATCTCTTGAGCACTCTGGTAGCTCCAAGATCCAAGTGCAAGCTTCAATCAAGCTACATCCTCAAGCTCCACGCTCCAAGCTCCATTGTCGCGAGCAAGAGAAGAGAAGAGAAGAAGAGAGGAGAAGATGGAGAACTTCTCCACCACGGTCCCTCACCCTCACACACTCACTCCCTCACACTCTCACACTCCCTCTCTCAAGCACAAGCTCAAGCAAGCAATTTTGGCCACACACAAGAATGAGCTTCTCATTCACTTTTCAACTTTATATACAAAACTCTAAATCCCTTTTGGGCAGTCATCCCCTTATCCCCTTTTTTACATAGCTAGACCCTTTTTCCCATTGTCCTCCTATCTTCCTAGCTTCCTTCCTACCGCCCGTCTACCTTTACAAATTGCATGGGTGAGAGCCCAGAACTCTAAAAATAAATCATGGTGTGCCTTGCGCTCTTTTACAAAAGTATTGACTTGCACTTTTTCTTATGCCCCTTTCTCATTGATTTAGGACTTTTCTACACTTCTTGTGTTTCCAGATTCTTCTTGGTACGTCTTCATTTTTTGTTTCACTTTTGCCTTGGCCTTGTCTTCTGCTTTAGATTTTCTGGATTCTCCACATTGTTCATCTAAGGGTTAACACTGGATTCTCCACCTTATTCGTTTAAGGGTTGACATTTGTGAAGATTAAAAAATCCAAAACGTCTTACCTATCTCAAGCTCCGGTTTGGGGATGAAACCCTTACTTTGATGCTTGATTTGAGGCGTGTAAGTGCTCAAGCTTGAATCTGTGGTCCTAGAAATGGAACCAAAATATAGAAGGGGGCTCACACTCAATCACCGAGACCCACGGACCGCTTATTCTTTCAAGCATTTCAAGCAAGCACCTATGGCTATCTCTCATCTAGCTAATGTGCCTTCGATCATCCTATGAGGGTGGTGTAGTGAGCTTACCTCGATGCCCAAATGAGTTGTCTCCTCTCTCAAGCACACCGGTAGCTCCAAGATTCTTAATGTAAGCTCAAACATCCTCAAGCATCCACCTCTAAGCTCCATCCTCCGTAGCAGTGCACGAGACAAGAGAAGAAAAGAGAAGAGAAGAAGAAGACAAGAGATGGTGGAGAGCTTCACCTCCTTGATCCCTCACCCTCACACTCTCACACACACTCTCTCAAGCACACACAAGCAAGAAAAGAGAGGAGAAGAAGAGAAGAAGAAGAGTCTCTTGTTGCCACACACCAAAGAATGAGCTCTCATTCACTTTTTGAACTTTATACACATGCCCTAAAATCCCATGGACACCCATCCCCTCTTTTACATGACTGGACATCCTGGCAAGGTCCTCTTCTCCAGTCCCTTCTACTTGGCCTATTTCTTTAGCCTATTCCCATCTACTCTTTTAAAATTTTCACAAGAGGGAGCCTGGCTCTCTTTTACAAAAGTTTCAGGGCGCCTTTCACTTAAAAATGCGTTTTTGCTTTTAGCTTGATTTTAGAGGCCGCTCTTGCACCTTTGATTGTTCTCTGTCTTGCTTCTTCCATTTCATCCGCATTCCACTTCTTTTGCTTCCATCTCGAGTTGGGGTTAACAATGCTAACTCAACGTGATGGTCACAAGGGGGTTGATGATGATCATGAGGCAAAGATTTGCAATTAACTTGAGAGGGTGCTTGTGATGCAAACAATGGTGGCTTGATTGACAACTTCTCTTTTTTTCTTATTTTCTTTTTTTGAAAAATTTAAGGCTTATGTAAACCTTTTAGACTATGTCTCTCCCCCCACAAGCATTAATTTGCATGGGGAACTTTTGTGGAAGCTCTAGTATTAAGAGAGTATTGACAAGTCTTGAGAATCCTACTCAAAATGGTGTTACTCAAAAGATGAACATGAGCATTCAAGAAAGGGTCCATAGTATACTCTCTAATGATAGTCTCACAAATGGCCCCTATTGAGCTAGTTTTATGCAAGTCTACGCCAATTTCTAGACTACTAGATAGATACACTATATCTCTAGAATATGTCATGGTTACGGGTTGTGGTGAGCCTTCTTGTTATGCTGATTTGATGAGTAGGAATGATAGTTCTCAATGGCAGAGGGATGGCTTCTTTGGAAAATAATACTACCTAGGAGTTAGTTTCTTTTCCTAAGGGAAAACATGCACTGGAATGTAAATGGTATAAATTTTGATGATATCTTCAATGCAAAGGTGCAAGAGAAAGACCACCCTTCATCTAATCCTTTGATTGACTAAGGGAAAACATGCACTGGAATGTAAATGGTATAAAATTTGATGATATCTTCAATGCAAAGTAAATGGATTGAAGCAAGAGAAGGGGATTCACTTTGATGAGACCTTCTCACCATTAGTCAAGATGACCACCCTTCATCTAATCCTTAATTTTTTTGCTATAGAGTATAGGGAGTTGGTTCAAATGGATTTAAAGACCACTTTCTTACATGGGGACTTACATGAGGATATTTATATGCAGTAGTCTAAGGGGTTTTTTGTGGAAAGCAAGGAGTAGTTGATGTGTAATTTATATAAGAGCTTGCATTGTTTGAAACAAGCTCCTTTAGAATGGTATAATGAGAATGATACATTTATGTAGTCTTAAGGGTACACTAGGAGTGAAGTCAATTACTACCTATATACTAGGAAGGCTTAAGATACTATCCTTATAATCTTGATTCTTTATGTGGATGGCATACTGATTGTTGGAAATTCGGCCATGGATGTGGATGCATGAAACGTTTACCATGAATGACATGGATAATTTTGGTCATATTCTTGGTATGCTGATCATGTGAGAGCAAGAAAAAAATATACTCTATTTGTATAAGAAACAATACATTGAAGAGGATAGCCCCAAAAACTAGATGAGCAAAAGGCTAAAATAGCCAAGATTCCTTATGTGTCTGTAGTTGGTAGCTTGATGTATGCCATGGTTACTACATATCTAGATATTAATTGTTAACAAGTATATAGAAAACCCTAGAAAGAAGCATTGAGATGTACTAAAGAATATCATGAGATACTTGAATGGCACTAGATCTATGAGTGTATGCTTCAAAAGGAATGGTGCATCTATTCTTGGATATGTATATATTGATTTTGCAAGGAGTTTTTAGGATATCTATTATAGGTTTTGTCTTCACTTTCACAAGTGATCTACTCTTAGGGTCTCTCAATTGCATCCATGTATGGCTTTATATACCACCAAGTAATAATATGTTATAGTGAGGCCTACAAGGAAGCTAGATAGCTTATTCCTTTAGCGTGAGACTTGGGCATTATAGGAGAAGTGTCTACTTTGCCCCATGATTGTCAAAGTGCCTTTTCATGAAAAAACAAAGAACATTGAGGTGAACTATCACTTCAATAGAGAGGTTGATGATGAGGACAAGTAGATTGAGCTTGTCAAGGTCCATATGGATGATAACCTTACAAATATTCTCATGAACAATTTACCTTTTGAGCACTTTGCACAATGTAGAGTGCTAATGGGCATTGGATAGTATCTTCACTTTCTTCTTATATGCTCGTAAAGGCACATTGGTATTTAGCTAGGAGATTGCTAGGCTAAATGCCAATGGCCTATAGTTGGGTAGATACCCCTTATATATATACATATTGTATATTCATATATATGTGAAGATAACAAAGAATAAGGGTACCATTCATTTTCTAGCTACCATACAATTCTCTTGTGTTTATTCTCTCTCTCAACTATCTTGCACTCCATATCTTCTACCTCTCATCCCACCATTGCTTCCCTCTCATTTTTCACACTAGTGAATAATTTCTAAGTGATCACCTAGTGTTACAAGACCACCCAAGTTTGAAATAAATAATGAAGAGTTGGATTACTATAAAAATCGTTTGAGAGAAGCCCCATCAGCAAAAAGGACTCAACTACTATAGCTATAAAATAAGCATAGGAGCACTTTAAATAAGAAAAAGCTAAGTGAAAAATATCCTAGAAGGTATAGCCACTAAACTACAAGAAGCCAATTGAAATATTGAAGAATTAAAGGTAGCTTTAGCATAGGCTAGAGAGAAAATAGAGACATTAAGATAATAATTTGAGCCCCTCAAGAAACTCAATAGTAGATTCTAGATGACATGGAAGGGATTCACAAATCACTTAGGTTGAGTAGTGAAAACTTCAAATAAACTTATTAAAAAAAGGCAATAAGATTTGGAAGCATCAAGAAAGAACCTTTTATAAAGGTTGGCCCACAAACTTGTAATGATGATAGATGAAAAGGATATGTAGAGGAAGAGTGAAACCATTGCTGGCATTCTCATCAAGATTCAACAACACTCCTTCATTGAAACCTTGTAGCAAATCACAACATCTCTAGAAGGAAATGATGTGGCAACCTTGAAAAACAAATTTAAAACCCCACCAATGATCATAGCTTTCTTTACATGTTCTTCATGTTGAGCACAAGGAATCCAAGAAGACTATGGTTAAGAGCTTACTAAAAGGGAGCTTTCCAATAGAAGATGCCCAACACATTGGTCTGATTCCTCATCCCACCTTACAGAAGAAGGAACTCAACAAGGACCCCCAAGAGTAATCACATACCACTAATTTCTTTTTATGATTCTTGGGAGATTGACCATGGCTCAAATAAAGAAGAAAGAGCTGTATCAATCACCCAAGTCCCAAAGCAATATCAAAAAATGGCTATACCACCAATAATTGATCCCTTTCCATTGATTTCCTCATCCCCATTCGTGTGATAGACCAAGAAATAGTCAAGCTTATTAAGATGTTACGAGTAACCATGAGGAAGGAAAACAATGGCCTTGCACCACCCATTGAGGAGTTTGTAGCTTCACAAGTCAAACTTAGCATCCCTCTCATCTTCAACTTTGTAATATTGTGGTACCTCAAGTGAATTCTTCACATCTCCATTATCAACATCCTAAGCAAAAAAGGAATTAATATAGCTATAAAGTGGTTGACCGAGATAAACAAAGAATCATTCATCCAATCATGCAAAGTAAAAGGTTTGTTTGTGACAAGTATGGACTAAAGCCACAAGAAGTGTTGAGAATGTAAGCTTCGATGGTTGTGGGTGTGTGATTGCATGTGTGTGTGTGTGTGTGTGTGTGTGTGTGTGTGTGTGTGTGTGTGTGTGTGTGTGTGTGTGTGTGTGTGTGTGTGTGTGTGTGTGTGTGTGTGTGTGTGTGTGTGTGTGTGTGTGTGTGTGTGTGTGTGTGTGTGTGTGTGTGTGTGTGTGTGTGTGTGTGTGTGTGTGTGTGTGTGTGTGTGTGTGTGTGTGTGTGTGTGTGTGTGTGTGTGTGTGTGTGTGTGTGTGTGTGTGTGTGTGTGTGTGTGTGTGTGTGTGTGTGTGTGTGTGCGTGTGTGTGTGAAAGCACTCTATGTGCTAGAGATAGTATGGCTTGCGGACATGGATGTAAGATGTGGAGACAAGCATGCCACATAGGTGCACATGTAAAGTGTCAGTAGCAGTGTGCGACACAAGTGCACACATGTAAAGTGTGAGTAGTAGTGTGTCACATGGACACAGACGTGGAAATTGTGAGGCTACATAAATGAGGCTTCACCTCTTCTATAAAATGTAACCATCGTGTGCAATGCAAGTATGGAGAACTTTTGAGTGTGCAATCTACTATCCTCTTTCTTCATTTATAGCCATGCAATTTCTTGTCTACTATAATCCACCATGATTGGGTTAATTACTTATACACACCATGGTTAGCCCCACATTTGGGTTGCCAACATCATATCAAAGTGAGTGTGGGCTCTTAGTCATGGTGTTATAGTATGTGGATTTGTCTCCTTTATGTTTATATAGGTCTTGTAGAATTTCAGTAACATGATAGTCAGCATATCAATCAAGGTTCAATTGTGAGATTACTTGTATTTGGAGGAGCTATGAAGATGCTATTAAAGGATGCAAGAAGAGCTTTGCATCATGGAAGATGAAAATGGAGTTTCTAGCGACTAGATGGTGTTAAAGAAGTTGTCCTAGAGTCCCATGGAGTCAAAAGAATGTATTTTTGGTAATGATTGCCTTAGATTTGAATTCTCACCTCATCAAAGGATTCTATGTATGTGATGTGTTATTCCTATTGACTCTTGCAAGTTGCGCAAGAAAACATTAAAAAAGAAGCAACCAAAGCTAAAGAGGAAGCTCTAAAGCAAAAAAAAAAAAAAAGTAAGAACTTGGTTGCTACATATAATAGCTACTAAAAATTGTAATTGCTAAAATGAAAGCTATCAAGAATCATAAATGAAGATGTATCTGCTATAAACAGCAAGAGGAGACCAACTAGTGAGCCCAAAAAGTGCCAAACTATTTTTTTGAAATATTAGACACAATGTTAATTAGAACTATATCTCTATTCATAGTTTGACTCCCATAATGCTCCCATAATATTTTGTAATCAATTTTGAAAACTGTACAATACATAAAGCTCATCTATTGTAAAATTTGAGCACTAGGCTCACTCTTGTGACAATTGTATGAATCCACACGTAAAATTAAGTGTCCCATAGGTAAACTAAAAAGCATATATCTATTATCTAAATCTGTGTTACACCCTTGGAAGTCCAAGATGGAAAAGCCAAAAAATAAAAAATGGAAGACAGTCCCAAGGTGAGAAAAATGGAAGAGAAAGGCACACTCATAAAAATTTTTGAAAACATGAAGTGCAAGAAAAACCCTTGAATATAAAAGGAAGCACACTATAATATGCTAGCAAGAAAAGTGTCGATCGCATTGTAATTCATTTTGTAAAAGAGAGTCGAGCTCTCTGGCATGCAAATTGTAAAGAATGAGAGGTGTGGGTTGAGGCCTATGCTAATAGGAAGGAGAAGAAAAGAGACTAGAGAAAGGTACAAAGGCTAGACTAAAAAGAGTAATGGATGCCCAAGGAAGGGATAGGGACATTTAAAAAAGTCACGAAATGAAGAAAGGAGGTCGGTCTTGTGAGTGGCCAAACTTGCTCTCTTCTTACTTCTTGCTCCTACTTCCTTCTTATACATGAGAGAGGGAGAGAGTGTGTGTGAGGGAGTGAGGGACTATGGAGAAGCTCTTCTTCTCCTCTCTTTATCATCTTCTTCTTCTCTTTCCCCTTCTTACGCTATGGGAGCTTCTTGCTCGACTGCCAAGACCCATGGATTTCTTATTATTTCAAGTATTTTAAGCCAAGTGCAATGACTACCTCTCCCATAGCCATGTGTGCTCTCACACCTACGAGTGTAGTAAGCTTACCTCCATGCTCGATCAAGTTGCCTCCTCCCTCAAGCACTATGGTAGCTCCACGATCCAAGGTGCAAGCTAAAGCAATCTTGATCCTCAAGCTCTAAGCTCTCTACCCCATTGCCACACGGATGAGGCAAGAGAAGAGAAGAGAAGAGAAGAGAAGAGAAGAGAAGAGAAGAAGAAGAGAGGAGAGGATGTAGAGCTTCTCCACCATGGTCTTTCACCCTTACACACTCACTCCCTCGCTCCCTCTCTCAAGCACAAGCTCAAGCAAGCAAGTAAGCAAGCAAGCAAGCAAGAAAGAAGAAGAAGAAGAAGAAGAAGAAGAAGAAGAAGAAGAAGAAGAGGAGGAGGAGGAGGAGGAGGAGGAGGAGGAGGAGGAGGAGGAGGAGGAGGAGAGCTAGTTTTGGCCACACACAAGAATGAGCTTCTTCATTCTTTTTTGCCTTTTTATACATAACCTTAATACCCTTTGGACACCCATCTCTTTTTTACGTTGCTAGTCATTTTAGCCTAGGTCCTCTTTCCTTCCTATTTGCACTATGCCTTCACCCATGCCTTTCTACATTTACAAATTGCACAGGAGGGGGTCTGGCACTCTTTTACAAGGATTTAGAGTGCACTTTTATATTCAAAATGATCCTTTTCTCTTTTGCACTTGCTTTGAGCTTTGAAGGTTGTCCTTGCACTTTTGGCCTTTTTTCCTCTCATTTCTTCAGCTGGCTGCCTTTTTCCACTTTTCCCCCTACGTCTTTTTACTTTTCTTTTTTCTTTCTTTGCTCTCGGGTTAACATTACCCCCTCCTAATCGAGTGCTAGTCCCATGGCACTTATGAGCACTTGTTGATGAGGGATTGGGTGATTGAAGGGTTGCCATGTGGGTTGATGATGGGGCTTCGTGGAGATTGGAGGGGGAGATGAAGCATCATAAAATTGGATGAGAGATTGCTGAGGTCGAGGATAGATTTGAGTGGTAATAGGGGCCTTTGATGTCACTGGTTAATTGCAATTGTTGAGCATACCTAAAAAAGAAAAAGGAAATGCACTACCTAGGGAGAATTCCTACCTTACTGTGCAGTGCGGGGTGTCCATGCCAGTGAAACTGGGAGTTGGGTCAAGAACCTCAGGAAAGCCTATGGTATTATCCCACACTTGAGGACCCAGTTTGTGTATATGGGAGGTGTTGTGAGTGTGACTTAGGGAGACATGTACCACAAGTGAGCACAAAATCCCTAGGTGTGTCCTACCCTTGATGTGCCCTAAGTGTGAAGTGGGTAGACATGAAGGGCTAGGGGGTTAGGCAGCACAGACTGGAGACCGAGGCCACCGGATGCATCTAACTTGAGAATCCCTAGGTGTAGTGTTTGTGGCACTCTAATATTACATGGAAAAACTCGTTGTTCCTTTCCTTTTGCTTTGTGTGGGTCTTTTCTTTGTTTTCTCTTTTTTTTTTTTCTTTTTCTTTCCCTTTTTTTTGAGATACATTAGGAGGGAGCACGCTAGACATCATCTTAATACTCTTCAATAGTTACATTTGAGGGGGTTTAAGAGATTTGCCAAGGAATGCATTGCTTGGCATGTAGCCCTTTGCTCTTCTGATTGTACTTGTGGGCATAGAGGGGGCTTGGTTCCTGCACTCATTCTTTCTCTTGTTGATCTGATTCAAAATAAGGTCCTTCTCTTGGACCAACTCTAGTGGCTCTTGTTGAGGTGGCTACATTTACTATCCTAGCATGGAGAGTTCCTATGTGGTTAAGCCATACTGTAGTGCCCTCCTTATTAGCTCTAGTTTTCTTTTTAGTTGTTCCAATGTCTCTTCTCCTCTGAATGTGTGACATTCAATGTTGTGCTCAAGAATGTGTGTTGTTGCTCCAACATTCCTGTCTCGATAGCCATAGCTTTGATTTTCCACCAAGAGGCATTCACTCTCAAAATGGGCTAGCTTGTAGGCTAAATCTTTGATTTTGTTTTTGCTAGAGCAATCTCCTCCTCCTCATGTTTCCTTAGTCATTCTTCCTCCTCTTCTTTCCTTTTCTTGCACTCTTCTTCTACTCTCTTCGATTTCTCCTCCACCCTTTGCAACTCTTTTCCTTGGAGATGGATCGAGTTTTTCCCATGGGAATTTTGAGAGTGATCTTTTTCCTCTCCCCTTGGCTTGATAATTTTGAGCCTTATTGCTCACTGAGTATCATCTTGCTCTTGTTGTTGAGATGGTTAATTATTCTCCTTTTCATTAGTAACTCTCTCCATGTTGTCCTACAATTCCTTTGGACTTCATCTTCCCCCTATTCTCATGCTGAAAGTGAGATGGTTAGGCTTGCTGTGTGGGAGAGTGATGCTCCTCTCGGATTGATGACGGGATCTGGGGTCTCCTCTTCTGCTTCTCTTTTTGCCTTCCCCTGAGCTTCCTGAATGATGGCAATAAACACTCCTCCAAAGCCTACAGTCAAAATTTTGGAGATAGGTTTTTTTTTTTGGGACTCTGCACTAGTAACCGGAGACTCTCCTTCTGCCACCCTTGGTGTTGTGGGCTAGTACCTTTGTCGATGCCTGTATTGTCTTCATGTTATAGAAATTCCAATTTACCTAGTCCAAGGCATTGGCTGCAAGTCTCTCTAGCAATGGTATGCCAATTTTATTCATGAGAGCATTATATCTCTAGCTTTAGAAAAGGGTGTGGACTATTTCAACCTGTAGGCAAATGGTGGGGTCCACAATATCAGCTAAGTTTATTTTGTCATTGGTCTAGACCTTCTTTTTATCCATCCTCAGCATCCTCTACATGTCTCTTTTTGGTCTCTTTTTTACTTCTCCACTAATCTTAGTGCCTTCTCCACAATTTCTAGATTAAGGGCAA
This sequence comes from Lygodium microphyllum, assembly GCF_053477565.2. NCBI lineage: Eukaryota > Viridiplantae > Streptophyta > Polypodiopsida > Schizaeales > Lygodiaceae > Lygodium > Lygodium microphyllum. Next base: position 36,991,684 of record NC_141148.1, read on the forward strand.
TTTTCACATTTCTAGAGTTTTCGCCTTGCTTGACGGTCACATTTCTAGAGGTTCCGCCTTGCTTGACGGTCACTATGCCAATGTTCCTTCTTACGTCGAAAGTTCTTACAAATTCCGTGCATTGGCCATGGTTGTCGATTTTTTGGCCAACCTTCTCCATGTATCTGTGGAGATTGCAGTGGTCGACTATTTGACTCACAATGCCTTCCTTGTTCACCAATTCTCCCAAATTACTGATGTTACGATACTTTAGTTGGTTGTAGACTTGCATTTTAGTGGCCAATCAATACTTGTTATACTCTTTCTCTGAGAATGAGAGTTGGCATGCCATCTCGAGTTCCTATTATGGCACAACATATTACAATTAGCTTCTTTGAGAGTACTTTTTGCAAAAACTGAAAAAGTTTAAGATCGAACATTATGGAACGGTGCAATGTTCCACTAAGGAATGGAAACTTTTTATACTTCAAGCAATCCACACATTCCAAGCACAAATTCCATAAAATCTTTTCTTCAAGTACAAGTTCCCTTTATTCCTGGCATTAAGTGCATGCTTACTATGCTTTACTTCGTTATGAGCCAATCGTAGAAGTTTGGATTATACTCCAAGTGGGCATGGCGGTCCATGTCATGAGGTCTGATGCCTATGTGTGTAATGTAGGTCATGACATCTGTTAGGAAGTCTTCAAAGTTCATCCTACTGGCAACATGTAGTTCTTCCTCATTCAGGACTCAATCCAAATAGGGATGGGCCATGAAATATTCCTCTAAATGACTTTTGTGCATGATGGCCAAGACTTTGAACAAGGTAGGAGCCACATAGGTAGGGTTGTACTCAGCTATTTTGATTACATGTCTCTACTTGGTGTTGCACATAATTTGGCAGCCCTCTTGTTCCCATTGGAGATGTAGAGCATACCATTTTCATAGAAATGAAGAGTCAAAGTCGGCTAGCTTTGTTAGCTCTTCTAGCTTCTGGCTTGTTGTAGAGACTTTGCTCCTACTATTTGATGTGATTAGCTATTGTTTGCAAGCTTGCTCTCAAGAGATCTCATTGTCAATCAATTCCTCGACTATCTCCAAAATCTTGACAACAAACACAAACTCATATTCCTCCCAAGTGCATGGCAAGGAGCGTACTTCCATTGCTAATGTCTTGTCAAGGAGGCCTAAGTTTAGCCATTCATAGCTCCTAGCTAGCATGGTGAATGTGGCATCCAATTGTCTGATGCAGGTGATGAGGTCATTTTCGTGTTTGTGCTGAGGTCCAAGGCCAAGGAAGCGATAGATCTATGCTTATAGGAGGGTCTAAGGCCTACAAGAGGTTGGGATTTGGCTAGACTAGATAACTTAGGAATTGATGCTTGCATCGTGAATTGGTTAGTAAGGAATTTAGCGACCACTTGTGCGATGGGTTGGTCTTGGGGCTTAGATAATGCACTGCTTTCCACTTGAGGAGCCGTTGGGACACTAGGAGTGACAGGTTGAGTTGTTCCAGGGGCAAATGGTTGTGGTCCTGGTTGACAGACTCATTGAGGTTCTATGGATTTGGTGCTTTTTGAGTCAATTGGTTTCTCAATCCTTCCTCGCTGGCTTGTCATTTTATGGAGATGGGTTGGAGGGCCTAGATGGAGGGAGACATGTGTCACTCTTAGTTTTGGGAAACCAAGTCCAGTTATTGCCTTTGTAGTAGCCTTGGGTGTGCAATAGGTCTTTGGACACCAATCGTAGCTTGACCGTTCTTCTCTTTTTGTAGCACTAGCTTTGTCTTCTAGGCCTAGGATGTGATGTTCTACGGTTAGAGTTTGAGCGGTTTCACTTCTAAGTGACTACGGTTGGCATTTGGGCACTCATTTGAGTTGTTGCTCAATGGTCTTGGGTGTGGCTCCTTTGGATGGTTGGTGGTTTATCTTAGTACGGTGGGACAAGTTATGACCCCCCTCCTCATCACTATCCAAGCATTGCCAATGGCAAGGTGAATGTACTGCAAGTCATAATCAACATTGCAATGTGCTTGTTTCTTGAATGCACGTCCTAGCAGTGATTCCTTACTAGCAGTCTTGGTGTTAGGCATCAGGTAGAAGATCATAGGATGGCTTTTAGTCTTGATAGAGACTGTTATTTTGCACTTTCCCAATAGTGAGTAGGATTGCCCCCCAAATGGGTTGAGCTTAGCATTAGTAGGCTATAATTGGGGTTAACCAATGAGGGTCCAATGGTCATGTGTATAAGAATATTAAAGATGGCTCCCTCATCAATAAGTGTGTCGAAGATGTATGTCTTATAGGCAATCACACTAATATGCATAGGTAGGCAGGTGCTACTTCTTCCTCATCCTCTTCCTCAATCTCAATGATGGTGGCTACTCTTACATTTATAGGCAGGTTCAACATTGGAGGCTCATGTGGTAGATGCATTGGTGTTGGTCGATTGCTAGAGCTCTTGGCCCATCATGCAGAGTGGTACTGATCGTGGGAACCTACTCTTCCGCACAACTAAGATGGTGGGACTTTGTGGGACTCACCAAAATCCCTGGTAGCCTTTTTATAATCCTCCTATTTATATGAGAATGGTAGATTGATGGTGGCCAACACATGTATCCAATCCCGCTTGTCCTTGAGGCAAGGGATATGCTTTGTTAGTGGCCCATAGGAATTCCTAACTTATGAGTCTCCTTTCAAGATAGCAGAGATGGCATCTAGGTCAACTGGAGTGGTCTTCCAAGTATCCATCTCGACTCTCATGGCCTCCAATCTTTTTCATAAGAATATAAGACCATTGCCCCAATCTTCTATCACTCGTGCATTTCGCATGCATCAAATCACTGATCTTTCCAAGATCCCCCTTCACAAAGAGCTCCACTTCTCAACCACAAGCCCTCTTCTCTAATTCACTATAAATATGAGGCATGGGAGAGGCATAAGGAAGCATAAGGAGACCCCGAGAGGCTGCGAGAGAGAGGTAGAGAGAAGGATACCCCTCCAAGAGATTGTGAGGACGAGCTTGAAAGAGAGCTTGAGAGAGAGAGAGAGAGAGAGATAGAAGAGTCACCCCGAGAGGCTGCAAGGAAGAGAATTAGCTCAATTCCCTCTATCTCGATCCTCGACTTAGCCATCTTCTCTTACGCTCTCACAACTAACTTTTATTGTGTGGAGATATTACATCCTCCTCCCCTTAAAGAAATCGAGATGTTCTCATCTCGAGAGAAACCAAGGGTATCATTTTGGAACCTGTGGGTTATGGTCCCACCATGCTTTTGTTGCGCTACTCTGATCACTCACAAACACGCGGTCTTTTGAAAAAAAAAACCTCTATGGGCACCAACATATGGGCATGTTGGGAGATCCTATTCTAGATAAAGGATTGAGTTTGTGGTGCCATGTGAATTGGACCAGTTACTTCTGCAGGGCAGAAGGGATACTTCTGTTGGACAGAAGCGATACATAATTTCTCCTATATGGGCAGGAGACAAAGATTAGCTTGAAGATAAGTTAAGGAACTTGTTTGAACTTGTTTGCCAATAGATTGCTTTGCTCTGTTTTTGTATCTATGCTATAAGTTATGCGAACAAACCGTGTTCCCTAAAAGGCTTAATTAATGAAGCTGACTTTAAGTGTCACACATAAATGTGGTAGGACCTAATTAGAAAACTAAAGCTATTAGGGGAAGCGGGTGGACAGAACCCCCGACGGGTCTGTCCTACGGCAAGGTGGTCCCAGAGAACTAGGAGGCTTCTCACAAGTTTTTATCATCATTTGACATTTAGGTATTGATAGGTTAGAACTCGATTCATGCCATTTTAGGGGACCGGAATGGGACTATGCCCTATGGGCAGAGAGGTTGAGCAGTGCATCCCTCTTGTTTCCCATTCTCTTTGAACCAAGTGCGGCATGGGTCTGCTTCGGATTGGGTATCTCTGCGTAAAGTAGGATGTCCAAAACCTGACACTAGAATGCTAACAAGAGACCTTGACAACTAGGAACCAAAATTTCAGGTCAATCCTAGTGGGTTCAATCGTGAACGTTCCGTTGCGAGGCGGATTTGGGAAACCCTAGGCGAAAAAACTCGAAACATTCCCTGGGAGTGCCGAGCAGTGACACTTAGATTCGTTTCTCGATAGACCGCTAAAAGAGTGCCTGGAAAGCCGATGGTGGGCACCTCACAGTTGGTATCAAAGCCAAACTTTGTAATGATATGTGATTGATTAATGTATGGTTTGTAGACATATCCTAAACAAAATAATCTAAGCAGTATGGCTTGATTGTTAGGCACCTTCTACACCCATGAATGTTGACATGCAAGAGAAGAAATTCTTTCTCAAGCAAATTAAGGCACCCGAGTTTAATGGAGAAGGGATAGACATCGCAGCAGAGGCAGAGATATAGATTGAATTGATGGATGACTATTTCTTTGTTTCGGGAACTGCCTCCACCAATCAAGGAATGATAGCCAAACTTAAGTTAGTTGGCCATGCTCGATTATGGTGGAAGCAATGGTGCAAAGATGAAGGTGTTTCTGAAGCCCATGTTACTTGGGTTCAGCTGAAAGATGCTATACGCGAACGATACCTTCCGCCAACCTACCAGACTTTAAAGATGAATGAATTCTTCAAGCTAAAGCAACTAGAATTAAGTTTGGAAGCTTACTACTCAAAGTTTGTAACCCTAGTAAAATACGCACCACTTATGGATATTACGCAGCAAGTATCCAAGTTTTGCCATGGCCTAAACACTTCTCTGAACCACTGTCTTGAAGCAATGCGTCCAACGGACTTGCAAGATGCATTACTCCGAGTGAATCCAATCATCCAAGAATTTAAATTGGGAAATTGTAGTAAAGATGACTCTCGAGATCTGGGTAAGAGATGCCATACATGTGGAGAGATAGGGCACATCCATAAGAGATGTTCATACCGTCAATGTTTCCATTGCAATTAACTAAGAAATGTCCAAGCAGACTGCCCTAACTTAAGTCCAGAACATATGGAGCCTCCAAGAAAACAAAGCTACACAAGTGCAGTCTTTGGATATATAGAGGAATCAGATGAAGACAAAGACTTAGAACCTACTACACCACTTCAAGATTATTAGAAATCCTAGAAATTTTGTCGACATGAAATACAACTTATATTGGAATAAAATTTACTCTTGTAACTACAATTAACTTGAGTATTATGAGTTGCATCTATTTTAATGATTAGAGATACTCTGGCAAGGAATGATAGTTATAACATGCAATGAATTTCTCTTAAGTCATTTCTTCTCAACTAATATAGATTGGGTCTTACCAAAATGTCGAAGCTTGGAAGTATTCTTTAGTATTACAAGCAAAGTCAATTGTCCATGGAGCTCAATCTCAAACTAAGAAGAGGACAATCTGGGAATGTAGTTTCCAAGATAAAGGACCACTCCAATCTGCTAAAAGAATCCTAGGACAATTTAGTCTAAAGAAGAAAATCCTACCAAGGACAACCAAGAATCTTGTGACCACAAGTGATAAAGCTCCGCGTTGTTTCTATTGCAGGGAGTTAGGGCATTTCAAAAGGGAATGTCCAAAGCACCGTAAACACCGATGCTCCGAGTGCCACAACATTGGACATAACTATATCAATTGTGCCAACAAAACTCGAAGAGAACTTGAGCTTACAAGAAATAAAGTTGTACAAGCTCCAGTGATCTAGAATATACCAAGTGCTTAGGAAAAACCTAGAAGATATCCATGAGATGTAACTACAATACATTTTCTCTTGTCATCAAGACTCGGATATATCCAATACAATAGGTTGTTTTTTTTCAAAATACCGCATGTCTGTGAATGATCAGAGTAGCGCAACAAAAGCATGGTGGGACCATAACCCACAGGTTCCAAAATGATACCCTCGGTTTCTCTCGAGATGAGGACATCTCGATTTCTTTAAGGGGAGGAGAATGTAATATCTCCGCACAATAAAAGTTAGTTGTGAGGTGCCCGCCCATCGGCTTTCTAGGCACTCTTTTAGCAGTCTATCGAGAAACGAATCTAAGCGTCGTTGCCCGACACTCCCAGGGAATGTTCCGAGTTTTGTCGCCTGGGTTTCCCGAATCCGCCTCGCAACGGAACGTTCACGACCGAACCCACTAGGATCGACCTAAAATTTGGGTTCCTAGTTGTCAAGGTCTCCTGTTAGCATTCTAGAGTCCGGTTTTGGATATCCTACTTTACACAGAGATACCCAATCCGAAGCAGACCCATGCCACACTTGGTTCAAAGAGAATGAGAAACGAGAGGGATGCGCTGCTCAACCTCTCTGCCCATAGGGCATAGTCCCATTCCAATCCCCTAAAACAGCATGAATCGGGTTCTAACCTATCAATACTTAAAGGTCGAATGACGATAAAAACTTGTGAGAAGCCTCCCAGTTCTCTGGGACCACCCTGCCATAGGACGGACCCATCGGGGGTTCTGCCCACCCGCTTCCCTTAATAGCTTTAGTTTTCTAATTAGGTCCTACCACATGTATATGTGACACTTAAAGTCAGCTTCATTAATTAAGCCTTTTAGGGGACAGGGTTCATTCACATAACTTATAGCACAAATACAAAACAGAGCAAAGCAATCTATTGGCAAACAAGTTCAAACAAGTTCCTTAACTTACCTTCAAGTTAATCTTTATCTCCCACCCATATAGGAGAAATTATGTATCGCTTCTGTCCAACAGAAGTATCCCTTCTGCCTTGCAAAAGTAACTGGTTCAATTCACATGGCACCACAAACTCAATCCTTTATCTAGAATAGGATCTCCCAACATGCGTAGATGTTGGGGGCCACGGAGGTCTTCAACTCCATTCTAGACCTAGCAAGGGGTGCCCAAAGCTCCAACTAACCCACAAGCTGTCTAGGAGTGAAACCGTGGTTGGTCTTTTCACCACTCGACCTTCGGCCCATGAATCGAGCAGTGCCCTCTCGGGTTAATCCACGGTGCGATCATGGAGGTGATCCACCCGTGCAATATATCCTTCCTTAATTAAATCCTTTAAGAATCAAGCACAAACAATGCATTCAGCCCTAATATCATTCTCCAATAAAACATTCCTTTATTCCCATGGCGACTTGTCAGACCCTTGACATGTATTTAGCATAAATCACAAGCACTTGAAATAATTATCCAAACAACAACTAACAACCAGTTGAATGTAAAAGCATTTAGGATGTTGTTCGATCAACCAACAAAACCAATTGCATTCTTTCCAACCAATGCAAGAATAGACGATATAGCATTTCCATCGTATATTTGCTCTCCCCCTTGGGATCTAAGAGCAATACTATGAAAAAATATTTCTTAACACTTCCTTCCTTGGCTAAGGCATATGTTAAGGGTTCAAACGCTATTCATGATGTAAGTTCTTAGGCCACTTACCTTGATTGATAACCCAACCCTGGATTTGGATTGGCAAAAGTCATCGTTATATCCGACAGATTCCAAGATATCTTAGTTTTAACCCTTATGATTAATTTCTTGTACTAGCTCTTAGTCAAGTCATGAGACAACTAGAAAATTATCCTCATATATCAAACATGTTATAGGCATAACGTGTGAATACTTAATAATATAAGTGCGAGATGATCTCAAGTAATTAGACTCCAACAAGCCTTGCATTGATCTAGAATCTAGTTTTTCTTAATATTTGGGCTCTTAGGTTAAGTACTTTTAAAGTATTTAAACTTTAAACTAGTACTTTCTATTCATGATTCTCAATGTCAAATTCTTTTAGTAATTATGCTATTTGTAACCCTTGACTATACTATAATCTAGCACTTGTATGCACAATCTTTTAATGTCGTTCTTTTGACGACTATGCCATTCATAACCCTTGTCTAATTCTTCCTTGTAATTGCTCTACCAACAAATAAGTCATATGTAACTAGGTGCAATTATCTTCCCTTGATATATGCACTTCACAAACTCCATCTTCTGAGTAGGTGAGATGAAATTTATCATTTCCCATGACCTATACTCATGCATCGTAGTATGGGGCCTAACATATCGCATACGAGAATCAAGGCAAGCATCTATCAATTTGAAAATACATTACTTACGATCCGAACCGCAGTTGGATTGACAGTGATGCCTTTGCCCGAAGCCTTGTTACTAGTTGCAGGATTGTCATCTGCACGCGACATTCTTTGCTTGGAGGCCATCGTCCGCAAGTAGACTCAAGAGATTCAGAAGGTAGAATAGATTCAAGATGGGAGAGCATAAGAGAAGATGGTTAAGTCGAGGATCAAGATAGAGAGAATTGATCTAATTCTCTTCCTTGCAGCCTCTCGGGGTGACTCTTCTCTCTCTCTCTCTCTCAAGCTCTCTTTCAAGCTCTTCCTCACAATCTCTTGGAGGGGTATCCTTCTCTCTACCTCTCTCTCGTAGCCTCTCGGGGTCTCCTTATGCTTCCTTATGCCTCTCCCATGCCTCATATTTATAGTGAATTAGAGAAGAGGACTTGTGGTTGAGAAGTGGAGCTCTTTGTGGAGGGGGATCTTGGAAAGATCAGTGATCTGATGCTGAGATAATAAATTTGATGGTTCCATTGGCTCCAAAAGGGGGGTAAAACACCAAGATACTTGGTTAGAAAGATCTTAGTTCACTCCTTCTTCTTTTCTCTATTCAAAGTGTTGTCCATTGCCTATGTACTGCAATTGCGACGCGCGCGATTTCGCAAATCCTCTCTTTATTTTATTTTTTTTATAAAATCTCCAAACTAACTAAAATATCACTTTCTTTTCTTTTAAATGACATCCAGTTCTAAAAATCTCCATGTCTTTTTTTAGGGATAATATCTAAAATATCTAAAATATATTAGTTTTGCCCAAAATCTAATATTTTTGGACCATCCAAACTATACATATTAACCTAGTGATTAATATAACTCATAAGTCTCGTTCATGTTGTAATTTACGTGAAGGGTGGCTACGGTCCTTTTCAATCCGAGAAAAATATCGAATTTATGACTCTTGATTTTTCTAAATAAAATATTTTAAATTAAATAAAAATTATTAATAATTAATGTTAGTTAGTTTTTACCTTAGTTAGTCTTTAGTTAGTAATCTTACTAACTTATTAATTGACTAACTAACTTTCGAACTAACCAACTAACTTTTATTGTGTAGAGATATTACATTATCTTACTAACTTATTAATTGACTAGCTAACTTTTGAACTAACCAACTAACTTTTATTGTGTGAAGATATTACAATTACTTCAATATATGTACGGAAGTCATTTCCAAATTTTGATGAGATGATCTCTCTCATGATTACCGAAGAGATCAATATGCAAGGTGATTCATCTGAAAGAAATGGTGAATAGGTCCAAGCATTTTACTCGAGTTCAGGAGGAAGGGGACGTGGTAGATCCTCTTCCAGAGGCCGTGGTATGGGACGTGCTGGTGATAACTAGCAAAACAGGTTAAATCAACAGTTTGGTGAAATGCAGGTTTCAAGAGGCCAAGGAAACTTTAGAGGCAGGGGAGCTCTAGAGAAAGAGGTGATTGGCAGAACAGAGGCTCTGGAAATTCTGTTATTGTTTGCCATTATTGTGGCAAAATAGGCCATATTGCAGCCCATTCTATGTTAAGAATGATGATATTCACAGTGGTAAATTGCAACAAGGAAACTATGCATTGTCTTCACGACAAAATAAAGACAAAAATGAGTGTATGTTTGTTATGTAGCATATGATGAATGCAGTTACAAGAAAGGGGACACATGATGATGTATGGTATGTCAACTTAGGTGCATCTAATCATATGACCAGTCATGTTGAATGGTTTGGAGAGATGTAGGACTTACAAAATCTAGGTTATGTGCAGACGGGTGATGATTCATGCCACCCAATTTCACACATTCGAAAGGTTCCCTTATCCTTGTATGATGGCTAGACAAAGAGTCTCGCAGATATATTATATGTGCCATCAATTACAAAGAGTCTAGTGTCTGTTGGCCAAATGGTAGAGCAGGGATTGCAAGTCCAATTCAATGCAAAAGGTTGTTTTGTAGAAGACTTTAATGATAAGTGTAGGTTGGTCACAAAAGGAAGTAGAGTTGGCCGAATGTTTACTTTAGATACTGGAATTCTTGCAATGGATGCTGCTATGTATGCTAAAGGAAAAGGAGTAATTGCAGATATTCAAATATGGCATAAATGTATTGGACATGCAAATGTGTAAAGGCTGAAATTAATGCAGTCCAGAGGATTGGTTACAAGGTTGCCTTCATTTAGAGTTGCAGAATTGCATAAAGTCTGTGAAGCATGCCAGTTTGGTAAGCAGGCAAGACAACCCTTCTCGCATGATAGAGAAGTGAGTACAAAAATACTTGATGTAGTACATATAGATGTTTGGGGGCCTACACAGAATGTATCTCTTGGTGGTAGCAAATACTTTGCCACATTTATTGATGACTCTTCAAGGAAGCTATGCGTATACTTCATGAAGGAAAAGAGTGATGTTGGTTGAGCACTTCAAATCTTTTAAGGCAGCTGTTGAAACAAAAATAGGCTTAAAAGTGAAGTGCTTGAGATCAGATGGAGGGGGAGAGTACCTCTCTAATGAGTTCAGTGGCTTCTTGAGGACTCATGGGATAAAGAGGCAATTTACTTGCAGGTATACCCCACAGCAAAATGGTGTTGTAGAAAGAAAAAACTGGCATATTGCAGAAGTTGCATGGGCATTAATGGCTAAAAAGAATATACCCAAAAAATTTTGGTCTGAAGCTGTCCATATTGTTGTCTACATTATGAACAGAACTCCCACAGCTACAGTTCATGGGATGACTCCTAAAGAGTGCTTTACTGGCAAGAAGCCCGATGTATCGCACTTGAAGGTATTTGGATGTGTTGCATATGTTCATGTGCTAGATGAGCTATGGAAGAAGCTTGATCCAAAGGCTGAAAAATATATTTTTATTGGGTACTCTTTAGAGTAGAAAGGGTATCATTGTTATAACCCTGTTCACAGGTGAGTTCAGAGTGAGCAGGGATGTTATCTTTGATGAGATGTGCAGCTGGTATGCACCTACTGGTGGTGTATTAGATGATGATAATGATCAGGACAGCTATGTGCAAAAAGAAAGACAAGAATCACATAGTCTTAGTGGACCAAAAAAATCATCTAGTACTATACCTACAGTGAGCCCTTGGTCTGGAATACTAAGGAGTAGTCCCACATCTTCAGGTGGATCTATAAGTGTTGCAGGGAAGGACAAAGAAAAGAAGAAAGTATTGGATGGTAATGATGCATCTACCAGTCATTTGGGATTTGACAAAGATTCTAGTGGTTCAAAGAGTTTGGACGATGAGCTTGGTATTCCTTCAGTCAGGACACCAAGTGTACAAAGAGCTCATAGTAATGTAAAGGCTCCATTGAGTGATCCGATAGTACGCAAATCTAGCAGGGTCAAATACCCTGTTAAAAGATTTGGTTTTGAATGTCATGCAGCTTACCATTATGCTTATATGGTGAAACTAGTTGATGATGTTGAGCCCACTTGTTTTGAGGATGCTGTTGGTCATTCTCATTGGGATGCAGCAATGGATGAGGAGATGGATGCATTAGAAGCCAATAAGACTTGGGATTTGGTACCCTTACCTAACGGTAAGAAAGCTATTGGTTGTAAGTGGGTTTACAAAGTCAAGAATAATGCAGATGGTTCAATTAGCATGTATAAGGCTAGGCTGGTTGCAAAAGGCTATGCTCAAACATATGGCATAGATTATGAAGAGACATTCAGTCCAGTTGCTAGGATGGCAACTGTTAGGTGTGTGATTGCCTTGGCAGTAGCCAAAGGTTGGAGTTTGTAGCAAATGGATGTTAAGAATGCCTTCTTGCATGGTGAATTGCAAGAAGAAGTGTATATGGAGCAAGCAGCAGATTATGAGGATTTAGAGCATCCCACATATGTGTGCAAGTTAAAGAAGGTGCTCTATGGGCTGAAGCAAGCACCTAGAGCATGGTCTGACAAGATTGGAGAGTATCTTGTCAATATTGGATTTTGTATTTTTGATGTTGATCACTCACTTTATGTGAGAAAGACAGATGCAAGTTTGGTCATCATAGTCATCTATGTGGATGACTTGAATATTACAGGTGACAGTGACAATGGAATTGCTAAAGTTAAGGACTTCTTGAAGAAGAAGTTTGAGATGAAAGATTTGGGTGAGCTGAGATACTTTCTTGGTATTGAGGTGATCAGATGTGATGATAGTATTGTTGAGATATCGAGCTCCACTCGTGATATGCCAAGGTGACCGTTGTGCATTTATGTCACCAACTTGTCAGTGCAGATGCGGTTGGTACACCGCCCATGAATAATAGCTAGATGACAGCTATCCTTATCTACTCTAGTTCATGGCTCAGTTAGTATGCCACCTTAGTTAGTTGAGTTTGGTTTCAGACCCATATATAGGGTTCTTCTATTTCTATGTACTAGAGTTATTTTGGCTTACACAACTAAGAAGAGGAAAACTGTTTTCAGCCTCCACCTTTGTGTGTATTCCCCCATTGTGCAAGCAAGAAAGCTACAAGTGAGACTCCTTCCTTCTCTCCCACAATCTTAACATGGTATCAAAGCCTTGTTCGTGGTAAGGAGCTCAAGAAAGCAAGCCAAGTTCGCGGTGTTCTGGTAAGAGGATCAGTGTTGCTTCCATTTTTCTGTTTTGGGAGCAAGTCTCTACAGGTAGCACAGCCGGAAAGTGCAAGAGTGCATTGTCTCAGGTTGAGACGCCCTTCGCGGTGAAGCAAGAGGGCAGTATATATTGTGGGAGAGGACTTTAGCCCTTGGTGACCCTGTTTTTTTTATTTGAGGCCATTTCGGGGCCTATTTTGGAGGCAGAAGTTTTCTGCACGCACTCAGGAAAAGGCGCAGTTTTATGCTGTGCGACCACTGTTCTACAGGTCGGTGAAAAGTTACCACATAAATTGCATCGTATGCTTGTGTGCAGAGACATTGGGAGTTACAGAATCATCCTTGTTGCCTGTTGATGCAAAATCATCACTAGGAAGTGACTGTGTGGTCAAATATCACTTTTGTCAGTTTTGCATATTTGCCCTTGTGAGGCTGAAGCTGTGTTCTTTGCAGTGATAGAATTTTTTGCAGTGTTCTATAATGGCGTCTGATTCTCTTTCATAGATTGTCATTGAAAAGCTTGACAAGAACAACTTCCAAGCATGGAAGTTTAGAATGACGAATTTCCTTATGGGAAAAGGATATTGGGAATTTGTTGCAGGAAATGAAGAAGAACCAGTTCTTCCTGATGTTCCCAGTCAACAGCAAATGCAGGCATTTAAAGCATGTCATGAGAGAGCCAGAAAAGTTATGTACTGGCTGTCTATCAGTATTTCAGACTCTATGATTGTGCATATTCAGGATGCAAGTACGCCAAAGGAGGCATGGGATACTTTGTCAAAAATATATAGCACAAATACACAAGCCAGGAAAATGCAGCTCAAGCAAGAGTTGCACAATGTGCAAAGAGAAAGTATGAGCATCAATGACTACCACATGAAGGTGAAGAAGATCGCAGATGCAATTGCTTCCATTGGGTCGCCAGTGGAAGATGATGATTTAGTTTCCGTGACCTTGAATGGTCTAGGAAAGGATTATGCACAGTTCCGAACATCCATTTCCGTCCGTGAAAGATTTCCTGATTTTGAGGAGTTAATTGCTCTTCTAATTTCTGAGGAGCAGAGAAATGGTGGTGCATCTTCTTCAGGAGGAACTTCAAAAGAAGATGTCTTCTACTCAAATGCTGGAAGAGGTACAGGCAGAGGTAGAGGAGGCCAATCTGGAGGCCATGGTAGAAATCAGAATATGCAGCAAACTCAAGAAAACCAGTCCTATGGAGGAGGACGTGGTAACTCTAGAGGTAGGGGGAGCCAAAGAGGTCGTGGTGGATGGCAAAGAGAGCAAAATGCAAACAGCAATGTTGAATGCTACTACTGTGGTAAAATGGGTCATATGGCTAAAGACTGCTATAAAAAGCAGAATGACATCATGAATGGAAAACTGCAACAAGGGAATTCTGCATCTTCTAGTAAACATGGTGATGACAGAAATGAGCATTTGTTTATGGTACAGCACATGAACAATTCTGTGACAAGTGCAGAAGAAAGCAACGATGTATGGTATGTTGACTCAGGTGCATCAAACCACATGACAGGTCATGCAGAATGGATGAAGGATGTAAGAAAAATGGAAAAACCAGGATTTGTGGAGACTAGTGATGATACTGCACATCCTATTGTGCAGATTGGAAAATTTCCTTTGTCTATCCAGGATGGGAAAAAGAAATACCTGTCTGATGTATTTCATGTCCCGAATATCACCAAGAATCTGGTTTCTGTTGGGTTGAGCAGGGCTTGCAGGTCAGATTTAATCCTCATGGATGCTTTGTTGAGGATATGAAAAATAAAGGTCGCTTGATAGCAAAAGGAAAGAAGAAGGGCAGAATGTTTACGTTGGATGCAGACATGTCTGAATTGAGTGCAGCAATGTTTGCACATGGGACCGGTGTAGTTGCAGATATTGATATCTGGCATAAACGCATTGGTCATGTTAATGTACAGCGACTTAAATCAATGCAGGCCCAAAATATTGTTGTAGGATTGCCTAAATTCAAGGTTGCAAAAATGCATAAGGTATGTGAAGCCTGTCAATTTGGAAAACAGGCAAGGAAACCATTTCCTAGACATGTTCAAGAGAGTGAGAAGCCATTGGAATTAATCCACTCTGATGTGTGGACTACTAAAGTTGCATCTCTTGGAGGCTGTCATTATTTTGTTACTTTTATTTATGACTATAGCAGAAAAGTTTGGGTGTATTTTATGAAAAAGAAAAGTGAAGTTTTTGGGCATTTCAAAACTCTTAAAGCTATGGTTGAAAAAGAAACAGGCCTGCAAATAAAATGCCTAAGGTCAGATGGAGGGGGAGAGTACCTCTCAAATGAGTTTGCAAGGTTCCTGCAGGAGCATGGCATAAAGCAGCAATATTCATGCAGTCATACCCCACAACAAAATGGAATTGTAGAAAGGAAAAATAGGCATATTGGAGACGTATCTCGTGCCATGCTCAATGAAAAAGACCTGCCAGATTTCTATTGGGCTGAGGCAGTTGCTACAGCAGTCTACATAATGAACAGGACTCCCACTGCAACAATACATGGGATGACTCCAGAGGAGAGGTATACTGGTAGGAAACCAGATATTTCTCATTTGAAGATTTTTGGCTGCATTGCCTATGTTCATGTGCCACATGAGTTGAGATCCAAGTTGGATCCAAAAGCTGAGAAGTGCATCTTTATTAGTTACTCTTTGCAGCAGAAAGGGTATAGATGCTATAACCCTTCTACTCGTAAGTTTACAGTGAGCAGAGATGTTGTTTTTGATGAGATGAGTAGCTGGTATAAACCAATAAATGTGATTGATAATGTAGATGCACAAAATGGTAATGCTGCACAGAATTCACAGCAGCAGTCACAAGATATTAGTGGACCTGGAGCGTCCTCTAGCAATGGTTCACATTCTTCGCCATGGACTGGCAGATTGAGATCAGGAGAATCTTCTCAAAGCAATGCAGATAGTGGTATGCAGGTATCACGAAAAGGAAAAGAGAAGGTAGATCAGCCCATGTTTGATGTGAATGCAGGTCACTCTTATGTGGATGGTGAATCCAGTGGCTCAGAACAAAGCATTGATGATGAGTTGGGTATCCCCTCTATTGTTACACCTGGAGTAAGGAAGACCAGGGATGTTTTGAGAGCACCTGGAAGTGAGCCTACTTTGCGTAGGTCTACCAGAGCTAGGTATCCTGTGGATAGGCTGAAATATGATGGATTTACAGCCATCCACTATGCATATATGGTCAAAGTGATACAGGAACCAGAACCCACTTCTTTTGAGCAAGCCATGGGAAAAGAAAAATGGGAGAAAGCCATGGATGAAGAAATGGATGCCTTGGAAGCAAATGCTACATGGGATTTGGTACCTTTGCCTAAAGGTAAGAATACAATTGGCTGTAAGTGGGTTTACAAGGTGAAGCACAATGCAGATGGTTCTGTGAACAGATACAAGGCAAGATTAGTAGTCAAGGGGTATGCACAAACATATGGCATTGATTATGAAAAAACATTCAGTCCGGTTGCAAGGATGGCAACCGTAAGAGCAGTCATTGCTATGGCTGCATCAAAGGAATGGTCTTTACATCAGATGGATGTAAAGAATGCCTTCTTGCATGGTGATTTGCAAGAAGAGGTCTATATGGAGCAGCCACCAGGTTATGTGCATGTTGTTCATCTTGAGTTTGTTTGCAGGTTGAAGAAGGCCTTATATGGCTTGAAGCAAGCACCTAGAGCATGATCTGACAAGATAGGACAGTATCTTGTCACTATTGGCTTTCAGATTTCCAAGGCAGATTTCTCACTTTATGTGAGAAAAACAGAGAAAGGTATTATGCTACTTGTCATTTATGTTGATGATTTGATTATGACAGGTGACAGTGATGAAGATATCCTTGATGTGAAAATGCTATTGAAGCAGAAGTTTGAGATGAAGGATTTGGGAGAGCTGCGTTATTTCTTGGGCATTGAGGTGATTAAATCACCAAGTGGGATACAGCTCTTGCAGAGGCAGTATGGATTGGACATGCTGTCCAAATATGGGATGATAGGCTATAAGCCTATTTCAGTTCCTTTGGAGCAGAATGTGAAACTGAGCGCAGATGCAAGTGAGCTTCTGGAAGATCCTACTATGTACAGATGCATAGTAGGAAGCTTGATTTATATGACTATTACCAGGCTAGATTTGAGCTATGCTGTTGGATTGGTAAGTCAATTTATGCAAGCTCCAAGGAAACCTCATTTGGATACGGCTAGACACATACTCAGATATGTGAAGTCCACATTGCAGTATGGACTATTTTATGAGACTGGGGTTCAGATACAGTTGCATGGATACACTGATGCTGATTGGGCTGGTAGTATTTTTGATAGACGATCTACCAATGGATATGTGTTCTCTTTTGGAAGTGCTGCAGTCACTTGGAGCAGCAAGAAACAGCCTACAGTTGCCTTGTCGAGCACAGAGGCTGAGTACAGGGGTGCAGCAATGGCTGCATGTGAGGTAGCTTGGTTGCATAAGCTACTTTATGATATGCATCAACCTACAGATGGGCCAGTTGTCATTTATTGTGACAACATGAGTAGTATACACTTGGCAAATAACCCAGTCTATCATGCTAGAACAAAGCACATTGAGGTGCATTATCACTATGTGCGAGAGAGGGTTTTACTAGGTCTTATTGATCTAGTTTATGTCAGCACAGAGGATCAAGTAGCTGACATCTTCACGAAGGCATTGGGTGCGTGCAGAGAAGCTGCGCAAGTTCAGAGACCTGCTTGGTGTGTAGGAATTGGGATTGAGTTTGAGGGGGAGTGTTGAGATATCGAGCTCCACTCGTGATATGCCAGGGTGACCGTTGTGCATTTATGTCACCGACTTGTCAGTTGTTGCAGATGCGGTTGGTACACCGCCCATGAATAATAGCTAGATGATAGCTATCCTTATCTACTCTAGTTCGTGGCTCAGTTAGTATGCCACCTTAGTTAGTTGAGTTTGGTTTGAGACCCATATATAGGGTTCTTCTATTTCTATGTACTAGAGTTCGTTTGGCTTACACAACTAAGAAGAGGAAAACTGTTTTCAGCCTCCACCTTTGTGTATATTCCCCCATTGTGCAAGCAAGAAAGCTACAAGTGAGACTCCTTCCTTCTCTCCCACAATCTTGACAGGTATATGGCTATCCCAAAGGCAGTATGGCTTGGATATGTTATCCAAGTATGGTATGACAGCATGTAAGCCTCTTTCAGTACCATTGGAGCAAAATGTGAAGTTGAGTGCCGACATTGGGGATGAGATAGAAGACCCTACTATATTCAGGAGGATAGTAGAGAGTTTGATTTACATGACTATCACAAGGCAACACTTGAGCTATGTTGTTGGCCTTGTCAGTTAATTTATGTAGATGCCTAGAAAGCCTCATTTGGATGCAGTTAGAGATATATTGAGGTATGTGAAGTCCACTTTACATTATGGACTTTTTTATGAGGCAGGTAAGGACGTACAGGTCTTTGGATACACAAATGCACATTGGGCTAGTAGCACGTCAGACAGAAGATCTAATGCAACAGTTACATGGAGCAGCAAAAAGCAACCTATAGTTGCTTTATCAAGTATAGAGGCTAAGTATAGAGGCGCTGCTATGGCAGCATGTGAGGTGGTATGGTTGCAAAAGTTATTAGGTGATTTGGACGTGAAGGGAGATGGTCCAATTGTCATTCATTGTGACAACATGAGTAGCATACAGTTAGCTAAGAATCCAGTGTTCCATGCTAGGACAAAACACATTGAGGTGCACTACCACTTTGTAAGAGAGAAGGTACTTGCAAGAGAGATTAACTTGGTATATGTCAGCACATAGGATCAGATAGCTGACATTTTCACAAAGGAATTGGGTGCAGAGAAGCTTTGAAAGTTCCAAAGCTTACTTAGAGTTGTAGAGATAGAGTTGAGCTTGAGGGGGAGTGTTGAGATGGCAAGCTCAACACGTGCGGACATTGATGATGGACCGCCTGGTTAGATGATTTTGCACATCTACACTTAGCATGTTGGTGGTCATTATGATACTCACATGGCCACTGACTTATCACTTATTATAGTTAGTTTATTACACCTACCTACAGCTAGCAAAGATATAACGCCAGTCGATTAGTGTAGTCGGTTATGCACTGTTTGACTTAGAAGGCCACTTTCCTTTATGTTGTATCTTGTCTATACTTTGTGTACATTGTATAGTGTGTGGAAGAAGAAGAAAAATCAGCAAGAAAACATTTTGGCCTCCATCTCTCTTCTTGTATTCTTGAGTGAGCTTCCTCTTGTGTACAGTGTGTGTTTGGCGCAGCAGCTCAAGGAAAGCCCCCCACCACGTGATTCTTAACATCCTTGTGGGGTTGATGTCACCCTAAGAATGACTAGCTTTGAATCATTGGGCATTAGAGAGCTAGTGGAGTCCCCCCTCTCGAAAGGTTGCAGACTATTTTTTAGGTAATAAGACTGATTGTATGGGTTGTGAGTATGGCAAACAATCACCTTGATAATCGACAATGCATTACATCATCATGGCCAAACCTACTGCAATTGACACAGGGTCTAGATATACGATCCATGCATTCAATCGGAAAGCGGTTTCCTCTCCAATGTGCACATTGCATGTGAGGCTGTGTGGGCCTCCTCATCATCTCTTGAAGCCTAGACAACTCTAGCTTTACATCCGCCAACTCCTACAACACTCTATCCCTTGTCTTGGGTGCTTTGGTAGATCTTTCACTAATGGTCATAGCCCTTTCTGAGGTTCTAAAGATAGTGTTGTCTCGAGTTGTGAGTCTTGAGCTCCTCTCCTTGAGTAGGCCATCCACCCGTATGGCTTCTTCGAAGACCCTAGCTAGACCGCTCCTTCGCTAGGTTTCTCTATTGGCTAGGATTCTCTTAAAGAGACTTTGCATGTGGGTGACATTGTCTTAGATATCCTCATTGTCCTATAGACTAACATTCATCAACCTAACAACGAGGTTGTCAGAGTATTCCACCTCAAAGAATCTCTTGATGAAGAGACTCTTGAGGTTATTAAAGTCATTGTATTCGAACTAGTATACTATGTCCACCATCCTTTGTTTCCTAGGCAAAGTCCAAAAGCTATACGGGCCATTAGCCTCACATATTTGCTCAAATGCTCCACAAAGCTATACGGGTGGGGGTAATTATTGAGTTGATACTTGTCGAGTTGCTTAGCAACCACCACAGGTATCTTGGTCTAGCTCCTAGAATTTGGGGTGATTCCTAGTCCTACTAACAATGAAGTTGCCAAGATTTCTCCGCTCTGCTCTATAGCCATGTTATCTAAGAGCCGCTTGGTGAGAAGCTCGCTCAGCGTAAGATCAACTTCTAGTACTCTCTCCCTCTCAGGATTTGGTTATGTCCTTTATGCTTAGCAGCACTTTCCTTGCCAACCTTCCCTCCTCCTCTAAATCATTTATGATGTCCTTGGCTGGTCTACCGTGATGCTCCATTTTGGTTTGCAGGTCATACCCAATCATCAATCGTTGATGGATGTTGATTGGAAATTCTCCCAAGTCAAGCTCATCATTTTTCGGGTTGGCACTGGTTGACATGTTGTCAGTTTCTTGGGCAACTAGGGTATCAATTAGATTGATCAAGTCAGGTAGAATTGCATCCCTAATTGTGCCTATTGTGTTGTTCCTCCCTGGAGGATTGATAATTTGAGTCTTTCAATATTTTGTGATTGGGTTCCTTGCCCACTATTCAATGTCTAGGGTTTCCTCCTACTAGTAGGATTGTTCAGCTTACCTTATCTTGCATGAGTTCCTTGTTATTTAAAACGATCCTCAATGTTATGGGCACTCATATGACAGTGGTGTGCTCCTCAAAGTGCACTGTGCAAAATTAGGCTTTCATCTTTTCTGGTGTGCATCAAATGTTCAATTGATGCAATGTGCAAATTCAATGGAAAAACACAGTAGTGCAGCATATGCTTTTCCTGATCCTTTTGTGTGTTTAACGGCCACTCTAGCTAGTTCATTTTGGTCTCTATGGCATCCTAGATGTTTGGTCTGAGGGATAGCAAATTTGCTCAATTAGTCTAGGTCTCTATCAGGACACAGGACTAAGGCTTAATGCCGCAGTCATTTCCTGGGCTGTTAGATCGTGATTCGTGAGTCTGGTCACTGTATGAGCCGTTCCATGCATTTAGAGGCCTACGAAGGTGTCATCTAGATTGGGTTTGGCCTTTGCCTACCCTTGGGTGGGTCCAATTTTCCAAAATTTGGCTTTTGTATAGTCTAGCCGAGTGATAGTATCTAAGTGCGTGACTCAAACCAAGTCATCTGAATGAATGTTCGAGTAGGCTGAATATGTGAGCGTCCAAGTGGACGATTTTAGTGTGTCCAAATTTGGCCGTTCGAGGCCAAGTAACATTGTCCGAGTTTGGACTATATGAGTCTGAGTGGCCTATCGCTCAGCCATTCAAGTTTGAGTGAATGGCTGTCCAAGGCCAAATTAGGTCTTGTTGGGGGTAAAGGCACCTCGACCTAGCCGCCCGTGTATTACTACACTGACAGTCACCGCCACTGCACACTGTAGGTGGCGGGCAGCTGTCACCGTCACTTTATTCTTTATTCTTTTAGTGACAGTTTGAATAAAGGAAGTCCCGGTCACACATTGTGACTATTGGAGTTTCCATTTCTTGTCTCTATTTTTCTTGCTCTTGCTCTCCCGCCATAGCTCTCGCGTGCAAGCTTCGATCCTTCTCACCTTTCAACTGGTATCAGAGCTCAGCTTCCCGACTCTTGAGCTTGGTTTGTGGCATTCTCAGCTTCCCATCGACTCCCCACTCGCATTGGGTCTCCTTCCTGGCAGCCATATCCGACTCCTTCGAGCTCCCGTCACTCCCCGACTTCCCGAGCACCTTCCCGGCCCCTTTGGGCACCCTCAAGCATTCAACAGATGTATTTCTTCACTCTTTATAGGGTTTACCTCAATTTTCAACCCTCTTGAAATAGGGCATCCATTACACTCCCAGCTCTCATTTCATATGCGGTCTGCTCTCCCCTTGGCTGGAGCTTGTTTGAGGCCTTCCTTGGCTTTAACCGGACCCCTCTGAAGCTTGGCCACCATTTTTTGTAGCCCCAAGACTAGCATTTACAGTTGGTGGAATCATGCAACCCTCCCATATGTGTCTTCAGCATTGACCGTCATAATAGCAACTCTCCCCCTCCATCAATACTTGGAAAGGCTCCATTTCGAGCATATGAACATGCTTTGATGCTTGGTTTTGATGGTTGATGTGTTGGCATAGCATTTGGAATGATTTAACACTTTTTTGGGACTATCATAGCAGTCCACATGTAGTTTATGACAGTGTTACACTGACATTTGATGCTACAACTTGTTTGGCATTGTCATTTGATGCCCGATCCCTTTTGATGCCCGGATGTTAGGGGAATGTATGCCTATTGTTTGGCAACCATTTGGAGCTGATTTTGGTGCTGAAATTCTCAGTTTTGAATAGTAAATTATTGATGTACACAGTTGGGCTGAAGTCATTTTACTCATGTATGCTTATGCCTATGCTTTTCGGGCTATGTTTCGGGCATATATGGTGATGTATTGACACTTGGGGCTCGACATAGAGCTTGGTTTTGATTCGGGATCATTGGTTGAGCTTGAACTCGCTTTTCAAAGTATTTGGATGCTCTGTCTTGGATGTACTTATGGCATGTATGTTGCTTATGTCTGACCGGTCTTGACATGCTTAGGCTATGCCATTACTACATGCTAGTTACATTGTTTGAAGCCTATTGCTACTGGAGCTCGGTCTTGTCTTAACCTTGGATTCCCAGAGCTTACTTGAGCTATTTATTGGCTTGCCAGAGTTGTATCTTGGGATGTACTTGATGTCTTACATGCTTATGGATGCTACATACGAATGCCCTATCGCCTACATGTCCGAGATGTACCATTGATGCTTGATCTTGGACACTTGTCTCACTGGTGCTTGTACATGCTTTTTTCGAGCTTTGTTGCTTGATATTTATGGCTTTTGTGCCAGTGGGAGTGTCTTTGGATGCTTGACAGCCATTGAGCAGGCGGTCTATGCTCTTTGAGCTTTTGAGACTATTTGGGATCTTTTACCCTTCAAGATGATGCATGGTTCATATGTCTTGGTTCCTCTGATGCTCATGAGCTAACTCTTTGCTTTGGGTCCCTCTCTTTGTGAGCTGACACCTACTTGTGTCAAGTTTTGGTAGTGGCAGGAACACTTTGCCGCATTGATTGGGGGGTGTGTCTACTCACTGGCAGATGTTTGTATGACATGTTTGGGTGTTGGATTCATGATTATCGACTGTCATATGCCTATGTTATGCCCGCATGATGCCAGATTTGGTCTTGGCAGTATCTGATTGACCTGGGATCCGATTTTGGCACTGTTAGCTCTCATTTACTGAAATCTATAATTTATTACAGCAAGCATATATGTATGCTGAAATATTCTGAAATGATGTACTTTCACTGGTACTTGGTGGCTAGCAACTTTGGTTACACTTTTCTCGCCATTTTCTCTCGATTTTGGTCATTTTCTGCAGTAAACAGCAAGCAGTTTTGAACTGTCTACAGTCTTCCAACCTGCATTATGTCAAGTTCGTCCACTGAACATGCTATTTTCAACATCACTAAGCTTGATGGTACGAATTGCTCTTATTGGAAGAGCCAGATTTGGCAGGTGTTGGTGCAGAAATCGTAGATCAAACCTTTGAGGTTGAGCAGGCATCTGCCTGCAACTATGCCAGATGAGGAATGGCTTGAGCTTGATGAGTTATGCAAGTCAACTATTGTATTGTCTCTCACAGAAGAGGTTCATTACAATGTCTTTGAGGAAGAACAGAGTGCATAGCAGTTGTGGGATAAAATCAAGAATCTCTATGACAAGAAAAGTCCAGCGAGTCGGATGTATTGGCTAAAGCAACTTATGGATCTGCGCATGAAGGAGAATGTGACTATGTCTGCTCACTTGAGCCAGTTCCATGCTATACTCAAGAACTTGACTTCGCAGGAGGACATCACTTTTGCAGAGGATGTCACTCCTCTTTTCTTGCTTGGTACTCTTAATGAGTCATGGGATGTATTCCGCACTGCATTATGTGCCTCTACTACTACCTTGAAATTATCTGATGTTGAGAGTGCTCTTCTGCAGGAAGAGGTTAACCGTAAGAATTTGGATGCCTCTCGTGTGTCGCATGCTATGACAGTTAGAGGCAGGAATGATGGATATGGAAAGAATGGCAGTGGCAGTGGCAGTGGCAGTGGCAGTGGCAGTGGCAGTGGCAGTGGCAGTGGTAGTGGCCATGGACGGGATTCTCAAAAATCTCGGTCCAAGTCTTGTGGGAAGTCACATAGCAAATCCCGTGGCAGGAATGCAGATGTTACTTGTCACCATTGTGGGAAAAAGGGCCATATTAGGCCACAATGCCATGAACTGCGCAATGAAAGGCGCAAAGATAAGTGGAAAGACAAAGTACAAGATAAGTCTTCTGATCGCAGCATAGTGCCTGCAAAGTCCAATGTTAAAATTGAAGAGATCAATGTTATCCAGCTTGAGGATGTTGATGATGATGATTATATCCTTGCAGCTTCTTCTAGTGCTTCGCAGATGACAAAGATACACTCTATGTATGCATAGTGTTGGCTCTTGGACTCAGGTGCGTCCTTTCATGTGACACCTTACCGAGAGTGGTTTCATTCATACCATACTGTTTCGGGTTTTGTGCACTTGGGTGATGACAGCTCTCTTGATATTGTGGGCATTGGTGATGTTAGGCTGCAATTTCCTTCTGGCAGTAGTTTTGTTATGCAGGATGTACGTCATGTACTTGCTTTGACACGCAGTCTCATGTCAGCTGGACAGCTTGATGACACAGGATATCATGTATGTTTTGGAGACTCTGCATGGAAGATCACTCGTGGCAGACTTGTGATTGCAAGAGGTGCCAAGGCTGGCAACCTCTATCCCTTGATTATATCAGCTTCTTTCCTTGGTCATGTTTTGTCTATGGGTTCTATCCCCCATGTATCTCTTTGGCATGCCCGTTGGGGCCATATGTCTTTGAAGGGAATGAAAATGCTTTCTGGTTTGCAGTACTTACCGCCCCTTGATTATGCATATTTTGATTCATGTGAGCATTGTCTTTATCGCAGGCAGACTAGGTCTACGCATAAAAAGTCTGGTAGGCCATGCATGAGTGAGCCCTTGGCATTGGTACATTCGGATGTCTGTGGGCCCATGCCTTGTCAATCTATGGGTGGTGCCAAGTATTTTGTTACTTTCATAGATGATTTTTCACGAAAAGTTTGGGCTTATCCCTTAAGCTAAAATCTGATGTCTTGGCTGTGTTTCGAAGATGGCTTGCATTGGTTGAGAACCAGTCTGGGTATAGGCTAAAATGCCTCAGGACAGATAATGGGGGTGAGTATGTCTCACGTGCTTTTAAGGAATTATGTGATGAGAGGGGTATTAAGCATCAATTGACCGCCCCCTACACCCCCCCCCCCCAGAATGGTTTGGCTGAGTGGATGAATAGAACCATCCAGGAGCGTGTACGTAGTATGCTTAGCCACGCATGCCTACCACAGAGCTTTTGGGCTGAGGCAGTTAGTACAGCTGTGCATGTCATAAACAGATCACCTTCTAGTGGTTTGGATTTCCAGGTTGCAGAGGAGGTATGGACTGGAAGACCTCCCTCTTATGTGCATCTCTGTGTCTTTGGATGTGAGGCATTTTGCCATGTGCCCAAGGACAAGAGAAGTAAGCTAGATCCTAAGAGTGTCAAATGCATTTTCCTTGGTTATGGGGATGCAGGCGAGATGGGTTACTGTCTTTGGGATCCGCAGGCACGGAAAGTCATCCGCAGTCATGATGTAGTCTTCCATGAAGACAAGATGCATCGGCATCCTGAGAGAGTTGTTTAGATCCACAGGGTCATATTTTAGGAGGAGCCGAGAGCCCCCGCACAACCAGTTGGACAGCCTACAGCTGCAGCAGATGCTCATGGTCAGGGTGTTGGACAGGCAGTTGGGCAAGCAGCAGCAGAGCCTGGTCTACTAGAGACAGACATCCACCTAATATATTTCAGCCCTTGATGCATTATGTCTTGGTTACATATGCAGGAGAGCCTTTCACTTATGATAAGGCTATGCCCAGGGGTGACAGTCACTCCTAGGAGAGGGCTATGCAGTCTGAGATAGACTCCTTGCATAAAAATGACACTTGGGATTTGGTTTCCTTGCCTACGAGCAAGAAGGCTTTGCCATGCAAGTGGGTGTACAAGCTGAAAAGTACCCCTCGACACCCCAAGCCGGCATACAAGGCTAGATTGGTAGCAAAGGGTTTTAAGTACGAGCATGGTGTGCTTTGATGAGGTCTCTTCTCCTGTGGTTAAGATGACCACCCTGCGCTTAGTCTTGGCTTTGGTTGCTTAACTTGACTTGGATTTATGCCAGATGGATGTCAAGACGGCTTTCTTACATGGGGACTTGCATGATGAGATTTATATGGAGCAACCTAAGGGCTTTGCAGAACCTGGCAGGGAGCACCTACTGTGCAAATTGAAGAAAAGTCTTTATGGCTTGAAATAGGCACCTAGGGAGTGGTATCATAAGTTTGATGCCTTTATGTAGTCACAAGGCTATAGCAGGAGTGCTATGGATCCGTGTCTTTACACGAAGAAAGCCCTTGATGGTTCTTTATTGATTTTTCTACTCTATGTGGATGATATGCTAATAGCATGGAAAGCTCATGATGAGCTAGATGCTCTTAAGGCTCAGCTCAAGAAGAGCTTTGAGATGAAAGATCTAGAACAGGCCGCTCACATACTTGGTATGCGCATTAGATGCGACGGGCATCAGGGACTCCTCTACTTGTCACAGAGGGAGTACATTCATAAAGTCCTTGAGCACTTCCGCATGCAGGACATAAAGCCTATTGGTTGTCCATTGCCTTCTTATGTGAAGGTATCACAGGCTGATTGTCCACAGACAAATGAGCAGAGGGCCGAGATAGCCAAGATTCCCTATGCATCCGCAGTGGGCAGTCTTATGTATGCCATGATAGCCACTCATCCAGATATTGCCTTTGCAGTTGGTGTTGTGGCACGCTATATGGCTACACCTGGCAAGAAGCATTGGGATGCCGTGAAGGGTATCATGAGGTACCTGAAGGACACTGCAGATATATGCATATGCTATGGTAGCCAGGATACAGGAGTCGTGGGGTACATTGGCTCTGATTATGCAGGACATGCAGATAGTAGAAAGTCCACTTTCGGCTATGTATTCACATATGCTGGAGGTGCTATTTCTTGGATGTCCAGGGTGCAGAAATGCATGGCCCTTTCTACTACAGAGGTCGAGTATGTTGCAGCCCCACTGAGGCTTGCAAGGAGGCCATTTGGTTGGGTCGTTTGGTTGCTGACCTTGGTACTAATGCTATTCCTACATTGCATTCGGATTCTATGAGTGCTATTTAGTTAGCCAAGAATCCGGTCTTCCATGCGAAGATGAAACACATTGAGGTGAGGTATCACTTCATATGTGGGGTCATTGAGGACAAGTCTGTTGATCTTTTCAAGATCTTGACTGACCAGAATCCTGCAGATCTGCTCATGAAAAGCCTCTCTACAGAGCGCTTTGCCTTCCTCAGGAGGTTGATGGGCGTGGGATGAGATGACGTCTTTCCTCATCCTATTCTACATGTGTGCATGTCGTACTGTCTTTTCCTATTTCTTTTCACTCCTCACTAGGGAAGATTCACCTTTAAGTGGGAGGTTGTTGGGGGTAAAGGCGCCTCTGCCTAGCCGCCTATGTATTACTACACTGACAGTCACCGCCACTACACACTATAGGTGGCAGGCGCCCGTCACCGTCACTTTATTCTTTATTCTATTAGTGACAGTTTGAATAAAGGAAGGCCCGGCCACACATTGTGACTGTTGGAGTTCCCGTTTCTTGTCTCTCTCTTTCTTGCTCTTGCTCTCTTGTCATAGCTCTCACATGCAAGCTTCGATCCTTCTCACCTTTCAGGTCTAGGGTCCGAGTTCGAGTCTTGGACTCGAACGGTTTTGTGGTTGTCCGAGTGGACTTGTGACTCAGACTGTCCGTGGTGGTAACATGACTTGGACAACTATGGAATCCGTCTAAGTGCAATAGAGCAAAGGGTCCAAAGTGACAAAAAATCACTTAAATACTATTGATGCCTATCGTAACATTGCAACCAAGGTCCTAACTAGGATCAACAAACATCAATTTTGACACTCAAAGTATACTTAGGGCTTGGGAATGCTAGAATGCAAATTGATGAACGAATATGTGCTCATGCCCTGTGTGTGTGTGTGTGTGTGTGTGTGTGTGTGTGTGTGTGTGTGTGTGTGTGTGTGTGTGTGTGTGTGTGTGTGTGTGTGTGTGTGTGTGTGTGTGTGTGTGTGTGTGTGTGTGTGTGTGTGTGTGTGTGTGTGTGTGTGTGTGTGTGTGTGTGTGTGTGTGTGTGTGTCTCAAGATCTCTCTTAAATAAATGCACACAAATGAGCCCTCTTTGTCCTCTTGGCTTCTCAAACCCTTTCTCTCTTGCCCTGTTACTTCTCCTTCTCTCTCTTTGCTGTCCTAATGCCTTAAAGCTATATTTTCCCTATTTTTTCTCTATTTTGGACCTACTATTACAGTTGAAATCCTACTATGTGTTTCTATATTTTCCTTGTTTTTTTCTTACCTAAATGCATCCAAATCACAAGCAAGCACTTACACTAATCCATTTTATTTATCTAAATCCAAAAAACTAGAAAAACTTACTTACAATGGAGATGAAATACCTCTTCAACTCCCTCGCTTCCTACCTATCTCAAGCACCAGTTCGAAGAAAACCCTATTCCAATGCTCGATTGGAAGTGGGCAAGTACTCAAAGCTTAAATCTATTGGTCTTGGCAACCGAACCAAAATGTGGGAGCCTCTCGCTCGACTGCCAAGACCCATGGACCACTTATTGTTTCAAGCATTTCAAGCCAAGTGCAATGGCTACCTCTCACATAGTCATATGCGCTCTCGCACCTATGAGTGTAGTGAGCTTATCTCTATGCTCGATCGAGTTGCCTCCTCCCTCAAGCACTTTAGTAACTCCATGATCCAAGTTGCAAGCTGATCCTCAAACTACAAGCTCCATGCTCCATTGTCATGCGCAAGACAAGAGAAGAGAACAGAACAGAACAGAAGAAGAAGAAGAAGAAGAAGAAGAAGAAAGGAGAATATGGAGAGCTTTTCCACCATGGCCCCTCACCCTCACACACTCACTCCCTCACTCTCTCACACTCCCTCTCTCAAGCACAATCTCAAGCAAGAAAGAAGAAGAAGAAGAAGAAGAAAAGAGCTAGTTTTGGACACACATAAGAATGAGCTTCTTCATTCTCTTTTTTCCTTTTTATACACAACCCTAATCCCCTTTGGGCACCCATCCCTTTTTACATGCTCGGCTATTTTAGCCTAGGTCCTCTTTTTCTCGTGCCTTCCTATTTGCATTGTGCCTTCACCCATGCCCATCTACATTTACAAATTGCACAAAAGGGACCCTAGCACTCTTTTACAAGGATTTAGAGTGCAATTTTATATTTAAAATGTGCACTTACCTTTAATTTTTAAGATTTTCCTTACACTTTTGGCCTTTTCTCCTCCTATTTCTTCAATATGGCCACATTTTTTCACTTTGTTCTATGTCTTTTTAATTTTCCTTTTACTTTCTTTGCTCTAGGGTTAACATGCATACATGGCTATGGAGATCGAAGCTCGAAGAGCTTGGAGCGGAGCTTGCTTGAGGTCGCATCTTGAATCATGGAGCCATCAACAAATTCATGGGAGAAGGTACTCAATCGGATTTGAAGGTAAGCTCACTATGTTGGTGTGTGAAAGAGTGTGCATGGCTATGTGAGAGGTAGCCAGCTCTTGGCTTGAAACACTTGAAGCAATAAGCTGTCTGTGGGTCTTGATAGTTTGCCTATGAGGGCGATGATATTTTGGTTCCATTGGTCCAAGATGAACAAATTCAAGCTTGAGTGCTTGTGCACTCCAAATCGAGTGATGACATAAGAGCTCATCTCCAAAACAACACTTGGTTTTAGATAGGAAGCAAGGGAGTCGAAGGCTATTTCATCTATTTTATAGATTAGTTTAGGTTTAGGAAGATTTCTCTGCATTGGTTAGAATAAGAGTTTTGTATTTTGGTTAGATTTAAGGCATTAAGATGTGGAAAATAAGGAAAAATAAGGAAAAGAACACTCTTTGGATAACCAAAGAACAAGGGAACTGGGGAAGAAACAAAAGAGATTGTTTATGTCCAGGAAGGAAAACAGAGTGTGAGGGGAGGAAGAGAGAACTCAAAAGGTGGAAATAGGGGAAGAGAGAGCTCATTTAAATTCAGTGAGATTGAGAGAGACCTAATGAGAGAGAGACAAGGAGTGACAAGTCTATACGATATAGCACCTACGATCCTAGCCATCAACACATTTAGCCCTTTGTAATATTTCCACACAATAAAAATTAGTTGGTTAGTACGAAAGTTTGTTAGCCAATTGATAAGTTAGTAAGGTTAATAACTAAAGACTAATTAAGGTAAAAAATAACTAACATTAATAATTAAAATATTTTATTTAGAAAAATCGAGAGTCGTAAATCTGATATTTTTCTCAGATTGATAAGGACCGTGGCCACCCTTCATGTAAGTTACAATGTGAACAAGACTTATGAGCTATATTAATCACTAATATTAATGCGTATAGTTTGGATGGTCCAAAAATATTAGATTTTGGGCAAAACTAGTATATTTTAGATATTATCCAAAAAAAGATATGGAGATTTCTAGAATTGGATGTCATTTAAAAGAAAAGACAAGTGTCTTGGGGTTTTACCCCCCTTTTGGAGCCAATGGAACCATCAAATTTATGATCTAAGCATTAGATCACTGATCTTTCCAAGATCCCCCTCCACAAAGAGCTCCACTTCTCAGTCCCACACCCTCTTCTCTAATTCACTATAAATATGAGACATGGGGAGGCACAAGAAAGCATAAGGAGACCCCGAGAGGCTGCGAGAGAGAGGTAGAGAGAAGGATACCCTCCAAGAGATTGTGAGAGAGCTCTTGAAAAAGAGAGAGAGAGAGAGAGAGAGAGAGAGAGAGAGAGAGAGAGAGAGAGAGAGAGAGAGAGAGAGAAGAGTCACCTCGAGAGGCTACACAATTCCCTCTATCTCGATCCTCGACTTAGCCATCTTCTCTTACACTCTCCCATCTTGAATCTATTCCACCTTCTTAATCTCTTGAGTATACTTGTGGACAATGGCCCCAAGCGAAGAACGTCACATACGGATGGCAATCCTATAACCAACAACGAAGCTTCAGATGAAGGCATCACTTTCAATCCAATTTTGGTACCGGTCATAAGTAATGTATTTCCAAATTGATAGATGCTTATTTTGATTCTCTTATGAGATACGTTAGGCCCCATACTATGATGCACGAGTATAGATCATTTCATCTCACATATTTGTAAGATGGAGCTTGCGAAGTGCATATATCAAGGAAAGTTAATTACACCTCGTTGCATGTGGCTTATTCGTTGATAGAGCAATTACAAGGAAGAATTGGTCAAGGGTTATGAATGGCATAATCATGACATTAAAAATTGTGCATACAAGTGTTAAGTAAATTTTATATAGAATCGCTCATTGATCCCAAGGGGGAGAGCAGATATGTGATGGAAATGTTATCGCGACTATTCTTGCATTGTTTGGGAAGAATGCAATTGGTTTTGTTGGTTGATCAAACAACATCCTAAATGCTTTTACATTCAACTGGTTGTTAGTTGTTGTTTGGATGATTATTCCAAGTGCTTGTGATTTATGGTAAATGCATGGAAAGGGTCTGTGATGACAAGTCGCCATGGGAATAAAGGAATGTTTTCTTGGAAAATGATATTAGGGCTGAATGCCTTATTTGTGCTTGATCCTTAAAGGATTTACTTAATGAAGGATATTTTGCACGGGTGGATCACCTCCATAATCGCACCGCGGATTAACCCAAAGAGGGCACTGCTCGATTCATGGGCCAAAGGTCGAGTGGTGAAAAGCCCAACCACAGGAATGATGTTTCGCTCCTAGACAATTTTCGGGTCAGTTGGAGCTCTTGGACACCCCTTGCTAGGTCTAGAATGGATTTAAAGACCTCTGTGGCCCCCAACGTCTAGGAATGTTGGGAGATCCTATTCTAGATTAAAGATTAAGTTTGTGGTGCCATGAGATTTGGACCAGTTACTTCTGCAGGGCAAAAGAGATACTTCTGTTGGATAGAAGGGATACATAATTTCTCCTGTATGAGCGGGAGACAAAGATTACTTGAAGATAAGTTAAGGAACTTGTTTGTCAATACATTGCTTTGCTTTATTTTTGTGTCTGTGCTATAAATTATGCGAATGAACCCTATTCCCTAAAAGGCTTAATTAATGAAGCTGACTTTAAGTGTCAAACATAAATGTGGTAAGACCCAATTAGAAAACTAAAGCTATTAAGGGAAGTGGGTGGGCGGCAGGGTGGTCCCAGAGAATTGGGAAGCTTCTCACAAGGTTTATCATCTTCGATTTTAGAAATTGTTAGGATAGAACCTTGATCATGCCGTTTCAGGGGACCGAAATAGGACTATGTCCTACGAGCAGAGAGGTTGAGTGGCACATCCCTCTCGTTTCCCATTCTCTTTAAACCAAGTGCGGCATGGGTCTGCTTCGGCTTGGGTATCTCTGTGTAAAGTAAGATGTCCAAGATCCGTTGCTAGAATGCTGTTAGGAGACCTTGGCCACTAGGAGTCCAAATTTCAAGTCGATCCTAGTGGGTTCAGCCGTGAACGTTCTATTGCGAGGCGGATTCGGGAAAACCCTAGGCGACAAAACTCGGAACATTCCCTGCTGGGAGTGCCGGGCAGTGATGCTTAGATTTATTTCTCGATAGACCGCTAAAAGCATGTCTAGACAGTGGATGGGTGGCACCTTACAATTGGTATCAGAGCGAAACTTCATAATTACGCGTGATTGATTAATGTATGATTCATAGGCATATTTTAAACAAAATAATCTAAGTGGTATGGCTTGATTGTTAGGCACCTCTTGCACCCACAAATGTTGATATGCAAGAGAAGAAATTTCTTCTCAAGCAATTGAAGACACTGAGTTTGATGGAGAAGGAATAGATGTCGCAGCTGAGGCAGAAATATGGATTGAGTCAATGGATGATTATTTCTCTGCTTCGGAAACTGCTTCTACCAATCAAGTGATGATAGCCAAACTTAAGCTAGTTGGCCAGGCTCGGTTATGGTGGAAGCAATGGTGCAACGATCAAGGTATTTTCGAAGCCACTATCACTTGGGCTCAGCTGAAAGATGTTGTACACGAACGATACCTTCCACCAACCTATCACACTTTGAGGATGAATGAATTTTTCAAGCTCAAGCAGCTAGAATTAACCCTTGAAGCTTACTGCTCAAATTTTGTAACCCTACTAAAATGCGCACCACCTATGGATATTGCGCAGCAAGTATTCCACCAACCTATCACACTTTGAGGATGAATGAATTTTTCAAGCTCAAGCAGCTAGAATTAACCCTTGAAGCTTACTGCTCAAATTTTGTAACCCTACTAAAATGCGCACCACCTATGGATATTGCGCAGCAAGTATCCAAGTTTTGCCATGGCCTAAACACTCCTTTGAACCATCGTCTTGAAGCAATGCGTCCAACGGACTTGCAAGATGCATTATTCCGAGCGAATCCAATCGTCCAAGAACTTAAATTAGGAAATTGTAGCAAAGGTGACTCCCAAGATTTGGGTAAGAGATGCCATACATGCAAAGAGATAGGGCACATATGTAGGAGATATCCTACCGTCAATGCTTCCATTGTAATGAGCTAGGAGACATCTAAGTAGACTGCCCTGATCTAAGTCCAGAAGACATTGAGCCTCCAAGAAAATGAAGCTACACAAGTGCAATCTTTGGATATACATAGGAATCTAATGAAGATGAAGACCTAGAACCTACAACACCTCTTCAGGATGACTAGAAATCCTAGAAATTTTTTCGACATGAAATACAACTTGTATTGGAATAAACTTTACTCTTGTAACTACAGTTAACCTGAGTAACATGAGTTGCATCTATTTTGAGCCTAGAACTTGTAAATGATTAGAGATACACTAGCAAGAAATGACAATTATAAATTACAATGAATTTTTATTTAGACGTTTCTTCTCAACTAATATTGGAGCTTACCAGAATGTCGAAGCTTGGAAGTATTCTTTAATATTACAAGCAAAGCCAATTGTCCATGGAGCTCAGTCCCGAACTAAGAAGAGGACAATCTGGGAATGTAGTTTCCAAGATAAAGAACCACTCCAATCTGCTAAAAGAATCCTAAGACACTTTGGTCTAAAGAAGAAAATCTTGCCAAGGACAACCAAGAACCTTGTGACCACAAGTGATAAAGCTCCACGTTGTTTCTATTTCAGGGAGTTAGGCCATTTCAAAAGAGAATGTCCAAAGCACCCTAAACACCGATGCTCTAAGTGCCACAACATTGGACATAACTACATCAATTGTCCCAACAGAACTTAAAGAGAAATTGAGCTTACAAGGAATGAAGTTGTACAAGCTCCAATGATCCAGAATATACTAGGTGCTTAGGAAAAACCTAGAATATATCCATGAGATGTAACTACAATAAATTTTCTCTTGTAACCAAGACTTGAATATATCAAATATAATAGGTTATTGTTTCAAAAGACTCCCTGCCTGTGAGTGATCAAGTAGCGCAAAGAAAGCATGGTAGGACCATAACCCACAGGTTCCAAAATGATACCCCCGGTTTCTCTCGAGATGAGGACATCTCGATTTCTCTAAGGGGAGGAGGATGTAATATTTCCACTCAATAAAAGTTAGTAGGTTAGTTCAAAAGTTAGTTAGTAAATTAATAAGTTAGTAAGTTACTAAATAAAGACTAATTAAGGTAAAAACTAACTAATATTAATAATTAAGGATCTTTATTTAATTAAAATATTTTATTTAGAAAAATTGAGAGTCGTAAATTTGATATTTTTCTCAGATTGATAAGGACCGTGGCCACCCTTCACGTAAGTTACAACGTGAACAAGACTTATGAGCTATATTAATCACTAGTATTAATGCATATAGTTTGGATGATCCAAAAATATTAGATTTTGGACAAAACTAGTATATTTTAGATATTTTAGATATTATCCAAAAACAGATATGGAGATTTCTAGAACTAGATGTCATTTAAAAGAAAAAACAAGTGATGTTTTAGATAGTTTTGGAGATTTTATAAAAAGAAAAAAATAGGATTTGCGAAATCGCGCGCACCACGATCACAGTCTACAAATAGTAGACAGCACTTCCAACAGAGAAAAGAAGAAGGAGTGAACTAAGAGCTTTCTAAGCAAGTGTCTTGGGATTTTACCCCCCTTTTGGAGCCAATGAAACCATCAAATTTATGATCTAAGCATCAGATCACTGATCTTTCCAAGATCCCCCTCCACAAAGAGCTCCACTTCTCAGCCACAAGCCCTCTTCTCTAATTCACTATAAATATGAGGCATGGGGAGGCACAAGAAAGCATAAGGAGACCCCGAGAGACTGCGAGAGAGAGGTAGAGAGAAGGATACCCTCCAAGATATTGTGAGAGAGCTCTTGAAAGAGAGAGAGAGACACACACAGAGAGAGAAAGAAGAGTCACCTCGAGAGGCTGCACAATTCCCTCTATCTCGATCCTCGACTTAACCATCTTCTCTTACGCTCTCCCATCTTAAATCTATTCCACCTTCTTAATCTCTTGAGTCTACTTGCGGACAATGGCCCCCAAGCGAAGAATGTCACGTACGGATGGCAATCCCATAACCAACAACGAAGCTTCAGATGAAGGCATCACTTTCAATCCAATTTTGGTACCGGTCATAAGTAATGTATTTCCAAATTGATAGATGCTTATTTTGATTCTCTTATGAGATACGTTAGGCCCCATACTATGATGCACGAGTATAGATCATTTCATCTCACATATTTGTAAGATGGAGCTTGCAAAGTGTATATATCAAGGAAAGTTAATTGCACCTCGTTGCATGTGGCTTATTCGTTGATAGAGCAATTACAAGGAAGAATTGGTCAAGGGTTATGAATGGCATAATCATGACATTAAAAATTGTGCATACAAGCATTAAGTAAATTTTATATAGAATCGCTCGTTGATCCCAAGGGGGAGAGCAGATATGCAATGGAAATGTTATCGCGACTATTCTTGCATTGTTTGGGAAGAATGCAATTGGTTTTGTTGGTTGATCGAACAACATCCTAAATGCTTTTACATTCAACTGGTTGTTAGTTGTTGTTTGGATGATTATTCCAAGTACTTGTGATTTATGGTAAATGCATGGAAAGGGTTTATGATGACAAGTAGCCATGGGAATAAAGGAATGTTTTCTTGGAAAATGATATTAGGGCTAAATGCCTTGTTTGTGCTTGATCCTTAAAGGATTT
This sequence comes from Lygodium microphyllum, assembly GCF_053477565.2. Lineage (NCBI taxonomy): Eukaryota > Viridiplantae > Streptophyta > Polypodiopsida > Schizaeales > Lygodiaceae > Lygodium > Lygodium microphyllum. Next base: position 37,027,958 of record NC_141148.1, read on the forward strand.
AATTAAGGAATGATATTTTGCACAAGTGGATCACCTCCATGATCACACCGCGGATCAACCCAAAGAGGGCACGGCTCGAGTCATGGGCTGAAGGTCGAGTGGTGAAAAGGCCAACCACGGGAATGATGTTTCACTCCTAGACAGCTTGCAGGTCAGTTGGAGCTCTTGGACACCCCTTGCTAGGTCTAGAATGGAGTTAAAGACCTCCGTGGCCCCCAACGTCTAGGCATGTTGGGAGATCCTATTCTAAATAAAGGATTCAGTTTGTGATGCCATGAGATTTGGACCTATTAGTTCTACATGACAGAAGAGATACTTTTGTTTGACAAAAGGGATACATAATTTCTCTTGTATGGGTGGGAGACAAAGATTAACTTGAAGATAAGTTAAGGAACTTGTTTGAACTTGTTTGTCAATAGATTGCTTTGCTCTATTTTTGTGTCTGTGCTATAAGTTATGCGAACGAACCCTATTCCCTAAAAGGCTTAATTAATGAAGCTGACTTTAAGTGTCACACATAAATGTGGTAGGACCTAATTAAAAAACTAAAGCTATTAAGGGAAGTGGGTGGGCAGAACCCCCGACGGATCCGTCCTACGATAAGGTGGTCCCAGAGAACTGGGAGGCTTCTCACAAGGTTTACCGTCTTCGACCTTAGAAATTGTTAGGATAGAACCTCGATCCATGCCGTTCTAGGGGATCAGAATGGGACTATGCCCTACGGGCAGAGAGGTTGAGCGGCGCATCCCTCTTGTTTCCCATTCTCTTTGAACCAAGTGTGGCATGGGTCTGCTTCGGCTTGGGTATCTTTGCATAAAGTAGGATGTCCAAGATCCATTGCTAGAATACTGTTAGGAGACCTTGTCCACTAGGAGTCCAAAGTTTAGGTCGATCCTAGTGGGTTTGACTGTGAACATTCCGTTGCGAGGCAGATTCAGGGAAACCCTAGGTGACAAAACCCGAAATATTCTATGGGAGTGCCGGGCAGCGACGCTTATATTCGTTTCTCAGTAGACTGCTAAAAGCATGCCTAGACAGCCGATGGGCGACACCCTACACCCTTCTAGGTATACTCTGAATCCTCGTTTGCTGATTGTTGCATTGTTCTAAAATCCTGGGTACATTAAATAGTGAACATTAAGACATAAAAAAGGATATTCATGCCATTCAGTGGGTTTTTGGGTGCCACTTAGATGGCCACCCCATAGGCCTCAAACGGTCAAGTTGTGACATGGCTCGGACATCCAAGTCACTTAAGGTTGACCCACTCGAATGTTCTACTTCTGACCACTCAGCATCTCAGATGACCAGACTTGGAGCCTCAAACGACCATTTGGACTCTCGAACATGCAACCCTTGTCTATCCGGTCACTTGAATGGCCAGATACCTTGAGGAGTCAACTCAGATGACCAAATTCGTGACTCAAACAGCTGAGTCTAGGACTCAAACAAGTTGTCTAGAACCCTTTTAGACTAACTTTTGACTAGTTTGGGACCTATTAGAGGTTGTTGCTAGCTGACCAGCAACCAGGGTGAAGTCCAGAAAACCAATAGGTGAAATCTAAAACTATTTGCACTCAAAAACCTTGACCTAGCAGTCCAAGGTGGATTGAAAGTATTGACAATTGGCTACTATCATGGATAGAGACCCAGGTTGACCCACTCAGCCAAATGGCTAGCAAATCACCTGTCATGGCCCGTAGAGGACATGATTTCAACTGTCCATGAGTAATCAAAACCCCCTCCAAAAGCAACAAGAACAAGACATTGATTGGATGCAATTGACTTCACCAAAGGTCACACTTGGCATTATAGGCATTTAAGCACATGTGAAAGCTAGAAAGCATGATTTTGCATAGCGCACATTGAGTCGCACTACTAGTGTATAAGTATTACACGTTTGCAAACTATTGGATTAACAAGAAACACACTAAGGGGGGTTAAGCTAAGAACGCCTCATGTGTGCCATCTTCAAAGACATGCTCAGGAAATGGTTGGAAGTCTTTGTTGATGATCTGTGCATCTACACCAACTAGGAAGAGAAAAGTTATGAATAGTCTTTGAATGGTGTCAGCAATATGGTCTCTCACTGAACCTTTTAAAGTGCCAACTTTGGGTGAAGCACAGTTGCATCTTAGGGAATGTTGTGTTGAGGAATGGGATAGCCACAAACTTTGCTAGAGTCAAGGTGATTATAGACCTTCCCCCTCCGACCAATTTCAATGGAGTTCAATGTTTCCTAGGCCTCACAAAATACTACCCATGGTTTGTACTAAACTATGCGTTGATTGTTGTTGTTAGACCTTTGTACAAGCTATTAATAGTATTCGAGTGGACCAAAGAATGTCAACAAGCCTATGAAAGTCTTAAACATGTTGTAACTTTAGCTCTTATCTGAAGAGCCCTAGATTGGTCCATTACCTTTCCTATGCACATTGATGCATCAAAATTGGTTGTGGGGGTAGTCTTGTGCCAACCTCACAAACATAACCTAGAATATCCAATGAGCTTTGCTATAGTAGAAAACTCACTGAGATAGAAGTGAACTACTCCACAATAGAGAGGGAAGGGTTGGCCATGGTGTTTGACATAAAGAAGTTTAGACGCTATCTTCTAGCGACACCCTTTACCTTCTTTGTGGATCATCAAGCATTGCTTTATCTTGTAAACAAATCTTGTGCAATAGGACGCATTGCTCGATGGTTACTTTTTCTTTTGGAATTTGATTTCTTTGTGGTTGTACACAAAGGCAAACAACATAATATGGCAGATCACGTCCTGTTGCATATCCATAGGAGAAGCCGCACTTGACACTGAATTAGTGACCTACCAAGTGTGCATCTTTTTAGAATGTCCATCAAACAAGATTTTCTTAGAGTGGACCTCACACCATATTGGGTAGATGATATAGTCCACATCCTTGAGAATAGATTTTCGGAATGACCCATAGAGAAAGGTAGGCTAAAAAGATTGATCTTGAGAATGTCCAACCCTATCAGTTGATTGCAGATCAAATGTATTGGTTAGGACAGGATGTACTCTTAAGGAGATGTGTCTGCGAACACAAAATGTATGATGTGCTCAAGGAAGCACATGGTCGGATTGTTGAAGGGCACTTCAGTGGAGACACTATGGCACACAAGATACTCCAGTCTCAATTGTGGTGGCCAACACTATTCTGCGATGTAGCTAATTTTGTGAAGCATTTCGATGAGTACCAATAGACCAAAGTCCCTACTTGTAAGGACAAAATGGATTTGACCCTAGTGATCATGCGCCAACCATTCGAGAAGTGGGGAATTGACATCGTTGGTCCAACCAACCCTGCATCACAATAATCCCAAAGCCAAGTACATCGTTGTTGCCATAGGGCAACCTCACCAAGTGGGCATAAGCTGAGAAACTCACAAAAATGATGCTAAGACCATGGCCAGGTTCCTTTGAGAGCAAGTAATCTCACAATTTAATTGCCCCATAGAGTTGGTTAGTGACCAAGGCATAGACTTCATCAATGAATTGATTGCTCACTTAACATCCACCTTCTTAATAACATAGAAAGTCCTTGCCATATTATCCTCAAACCGATGGTTAAGCCGGGTCCACAAACAAGATCTTGGTGAGTGTTCTAACAAAAGTAGTCTCTGCCTCACACAGTGACTAGGATAACAAGCTTATGGCAGCTTTATGGGCATATAGGACGGCCTACAAAACAGCCATAGGACAGATTCCATTCAGATTAATCTATGGAATCGAAGCTATTCTATCAATGGAATTCTTTGTTCCAATCTTGAGAATAGCAACCCAAGAGAGATGAGAGGGCCAAGAAGCATGGACAAATTGGTTAGTAGATTTGGAACACCTATCTAAGACTCGTCTCATTGCAACCTGTGCCTTAATCTATGAAAAAGCATGACGTAAGAGTTGGTTTGACAAACATGTTAAACAACAAGACCTTGGGCAAGGAGACTTATTCTTGCTATACTCTGTCAAGGGACACAAGAAAAAAATGAAGTTTAAGGGTTTGGAACCTTTCAAAGTTTACAATATCAATAGAATGGGGGATGTGGAACTTGAAACCCTAGAAGGAGAGAGCATAAGTTTCTTCAACGGAAGTCACATCAAAAAGTGTTACCCTCCGTCACATCCACTTCATGAACCTCTGATGATAGAACCACCAATGAATGTGAGGGTTGCAACCATCACTGAACTTGAGGAGGCAGATGAGGAAGTGGTAGCACCAACCTACCTGGGAATCACCATAACCTCCCAAAAGGCATACACCCTTGATGCACTGATTGATGAGGGAGCCGATGCAAGTATCTTAATGCATGAACACTAGACCACCATGGGTCAAGCCCAGTTGAAACCAACCAATGCAAAACTTAGTCTGTTTAGAGAGCACTCCTACCCACTTTTGGGGAAATGTAAACTAATGGTTTCTATCAAGACTGAGAGCCTACCCATCATCTTTTACGTGCTACTATCTAACAAGCCAAGTGTTGGTAGGGAATCACTACTGGGATGCATGTTTAAAAAATAAGCTCATTGTAATGTTGACTATGCATCGCACCATATCCACCTTGCCCCATCGATAATGTTAGAATAGTAACAACTTTCAGCAAGGACACCACAGTTGTCCCAAAAGCATGTATTGCCATCAGTAGCTAAACCTAGTGTCAATCCTAAGGAGGGGATACTACATCACAATCTATTCCCATAGTACCTTCATAACTGCACACCTAGGAACCACACCCAAAGCTATGGTCCAACCCAAACACTCAATGGGTCTTTAAGCATAGACCACAGTCACAAATATCGATAATTGGGAATGCATAGTTTCCATGCCTCAAACTCTAGGCCTAACAGGTAGAGTTGGAGCTCCTCTAGTTCGCACGTTACTAAGTAGCATTGGGTTCCAAAAGCCTTGTTGTTGTGAGCCCAAGGATACTATGGGAGTAGCACCCTGCTATGGTTGCCTAAACTCTCAAGTGCTATGTATGATCCTCGATCTCATGCCCCAAAAACCAATCTTCAAAAATGTCAATTGAAATAGGGGAGGAGAAAATCCAAAAGGAAGGGTGATCAATCCTTGAGTGCTCAAATGATCTATCGACCCAAATCTCAACTAAGAGTCCACAAGTAAAAGGAAAGAATGAATGCGTAAAAATGTGTGGATTGATCGGTGTGAAAATTCTCATTTTGTGGGTTATATCCTTCATCATTAGACACTAATATTTCTAGTCATTTTACCTTTCGTGCAAGAGATGCCCTTTAAAGAGAACTAATTGTGGGCTATTGTGTGGCAATAGGAAGGTAGGTCAATAGATAAAGCCAATAGGCTTCCTTTCTCGAAGGGGGAGCACAAAAGATATGGATTAGCCAAGGAAATTTGAGCATTCAATCAATTAAAACCATAGCATCCACAATCTGGAAGGAGTGGTGACATCCGAAGAGGTAGTGGCATAGATGATAGAATGATGTAATCTTGCCAAGTACCTAGAAAAGGTGGGGCAAGACATTGACCATAGAAAATGTATAGAATTCCTGAGAACTTTTGATGTCCAAAGGAACAATGACACGATAACCATTAGGCAAGGAGAAACCTCTAGAAGGGTGGAAGTTGCCCTTAATCCAAAAATTGTGGAGAAGGCCCTGGGATTAGTAGAGAAGCAAAAGAAGAGGCCAAAGAGAGATCTATATGGGATGATGGGGATGGATAAAAAGAAGGTCTACACAAATGATGGGATCAGCCTCGCTGACATTCCTAACCCCACCATCCAATTACAAGTAAAAATGGTCCATACACTTTTCTCAAGCCTAAGATATAATGCTCTCATGTATAGAATAGGTGTATTGTTGCTGGAGAGACTTGCAAAAAATGCCTTGGATGAGGTAAATCGGAATGCCTACATTTGGAAGACAATCCAGGCGTCGGCAAAGGTACTAGTCACATCACGAAGGGTAGCAAGAGGGAAGTCTCTAGCTACCATGGCAGAGTCAAAGAGGAGAAAACCTACATCCAAGGCTTCAACCATAGGCTTTGGAGGAGTACTAATGGTCATCATTCACAAAGGTCTGGGGGAGGTGGAAAGAGAAGTAGTAGAGGAGACCCCGAAGTCATCGCCTATCCAAGAGGAGCATTGTTCCCCCACCCTAGCAAGCATGATTATCTCACTTTCAATAGGAGAATAGGGGAAGGATGAATTTCAGAAGGAATAGCAGGACAATACATATAGAGCTATTAATGAAAAGGAGGCTAACTAACCCTCGCAACAGCAAGAAACCTTGAGTGAGAGGACAATCAATGAGCAGTAAGATTTAGAGTTGTCAGGCCAGGGGGAGAAAAAAGATCGCCCTTAAAGTCCCCATAAGGAGAACACGGTCCACCTCTAAAGAAAGCAAAGAGATACAAAGGGTGGAGGAGGAATCAAAAAGGCTTGAAGAGAAGAGTGCAGGAAAAAGCAGGAAGAGGAGAAAGAGCGACTAAGGCAACAGGAGGAGGAGGAGATAGCCCTAGCCATTCGGAGATCAGTGGAGCAACCCTCTTGATCTCAAGAATTGGAAATGATGAGCCCATCACAAGATGACATGCCAACTATGAGTGCAATAGCAAACTAAAGAGGCAAGACCAAGACTGGTGGTGGAAGGTAAGGGTAAAGCCCCTACATGCAACCCCACTAGTCATGGCCACCCCTACAATCACCCCGACATAAGGAACTATTGAAGGGGCAGTCAATGAAAGAAACATCATGGCCTAGGTGCAATATTTAGTGAGCAAAGTGTAAGAAATTGTGCCTACCCCTAAAGAAGGATCCCTCCTTGCAAGAATAAAGAGGCTAGAAATAGGAGTCATGTTGTAGAATCACACTAAGGGCTAAAGGTACCCCGTTTAGAAGTGTCAACTACTTTGGTGTCTTCAGCCATGTGCAACACTAAATATCATGATGAATTGGTAAAAGAGCTTCAAAGCCAACTTTACAGGATGATTGAGGAGTTGCAGAGCTGGAAGAGGAGAAGATTGCCTTCACAACCTACAAGGTAGAACAAGCAAGGGTGATGACCATCATTAAAAACAGGGAGATAATTGTATTAAAAGAGGCCTTAAAGGCAAGGGAAGGAGAAGAGAGCCTAACGGATTTGTACAATGAAGAAAGAGAGAACCGCATTTCCCTAGAAAATATGTGTGCCTTCAACTCCAGGGAAAATAGGTGTCTGGAGTTGGAAATAAAGGAGTTGAAGAGGCAAAGAGAAGAGGTAAGGATAGAGCTACAGGCACGGCAAGGACCCAAAGAGATGAGGAGACCACGAAGAAGTTGATAGAGCCACACAACCAACTTCAAGCAACTCTCCATAAGCAAGCCTATTGAGTAAACAAGTAGAACATAAAAATCAGGATCAATAACAAATGCACACATTGTGGCAGAAACAGGAGCAGGTGATTGCCACCCTATCCCGATACCAAAATCAAGGGCTAGAACTATGAAAAAGAAAGCAAGCCTACTGAGGAAACAAGTAGAATATAAAAATTAGGATCAATAACAAATGCACACATTGTGGCAGAAACAGGAGCAAGTGATTGCCACCCTATCCCGATACCAAAATCAAGGGCTAGAACTATGAAAAAGAAAGCAGAGGAATGGGCAGCCAAGAACAAAGATAGAGTCAAAGACTTGGCTTACAAGTTGGCCCATTACAAGAGTGAATGCCTCCTGGTGGAAAGCAAAGCTGCTACTGTTGAGATAGGAATGGAGCAACAACACGCATTTTTCAGCACAATCTAATCTCAGCTAGCTTAACCTCATAGGAACTTGCCTTGCTAGGGCTTGGAGAGCCAAAGCAGCAAGTGCAACTGCCTCAACGAGAGCCAATGGAGCCAATTCAAAAAGAAGGGCATGATTTTGAGCAAGACCAACAAGAGGAAGAACAAGTACAAGAACCAAGCCCCCCTTTACAAATACAAGTAGAGCCAAAAGAGCAAGGGTTGTTGTGCCACCTAAATAGATGGTGGAAATGAGGCACAAAGTGCAGAGAATAGGTGGAATGTGGCCGCAAGAATCTCCAAGCCAAGACACTCCAAGTTTCATAGGTGGCCATCCCTCAAAGCAAGGAGTGTGAACCTCTCAAAAACTGGGGCTAGGAACTTGTAGTGTGGAAGCAACAGGAAAATTGTGGCCACCCCTTCGGGTTTTCCTTCACCTTCCCTTGTACATTGGATAGGGTGCTATCTCCAAGGGTGGTGGAGGATATCATTAATCTTTTAGCAAGGCTAGAAAGGAGATGGCTAGAGGAATGATGAGGCACCCCACGAGGTGGCAGTAGGAACTTGCAAATTACTAGGAAGATAAGGTGGTGGAGGTACCCGAAAGTGTGAAGGGATATGAGGCTCAGCCTAGGTGGCACAGAAACATCTAGGACTCTAACTTAGAGGCTTGGATAGCTTTCTACATCACCCTACCGCATGAATGGGATGATCCTACCTACATGCCCTACCCGAGAAGGATTGGAGTTGACTTCAATCAGGAGGTGCATGGTAGGTATGACTTCACTCTAATCTACAATGTAAATGCCTCAACCCTTGAAGAAAACCTAATCTTTACTGAAAGGAATCTCCACCCATCCATAGCAGGTTTCCTCAAAGACTTCTCCTCATGCCCCAATCTTGCCTTCATCACCACATATAACTATCTCCATCTATTGTGAATATTTTTAAAACAAAAACCTACTATAGAGGAAGAGCTATTGCTGCCCCTCTTTTTTTATATCAATGATGGGATAGATAGATGTGCAATGGTGCGGCTCATGATGAGAGCCACCCTCTTGCTAGCATTTTGTATGAACCTCTAAGAAGACATGAGTGATAATGGATTTGCTGGGTGTAACCACCCATTTTTGTCATCTACTCCGCTCAATGTAAGAGCTAACTTGAAGGGGTATTTGTAGAGCAAGGTCTTCCTAAAGCAAAGCTGTCAAGTCACCTGGACCTTGCTCATGAACAGGTTGCTTCTTAGTGTGCTCCCTTTATAATTCAAAAAAAGAAGGGGAAAATCAAATAAAAGAGAAAAAGAAAAAATAAAATAAAATAAAAGGAAAAGGACAAGGACAAGACAAGAAGTGGAAAGAAAAGAAACACAACAATGAAATCAGTCCATCTATACTCTACAAGCGTCACACAAGCACTGCACCTAGGGACCACCCTAGCCCCTCCCCCACATCACAACTTAGGGCAAATCAAGGGTAGGACATCATTGATAGACCTATCTCCCTAAGTCACACATAGCACCTCCATTTACACAAACATGGTCCTCAAGTGTGGGAGAATACCTTAAGCTCCATCTCCTAGTTCCACCATCACTTGCACATCGCATTATAGTAAGATAGACACAACCCCTTAAGAAGTGCACTCTTTTTATTTTCAAGAATATTGTATGGTGGTGTGGCAAATCAACACTTACAAAGGCGTTTGTTGATCAATCATCTATATTTTCCATCGGTAACCTCCTAAACTCACTTCACAAAGCATGCCCAACATGGCCAACCTCCTCAACAACCCACGTACCATTCCTCGTCAATCCTCTGTGTTGAAACTTCAAGATCTTGTGTGTGATTGACAGTGTCTTAGTTGTGTCCAGCCAGCTGTATCGGCATGTGTGGGACATTTAATAAGTTGGGTTAGTCGGTGTGACCTAACTAGAGTTAGTCATGGTTAGTTAAACCTAGTGTATGACTTACACTTGAGTATTGGAATAATGAATAGAAGGATGAGAGCATGGCTCTCTCTTGGTTTTTCTCTATTTGTCTCTCTCATCTCTCTTAACATGGTGTCAAAGCCATCTTGGATGGGCTCTTTGCAGATGAACAAGTGAAGAAGACTTGAAGACTAAAGGCCAAGGATTTTTGTGAATAGCAAGTTGCCTACCATTGTTGTTTTACAATGTATGTGTTGAAGGTATTTCATCTTGCTTGAAGGAAGAGAGGTTGTCTAGGTCCTGTTTGGAGCATTTGGAGGCTTCATTCACCACATTAGAGAGAGCACTGATCATCATTGTGCTGAAGATTTGCTAAATACAACCCCAAGCTGCATCACGTGATTGCGCGTGCTATCCAAATTGTTCCCTATGGCTCCAAATCAATAAAGTAATCACTGCTCAAGTGATCTACAGCTTGCATACACACTTTGGAAGGTACTTGAAGCTTGTAACATGCAAATTCTTGACTTGGAGATGAGATATGAACTGATCTATAGGTACACAGACCTGGAACAAAGAATGAACTGCTATAAACAGTGAGCATATAGCATACATTGGACCTTGGTTGAAGCATTGAAGCTATCTGACATGCATTCTTGGCTCCATTGAAGTGTAGATACATCCTAGAAGACATATGTATTGTGGCTTTTGCATTTGAGTTGCAATTTCTTGAAGAAAATACTCAGATCTTGAAGTATATGACAGGCTGAAAATAGTCATAAAACTATGGACAGCAAGCACTCATTGGTCCTGAAGCATTATATAACATTGGTTAGAATCTGTCAAATGTATGACATGGCATATGACTGCTGAATGTCTAGAGGACTAAGATGAGCATTGAGAGCTCATTAATGCTGAAGTTTGAAGCTTGAAACAAATGCATTGATATTATCTTGGCTGGTTACAAATAGGGAATGCATTTTATGACATTGTCTGTTGAAAGCAGAGTGGGTATGGTTGCCTGTATGGTCATGTATTGACCCCTACATTTGACAGTACATGTATGAAGTACTTTGAGGACATTTTGGAGCTAAATAAACCTGATTTGATTGACCATTGGCTGACTGCAATCTTCAAGTAGGATATTTGATACGTGTACTTGCTGGACATGAACTGAACTGTGCCCGTATGATTATGTATGGACTCATGCATGAAATAGAAAATGTATTGGATGTCTTAAAGCATGTCTGACATGTATACATCTTAGTTTTAGCCTTGAAAGAGCTGCTGGTCATTGATAGTCTGTAGATTTTAGACTGCGTGTTTGGTTGACTGCAGTAAGGTTGCATGATACAGAGTTTCAGCAACTACATGGTTTATGTGTTGATCGATGTATCTACAGGTTATGCCACATGTTTGTGGATGGTTTTGATATGTTAATGGGTTGAAATACCCTAATTACAGTAGATGGTTAATTGCAAAAAACTATCATAAATAGTCAAAGACTGCAGTTGGTCAATTAGACTTGTTGGCTTGCAGGAAGTCAGGCATTGACTAGCCATTGTTTGTTACAATATGGCAAATGCAAACAGGACCGACAACATAACCTAGATAGTGGGGGAAAAACTTAACAGCAATAATTATGTCATACGAAAGTTCCACATTGAGAACTTCTTGATAGGTAAAGGATGTTGGGACTTGGTGACAGGTGTTGAAACTGAACTTGAAATTCCAGAGAGAAATCCTACAACTGATCAAAGATGAGCGCATCGAGCTTGGTTGGAAAGAGGTTGCAGGGTGCTACACTAGTTATCTTTGTGTATCTCGGATGCTATGGTAATGCAGATCATGAACTGCAAGTCACCAGCAAATGCATGGAATATATTGATTAGGTATTATGGCACAACTACCAGTGCCAGGAAGATACAATTAAAGTAGAAATTTAACAACATGGAGAGAAAAGGCAGATCTATACAGGATTATGTAACTGAGATTAAGCCTATTGTAGATTAGCTAGCATCCATTGGCACACAAGTTGAGGATGAAGACATGGTTGTAGTGACATTAAATGGTTTGGGATCTGAATATAAATCATTTGATACTTCTATCTTTGTGTGGGCTGAAATGCTAGATTTTAATGAGCTGGTAGCATTGCTTATTCATGAGGAAGTTAAACTTGGCTTGGCTACAGGCTCTAGCCTCCTTGAATTCTTGGTATAGATTCAAAGAGGGCATGGGTAGCTCAAAACTTGAAGTGTTAGCCATCCTAGTGATCATACTACAATAGACGGGGCAAGTGAAGATGGTCATGCTACAAGAAAACTTCTTTCTTTCCTTAAATTCTTGGTTTAGAGTAAAGAGATGGCATGGATAGCTCAAATCTTAGAGGACTAGCCATCTAGGTGAGAGCTAGGTTGAGCCAAGAGAGTGGAAATGCTTAAAGGAATAGGCATTCCAACAATATTCCAAATTTGAGCTTGCAAGCCCAAACACACTCTTACTTTCTTTCTTATTTATAGGTTTCCTTAATGAAAATTCAACATAAGAAATGTGTAGCTAAGGCGACAAAGAGGATAAGATAGCTTATTCTTCTTCGTCTCCTCTTCCTTCTCTTCTTAATAATTCTACTAGATCAACACACATTCTTGGGTGCTAGGCCTCCATCCCTCAAGCACAAGTAGTAGAGTAAGGGGATGATGTTGCACCCCATAAAATAATTGTTGTTATCCAAAGGTATCATGCACCACACCAATTCACTATTTGTGCAATCAACAATTGCTTTAGAGTAGGTTGCTAATGGGTAGTAGGCCTATATAGCTTGATATTGCCATAGTTTTTGGTCCAGTTGCTATCTGGACTTTCCTCTGTTGGCAACTAGAGAAGTTTTTGAAGAGATATTACGGTTATTCAATGAGGATGGCAATCCTAGCATGTAGTTAGGAGCTTAATATTTCCATAGCCTTTGGTTGGCGAACCTCAATCTGGTAGGTGTGGACTTTCCTTTATTGGAGGCAAGAGAACTTACTTAAGGGAGAAGGTGATTATTGAATGAGGGCTACAATACCAATACATAGCTAGGAGCTTCAAAAGATTGCCTTTTGGTAGAATGTATGATTGTTGTAGTTGGTGTCATTGTTGTAGTGTGACTAGGATTGTTGTTGGGCCCAGGTCTTTGTAGCACTACATAAGGAGTTTTAGGTAGTTTCCCATGTGGGAAAGTGGATGGTTTTCCTTGTTTTTCCCTATAGTGTTTCACATCATGAGCTTCTACTTAGGAGGCACCACATACCTAGCTAGGTGTAGTTGGGGGTAGAAGGCCATTTCCCCCCACTCTTGCTCCCACCCTGAGCTAGGAACCTGCTATCTCCAACTACACCAGCTCTCTTCTCTTATTTCAAAAAGAATAGGTAGGGATCATATAAATTGCATCTAGTCACTCCTCATCAATGGCTATGCTTTATAAGATGATTTTAGTTGTAAATTGTAAAACTCTCAAATTTTCATGAAAATTTTACATTTTGAGTATTAATTAATATATGGTTTCATGTTAGTGCTCTTAATAATTCACCATGATTACAGTTTGAAGGTAAGTAAAGTGTTTATATCTAGAAAAATGGACCCTACAGTAGGGGGTTTAACACTTGAATTTCATGAGTGTGTTAATGAGTGTGTCATATGCTTTAAATCCCATTTGTGGGTAGAGAGAGAAAGCACTCTTGTTTAGGGCATACATCACAAAAAAACAAAGAATACAACAGCACATCATTGCCCTAAAAATAGAGAACATGAACACAAATATACTATCTGTGTAGACTTCAACTACCATAACCAAGAGTTTTAGTGATTCCATAATGCAAATCAGAGACTCAAACAATAAAAGATCATGACACAATCATCAAGAATAGCTTGTAGTAGCCATAAGAGTATGGCGTTGCCTCTCTCTGTATTGCAAAACCACACGACTGCCATCAAGAAAGTAACTCTCTGAATACCAGAATCAGCACCCTGACATACAGGTAGTCAATCCCATGACATTTTAAGACACAATTACGTAGGCTGATCCATATATGAAAGTAAAAGACTAAGGTTACTAATGGAATTCATGGCCTAGGGATTTGTGCCCCTAACACTTGGCACAGCCTGGTGGATGACTAGCATAGGCATGACCCGAACCCACAAGCAAAAAGTAAGAAACTATATGACATAAAGAACATACTTATACCTTGCCAGAGGCCTTACACCCCTTGACAAGCCACACTGAGCAGTAGTGAATAGAGCCCCTCTAGGATACTCAAAGCTCTCTGATGCAGTTGCATAAGCAGTTCTAAAGTAGTGAACAAAATGGTTGAAATACAAAGATAAAAAAGACATAACATCATGATACTAGAACAACCAGAAAGTAATAGGAACATAGAGAATAATGTCTCTACAGGATGGCATCTGCATTTTAGAAGATTGACCCTCATCACCAATAGATCCATCAACTCTCATCTCTGGAATTCCTCATGCACCTCATGCATAACCTCTTGCACAACATCACTAGCATCACCGGCATGAAAATGCTTTTCATGCAATAAAGTAGCCACATAATCCTCACTGTTTCTTTTAGTCTCTAAAGCCTCTTGCAATTTGATCTCCAATTCATGGCATTTACTCTCAAGCAAAGATATATTCATATGCAACTCTTCACTTCCATGCATATCAACCTACTGTTGTACCACACACATCCTTGAACATATCAAATGGTCGGGACACTAAAACATCCAAATCTTGAACAACCTTTTGCCAAGACTGTTTTACTTCCAAAAGCAAAGCATTATGAAGTTCATCAAACTTTGATTTAAGAACTACAGACCCACCCATATCTACATCCAGATTTTGCAGAATTTGCTGCGCAACCACTTTCAAATACTCAAACCTATTCATTAATAGTTTATGCTCAACCTACACTGAGATTTCAATTCTTTAGTCCATCTTTCAAAAACACTGACTGAAATTTTGTTATGATCTATCTGATCCTGCAATGCTGCAACCTATTCATGATGTTGAACCAGTAGAGCATCATACTCTACTGCTTTCTGATCAAACTGCTGAGCTAGATCCTCAGCCCTCCTCCTCTTAGTAGTCAACTGATCTTGCAAACTTAGAACATGTGCTACAATACCCAAATGATCTTTTTCATGCTATCCCAAATAAACCATAATTTTTTGCATCATACCCATGACATCAGTCATACTAGTAACCCCAGAAACATTAGCACTCAGCTCGCTTGAAACCAAAGGAGTACCAAACACATGAGCAGATTCAAAGTATCTATACAAAGCCTTCTTAATAGCAGCAGATGCACTACCCGAAACCTATGGTGGCTGATCATCCATCTTGTTCTACCTCCAAGCCAGATTTTACCAATCTTTTGCTTCTTTTTCCCCATAATACCTACAGACTTTAATGCATCCCCAATGACCTCTACATCCAAATGCTCCATCTTCTCATCATGCATTGACTTCCCTTGATCTTTGACAAAATCCATAGCAACTTTTTTAGCATAAGAATCTTGATAACCTACCTGCAATAAATATTTATAGATAGCCAATCTATCTTTATCACCACTGAAAATATCCAAAGCATCATCACTGTCTTTGCCATTATCAGTATCCTTTGTCAAATCCTCAACATGTCCTGCATCTTGAGACATTAACTCAGGTGTCCAAGTCAATAAAGACTCCATAGTCAAACTAGGATATTGCTTAAAGGCATACTCATATAGGGTTGCAAGAAAACAACCCATACAGGATTTGTGGAAAACTTTCTTAGTTTTCAGCACTTTTATCTCTGTCATTAACCTATCATACAACACTCCAACCCAATTTGGCATCCCAACATTCTTTGCATAGTAAATCAGCCCATAAGTCTCCCAAGCTATGGAATCAGTCTTAATGAACAGCATGAATTTCTCCATAAACCACTTGAGATGCATCCTGCAATCAACCTCAATTCTCTTCATAACATAAAGCTTGCACAGATCCATGGTATCACCAAATGCATCATGCATTTGCTCGTCAGAGCATCTCCACAAGGTAGGGTTTACATTCATTGGAAGTGTGATCACATGGCTTACCACACCGATTGTAAGCTCCAATCGGCCTACAATTTTACCCTAAGATTGTCTCAAGAATCCAGCTGTACCGAGGCATGTATATTGGCGGCCCATGTGTGCCATGGAAGGCATGCAAATTCATATAGCCTGATTCATTCTAGCCATGCCTTAGTAGATTCATGCTCAACATCCAATGTCAAATTAGAGTCTATAAATGGTGTAGATGCAACACTTGCAACATTTACCTTAGGAGAAGTATTCATTATTGGTGTCGCCTCTTGCTGCGCTGAGAATTCCTCCTCAGCCGGATCATACTAAGTATCTTCATCATCCTCAACACGAACTCTCCTCTTCATGGACAGTGCTTTGGTGGATGTATGCCGAGTGTGTGTCATGGCGGCCAACATAGGTCAACACACAGATGAAGAGGGAGAGAAAGAAGAGGCAACAAATGAAGAACTCATCTTCTCCATGTCGATGGTAAAGTCCCAGTACACTACCAGTTTGCATCTTTTCGTGCCATTTGTCATTTCAGTATGACATACCTCAGGCCACACTTGAGTTAATGAACCATGGTGAAATTAAATTAGCTTGTGCATGCATAGATGTAGGGGTTCATTTTGTCATGTTTTGACGTAGAAAAAGTGATAAATCACGAACTTTGACAAAGAGATAGGACAAACTAAGGCTAAACCTCATGCTTCGCCACTATCATACATTCACAAACACTCATTGCATTTTTTCTTATTTTTATGAAGCATATTCTTATTTTTCCCATATTTTTCCTTGTTTTTTAGCATTTATTTAACAATAATCACTATTATTTTCTGATTTTCCTCATACTAATCATTTTATCATACTAAAATTTAATTTTATATTCCATTTTTCCTGACAACTTCCAGCTCTTCTAGTCATGTAGATAGTCCTCTTGATGAGCTTGTTCTCTCTAATGAGAGTTCCCCTGATTCTTTGAGCTCCTTGGATGTATTGGACAGCCCTACTCATGCTATTACAGAGCAGTTGTCCTCTTCTACAGGTTTTACAGGTTTTGTTTGCTTTCATTGTGGAAAGACAAGGCATGTGAAGCATAAATGCTTCAAGTGGATTAGAGAGCAGAAAAGATTGCGTCGCACTAGACATGAGAGCAGAGTTAGTGATATAGTAGGTGAGACCACTGTTGATAGTGGTATGGTGCATGTAGTTACCCATGATGATGCAGCTGAGCCTAGACTCCTGGCATCGTGTTACCCTACAGATTACTTGCTCAGTGATATGGCCTATACCTTTGATTGGCTTCTAGACGGTATGGCATCTTGTCATGTTACTCCGCATAGAGCTTGGTTCTCTTCTTACAGGGAGGTTGACGGATGTATTTCTTTGGGCCTTGACCAGGATTGTCATGTCATTGGTACAGGGGATATACACTTGGCTTTGCCAAATGGGTCTTCTCTTATGCTCTGTGATGTCTTGCATATACTGTTGAGATATCGAGCTCCACTCGTGATACGCCAGGGTGACCGTTGTATATTTATGTCACCGACTTGTCAGTTGCAGACGCGGTTGGTACACCGCCCATGAATAATAGCTACATGATAGCTATCCTTATCTACTCTAGTTCGTGGCTCAGTTAGTATGCCACCTTAGTTAGTTGAGTTTGGTTTGAGACCCATATATAGGGTTCTTCTATTTCTTTGTACTTGAGTTCTTTTTGGCTTACACAACTAAGAAGAGGAAAACTGTTTTCAGCCTCCACCCTTGTGTGTCTTCCCCCATTGTGCAAGCAAGAAAGCTTCAAGCGAGACTCCTTCCTTCTCTCCCACAATCTTGACATGGTATCAGAGCCTTGTTCGTGGTAAGGAGCTCAAGAAAGCAAGCCAAGCTCGCGGTGGTCTGGTAAGAGGAGCAGTGTTGCTTTCATTTCCTGTTTTGGGAGCAGATCTCTGCAGGTAGCACAGCCGGAAATTGCAGGAGTGCATTGTCTCAGGTTGAGACGCCCTTCGCGGTGAAGCAAGAGGGCAGTATATGCTGCGGGACAGGGCTTTAGCCCTTGGCGACCTTGTTTTTTTGATTTGAGGCCATTTCGGGGCCTGTTTTGCAGACGGAAGTTTTCTGCACGCACTCAAGAAAAGGCTCAGTTTTATGCTGTGCGACCACTGTTCTACAGGTCGGTGAAAAGTTACTGTAGAAATTGCATCGTATGCTTGTGCGCAGAGACATTGGGAGTTTCAGAATCATCCTTGGTTCCTGTTTATGCAAAATCGTCACTAGGAAGTGACTGTGTGGTCAAATACCACTTTCGCCAGTTTTGCAGATTTGCCCTTGTGAGGGTGAAGCTGTGTTTTTTGCAGTGACAGAATTTCTTGCAGTATTCTGTAATGGCGTCTGATTCTCTTTCACAGATTGTCACTGAAAAGCTTGACAAGAACAACTTCCAGGCATGGAAGTTTAGAATGACGAATTTCCTTATGGGAAAAGGATATTGGGAATTTGTTGCAGGAAATGAAGAAGAACCAGTTCTTCCTGATGTTCCCAATCAACAACAAATGCAGGCATTTAAAACATGGCATGAGAGAGCCAGGAAAGTTATGTATTGGCTGTCTATCAGTATTTCAGACTCTATGATTGTGCATATTCAGGATGCAAGTACGCCAAAGGAGGCATGGGATACTTTGTCAAAAATGTATAGCACAAATACGCAAGCCAGGAAAATGCAGCTCAAGCAAGAGTTGCATAATGTGCAAAGAGAAAGTATGAGCATCAACGACTACCACATGAAGGTGAAGAAGATTGCAGATGCACTTGCTTCCATTGGGTCGCCAGTGGAAGATGATGATTTAGTTTCCGTGACCTTGAATGGTCTAGGAAAGGATTATGCACAGTTTCGGACATCCATTTCAGTTCGTGAAAGATTTCCTGATTTTGAGAAGTTGATTGCTCTTCTAATTTCTGAGGAACAGAGAAATGGTGGTGCATCTTCTTCAGGAGGAACTTCAAAAGAAGCTGTCTTCTACTCAAATGCTGGAAGAGGTAGAGGCAGAGGTAGAGGAGGCCGATTTGGAGGCCGTGGCAGAAATCAGAATATGCAGCAAACTCAAGAAAACCAGTCCTATGGAGGAGGACGTGGTAACTCTAGAGGCAGGGGGAGCCAAAGAGGTCGTGGTGGATGGCAAAGAGGCCAAAATGCAAACAGTAATGTTGAATGCTACTACTGTGGTAAAATGGGTCATATGGCTAAAGACTGCTATAAAAAGCAGAATGACATCATGAATGGAAAACTGCAACAAGGGAATTATGCATCTTCTAGTAGACAGGGTGATGACAGAAATGAGCATTTGTTCATGGTGCAGCACATGAACAATTCTATGACAAGTGCAGAAGAAAGCAATGATGTATGGTATGTTGACTCAGGTGCATCAAACCACATGACAGGTCATGCAGAATGGATGGAGGATGCAAGGAAAATGGAAAAACCAGGATTTGTGGAGACTGGTGATGATACTGCACATCCTATTGTGCAGATTGGAAAAATTCCCTTGTCTATGCAGGGTGGGAAAAAGAAATACCTGTCTGATGTATTTCATGTCCCGAATATCACCAAGAATCTGGTTTCAGTTGGTCAAATGGTTGAACAGGGCTTGCAGGTCAGATTTAATCCTCATGGATGCTTTGTTGAGGATATGAAAAATAAAGGTCGCTTGATAGCAAAAGGAAAGAAGAAGGGCAGAATGTTTACATTGGATGCAGACATGTCTGAATTGAGTGCAGCAATGTTTGCACATGGGACCGGTGTAGTTGCAGATATTGATATCTGGCATAAACGCATTGGTCATGTTAATGTACAGCGACTTAAATCAATGCAGGCCCAAAATATTGTTGCAGGATTGCCCAAATTCAAGGTTGCAGAAATGCATAAGGTATGTGAAGCCTGTCAGTTTGGAAAACAGGCAAGGAAACCATTTCCTAGACATGTTCAAGAGAGTAAGAAGCCATTGGAATTAATCCACTCTGATGTGTGGACTACTAAAGCTGCGTCTCTTGGAGGCTGTCATTATTTTGTCAGTTTTATTGATGACTATAGCAGAAAAGTTTGGGTGTATTTTATGAAAAAGAAAAGTGAAGTTTTTGGGCATTTCAAAACTCTTAAAGCTATGGTTGAAAAAGAAACAGGTCTGCAGATAAAATGCCTAAGGTCAGATGGAGGGGGAGAGTACCTCTCAAATGAGTTTGCAAGGTTCTTGCAGGAGCATGGCATAAAGCAGCAATATTCATGTAGTCATACCCCACAACAAAATGGAATTGCAGAAAGGAAAAACAGGCATATTGGAGAGGTATCTCGTGCCATGCTCAATGAAAAAGACTTGCCAGATTTTTATTGGGCTGAAGCAGTTGCTACAGCAGTCTACATAATGAACAGGACTCCCACTGCAGCAATACATGGAATGACTCCAGAGGAGAGGTATACTGGTAGGAAACCAGACATTTCTCATTTGAAATTTTTTGGTTGCATTGCCTATGTACATGTGCCAGATGAGTTGAGATCCAAGTTGGATCCAAAAGCTGAGAAGTGCATCTTTATTGGTTACTCTCTGCAGCAAAAAGGGTATAGATGCTATAACCCTTCTACTCGTAAGTTTACAGTGAGCAGAGATGTTGTTTTTGATGAGATGAGTAGCTGGTATAAACCAGTAAATGTGATTGATGATGTAGATGCACAAAATGGTAATGCTGCACAGAATTCACAGCAGCAGTCACAAAATATTAGTGGACCTGGAGCGTCCTCTAGCAGTGGTTCACATTCTTCGCCATGGATAGGCAGATTGAGATCAGGAGAATCTTCTCAAAGTAATGCAGATATTGGTATGCAGGTATCACGAAAAGGAAAAGAGAAGGTTGATCAGCCCATGTTTGATGTGAATGCAGGTCACTCTTATGTGGATGGTGAATCCAGTGGCTCAGAACAGAGCATTGATGATGAGTTGGGTATTCCTTCTATTGTTACACCTGGAGTAAGGAAGACCAGGGATGTTTTGAGAGCACCTGGGAGTGAACCTACTTTGCGCAGGTCTACGAGAGCTAGGTATCCTGTGGATAGGCTGAAATATGATGGATTTACAGCCATTCACTATGCATATATGGTTAAAGTGATACAGGAACCAGAACCCACTTCTTTTGAGGAAGCCATGGGAAAAGAAAAATGGGAGAAAGCCATGGATGAAGAAATGGATGCCTTGGAAGCAAACGCTACATGGGAGTTAGTACCTTTGCCTAAAGGTAAGAATGCAATTGGCTGTAAGTGGGTTTATAAGGTGAAGCACAATGCTGATGGTTCTGTGAACAGATACAAGGCAAGATTAGTAGTCAAGGGGTATGCACAAACATATGGCATTGACTATGAAGAAACATTTAGTCCGGTTGCAAGGATGGCAACCGTAAGAGCAGTCATTGCTATGGCTGCATCAAAGGGATGGTCTTTACATCAGATGGATGTAAAGAATGCCTTCTTGCATGGTGATTTGCAAGAAGAGGTCTATATGGAGCAGCCACCAGGTTATGTGCATGCTGTTCATCCTGAGTTTGTTTGCAGGTTGAAGAAAGCCTTGTATGGCTTGAAGCAAGCACCTAGAGCATGGTCTGACAAGATAGGACAGTATCTTGTCACTATTGGCTTTCAGATTTCCAAGGCAGATTTCTCACTTTATGTGAGAAAAACAGAGAAAGGTATTATGCTGCTTGTCATTTATGTTGATGATTTGATTATGACAGGTGACAGTGATGAAGATATCCTTCATGTGAAAATGCTATTGAAGCAGAAGTTTGAGATGAAGGATTTGGGAGAGCTGCGTTATTTCTTGGGCATTGAGGTGATTAGATCACCAAGTGGGATACAGCTCTTGCAGAGGCAATATGGATTGGACATGCTGTCCAAATATGGGATGACAGGCTGTAAGCCTATTTCAGTTCCTTTGGAGCAGAATGTGAAGCTGAGCACAGATGCAGGTGAGCTTCTAGAAGACCCTACTATGTACAAACGCATAGTAGGAAGCTTGATTTATATGACTATTACCAGGCCAGATTTGAGCTATGCTGTTGGATTGGTAAGTCAGTTTATGCAGGCTCCAAGGAAACCACATTTGGATGCGGCTAGACGCATACTTAGGTATGTGAAGTCCACATTGCAGTATGGACTATTTTATGAGACTGGGGTTCAGATACAGTTGCATGGATACACTGATGCTGATTGGGCTGGTAGTATTTCTGATAGACGATCTACCAGTGGATATGTATTCTCTTTTGGGAGTGCTGCAGTCACTTGGAGCAGCAAGAAACAGCCTACAGTTGCCTTGTCGAGCACAGAGGCTGAGTACAGGGGTGCAGCAATGGCTGCATGTGAGGTAGCTTGGTTGCATAAGCTACTTTATGATATGCATCAGTCTACAGATGGGCCAGTTGTCATTTATTGTGACAACATGAGTAGTATACACTTGGCAAATAACCCAGTCTATCATGCTAGAACAAAGCACATTGAGGTGCATTATCACTATGTGCGAGAGAGGGTTTTACTAGGTCTTATTGATCTAGTTTATGTCAGCACAGAGGATCAGGTAGCTGACATATTCACGAAGGCATTGGGCGCAGAGAAGCTGCGCAAGTTCAGAGACCTGCTTGGTGTGCAGGAATTGGGATTGAGCTCGAGGGGGAGTGTTGAGATATCGAGCTCCACTCGTGATACGCCAGGGTGACCGTTGTATATTTATGTCACCGACTTGTCAGTTGCAGACGCGGTTGGTACACCGCCCATGAATAATAGCTACATGATAGCTATCCTTATCTACTCTAGTTCGTGGCTCAGTTAGTATGCCACCTTAGTTAGTTGAGTTTGGTTTGAGACCCATATATAGGGTTCTTCTATTTCTTTGTACTTGAGTTCTTTTTGGCTTACACAACTAAGAAGAGGAAAACTGTTTTCAGCCTCCACCCTTGTGTGTCTTCCCCCATTGTGCAAGCAAGAAAGCTTCAAGCGAGACTCCTTCCTTCTCTCCCACAATCTTGACATATACCTATGCTCAGTAAGAGCCTGTCACTTGCATGGTGCAAGATATTATGTCTCTCTTAGGGATACTTCATGGAAAATCTGTCATGGTTGCTTGGTATTGGCCAGAGGTGCTAGATATGGCAGTGATTATGTAGTGCGTGTCTCTCATGTGGGAGATTCTATGGTTGCAATTACGCAGATACCACATGCATTGTTATGGCATTGTCGCCTAGGCCATGTACGACACACTGAGATGGATGCTTTATGTGATATGGGCTTATTGCTTGCTCTTCCCCATGCTACTTGCCCTCATTGTACTCATGGTCCATGAGAGCCACTTTGGCTTATGGCAATCGTGTGAGGCATGCTCCTCTAGATCTAGTCCATGTTGCAATATATGGAACTATGCCTTCCCAGTCACTTGGTGGAGCATCATATTTTGTGACCTTCATGGATCATGCTACCCACCATGTTTGGGCTTACCCTTTGGTACGGATTGAGGATGTTGTTACTATGCTTGACAAGTTTATGGATTATGCTGGTAGCAGGCCTAGATGCTTGCAGATGGATTATGAGAGTCATGCTATGTCTCCCAGCTTACGGATCTCTTGTCAGCAATATGGCATTGATTTCTTATGCCCACGGTATTATGGGATTGCTCATGGCATGTGCCTGACTTTACAGGAAAAGGTTGCTTCTATGCTTACCACAGCTAGGTTGTCTTATGGCTTTTGGACTGAGGCCCTTATGATGGCAGTCTACTTGGTTAATCAGACGTCGTGTTTCTCTTTTGGATGTTATTACTCCGCATGAGGCATGGAGTGGCATGAGACCCTCCTATGATCACTTGAGGATGTTTGGCTGCCAGGCATCTGTCTCAGTATGCCACATGAGCCTATGTCACGCAGATGCATACTCCTTGGTTATGGAGATGGGCTTACAGGTTTTGGGATTTAGATGCCCAGCAGGTTCTATGCACAGTTGTCATGCTATCTTTTATGAGATGCAAACACCTCTCAGGCCTCTTGATGCGCGTTCAATGTACTTTATGGCTGATTCTACAGCCATATGTCAATCTTTTGCTTTGCTAAGGCTGCATACTGTCTTGAGACCCCATTTGACTTATGTCCGAGATGTTGGTCCTCTTTCGATGGTTGACCTTGGAGAGTTTGTATGCTCTCCATTGTCTTTTATGTGCTCCACTGATGCTATGCACCACTCTGATGCTTTACAGCCATGCATTTATGAGTTGTGTTGCTTGCTTCATGGGAAGAAGTCATGGATTGCTCTATTTTCTAGAGCTATGGGATCGCTTATCTCCTAGATGTCATGGACTCAGGGATGCTTGACTCTTCTTGTGAGGAGGTTTCCACCACTTATTGCATAGCTCGCTTTCCGATTGGGCGTTAGGTGAGATGTCATGATTCCTCACCCTGTCTCTTTTCTTTTGTTTTGTTTTCTCACTCCCTAGCCCATTGGCCTTTTAGTGGGAGATTGTTGGGGGTAAAAGGCCCTTGGGCCTGCCCATGTACAATGACCGCCCATATTCTTTATTCATATATATATGAAAGTGAAATAAGGCTGTCATAACATTGTTGACAGCACCTACATTGTGTGTGCTCTTCTCTCCCGCGTCTCCTGCATCCCTTTCATCAATGACATTTGAATAAAGGGAACATTGATCATACATTGTGATTGTTAGATTTTCCAAATTCTCTCTCTCTCTCTCTCTCTCTCTCTCTCTCTCTCGTGTGCTTCTACTCTAAGGTCATTCCCTTCAACTAGTATTATAGCCAACCATTCGAGGAGCTTCTTCATCCTTTGCTTCAAGTTGGATTCAAAGCCTCAACTCAAGGTTTCATGGTAGCCATTGTTTCTTTCTCGAGGGTATGCATTGAGTATTTCCTTCTTTCGGCTTGTTCCAACTTGCTCTCCACTTGTTGATGAGCTTCTCACAAGGCTTATTTGAGCCTTTTTGAGTACTTATTGAGTTAAGAAGCAGTCATTTTATCTATTTTGAGTGGATACATAGCATGTTATAAAAGTCATGAATAGGTATGGCAGCTTGATAGCACTGTTCTTTTTTTGCCATAACTTTTGCATATGATATTGGATTTAGGTATTCTATAGCTAGAAACAAAGAGGGCAATGAGAGCTACAAATCTGAGTACTCATAGAGGTGATTTTGTGCAATTTTTTTTATTCTATGTTTCTCCCAAAGCAAAACTGTCTAGTTTGGATAGCAAATAGTAAATTCCATAATGCATGTTTGATGCTTCAAGGATGCTATTTTGGTGCCCGGATGGTATGGTTATGTTTTTGGACTGATTTGAGCACACATTTAGCTCAGTTTTCTCAGATATTTCATTACTATAGTAACATGGCTGAATATCATTTATTTGAAAAAAGCATATACCTCTTGTCATTTGATGCTTCCATGGCTTAGTTTTGATGCTCAAATGTTCACTTGACACTTTGGCATGCTTGACACATGTCTTAGAATGCTTTTGGGCTTCAATTGAGCTTGCATTCACTTAGTTTTGACTATCATATCCCTAGTGTTCATAGTGAACAACAAGTAGTTGTTTGATAAAGATTATGCTCATTATGCTTTGAAGCTACTCGAGTACCATATATTGGATGTACCAACACTTTGGTTGTCATGTATACCTATCGATATATTTATGACATGCTCCTATGCTGAGATTATAGCTTAGATGCGTTGAAACTAGTTTTCATTCATGTCCTTGGATTCTATTTGGATGCTACAGTCAGAGTCTTATAAAGTACTTGGGTTTAATGGTTCTAGATATATGCTCTATGGACCTTGGATACTCAAATGTCATTCACATGATGTTTTGAGCTTCGCTTGCTCATTTGGAATTTGACTTTTGCTTTGTTGGGAGCTACTTGACTTTATGTACTAAGCTACATTAGCACTTGGATATACTACAAAGCGTTTGGTTTATGCAGTTGAGCTTGAGCTTATTACAGTGAGATAGTGGGACTCATTATGACATGTACATGCTCTCTTGATATTTATTGGATGCAGTTACCCTATCATGGGCTGATTTGATCTCTTGGCTTGGACCATGTACTTATGTCTTTCAAGGTATTGTCAGTGGTACTTATGTGCTTTTGGGTTATGTATTGAGCTTTTCTCAAAGGGTTATGCATTTGGCAGTTCTCTTCATTTGAGACATACCTTATGCATGATGTCTATGCCTATTGCATGTATGGTTTCTAACACATTGTGATTGTGATAGTCTTTATTGGTGCTAGTTGTTCCTGGCTTCTTCCTTATTGGTTGCTCACAATTGGTTGTTGGCACATTGTTGCAATTTATTATAGCAACCTAAAAATTCAGCTCTATGCATTCTATTTGAGGGCATTCACCTAGACTTGACAGTATTTTGCTTATAATTTGTGGATAGCTCATTATTTTGGCACTATCTCTATTACAGCAACCTATCTTGCCCCTCTTTGTACTTGCTTGATCTCATTATGGCTAGTGGTTATGGGAGCTTTCACTCAACTGCCAAGACCCACGGACCACTTATTGTTTCAAGTGTTCCAAGCGAGCTCTAATGGCTACCTCCCACATAGCCGACACACTGTTGATCCTACAAGTGTAGTGAGCTTACCTTAATGCCGATATGAGTTGCCTTCTCTCTCGCACACACCGGTAGCTCCACTATCCTATATGCTAGCTCAAGCATCCTCAAGCCTCCTCCATCTCCAAGCTCCATCCACCATAGCCCCGTGCACAAGACAAGAGAAGAGAAGAGAAGAGAAGAAGAGAAGAGAAGAGGAGATGGTGAAGAGTATCACCCTCTTGATCCCTCACTCTCACACACTCACTCCATCACACTCTCACACTCCCTCGCACACACAAGCAAGAGGAGGAGAAGAAGAGAAGAAGAGAAGAGCTCTTGTTAGCCACACACCAAGAATGAGCTTCCATTCACTTTTTGAACTTTATATATACAAACCCTAAAACCCCATGGGCGCCCATCCCTGTTTACATGACTGACCATTGTGGCAGGGTCCCTTTTTCTAATTCCCTCTTTTTGCTTCATGCCCTAAGCCTATACCCATCTATTCTTTTACAAGTGGCACAGGAGGGAGCCTGGCGCTCTTTTACAAGAGTTTTTAGAGTTTTTGAGATGCCTTTCATTTAAAATTACTCTTTTGGCCCCGGCTTAGCTTTAGAGGCCGCCTGTGTGTCTTTGCTCCCTTTTCCATCTTCTTCCCACTTTTTCATTCATTCTTCCACCTTCTTGGCTTGGGGTTTAACATTACCCCCCTCCGAGATGGGTGCCAGTCCCATGGCACTCTTAGCGACTGTTGGGGTTTAAGAGGTAGTTTGGCGAAGTAGTTGTGTAAGGGCAGGGCCACGTGTAAACTCGAGTGCTTTTGGAAGCTTGGTAATAAGGTTTGTTGGAGAAGCCAAACGGATAGCAAGTGGTTGATGGGGGCCTCCGAAGTCAGTGGTTGGTCGCCTTTGTGATGCTTGGAAGGAAAGGGTGCGGTGCTCTACCTAAGGGGGTGTCTACCTTATTGTGTAGTGCATTGTGCTTGTGCTGATGGAATGGGGAGTTGGGTCTAACCATAGGCTAGTTTGGGTGATATCCCATGCTTGGGGACCCCATTCATGCAAAGGGAGGTGGAATGCAAGTAGCTTAGGGTGACAGGTCTAACCATAGGCGAGTTACCTCCCTAGGTATGTCCTGTCCTTGATAGACCCTAAGCATGAAGTGGGGGAGTAAAAAGGGCTAGGGGGTTAGGAGCGGAGCCATCCAATCAAAGCCACCGGGCACGCCTAACATGAGGACCCTAGGTGCAGTGATCGTGCTTTATGTGGTGCTAAGTGCTTCTGTAAGTGAGTCATTTTGTCCATTCCATGCGTAATGTTCCGCTTGCTCTTCCTTGGATGCTTTTTCTTTTTCATTTTCTCTTTTGTTTTGTTTTGTTTTCTTTTCTTTTCTTCTTTTTTTTTTGGAATAGTATTACACTAGTAGAATGATAGCGTGTACCTAAT
This sequence comes from Lygodium microphyllum, assembly GCF_053477565.2. Lineage (NCBI taxonomy): Eukaryota > Viridiplantae > Streptophyta > Polypodiopsida > Schizaeales > Lygodiaceae > Lygodium > Lygodium microphyllum. The sequence continues at coordinate 37,055,815 of NC_141148.1, forward strand.
CTTCATCGTCTGATTTAGACGGAGAAGGGGGTCGGATGGATTTGCTCAAAAATTGATGGCTTTGCATGTATCCTTTGAGGTTCATGCGGACGTGGAGAGAGGTGGTGGAGAGGAAGGGATGGTTGCACCTAGTGAACTAGATGTCGTTCATATCCTCTAGGAGAGCTAGGCAAAAGGAGGGGAGAAGGCTAGCTCTCATCATTAAACGCACCATGGCACAGCTGTCAATGGCGTTAGGGTCAAAAAAGAGGGGAGGCAGGCAACGTGGGGTTGGGTCCTACTCGAGTAGTAACTTAAGTAACCTAAGATAATTACAGGTAGTTATAAAGGCTGGATCGGGGCATGAAGAGAAGTCCGCGAGAAAACACGTCATGGAATCATTTAGGCTTCCCGAGTCGAAAAGGAGGGCATGTTCGAAGGAGACGGCATTGGATTTGTAGATGATGGGAAAATCATGACACCCATGGAGGGTGGCAACAAAATCCACACCTACCCTATGAGGATACGCCATGAATGTGGGGTTATTCCTCTCATAGGGCAGGGTGTTACAAAAAGCCATCCAAGCAAGCATGCTAATGTCGCACACTCTCTTCCTCCATAGGGGTTGGTAGTTGTAGCCCTGTACAGTATGTGGTATTTTGAACTCCTTGTTTTGCCAAAACTTTGCTTCTTCCCTTCCCCACAGAGTGGGGGTCCTCTCCCTTTCTTCCAGCCATTTCTATCCCAGTCGGTCACCAGTCGTGATCATCTCCTCCATCACCTTGATCAATAGGACCCTCCGCAGGCTGTTAGGCATGAGGAAGCTGAAGGTGAATGGGTCTTTTTCTTTTTCTTGCCATTACCAAATCACCAACTCCGCATCGAATCCAGCAGGGAGGTCATCGGGGCACGGTGGGAGGGGTGTGGACGGCTGCACGACCGGTTTGGTTCTTAGCTTCCTGGTTTCTTCAACTAATTTTCTCCGTCTCTCCCTTAGTGTGGCTTGCCTTTTCGCGGATGGATCAATCTATTGCTATTCTTGGACATGCGGCGAGGGGGGTTTGTGGGATTACCTCTTCTCTGATTCTCCCCATAACGAATTCAAGGTCAGCCTCCTCCCCCTGCCGGTCTTCTAGTTGCGCTCCTTCTTCAAAGCCCAGTGCATCCAATTCCTAGGGGGTTAGGCCGACTAGTAGTAGGTACTTTCGTTGCTCTTCTAGGCTCAACCGAACCTCCACAAGTTGGGGTGGCATCTGTAGCCCCGCATGCAGGGCTTTGCGTGCGATGCTCATTTTTTTTCACACTACCTCCAATGACTCCTTTCCCTCTGGGCAGGTCGTGTCCAGTAGTGTGTTGATGAAGGCCTATTGCTGGGCACTGAAGGCTATCTGGGCAGTGTCTGCTTTACTTTCTGCAAAGATTTTTTCCTTCTCCACCAAAGCAAGGCACCGTGCCACTATCTTCACCCTTTTTTCATTTTGCACTGCCCATTCATCTACTCTTTTGTTCATTTCTTCCATGCTTTCCCCTTGCTTTTGTGCCAGGGTTACGAGCTTGTGCTCCTAGGCTTTGAGTTCCCTACTCATGTTCTCGTGCTCTTTCCTTTCCAAGTGTAGTTGATCGATCATAGACTTGATCTCCTTTTGATCATGCTCCTTCTCCTACTTTCTCTCCTCTTCTTTGGCATTCAATTCCTCCATCATTTGCTCGATGTTGGCGATTTTTGCCTCCAATTCCCCATGTTGCATCAGGAGGAGCTTATATTCTCGTTGCATCTGCACCAATTCTTGATTCTCATCCTTGGGCCACTGCTTGTAGCTTTCTTCCATGTCCTCCTTGGCCTTTAATTCCTGCTTGAGGTCAAAGATCTGTCGTTGCTGCATGGCTATTGTGCGGGTTTTTTCAAGCTGGAAAGCGGCTACTGACTCCTTTTCCGCCACCACCAACTCGGCCACGACCATCCTCTTTTCCTCCTTAGCCCTCTCCAATTGGGAGAGAAACTCAGCGACGTACTCGTCGTAACTGGCTAGTGGCGTCATTGTTGTGTGGGTTGGGGTGGTCGAGGCTTCCACTCTCGGACGCTTCTGGTCCTGTCTCGACTCAGCATCTGGCTGGTCTCTTTTGCCCCATGGCCATGGTCTCCGTGCTCTTTCCCTGGGCCATTTCTTTATTGATAAAATATTGCATCTAGGCCACGAAGTTGGAGACCTCCATGCTGGTGGGGATGCTAGGGGTGAGGGTGGTTGGTTCGGTGGAGGATACCATGAGAGTGGGGATAGGATGGAGGAGGGCATTGCCTTTGCCTTCAAAGATAGCAAGCGGCGTGACTTCTAGTACTTGCATGCTAGAACTAGGCCCTTCTTCCCTCAACGGGCTCTAGGCTCCCAGATCATCAGCCCTGCACTACTACTCAATGGACCATCGTGTGGCTTCGGCCAAGTCCTCCTCCTCCTTCCTTCTTAGTTCCTCTTCTTCCTCAACAACTCTTCTTTTCCTTTGTTCTTCAGCTTTCCTGTACTCTTCCTCCAATTTCTCTTTTTCTTCCTGATCTTCCCTTTTCCTCTTCTCAACCTCCTGTTTTGACACCTTTTTAGCCCTGTTGACTTCTTCCTTTGTTTTTTCTTATTCATGTTTCTTCTTCTTCTCCCTCTCCTCGGCCTCCTTGAGGGATTGTTCTTTTACCTTTTCCAAATCCTCTTTCTCCTTCTTGTGGCCTTCATCCGGCTTCTTTTTCTTTTGTGTTGTCTTCTTCTTGGGTTTCTTGGCCTGCTTTTTGCCCGATTGTTCTTCTTATTCCTGCCCTTCCTTTATCAGTCTCGATCCTATCGCTGGACCTCTCTTGGTCCTAGTGAGGGGGTGACATGTCACGCGTTTCTCCTTCCCCTTCTTGTGCATCTAGTGTCTCTTTCACTGCCTCCTGGATGAGCACAATCAAAATGCTTCCATAGGCAATAAACGAGGCCTTGGATGAGGCCTTCTTTATTTTCGTGATGGCCTTGGAAGTTGGGGACTCTCCTCCTGCTGGTGTGCTTCCTAAAGCCAGTGCTTTAGTCGCCTGGTCGATGGTTTTGCGCACATAACCATTCCAGTCGACTTCATGCAAGGTGTGAGCCACTATGTTCTCCAACACAAGCACATTGATTCGATGCATTAAGGCGTTGTAGCGCTAGCTAGAGAAGAGCACATTTTCTAGCTTTGCTTGCAGTCTGGCTTCCGCATCAGGGATGTCCTGGATGTTGATGCCGTCGTTAGTTAACACATCCTCCTTTTTCATTTTCAGTATGGCGTACACATCCCTCTTTTACTTATTCTCTATCTTTGGCTCTAGTCCCAACGCCTTCTCCACCAATGCAAGGGTTAAGTGAACCTATACACCTGTTTGGCGTTTTCTCCCCTTCCTACCGTGACAGTGCCGCACTCATTGTCAGGGTCGTAAGACCTGAGAAACTCTACACACTTTGTGTAGTCAGGTTCTTGCACAAATTTTTTGAGGTGCTTGGAGAAGTTGCATTGTTCAATGACTCTCTTGGCCGCTTCCTCTTTGGCCACCACACCCTCTACGTTGTGAATGGTTCGGAACTTAAGCTGGTTGTGAGCGCGGCTCTCAAGAGTAATGTTGTATTGCACTCTTTCCTCTTCCGTGAACGGAAGTCGGTGGGCACGGTCTTGCTGTGACATCTTTTGTTCCTGTCATAATCCCAAGTTTCCATTAGTGCTTCCAAATTAACAATTCGCAAGAAAAGTCATAGTTTAAAAAGAAAGACTCTATATGTTTATTGAATGAAAGCATTAAAATCCCATCCAATGTAGAATCTTCCCTTTCGACTTTAACTTTTTGCCCTTTATTTCAAAGTTCTCTTGCCATTTTCCTACATTGCTCGTTGTTTACGTGTTTATGTGCTTTGCTTGATTTTCCTTGGTTTTAATTTGATTCACCTCACTTCCCTCCCCTCCCAGCTCGAGAAGAATCCTTCCTAGGATTGAAGGTTTTGGAGGTTGAGGACATTCTGCAATGGGAATAAGAGTTACCGGTGTAGGAACCAAGTGTAGAAATAGGGGTTGTACTCTAACTAAGCTACGCAATCTAGATCAAAAGGTCGAGTCCTCGCCGTCTAGAGTCTCGAGCTCGACGTTGCCCGTTCGACTGATCACAAGGACTCTGAAAGGTCCAAGACCCCTAAACTTCATTTTTTGCTTATGCCCCTTAACTGAGTATAGAAGCACTAAGTCGCCTTGTTCGAAGTCACGTTGCTTGACATGCTTGTCAAACCAGCTCTTGCATCGTGTCTTCTCACATATGAGTGCATGAGTGGCTAGAAGGCGAGTCTCCGAGAGGCGTTCGAGCTCAACTAGGCGTTGCCTCCTTTCCTTCCCATCGCTCTTGAAGTGCAATTCGCAGGCTAGACACGAAGAATTCTACGGGGAGAATTGCTTTGGTTCCGTAGGTCAACCTAAAAGGGGGTCTATCCGACAACCATTTTATAAGATGTGTGATAAGCCCACAAGGCTGCCATCAGCTTGTTATCCCAGTCATTATGTGAGACAAAGACTACCTTGGTTAGGACGTTGACAAGAATCTTATTTGTGGATTTTTCCTGGCTATTTGCTTGAGGGTAGTATGGAGAGGATTTCCAATGGATAATTAGGAAGGTGGATAGGAGATGCGTTGTCACTTCATTGATGAAGTGTGTCCCTTGGTCACTGACTAGTTCGATGGGGCATCCGAATCGTGAGATCACCTGCTCCCACAAGAACTTGGCAGTCATTCGAGCATCGTTCTTTCATGTTTCTCTCGCCTCTGCCCACTTCCTTAGGTAAGTATGTGGCCACAATGATGTATTTGGCCTGCGAATACTGTGCAGCAGGGCTGATGGATCCTATGAAGTCAATTCCACATTTTTTGAAGGGTTATCATGCAATGATTGGGGTCAACTCCATTTGATCCTTGTGAATTAGGACCTTCGTCCCGCTGACACTCATCGCAATGCTTAACAAAATCATGCGGCATCACAGAACAGCGTTGGCCACCATAGTTGAGACTCTAACACCTTGCAGACCATCGTGTCTCTGCTAAAGTGTCCACCAACAATTCCACTGTGTGTCTCTAAGAGCACGTCATGCATCTCATGTTCGCACACGCATCTGCGTAGCAATCCATCTTGCCCTAAGCGATACAGTTGGCCTGCTATCAACTGGTAGGGTTGGATTTTGAGAATAAGTCGCCTCACCCTTACCTTCTCTATCAATCGTTCAGGCAGTCCGTGCTCAAGCACTTGGACTATGTCATCTGCCCAATAAGGCATTAGATCAGCCTTGAATAAATCTCTCTCACGGGAGAGGTTAAAGAGGTGGGCATCTAGCAATTCATCGGTAATGCCTTCTCTAGCGGCTTCTCCTGTGGGGATGCGTGACATATGATCAACCATGTAGTGTTGTTTTCCCTTCCATACAACCACGGAGAATTCAAACTCCAAAAGCAGAAGGAGCCACCGAGCTATGCATCTTGTAGCGCAAGGTTTATTCACTAGGTATAGCAAGGCTTGATGGTCCACAAAGAAGGTAAAGGGTGTAGCCAATAGATAATGCCAGAACTTCTTTACAGCAAACATCATGGCCAACCCCTCTCTTTCTGTCATCGAGTAGTTCATTTCCATATCAGTGAGTTGTTTGCTAGCAAAGCTCACTGGATAGTCTAGGTTCTGCTTGCTAGGTTGGCACAACACTGCCCCCACAACAAATTTAGAAGCATTGATATGCATGTGGAAGGTAATGGTCCAATCTAGGGCTTGTAGAATTGGTGTTGTGGTTAGAGCCTTCTTCAACTCTTCGTATGCTCATTGGCATGCTTCAGTCCATTCAAAGACAATCAACAGCTTGTATAAAGGTTTGGCCATCAATATGTAATTCCGCACAAACCGCCAATAGTATCCCGTATGGTCTAAGAAGCATTGAACTCCCCTGTAGTAGCTGGTTGGGGATGGAAGGTCGACAATAACCCTGACTTTTGAGAAGTCAGTAGCAATGCCGTTCTTCGACACCCCGTGGCCGAGGATGCATCCATGCTTCACCCAAAACTGGCATTTCAAGGGGTTCAAGGAGAGACAATATAGGCGACACCACTCAAAGACTACTTGGAGTTTGTTTAAGTGTTCCATCCAGGTCGTGTGAATGCAGAGGTCATCGACAAAGACTTCCAACTCCTTGCGAAGCATGTCTTTAAATATGGTGCACATGAGACGTTGGAAGGTGGTAGGGGCATTAGTCAACCCAAAAGGCATGACTATGTAAGCAAAGATGCCCCACTCGATGGCGAAGACAGCCTTATGCCTGTCGACAAGATGCACTTGCACCTGATTGTATCCTGAGAAGCCATCCAAAAAATGGTATGTCTCCTTGCCCGCCACTCTTTCAAGCATGTGCTCGGTGTATGGCAATGGATAATTGTCCCTTTTAGTAGCAGCATTCACCTTCTTGTAATTGACACACACTCTAATTTTTCCGTTTTTCTTCATCACGATGACTATGGGTGATACCCAGTCCGTGTGCTCAATTTTGTAAATGAATCCTGCTCTCATCAGCTTATCAAACTCTTCCTTGATAGCATGAGCGTGCTTTGGATTCATTGGGTACGGTCACTGCTTCATCGGCACTGTGTCTGGTGTCATGGGTATATTATGAGTCACTACACTCGGGTCTACCCCTTTAAGCTCTTCCAAGGACCAAGCAAATACGTCTACATACTCTCGTAGGAGAGCGACAAGACTCATTTCTTCTTCCTCAGTCAAGTCATCGATAATGAAGGCTGGTCAGGGTGTCTCCCCTTCCTGGGCTAAGTTCACATCCTTGACCCTGGTTGGTCCCTCGATTGGTTCGCTTGTTTGCCCTTGCCGTTTGGCACCCAACAAGATCACTATCATATCTCCTTTCTTGAATTTTGTAAATCTTTTAGGGAGGTCCCACTGTTTTCGTTGTTCGTCTATTCGTGTGTCCCTAGGTTGTTTCGCCCTTTCCTGCTTCAATCGTCTGCGCCTCAGGTGGACGGGTAGGTCCCCGTTGGTGCGTCTTGGGTGGCCTAGGTATTTCTAGGTCACTATCCGAGCTTACCTCTGACTCAAAGTTGAACTCACTGTCTTCGCTAGAATAGGGGGTCTCCCCTGGTGGTCGCAATTCAGATGGTGATTCTGCCCCGAGCACCGGTGTCGCTCCTGGTTGAGCTAGACCTGCTTGCTCAAGGTCTATGGCTCCTACGTGTTCTAACCAAGCACGATCACAATCCATGTGCATGATTCCTCACTCTATCCTGTAGACACTTCTCTTTTGTGGCTTGGAGTCCGCCCGTATTTGTTCTATTTCATGTCCCTCAGTGTCGTATTCTACCGTGTCCATCTCACCCTTACTTCCATCACTGAAGGATTGGCAGTCTTCATACTCGTCATCAGAGTTCTTTGTGTCAGACTACTCATCGTCTTCTAGGGCCTATTATATCTCTTGTCATTGATCAAGGACTAGGGCCCAGTTTTACATAAGGTTCAAGTCATGCACCCTGGTCCATTGCCACTTAGACTCGCCTAAGAGATCCTAGAGTGGTTTGAAGTTTGCTACTGAATTGTCAGCCAACTTTTCTATTAAGTATTCCAGAGCCTCCTGGAGTTCTCTCTTGTTGCTTGGCACTTGGAAGGTGACGAGCTTAGGTCTCCCAAGAAGTATTCCTTTCATCATGCAAACTGGTACAGAGGGCATGATGTCAATCATGCCCATCATCTTGATGGCTTGCTCATACGCCTCTTGATCCGAGAATGGCAGGTTGACTGTAGCAAGGACATGCATCCAATCTCGCTTATCCTCTGGGCATGGAATATACTTGGTCAAGGACCCATAAGACTTATTGACTTGAGCGTGACTCATAAGCAATGGGGTGACCTTCTTGCACCAGTACACCTCCTATGCCGTAGTCGGATGCATCTGTAGAAATTTCAAAGGGCTTGGTAAAATTCGGCACCCTTAGGACAGGAGTTTGGCTCATGCACTTCTTCATCTGCTCAAAATCTTCCTATTGTGTGTTCCCCCATGTAAAAGGGTGATCTTCTTTGGTGAGGTGGGAGAGGGGGGCTGTGATGAGGCTGTAATCTTTGATGAACCTTTGGCAAAATACTATGAAGCCGAGGAACTCCCGCACTTCTCTTACAGTTTTCAGTACAGGCCATCTTTGGACAACTTCCACTTTCTTAGGATCCACTTTGATTCCAGCTACTCCTACAATAAAGCCTAAGAACTCCAACTCTTTCACTGCGAATTCACATTTTTCAGGCTTGGCATATAACTGATGCTGGCGCAGTTTCTCAAAAACTCAGCGTAAGTGTTGCTTGTGCTCCTCTAAGGTTTTGTTATAGTCTAGGAGGTCATCTATGTAGATAATGACAAAGATATCTATCTCAGGTCTAAAGACTCCATCCATGAGGCCACAAAATGTGCTTGGCCCATTGCTTAGGCCGAATCCTAATACTAACCACTCAAAACTACCATATCGGGTGCGAAAAGCTATTTTTGGGATATCTTCTTTTGCTATGCGGATCTGATGGTATCCTGATCTAAGATCAATACGGCTAAAGTACTTGGCCCCGTGCAATCTATCTATGAGGTCTTCCACTAGGGGCATTGGGTATTTGTTTATTATGGTGATTTTGTTAAGGGCCCTATAATCTACACAGAGTCTAAGTCCCCCATCCTTCTTCTTTATAAATAACACTAGGGCACCAAAGGGGGATTTACTAGGGCGAATGAACCCTTGTTCTTCTAGTTCATGTAGTTGCTTCTTCAATTCCATGAGCTCGGTGTGGTTCATGCAGTAGGGAGCTCGGGTCGGTGGGGCAGATCCTAGGATCAACTCAATCTTGTGATCCATATCTCATCTGGGTGGTAGACCCTTGGGTAGCTCTGCTGGCATTACATCTTTGAATTCTTCAAGTATTTTTGCCACTTCTGTGTTCCTGCTTTGGTGTTTGGGCTTCTTGCCATCTTCTTCTTCAATTGGTCGGATCATACATAAGTAGACCATATCTCCTTGTTTGACTGATTTTTCTACCTGCTTGTTGGCACTACATGACATGATATGCGGCCTAATAATGGTCCCTTGGACCGGTGCATTTTGGGTCTGGCCTCTTGGTTGCTGTTTGGCATGACACTCCTGGCTTATCCTCCATCATTTGCACCCTGATTGGGGTCCTGCTAGGCAGTTGCATTCTTTCACAGGGTACTCTGGCACCTTCTCCTTGCATATCTAGCATCATTTCATTTACGCCTTTATTGAACATTGCAATGACATATTTGTCATAGAATTCCAAGCCCAGTATCACTTCAAAATCATCCATGGGGATTACTAAGAAGTTGAGTTTTGCTTTCCACTTGTCAACTTCTACTTGGATTGCAAAGACTTGTTTCACTTCCTTGGCTTTTCCTTGGGTGAATGTTACTGTTAATCCTTCTGGGGCCTTAGATAATTTCAATCCATGTTTTGCTGCACACTCTGGTGTCATTAAGTTGTGTGTTGCCCCTGTGTCCACCATGATGGGTTGGTTTCCTTCGCTCACTCAGCCTTTGATGTATAAATGGTGAACTGCCACTACTCTTGCTGCCATGCATTGGGGTCGGGCGTTGACTGTCCCTACCCTTGGGTGATCCATGCTTTCCTCACTTCCACTTGGGATTTCTTGGATACGCTGTGGTTTTCGTTCTTCTCCTCCATATGTGCTAGTCGCGTTCACCCTTGACCCGCTTGATGACGCTATATCTTCTACACTAGGCATTTGTTTTGGTAGTGTGGGCCCCTGCATCTGAAGCATCTGATCCCGATGGATGGGCCTGGGGGTCTTCACCATGATGTATTTGATCCTGTGGGTCCATACGATATGGTAGGGGTCAGCTTGTAGTGATTGCTTCCCCATCTTCTTGCTGCTCCTCTTGGTACTAATGCGGTTTGTGACACGGCGTTGTGATGGTGGTGTTTTGGCTCCTTGTATCTGTGAATGCCCCTCTAGGGGCATTGGGCCTTTGGTTCCATGAGTTGTTGCTGTTGAAGTTGTTGTTGAACCTACTTTGGTTCCCCTGGGCCGTTCTTCTACCTTCCAGGTCCACTAGTCTTTCGGTCATTCTCATGGCTTCTACTAAGCTTGTTGGCTCCTGTCTCTCCACATCTCTTCTAGCCCATTCTTGCATCCAAACACAAATCCATGTAATTTAGTGTCTGTATCCATGTTTGGTAGCTGCAGCATGATCTGCCTATATTTGCTAACATATTCTTTCATCTTCCCTTGTGTTTGCTTGAGGTTTCTCCATTCATCTCTCACTTTGAATTTTTCCATCTTTTGAATGAAGTAATCTTTTAGTTCTTCCTAGAGTTCTTCCCACGAAAAGATGGTGTGGCCGTGCTCCAACAGGTACCAACTGGCAGCGTCCTCCTCCAAGTAAATGGCTGCCACTTCCGCCTTCCTATCTTCAGTTATTCGTGAATACTTCAAGTACCTGTCCACCTCTGCGATCCATTTCTTCAGGACCAGCCCGTCTCTCTCTCCTTTGTACTTGACTGGTTGGGGCATCTTGAATTTTCCATAGTCTTCTTCTGAACTGTCACTACCTTCCTCCTCTCTGCGGTGGTGCTTCTTCTCCTTCTTCTTGTCTTTCTTCTTGCTTCCTGCTTCTACTACCTTCTCCTTCTCTTTCCTTGTATCTTGCACCCTCCTAGATGTCTCCTCTCTACCCATTCTATCCATCTCCTCTTGCATTTTGTGTCTTTTCTCCTCCTCTTGATGTTGTATCACCCATTCTCTATAGCCCTGCTCCACTTCTAGTTTTTTCTTCCTTTCCTCTTCCTCTTCCTTCATCTGCATGTTCCTCCATATTGACTCTAGCATGCCTGACATGCTATCTGATTGCCTTTCGATTCTGGCCACCTTCTCTTCTTGGACCACTCTCCATTCTTGCCCTCTACTCTTCTTCCTCTCCTCCATTGTTGGGAGGGTGACATTCTCCCTTTTGTCCTCCATGTGGTTGGTGGTGATGTCGGCGCGGGGAAGCCGCGATGAGGTCGGCGCGGGGAAGCCGCGTCTCGCATGTGGTGGAAGTGGTTGTGCCACGGGGAAGCCGCGTCACGTCTTCAGACGGTGGGGTGTCAGGGTTGGGGCGTCACGTCGGAGGCCAATGCACCTAAAAGGGAGCGACAGTGGACTTGAGAGCTATGGTAGGAGGGCAAGAACAAGAAAGGGAGAGACTAGAAATGGAAACTCCAAGAGTCACAATGTGTGACCAGGCCTTCCTTTATTCAAACTATCACTAAAAGAATAAAGAATAAACTGACAATGATGGGTGCCCGCCACCTGCAGTGTGCAGTGGCGGTGACTGTCAGTGTGGTAATACATGGGCGGCTACGCCTTTACCCCCAACAATCTCCCACTTAAAGGCAAATCTGCCCCAGTGAGGAGTGAAAAGAAAAAGAAAAAAGACAGTATAACATGTACACATGTACAATAGGATGAGGAAAGACGTTATCTCATCCCACGCCCATCAACCTCATGAGGAAGACAAAGCGCTCTGTAGAGAGGCTTTTCATGAGCAGATTTGCAGGATTCTGATTAGTCAAGATATTGACAAGATCAACAGACTTGTCCTCAACGACCCCACATATGAAGTGATACCTCACCTCAATGTGTTTTGTCTTCGCATGGAAGACTGGATTCTTGGCTAACTAAATAGCACTCATAGAATCCGAATGCAGTTTAGGGATAGAATCAATACCAAGGTCAGAAATTAAACGACCCAACCAAATGGTCTCCTTGCAAGCCTCAGTGGCTACAACATACTCGGCCTCTGTAGTAGAAAGGGCCGTGCATTTCTTCACCCTGGACATCCAAGAAACAGCACCTCCAGCATAGGTGAATACATAGCCGGAAGTGGACTTCCTACTATCTACATGTCCTGCATAATCAAAGTCAGTGTACCCCATGACTCCTGTATCCTAGCTGCCATAGCATATGCATATATCTGTAGTGCCCTTCAGGTACCTCATGATACCCTTCACGGCATCCCAATGCTTCTCGCCAAGTGTAGCCATATAGCGTGCCACAACACCAACTGCAAAGGCAATATCTGGACGAGTGGCTATCATGGCATACATAAGACTGCCACTGCGGATGCATAGGGAATCTTGGTCATCTCGGCCCTCTGCTCATGTGTCTACGGACAATCAGTCTGTGATACCTTCACATAAGAAGGCAATGGACAGCCAATAGGATTTACATCCTGCATATGGAAGTGCTCAAGGACTTTATGAATGTACTCCCTCTGTGACAAATAGATGAGTCCCTGATGCCTATCGCGTCTAATGTGCATACCATGTATGTGAGCGGCCTGTCCCAGATCTTTCATCTCAAAGCTCTTCTTGAGCTGAGCCTTAAGAGCATCTAGCTCATCATGAGCTTTCCCTACTATCAGCATATCATCCACATAGAGTATCAAAATCAATAAAGAACCATCACGGGCTTTCTTCGTGTAAAGACACTAATCCATAGCACTCCAGCTGTAGCCCTGTGACTGCATAAAGGCATCAAACTTATGATACTACTCCCTAGATGCCTGTTTCAAGCCATAAAGACTTTTCTTCAATTTGCACACTAGGTGCTGCCTGCCAGGTTCTGCAAAGCCCTTAGGTTGCTCCATATAAATCTCATCATGCAAGCCATAAAGACTTTTCTTCAATTTGCACACTAGATGCTGCCTACCAGGTTCTACAAAGCCCTTAGGCTGCTCCATATAAATCTCATCATGCAAGTCCCCATGTAAGAAAGCCGTCTTGACATCCATCTGGTATAAATCCAAGTCAAGCTGAGCAACCAAATCCAAGACTAAGCGTAGGGTGGTCATCTTAACCACAGGAGAAAAGACCTCGTCAAAGTCCACACCATGCTCCTACTTAAAACCCTTTGCTACCAATCTAGCCTTGTATGCCGGCTTGGGGTGTCCAGGGGTACTTTTTAGCTTGTACACCCACTTGCATGGCAAAGCCTTCTTGCTCGTAGGCAAGGAAACCAAATCCCAAGTTTCATTCTTATGCAGGGAGTCAATCTCAGACTGCATAGCCCTCTCCCAAGAGTGACTGTCACCCCTGCGCATAGCCTCATCATAGGTGAAAAGCTCTCCTGCATTTGTAACCAAGACATAATGCATCGAGGGCTGAAATCTATCAGGTGGACATCTGTCTCTAGTAGACCGTCTCACGCCAGGCTCTACTACTTGCCCAGCTGCCTGTCCAACACCCTGACCATGAGCATGTGCTGCAGTTGTAGGCTATCCAACTGGCTGTGTGGGAGCTCTCAGCTCCTCCTGAAATATGACCCTGCGGATCTCAACAACTCTCTCAGGTTGCCTATGCATTTTGTCTTCATGGAAGACTACATCATGACTGCGGATGACTTTCCGCGCCTGCCGATCCCAGAGACGATAACCCATCTTGCCTACATCCCCATAACCAAGGAAAATGCATTTGACACTCTTGGGATCCAGCTTACTTCTCTTGTCCCTGGGCACATGGCAAAATGCCTCACATCCAAAGACACGGAGATACGCATAAGAGGGAGGTTTTCCAATCCATACCTCCTCTGCAACCTGGAAATCCAAATCACTAGAGGGTGATCTGTTTATGACATGCACAGCTATACTAACTGCCTCAGCCCAAAAGCTCTGTGGTAGGCCTGCATGGCTAAGCATACTGCGTACACGTTCCTGGATGGTTCTATTCATCCGCTCAGCCAAACCATTCTGGGGGGGGTGTAGGGGGCGGTCAACTGACGCTTAATACCCCTCTCATCACATAACTACTCAAAAGCACGTGAGACATACTCACCCCCATTATCTGTCCTTAGGCATTTTAGCCTATACCCAGGCTGGTTCTCAACCAATGCAAGCCATCTCTGAAACACAGCCAAGACATCGGATTTCAGCTTAATGCTTAATGGGATAAGCCCAAACTTTCCGTGAAAAATCATCTATGAACATAATAAAATACTTTGCACCACCCATACACTGACAAGGCATGGGCCCACAGACATTCGAATATACCAATGCCAAGGGCTCACTCATGCATGGCCTACCAGACTTCTTATGCATAGACCTAGTCTGCTTGCCATAAAGACAATGCTCACATGAATCAAAACATGCATAATCAAGGGGCGGTAAGTACTGCAAACCAGAAAGCATTTTCATTCCCTTCAAAGACATATGGCTTAAACGGGCATACCAAAGTGATACATGTGGGATAGAACCCACAGACAAAACATGATCAAGGGAAGAAGCTAATACAATCAAGGGGTAGAGACTGCCAGCCTTGGCACCTCTCGCAATCACAAGTCTGCCACGAGTGATCTTCCATGCAGAGTCTCCAAAACATACATGATATCCTGCATCATCAAGCTGTCCAGCTGACATGAGACTGCATGTCAAAGCAGGTACATGATGTACATCCTGCATAACAAAACTGCTGCCAGAAGGAAACTGCAGCCTAACATCACCAATGCCTATAATATCAAGAGAGCTGTCATCACCCAAGCGCACATAATATCAAGAGAGCTGTCATCACCCGAAACAATACGGTATGAATGAAACCACTCTCGGCAAGATGTCACATGAAAGGATGCACTTGAGTCCAAGAGCCAACACTGTGTATACATAGAGTGTATCTCTGTCATCTGCGAAGCTCTAGAAGAGGCTGCTAGGATATAATCATCATCATCAACATTCTCAAGCTGCATAACATTGATCTCTTCAATTTTAACACTGGATTTTGCAGGTACTATGCTGCGATCAAAAGACTTATCCTACACTTTGTCTTTTCCCTTATCTTTGTGTCTTTCATTACGCAATTCATGGCATTGTGGCCTAATATGGCCCTTTTTCCCACAATGGTGACACGTAATATCTGCATTCCTGCCACGGGATTTGCTACGTGACTTCCCACGAGACTTGGACCAAGATTTCTGAGAGTCCCATCCACAGCCACTACCACTGCCATGCTTTCCATATCCATCATTTCTGCCTCTAACTGTCATGGCATGAGACGCACGAGAGGCATCCAAATTCTTACGGTTAACCTCTTCGTGTAGAAGAGCACTCTCAACATCAGATAATTTCAAGGTAGCAGTAGAGGCACATAATGCAATGCAGAATACATCCCATGACTCATTAAGAGTACCAAGCAGGAAAATAGGAGTGACATCCTCTGCAAAAGTAATGTCCTGCAAAGTCAAGTTCTTGAGTATAGCATAGAATTGGCTCAAGTGAGCAGACATAGTCATATTCTCCTTCATGCACAGATCCATAAGCTGCTTCAGCCAATACATCTAACTCACTGGACTTTTCTTATCATATAGATATTTGATCTTTTCCCACAACTGCCATGCACTCTGTTCTTCCTCAAAGACATTATAGTGAACCTATTCTGTGAGAGACAATACAATAGTGGACTTGCATAACTCATCAAGCTCAAAAGTCATTCCTCATCTGGCATAGTTGCAGGCGGATGCCCGCTTAACCTCAAAGGATTGATCTGCGATTTCTGCACCAACACCTACCAAATCTGGCTCTTCCAATAAGAGTAATTCGTACCATCAAGCTTAGTGATGTTGAAAATAGCATGATCAGTGGACGAACTCGCCATAATGCAGGTTGGAAGACTGTAGACAGTTCAAAATTACTTGCTGTTTACTGTAGAAAATGACCAAAAAATCACCAAACTCGAGAAAAAATGGCGAAGAAAGTGGAACCAAAGCTGTTGCCCACCAAGTACTAGTGAAAGTACATCATTTCAGAGTGTTTCAGTATGAAAAATCCATGTCAGTCCATACATATATGCTTGCTGTAATAAATTTCAGATTTCAGTAAAAGAGAGCTAACAGTGCCAAAATCGGATCCCAAGGCAATCAGATACTGCCAAGACCAAAGCTGGCATCATGCAGGCATAGCATAAGCATATGACGGTCGATAAGCATGAATCCAACACCCAAGTATGTCATACAAACATCTGCCAGTGAGTAGGCACACCCCCCAGGCAACGGGGCAAAGTGTTACTGCCACTACCAAAACTTGACACAAGTAGGTGTCAGTTCACAAAGATATGGATCCAAAACTAAGACTTAGCTCATAAGCATACAGTGAACCAAGACATATGATGTATTATCCCAAAAGGTAAGAAGTCCCAAAGTCTCAAGTGTCTGTAACTGCTCAATAGCATTTAACGGCTCAATGCATAAAAGTACCACCTGCTCAATATCTGATAAGCATTCAAGAATGCTCCCACTGCCACAAAAGCCATATGTACGAGCTCAAGAGCTCAAGCCAAGGCAAGACACAGTACCAATGATATAAGTCCAGGACAATACATCAATAGTGCATCCCGAACATATAGGCGGTAGAGCATCTGTATGTAGCATCCATAAGCATGTAAGACATCAAGTACGTCCCAAGATACAACTCTGGCAAGCCAATAAATAGCTCAAATAAGCTCCGAGAATCCAAGGTTAAGCCAAGACCAAACAATGTAACTAGCATGTAGTAATGGCATAGGCTAAGCATGTCAAGACCGATCAGACATAAGCAACATACATGCCATAAGTACATCCAAGACGGAGTATCCAAATGCTTTCCAAAGCAAGCTCAAGCTTAATCAACGATCCCGAATCAAAAAAAGCTATATGTCGAGCCCCAAGTGTCAATACATCACCATATATGCCCGAAACATAGCCCGAAAAGCATAGGCATAAGTATACATGAGTAAAATGACTTCAGCCCAACTGTATATAACTGTGATTTACCGTTCAAAACTGAGAATTTCAGCACCAAAATTAGCTCCAAATGGTTGCCAAACAATAGGCATACATTCCCCTAACATCCGGGCATCAAACGGGACCAACCGGATATCAAATGACAATGCCAAACAAGCTGTAGCATCAAATGTCAGTGTAACACTATCATAAATTGCCTGTGGACTATTATGGCTGTCCCAAAATAGTGTTAAATCAGTCCAAATGCTATGCCAACACATCAACCATCAAAACCAAGCATCAAAGCATGTTCAGATGCCCGAAATGAAGCCTTTTCAAGTGCCAATGGAGGGGGAGAGCTGCTGTTGTGACTGTCAATGCTGAAGACACATATGGGAGGGCTAAGTGATTCTGCCAACTGTAAATGCTGGTCCTAGGGCTGCAAAAAATGGCGGCCAAGCTTCGAAGGGATCCGGTTAAAGCCAAGGAAGGCCTCAAACAAGCTCCAGCAAGTCTTGTTCAAAGGCAAGTGAGATATGAAGCAAGGGAGCTTCAATGGTGGCTGCCCCAATCTTGTTTATAGCTTGTGAGACGTGAGAACTGAAGTAAACCCTGAAGAAAATGATCAAATACCTCTGATGTAATGCCCTGAAGGTGCCCAACAATGCCGGGAAGGTGCTCGGGAAGCCGGGGAGTGACGGGAGCTCGAAGGAGTTGGATATGGCTACCGGGAAGGAGACCCAATGCAAGTAGGGAGTCAATGGGATGTTGAGAATGCCATGATCCAAGCTCAAGAGTCGGAAAGCAAAGCTCTGATATCAGTTGAAAGAGAGCGACGGATCGAAGGTTGGACTCGAGAGCTATGGCGGGAGAGCAAGAGCAAGAAAGAAGGGAAAGACTAGAAATGGGAACTCCAATAGTCACAATGTGTGACCGGGCCTTCCTTTATTCAAACTATCACTAAAAGAATAAAGAAAAAAGTGACGGTGGACGGGCTCCCGCCACCTGCAGTGTGCAGTGGCGGTGACTGTTAGTGTAGTAATACATGTGCGGCTAGGCAGAGGCGCCTTTACTCCCAACAACGCTGAGGCGTCGCGATGTGGGATGACGCGACGGGGGGCAACGTGCCGTGGGGCGACGCGACGTGGGGCCTTGCATTGTGGGTTGTTACGACTTCGTTCTCTTCGGGGCACTGAATCTTCTCTCCTGCTTCCGTGAGCACTCCTTCACTCTGAGCAAGAGTTGCTCTGATACCAAGTGTGATGAACCTACACTCATTACGCACTCAACACGGCACAGAAAGGTAACACGAGATATGAGCTCAAGGTATACTCTTGTATTATTCAATCCAAAAAGCGGGACAACATAGACATATCCTAGGACTATACCCTCGTGACGCTGCACATAAGAGGGTTCACCATTGGGTATAGAGAATCACACGTAGTGTGGAAACAAGATAGGGCTTTGAGTCACTACTACTCCCTATATAGGTGCATTCGGTAGCAACGGCATGGTATAGCTACAAAGCCCTTACTGCAGGGGTGGAGGGCACCGTTTTTCACGCGCAGAGAAGTTGAAGGCGCCATATTCTATAATTTATGGAGAGATGGGTTATGGAGGTTATAAACAAACCCCCCAACTGATCTTGGGCCTAATCTACACTCTATCTATGCTTCCATCACCGGTCTCCAGTCCTCCATTGGCTGCCTGGTTGTGGAGATCAAAATTCAATATTTCTCTCTCCTCCCTCTCTCTCCTACATAGAGGCACTTCATGTAGCAAGAATCAAAAAGAGAATCTGGTGATGGATGCTTGTCGGGGAGGCACCAGATTGTTCCAAGAGGCTGAGGAGGCTAAAGGCTGAAGTTCTATGCTGAAATCCATGGCTGGTGGATCGATATACAGTCCCAATTAATTATTCAAAAAACCTGAAACACGCAAAAAGGCGATATGCTCTATTTTATGAAAGAATTTTGCTTGTTTTTTATCATTCATGGTCTAAATGGTGTGCGCATGGGCTGAAATTTTATTTGAATATTCCTTGCATTATGTTTGAGGGCTACAATCATTGTTATGCAGAACCCGTATTGATTTACAGCAATTCTAAATTTTTAAAACCCAAAAAATACTAATTTTGATGAAAATTGATAAGTTCTTTGATTTTAAATGGAAAATTATGAGTGGACATGGGATAAAATAAGGAAAAATGTTGAGTTTCAGTTCAAATGATCAGTCATTAAAAAAACTAGAAAATGCATATTTTTTATTAAAAATAAATAGGAAAAATAGATAAAAATAGGAAAAAAATGATTTCTTGCATCTGAAAAAATTGAAAAGATAAGATCTATATATGTGAATGTCTGACGAGGCTGAAACATGAGGTTAAGCCTCAGTTTGGCCTTGTCCTTTGTGTTAAAGTACGTATTTATTGCTTTTACATACAAAAAATGACATTAAAAACCCTCTACACTGATGCACCATAGCAAAATTTAAATGGTGAGGGGGAGGATGATGTTATACAATAGGTTAAACGCTGAAATGATAAAAATTCTGATTGTTCTCTTTATGCATAACATTTAGGATGCGGTTTATTTTGAAAATAATGGATCTAGCAACACAAGATTAGCCTTGGTGCTAGGTTCCTATAATGCAACATTGCATATTAGTGGAAATTCATTAAAAGGGTTGTTTTTGCACGACACATAGGCTGATTTTAAACCATAATTGTTTGTGCACAATCATCCACCATTGCACGAATCATATACACATGGTATCTATTCCTGGCATGCACAACAATTGGTTGAAGTATAAATGACCCATGCTGGAGAGAGTAAGGCACCCAAGCTGTAGGTCTAGACGGTGGGTCCAAGGGGATAAGTAAGTGAGGACTGGTACATTCCTGGAATGATACAATATTGGTACCAAGAGTGGAGTCTATTTTGTATGTGTTATATGTGTTAGTGACGCACCGAGGGGCCAGTCCCCAAGGTGTAGGAGGGTCATAGTGGGACCTCAGCAAATCAGCCGAGGGGTGCCTCCTATGTTGTTCTACGTGGTGAATTACACCAAAATGTGTAGGGTCTTCCTCTAAGGAGTCTGAGAAGGTTAAGGGTTGGACTATAAAGGACGATACAAATGCAAAATGTGCGTACGATGGCAGGGCAATGTGTCCTGTAGATGCTCCTGACCATGAGGCCGTGGGGTTGTCTTGTGCATGGAGGTCCGGCTAGTGCTATAGCTAGTGCCGGCCCATTTTAGGTCCCATCAAAGATATTCAAGAGATTAAGTGGTTCATCTTAAGTATATCCCCTAAATGCTTAACTCTCATAATCTCATTGTTAATTGTTGCAAGACTATGTGTCAGGTATAAACACACTAACCATTTTCTTCTCTTCATCTAATCTATTTGTCTAAGTACACTTCAATTGTTTTCAGCCTGCTATTCACTTGGATTAAAACATCATTTTAATTGCTTTCACTTTTATTGGCCAGCTTGTAAAGGATTACACACTACCATTGCCATGTGCAATCAATAAGTCCTTCCTATCATGGACTATGTTGATATGAAGCCTCAAATCTGCAAGTTTGATGGGAGAGCCTTCCACCCATGGTAGGTGTTAGTAAAATATGGAATGATGGAGAGGGGTCACTAGCCCTTCATCAAAGGGACCAAAGCCATTGATCCATCCAATCCTATGGATGTTGAAGATGATGAAAGAGCCCAAGCCATAATAATATTGTGCCTAGATGAATCTTTAATTCACCATATTAACCAGCTTGCAATTGCAAATTCACCATATTGACCAACTTGCAATTGCAAAGGAAAAGTGGAATGAGCTTGAGAAATTGTATGGTGCAAAAGGAAAGAATTCCAAAATTTTCCTCAAAATACAACTCTTCAGCTTGAAATACACACAAGAAGAAGACCTAGAAAGTTCATTTCCTACATGAAGGGTCTGATGGCTCAATTAGCTTCAATTCAAGCTCTGGTTTTGCTGAAGAAGATGCCATTGCAATACTCTTGAAAGCCATAAGGAGAGTCTTTTCAACTCTTGTCACTACTACCCTAAGAAATGTGCCAAATCCTACACTTGAAGGTGTCATTCAGTCTCATTTGGATTAGAGAAAAGAAACCAAAAGGAAGGTAGCACTAGCTCAACATCTACTTCAACAAACCAACTCTTAGTCCATATAGTGACTACTACTAAATGTTCCTTTAGCAATAAAAGAGGACATATTGCAAGCAACTCATGGAAAAAAATATCCCAACAAGATGAAATGCAACAAACGTAAACAAATAGGGCATATCACTGATAAATGTCTAAAATCTCCTAATGTATCCAAAGAATTGGAGACCATTTATATCTCCAAAGCACCTATTAACAATCGATTTTCTAGTATTGATTGTATCATCTTTCCATAAATATCCTTTATCCTATTTTATAAAGGCATCCCATTGATTCATTGAAGGGGGGAACCATTTACATGCTATGTAATCCAATGCCACCTTGGCATTGAGGGGAGGCATTAGAAGTGTAGCATGGAAACCCTAAGTAAAGATGCATGAGGGAAAGTGACGTGTGAATAAACTAAAGGGCAAGGGTAACCCTAGCTCATAATGAGGCTACATAAATAGCCTAGAGGTCACTCTTAAGAGAAGAGAGAGTGTACCAGTTATACCTTGAGCAACTTACTAAGCAAGATTTTCTTTCTTGTACTTGAACTCTCTCTTCCTCTTATGCATATAGCTTTATGCTCTCACTCTGATTTTCAACAAGCCCCTCTACCCCATCCATCACAACAATTCGATATAGTACCCCTACTGATTCTACTGCCCCATCTCACTCCCACTCTGCATCATGCTTGTTAGCCAAGCTTAACCTTGTCATGTTGTCTTAGATTACTCTCTGGATCCTTTTTTATCATCCACCCAATGACCAAGCAAACAAGGCCAAGTGCCCATTGCGCAAAGGTAAATAGGTCACCACTAAGGAGCCCATCGTAACCCTGAGTGAGGAAGATGAATCACTGCCAACCCTAGCTCTGGACTTCTTTGACTTCTTTCATGGGCACTAATTCCATCAAACCCAAGTGGCAGCTCATGGTGGAACACTACAAGGTGCTAGAACAACGGAATGTGGAGGTGGAAGAGTGGATCTAGGTGCTTCAATAAATAATGATGGACCTGAATCAAGATTGGAAGGTGGAATCCTGGCAACACATCCTAGAGGAAGAGTGGGCTAGAGTGGCTCAAAAGATGAAGAAGGTTGGCATTCTCCATCATGGCCACAATTTAGCAAACCCATGCTCTACCTTGAAGTATTGACAAAGTATCCGCCTTCAACCCAAAGGCAAAGCCAACCGCGCTAGTAACTTGGCACCCAAGTTTCCCAACCCAGGTAACCTAGGCCAGGATCAGGGAGGTAGTGATACCCATCTACATGTTCCTCTCTTTGAAACCACCTTCGCTTGCACCTTCGACATCATGAAGTTGGCCAACGTCACCCAACTCCAGGCTTGCTTGACTCAATTTGAGGCCCTCTTCCTCAAGCATCGGTACTAGATCCATGCTCGAGTCTTGACATGAACTTGAGGTGGAAGGAGTCCAAGTGTGCACCTCATCTAGATCACCTTTGAAAGGGATAAGCTACAAAAACAAATCTGACTTGGTGCTATTTACCTAGAGAAGCTCGTGATGGAGCTCATCTACCACAACATTTGGCAGCCCCCCCTCTAGACTTGCAAAGACATGTGGCTGTAGCACCTCTAGTACAATCCCCTTTGGCCACTCCGTCATCTGCCTCCTAGTCCAGCAACACCTCGATTTTGGGTCCCATCCAATCCCAACCCCCAACGTACCCCCTACTATCTCCCCTTCCACAATTGGCCCTTCTTGTCCCACCTCCACCACATCGCATAAGTTCCAAGTTGACATAAAAGACGATGATGACAAGTTCTAGGCTGTCGACATAGAAGGTGATGACAACAAGTTCCATGCTAATGATGTGCTTGATGACAAGTTCCAAGATGATAATGCATCTGATGCAGAAGACGAAAATGACATTAGTGATTGACTTCATGGGTATGAGTCCACCATGCATGCTAGTGTTAAAGGTAGTTGTAGTTTAGCGGCCTTTAAAGCCAAGAGCTGCCATCAGCTCATTAAAGAGCTAAGGGGTGTAGAAGCAATAAAGACTACCTAGCATGCCATATGGGCAGAGAGAGTATCTCACTGCAAGCACAATGGCCTAGATAAAGCAAGGGAGTGCATCATTGTTGTTATTGTTTGAGCATATGCATAGCCCTAGAGGTCAAGCAACAAGGCTTGCTCCATGCCATATCCTTCATGAGTCTTTTCTACTAGTCTTCTTTTATTGGCATCCTGAGTGTTCTCTAACAGTGGAGCTTACATTGTACTATTGCTAGTCATTACATTTGACATCATTTATTACTGCTTTGGTCTGATATCCCTATAGTTGTTAGAACCTTTTGTTCCCAAAAGATCTATGTTGTAATTATTTCGGCCCCTAACTGTTGTATTGATTCTCGCTTCAGTAATATATTTTGGATTAAGTCTTGAGTACATTTGGTGTTTGATCTCTGTGTTGTGAATATGTATTGATCTACAACCTAAGCGCTGAATATCAAAAGTGATGTGAGTGTCCATCTATGTCAATTCTGAGTATGCTCATTGTCATTCTTGTGGTGGTTGTGCTTGGATATTTATTACATATTTGAATATATGATCATTTCTTCTTTGGTTAAGTATTATCTATCGTAGTGCATGTTGATAGTCTTTCTTTTGATATGCTGTATTGTTGAACCTATGATGCCAAGATATCTCTATGTGAGGTTTGAGTCTGTTAAGACTCTACTATCCTATAGAGTTGGTGCAAGCCATTTGCACCTGGTGATCACAGCCAGAACATGGGCCAAAGTACATATGGCAACCATACTAATCCTTCCCATTCACATAGGTCTACATATGTACATGCTCTCAAGGTTTGGTAGAGTGAAAGGTGAGAAGGATCGAAGCTTGCTTGGAAGTGAGCTATGGCGGAGAGCAAGAGCAAGAAGAGAGAGAGACACAAATGGGAACTCCAATAGTCACAATATGTGACTGGGCCTTCCTTTATTCAAACAGTCAATAAAAGAATAAAGAATAAAGTGACAGTGATGGGCGCTCGCCACTTGCAGTTTGCAATGGCGGGTACTGTCAGTGTAGTAATACACGAGTGGCTAGGCAGAGGCGCCTTTACCCCCAAAAACCTCCCACTTAAAGGCAAACCTACCCTAGTGTGCAATGGCAGGTACTGTCAGTGTAGTAATACACGAGTGGCTAGGCAGAGGCGCCTTTACCCCCAAAAACCTCCCACTTAAAGGCAAATCTACCCAGGTGAGGAATGAAAAGAAAAGAAAAGAAAAAAAGACAGTACAATGTACACATGTACAACAAGATGAGGAAAAATGTCATCTCATCCAATGCCCATCAATCTCCTGAGGAAGGCAAAGCGCTCAGTATTCAGGCTTTTCATTAGCATATCTGCACGATTTTTGTTAGTGGAGATCTTGACAAGGTCAACAGACTTGTCCTCCATGACCCCACGTCTAAAGTGATGCCTCACCTCAATGTGTTTCGTCTTCGCATGAAAGACCAGATTCTTGGCTAGCTGAATAGCACTCATAGAATCCTAATGCAATGTAGGTATAGTAGTGTAGGCATAGTATCAATCCTAAGGTCATGAACCAAACGGCCCAACCATATGGCCTCCTTGCAAGCCTTAGTGGCTGCAACGTACTTGGTCTCAATGGTAGAGAGAGACATACACTTCTGAACCCTGGACATCCAAGAGACAACACCTCCAGCAAAGGTGAATACATAGCTAGAAGTGGACTTCCTACTATCTACATGTCCTACATAATCGGATTTTGTGTACCCCACAACTCTAGTATCCTGGCTGCCATAGGAAATACACATATCTTCTATGCCTTTCAAGTATCTAATGATACCCTTCACGACATCCCAATGTTTCTTGCCAAGTGTAGCCATATAGCGTGCCACAACACCAACTGCAAAGGCAATATCTGGACGAGTGGCTATCATGGCATACATCAAACTGCCCATGGCTGATGGGTAAGGAATCTTGGCCATCTGGGACCTCTGTTCATCCGTCTGTGGACAATCCGCTTGTGAAACCTTCACATAAGAAGATAATGGACAGCCAATAGGCTTTACGTCCTGCATGCGGAAACGCTCAAGGATTGTATGAATGCACTCCCTCTGGGAGAGGTAGAGTAGTTTCTAATGCCGGTCATGCTTAATGAGCATACCAAGAATGTGAGAGGCCTATCCCAAATCCTTCATCTCAAAGCTCTTCTTCAATTGAGATTTAAGAGCATCCAGCTCATCATGAGCTTTCCCTGTGATCAACATATCATCCACATAAAGTACTAAAATAAGCAATGAACCATCACGGGCTTTCTTCGTGTAAAAACACGAATCCATAGCACTCCTGCTATAGCCCTGTGACTGCATAAAGGCATCAAACTTATGATACCACTCCCTAGGTGCTTGCTTTAAGCCATAAAGACTTTTCTTCGATTTGCACACCAGGTGATCCTTGCCAGGTTCTACAAAGCCCTTAGGCTGCTCCATGTAAATTTCATCATGCAAATCCCCATGCAAGAATGCAATCTTGACATCCATCTGAAGTCAAGCTACGCTACTAAGGCCAAAACCAAGCGTAGGGTGGTCATTTTGACCATAGGAGAAAAGACTTCATCAAAGTCAACTCCATGCTCATGTTTAAAACCCTTAGCAATAAGTCTTGTCTTATAAGCCGGCTTGGGGTGTCCAGGGGTACTTTTCAGCTTGTACACCCATTTGCATGGCAAAGTCTTCTTGCCCTGAGGCAATGCAACCAAATCCCAAGTCATATCCTTGTGCAAGGAGTCGATCTCAAACTGCATAGCCCTCTCCTAGGAGTGGCCGTCACAACTGCGCATAGCCTCATTATAGGCAAGAGGCTCTCCTGCATCTGTAACTAAGACATAATGCATCGAGGGCTCAAATCTATCAGGTGGATGTCTATTTGTAGTAGACCGCAAGCTCTGCTGCCTATCCAACACCTTGGCCATGTGTACCAACTGATGCTACAAGCTGTCCAACTGACTGTGCAGGAGCACGTGGCTCCTCCTAGAATATAACACTACGTATCTCAACCACCTTCTCAGGCTGCCTATGCATCTTGTCTTCATGGAAGACTACATCATGACTGCAGATGACTTTCCGCGCTTGTGAATCCCAGAGGTGGTAACCCATCTCGCTTGCATCTCCATAGCCAAGGAAAATGCATTTGACACTCTTAGAATCTAGCTTAGTACGCTTGTCCCTGGGCACATGGTAGAATGCCTCACATCCAAAGACACGTAGATGTGTATACGACAGAGGTTTCCCAATCCATACCTCCTCTACAACCTGGAAATCCAAACCACTAGAAGGTGATCTATTTATGACATGCACAGCTGTAGTGACTACCTCAACCCAAAAGCTCTGTGTTAAGCCTGCATGGCTAAGCATACTACGTACACACTCCTGAATGGATCTATTCATCTGCTTAGCCAAACCATTCTGGGGTGGGGTATAGGGGACGGTCAACTGACACTTAATATGCCTCTCGTTATCACATAGTTTCTCAAAAGCACGTGACACATATTCTCCCCCATTGTCAGTCCTAAGGCATTTCAGCCTATGCCCAGTCTAGTTCTCAACCAATGCAAGCCATCTCTAAAACACAGCCAAGACTTCTAACTTGAGCTTAATGGGGTAAGCCTAGACTTTACACGAAAAATCATCAATGAACGTCACAAAATACTTTGCACCACCCATAGACTGACAAGGCATGGGCCCATAGACATCCGAATATACCAATGCCAGGGGCTCACTCATGTGTATCCTACCAAACTTCGTATGCGTATTCCTAGTCTGTCTATCTGCCATAAAGACAATGCTCACACGAATCAAAATATGCATAGTCAAGGGGCGATAAGTACTTCAAATCCCTTCAAGGACATATGGCCCAAACGGGCATGCCAAAGAGATACATGTGGGATGGAATGGACTGACAAAACATGGTCAATAGAGGACCCATCAACTACAAGAGGATAGAGGCTGCTAGCCTTGGCACCTCTAGCAAGCACAAGTCTGCCACGGATGATCTTCTAGGTAGAATCCCCAAATGAAACATGAAATCCAGCATCATCAAGCTATCCTATGGACATAAGATTGCATGTAAGTGCAGGTGCATGATGTACATCCTGTAACAAAAAAGTACTGCTAGTAAAGAACTGCAACCGTACATCCCCGATGCCAACAATAGCAAGTGACCTGTCATCACCCAAGTGAGCTGAACCCCAGAGACAGTACAGTAGGAATGGAATCACTCACGGCATGGCATAACATGAAATGAAGCACCAAAATCCAAAAGCCAGCACTTTGCATACATAGAGTGAACCTCAGTCAACGGCATATCATCACAAGAATTAGCTACAAGTATGTATTCCCCATCGAACCCATCAATCTGCATGACATTTATCTCCTTGATTTTCACCCTAGATTTCATAGGTACCATGCTGCGATTAGAGGACTTTTCCTATACTTTGTCTTTCCTCTTCTCTTTGTGCTTCTCATTGCGCAACCCATGACATTGTGAGCGTATGTGGCCCTTCTTGCCGCAATGATGACATGTCACATTAGCATTTCACCCACGAGACTTGTTGCATGACTTACCACGCGACTTGGACCTAGACTTCTGCAAGTCTCTGCCACGTCCATACCCACGGTCATTCTTTCCATTACCATCTCTACCTCTAACAGTCAAAGCATGCGACACAAGAGAGGCATCCAAGTTCTTACTGTTGATCTCTTCCTACAGAAGAGCACTCTCTACATCAGGCAAGTTCTATCAATGTTCAGACTTTGAATTCATAAACTCATACTCTGAGCTCTTATCCTATATTTTTGCCTACATATGTAGCATGGAAATTGTGGGACAATGACTATTCCACCCTGGGGGCATGTTGCCAAGAGGAACCTATGCAAGGGGATTGTGATCTTAAATAGCTATGTGCTAATTATGTTCTCATATTTTTTCTTACTAGTTTTTGTAATGCACCCATCTCTTCATAAAAAAAGCATTGTAGAGGTTGGCACATTACCACCCTAGCTACATATACGTGTAGAGCCATTACTACACTAGATACTTATTTGGGGGGGGGAGGGGGACTATCACCTGATTTTAACATAAGGGGTTCTAAAAATCCCCTTTTTTTACATTTTTGCATATAGAAGGATATCATTTCATAGCAACACTCATAGGTTGGGTAGGAAAAGAATGTATTTTATTTCTATTAAATTTACAAATAAGGGATTTTAAAATTAGGCTACCTTGAATGCATGTGATAGTAAGGGTTCACATATAGTGAACCCCCCAAGAACTCTAGTTTATAGATGTTATGAACCCTGAATCCTAAGCCTACTCTAATCCTAGACTCTAAATCCTACACCCTAGATCCTAAACCCTACATGTAAGACAACCCTAGACCATTGACCTCAAAGCATAGGTCATAAAACCTAAACATTCAAGCCAAGGTCCTAGACCATAAACCCAAAATCCATAAAATCCTAAACCCTAGATCACAAACCTTGACCATAGGGAGGTTCAAATCCTAAACCATAAACCATAAGTAGTAGACCTAAGAGATCTTAAACCATAAACCCTAAACCCTATATCCTAAACATGTTAATCCTTATCTTAAAACCTACATGCTAAAATCTTAACCCTAGACCATGGACCTTGAATTTTAGACTACAAACTTTTGATTTAAAAAGGGGGAGAAAGATCTCTCTCTCTCTCTCTCTCTCTCTCTCTCTCTCTCTCTCTCTCTCTCTCTCTCTCTCTCTCTCTCTTCTCCCCCTCTCTCCTCTCTTTTCCTTCTCTTCCTCTTCTCTTTTTTCCTTTTTTCCTTCTTCTTATTCTCTCTCTTTCTCTCTCTCTCTCTCTCTTTTAAATGTTATCTTTCCTCTCTCTATAATTCTCTCTCTTCTTTTCTTCTCCCCCTCTCTCCTCTCTTTTTCTTCTCTCTCTATCTTCTTTTTTCATTTTTTAAAATCTCTCGTTTAAATTTTATCTTTCTTTTCTCTATAATTCACTCTCTTTGTTCCTCTCCTCTCTTTCTCTCTCTCCTTTTTCTTTTTCTCTCCCTTTTCCCCCTCTCTATACCTTTTATTTTAGTTTGTTTTCTCTCATCTCCTTATTCTCTCTCTTTCTCCCCCTCTCTCCTCTCTTTCCCCTCCTCTTTCTTCATGTTTTTCTTCTCCCTCCCTCCCTCCCTCCCTCTCTCTCTCTCTCTCTCTCTCTCTCTCTCTCTCTCTCTCTCGATTCTCTCTTTAAATTTTTTTCTTTTCTATCTCTCTTTTAAATTTTATATTTCCTCTCTTTATGAATCTCTCTCTCCCTATATTCATATTCTCTCTCTTCTTTTGCTTCTCTCTCTCTCTCTCTCTCTCCCTCTCTCTCTCCCTCATTATCTTCTTATTCTCTCTCCCCCTTTCTCCCCTCTCTCTCTCTCAAAGTATGTGAAAAACTATGTTAATAAATTTTAAATTAAAAAAGATTTAAAATGCTTAATATAAAAGAGAAAAAATTTCAAAAAATCTTTTAAAAACATTTAATTACGATCTCTTCTCTTTTCTTCTCCCCCTCTCTCCCCGCTTTTCTTCTCTTTCTCTCTCCCTCTCTCTCCTCTCTTTTCCTTCTCTCTCCCTTTCTTTTAAATTTATCTTTCCTCTCTCTACATTTATCTCTATGTGTGTTCATATTCTCTTCTTCTCTCTCTCTCCTTTTTTTCTCTTCTCACTTTTGTTCTCTCTCTCTCTCTCTCTCTCTCTCTCTCTCTCTTTTCTTTTTTTTCTATCCTCGCTTTTGTTCTCTCTCTCTCTCTCTCTCTCCCCTTTTCTTCTCCCCCCATTTCTCCTCTTTTCCTTCTCTCTCTACTCTTTTTTTTTTTTAAATTCTCTCTTTCTCTCTCTCTCTATCCTTCTCTCTCTCCCTTCTCCCCTATCTCAGTATGTGAAAAACTATTGAAAAAAAATATTTGTTTTTAAAAGTTTAATTATAAAAGAATATAAATTTTAAAAAGGCTTTTAAAAATTTTAATTTAAAGAAGAAAAAAATAGAGAAAAGATTAAATTAAAAAGTTTAATATAATTAAAAGAGGAGAAGAGGAGAGAAAATGCTTACGATTTAAAAGGAGAGAGAAGGAGATGTCTCTCTCTCTTCTTTTCTTCTCCCCCTCTCTCTCCCTCCTTTTCTTCTCCCCCTCTCTCCTCTCTTTTCCTTCTCTCTTTCTCTCTTGTTTTTCTTCTTCTTCTCTCTCTCTCTCAGCTCTCTCTTTAATCTCTTTTTAAATATTTTTCTATTTCCTCTCTATAATTCTCTCTCTATGTTCATATTCTCATTATTCTTTTTTTCTTCTCTCTCTCTCTCTCTCCCCCTCTCTCATCTCTTTTACTTCTCTCTCTCCTCTTATTTTCTTTTTATTCTCTCTTATAAATTTTATATTCCCTCTCTCTTTTCTTCTTTTTCTCTCTCTCTCTCTCCCTTCCCTCCTCTCTCTGCCTTTTATTTTAGTCTATTTTATCTCCTTATTTTCTCTCTTTCTTGTATCAAATGTAGAATTCTTTCTCCCTCTCTTCCCACTTTTCTTCTCTCTCTCTATGTCTCTCTCTCTCTCCTCTCTTTTCCTTCTCTCTCTTAGTCTCCTTTTTTTCCTTTTTTATTCTCTCTCTCTTTTAAATTTTATATTTTCTCTCTCTATAATTCTCTTTCTTTGTCACCACTCTCTCTATCAAAGTATCTGAAAAACTATGCCAAAAAAATTTGAATTAAAAAGAAGCTTTTGAAAATATTTAATTAAAAAGAAAAAAAATAAAAAAGTTTTTTTAATTACTCTCTCTTTGTCTCCTTTTCTTCTTTCCTCCTTCTCTCCTTGCTTTTCTTCTGTCTTTCTCTCTTTCTTCCCCTCTTCTACTTTCCCCCTCTCTTTTCTCTTTTTCTTCTCTCTCTTTCATTTAAATTTTATCTTTCCTTTCTCTACAATGATCTCTTTTTGTGTTCATATTCTCTCTTTTTTTTTTGCTTCTTTATCTCTCTCTCTCTCTATCTTCTTTTCTTCTCTCCTCGCTTTTATTCTCTCTCACTCTTTCTCCTCCCATTTCTCCTCTCATTCTTCTCTCTCTCTCTCTCTCTCTCTCTCCTCTTTTTTCTTTTTAAAATTCTCTTTCAGTCTCTCTTTTAAATTTCATCTTTTCTCTCTCTATGTTTCTCCTCTCTCTCTCTCTCAAAGCATGTGAAAAATTATATCCAAAATTTTAAAAATATTTAATTAAAAGAGGAGAGAAAAGAGAGAAGTTTAAATTAAAAAGTTTAATCTAACTTTCAGAGAGAGAGAGAGAGAGAGAGAGAGAGAGAGAGAGAGAGAGAGAGAGAGAGAGAGAGCTTATAAAAGAGGGAGGATTAATTAAAAAGGGGAGAAGAAGAGAGAGGGAGTGATTAAACGTGAGAGAGAGGGGTTTTAAATTAAAAAGGGGAGGTTTAGAAAGGGGGTAAGTTCAGGGGCTTTCCAAACTTACAATAGTAAGATGAAAGTCTAGGGTTTGATATATAGTTTGAGAGAGAGAAAGAGGGGGGGCGGTCGAATCTCAATATGGAACACTAGTTTGAATAAAGAAAAGAAAAACCATGGGGCCTACTGTAATCGAGCCATCTTTGGAATGGTTAGGAATATCTCCTCTTTTGGATGATGTAAAGATCATTTTTACAAATACATCTTATTACTATATTATTTTTGCTACAGGTTCGGAAGCCCCAAACCTCCAGAAGGGCTTCTTGAACCTACCCCCTTTTCCAAACCTCACTTTTTAAATCAAAACCCCCTCCCCTCCCCTCTTTCTCACGTGTAATTTCTCGTTTTCTCTTCCCTCTTCATTTTTTCATTAAAAATCTCCTTCCTCCCCCCCCCCTCCCCCCCCCTCCCCTTCTCTCATCTATAATCTTTCTCTTTCTTTTTCCTTTCCCTTTTTTAATTAAATTCATCCCTCCTCCCCCTCTCTCTCTCTTATGTGCAGGGCCTAGGTTCTCTCTCTCTCTCTCTCTTTCTCAAGCTAAACTTTTTTAATTAAATATTTTTAAAAGTTTATTTAATTTAAAAAATTTTAAACATAAATTTTCACACTTTGAGAGAGAGAGAGAGAGAGAGAGAGAGAGAGAGAGAGAGAGAGAGAAAAGAAGAAGGATAAAAAGAAGATGACGGATAGAGGAGGAGGGGAAGGAGGAATGAGGAAAGAGAATAGTCTTTTTTAAATTAAACATTCTTCCCGAACCTAACCCATTTTCCAAACCTTTTTTTTCCAATCAAAACCCCCTTCCCTCCCAAGGGGAATAGAAAAAAGGAGGCGAAGAGAGAGAGAGAAAAATAAAAAGAGAGAGAGAGAGAGAGAAGAAGAAGAAGAAGAGAAATAATATAAACATAAAGAGAGAGAATTGCTCATAGAGAAAATGTAAAATTTACATACTTTAAGAGAGATTGAGGGGGGGGGGGAGGGAAGAAAGTAAAAGAAGAGAGAGAGAGAGAGAGAGAGAGAGAGAGAGAGAGATGAAACATATAAAGAGAATTATAAAGAGAAGAAATATAAAATTTAAAGAGAAAGAGAAAGAGAATAAAAAATAGAGAAGGAAAGAGAGAGAGAGAGAGAGAGAGAGAGAGAGAAGAAGAAGAAGAAATGTAAAAAGAGAATGAAAAGAGAAGAGAAAAAAAAAAGAGAGGGAGAGAGAAGGAAAAGAAAGGAAAGATGGGGGAGAATAAAAAGAGAGATAGAGAAAACTAGGAGAAAAGAAAAAATAAACTAAAATAAAAGTTAGAGATTAAAGAAAGAGAGAGAAAATAAAAAAACAAAAAACAAAGAGATGAGAAATGGATTGTTGAATGAAGTTATGGTGAGATAACATAGCAAGCTTGCTTGCCACTTTGGGGCAGCAAAGCGAGCTTAACGTTGTGCGTGCGAAACACTAGTACCACATTATTAAAAAAACAAAAGAAAAAAAAACCATTGGAATTTGGGGCTTAAGACTCAAGAGGCTTCCCTACAACAAACGCTAAAACTGGGCGATTAACGACTGCCTGCAAGTGGAAAATTGTAAGGGGAAAATACGTTAATGTTGGGCCCTCCGACGCGGAATTCTTTGCTTCTTTTTCATGCTCAGCAAAAGATCTCTTTTACGCGAAGAAGGAAAAGACAGGTCTGTCTTCCGTGAAGAAGAAGAAGAAGCGGTAGCAGCAGCCGCAGCAGAAAGGAGGAACAAAGAAGGAAAGAGAAGATCTCGATCTGCAGTCCCAGGTACAGGTTCCCATTCTCCTGCCATTCGTTTTGCGAAGGCGGGATTTTCTCTTCGTAGGAACTTGCACTATGCACGGAGAATCAGTCGATGAAACTGTTATCACATCATTAGATTGCGTACTTGATCGAAAAACATGACGAAGGAAACAAATTTTTGAGTTCATAACCGAAGAGGCATGGGAATCACACAATGGCCGCATTGAACAATGTCTGAAGAAATTTTATCTCGATTCTGATGCTTGAAGTGTGAGGTGTTATAAACATATCATGCTTGCCTGGAGTATGAAAGTACAGATTTTTTTGTCTGTTTTTCAGCCCAAGCATTCTTAAAAGAAAAGTTAGACTTGTCTGGATTCCAGTGACATCTTGAAAATGGGGCTTGATCCAGTGCATAACTTCTGATTTTGTATCAGAATACCTGCAGTGAACGTTTGACCAGGAAAAATAGCCTCATCATTACCATCTCAAGATCAGGATGAGTTTTCTTTTTGGGAACAGAAAGACTCCTGCAGGTGAGTTTTTTGATTCGTGGTTCACCGGTTGATACAGGCAACAATTTCTTTGTATTAACCTACTTATGATTTTCTAGAGCTTTTGCGGGAGAACAAGAGAATGCTTGATCGGTCAATTCGAGAAATAGAACGAGAAAGGCAAAGCTTACAAGCACAAGAGAAGAAATTGATAGTAGAAATAAAGAAGACTGCAAAACAAAACCAAATGGTTTGTTGCTTTTCTTTTTTCTTTCTCATGGTTGTCACAGAAAGTGATTTGACCCGATCCTGTGTGATTTAACTTATTGCCATGTGATATAATGATAAGTTAGCTATTGTGACCTTCTAATGACATGTTTGCATTTAGTAACATGTAATCGAGAAGGAAAAACACTATTATTGTGTAGTCTTTTGAATGAATTTATGTTAGCGCAGTCCTCTTTCGTACATAAACTATTCAAACCACATATGCGCTATAACGTTGAGTTTGTGATATGTTATAAATCTAGCAAAGGATGATGGGATTTGTGATCTTCATCAGTCATCAACCTTGATAGAGTATCTTGTCTTGAGATTGATCATTGGTGATTAGAGTATTCCCATCCCATCAATAATCAAATTGGATAAGTATCGTAAGAATAAAATTGAAATTGGTGCACATTTGGACCTGAGAAATTTGGGGCTTTTGCAAGATTTTGGCAAAATTTACTAATTTTGCCAATTTTATGCTCTCTCGGGATCATGTATTAATGCAATCGGGGCAAATTGGTCTCAGTGAAAATTTGGGGTTTTTTTGCTGAAATTTGAGAATTTTGGCAAAATTGATGTCTGAAATGTACATTGGAAACATTGTTGAAGCAATCTTGGTGCTGTGAGTTTATCTCCCACTTGTGAGATTTTGAAGAAATTGCAGAGAATTTTGGTGTTTTTGTGTATCAGAAGATGACTTGGCCACATATGTATGCGGTACACATGTTGGGGAGCTTCCATTGAGTTGATGTATTGCTAAATAGTTATGTTGGAGCAGTCTTAGTAATCACTTGCAGATCTGGGATTGTTGCAAATGTATTTTTGGTGATAATGCTGAAATGGGAGGCACTTGGCAGTGATGCATGCATGGATTGTATGCTGAAATTTCAGTTATACTGCTGAAAGCCATTTGTTCTATTGTTGTACATGTATTTGGATTGAACCTTGTTTTTATTGCCTGAAAATTTGGGCTGATATTAGCTGAATATTCAGCTCATTGTTTGCTGTCTTAAATTGCAGCATTGATCTTTGGGTGCATTGCTGAAAAATGGCTGCAAATGCTTCTAGCAGCAGTGACACTGAATCCCTTCTTGAAATCAAGAGGTTTGATAGCATTGGCTTTGACTTGTGGAAGGACAAGATGCAAGGCATTTTGTTTCTCAAGGATTGTGATAATACTCTTTTGAAAGTCAAGTCTATAGCTATGATGGATGAGGATTGGGCTAGACTCAACAAGAAGGCCATTGTTTACATTAAAATGGCTGTATCTGATGATCTACTTATAGACATTAAGTGTCTTGCTACAGCTTATTGTCAGAGTGCAGCGGTGCGGAAGCGTAGGACTGAGAGAGAGAGAACGCAGAGAGAGAAGGGAGAAAAAAAGACAGTGTACACTGAAGATCTGCTGTATAAAGAATGCTGAATACAAAGATATACACGGGCGCAGTGTGCTGGACTGCGTGTCTCCACCTCGACGATGCGACCTGCTGTCCACCTCGAAGTCTGCTGCAGTCTGCACTGTCTGCTGTCAGAAATCTGCGAACAGAGACAGAGATCTGCACGGCACCGGTCTGTAATCTGCGACAGAGAATGAATGCCAGACTGCTGAAAACGTCAGCAATAAATAGGCGAAAATCTGCCTAGGATGGGGCGCCAAAATAAGGCGCAGCCTGATAAAAATCAGCTGCAGGCAGTCGGACTGCCACGTGGCAGTCCGACTGCACAGTCCGACTGTGCAGCTGCTGCCTGCTGCTGCCTGCCTGAAACAGGCTATGATCTCTGACACCCCCTCTCAGAGCCTGGACAGGGCGGAAGCCTGAGGGATCTGGAATGTTGCCGAAGTAGAGCCTGAGGAAGCGCCTTCGTAAACAAATCCGCAAGATTATCCTCCGTCTTGCAATACTCCACAGTGATGGTCTCATCCAAAAGCTTTTCTCGGATGAAGTGGTACTGGATCTCAATGTGCTTCGTCCGGGCATGAAAAACAGGATTCCTCGCCAAGGCAATGTAACTCTCATTGTCACATCGCAGCAATGTAGGACGAGTCTGGGGGCACCCAAGCTCCTCCAACAGTCTCCGAAGGCACACAACCTCGCATGTGGTGGAAGACGCGGCCCGATACTCCGCCTCAGTAGACGAAAGGGCTACCGTGGGCTGCTTCTTGCTACTCCAAGAAATAACACCTGCACCCAAAGTAAAGCAGTAACCTGTTGTAGACCGCCTGTGGTCCACGTCACCGGCCCAATCCGAGTCGCTCCAACCTGCAAGTACAAGATCTGACCCATCTATCCCTGCGGGGTAATGAATCCCCAAATCAGACGTCCCCCTCAGATACCGAAGTATCCTCTGAGCAGCCTGCCAATGCACCGTCTTAGGTTCACTCATGAACCCTGCCAAGAGCCCAACAGCAAAACATAGATCAACCCTGGTGTTGAGAAGCCAAATCAAAGACCCTATCAACTGTCGATAGCGGGAAGCATCCGCCAAAGGAGAAGCTGAGTGGGAAGTGGCCTTCCAGTTCGAATCCATAGGAGTAGAGAGGGCCCGACAATCATCCATCTCAAAAGACACCAAGAGCTCCTGTACATATCTCTGTTGGGAGAGAAAGATCCCCCTCTGAGACTGAAAAATCTCATGTCCTAAAAAGAAATGGAGTAGCCCCAAATCCGTCATCTCGAACGTCCGATGTAAAGCTGACTTTGTCTCCTGGACCTGCTGTGCATCATCACCTGTGACAATCAAATCATCAACATATAATACAAACAGCACACAACCATCCTCGGAAGTGTGAACATACAGCTGCGGATCGGCCTTGGACCGCCGATATCCCAACTGAGTCTGGAGGAACGAATCAATCTTCTCGTTCCAAGCTCGCGGGGCCTGCTTGAGACCATACAGGGCCTTCTTCAACCTGTAGACTTTCCCATCGG
Organism: Lygodium microphyllum; assembly: GCF_053477565.2. Lineage (NCBI taxonomy): Eukaryota > Viridiplantae > Streptophyta > Polypodiopsida > Schizaeales > Lygodiaceae > Lygodium > Lygodium microphyllum. The sequence goes on from NC_141148.1 coordinate 37,092,722, forward strand.
AAGAACCAAAGCCAGGAGGCTACTCAACGTAGATCTCCTCCTTCAAATCACCATTCAGGAAGGCCGACTTCACATCCAGCTGATAAACAGGCCATCTCCTATGGCCAGCCAAAGCAAGAACAGCTCTAATGGTTGCCATACGAGCTGTAGGGGCAAAGGTGTCATGACAGTCAATCCCTGGGCGCTGGGCAAAACCCTTAGCAACAAGGCGAGCCTTGTGCTTATCCAAAGTACCATCACTGAGATATTTGGTCTTGAAGACCCACTTGACTCCAATCACCTTCTTCTTCGGGGGGCGTGGCACAAGTGACCAAGTGCCATTCCTCTCAATAGCCTCCAACTCAGCTTCCATAGCTTTCTTCCATGGGGCGGACTGTAAAGCCTCCTTCACGGAGGTGGGCTCTCGATCCTGCATAACTCGGGACATCAAACAATAATTGGAGCAAACAAGCTCCGAAGAATGCGCCTGGTGCCTCCGTGACCGCCGCGGACCATCCTGCGGTCCCCACTCCTCAGGAACCCCCTCGATCCCTGAATCACGGAGTGTGTCACGGGCCCAGCGAGGAGGAGGCCGAACCTCCCCTCGACGTTCTCCATCAGTAGAAGACTCTGGAATGTCCACCGGTGGTAACTCCTCAGAAGGATCCGGTGGAACAGTAGACTCTGTGTCAGAAACAGAATCATAATCAAACGGCACAGGCTCCAGTGGAACTGTAGAAGGAGCCAAACTCTCCCCTGGATCTCCAAGAACGGGATGCTCCTCCCCCGTTGAAGAAGCCGGAACCTCCACAAACCGCACATCACGGCTAGTATATACATCCCGCTTGACGGGATCAAAGAGTCGGTAGCCTTGGGACTGGGAGCTGTAGCCAACAAATACCTGTTTGCGGGAAGCCGCTTCGAATTTGTCACGGTGACCTTTGGGAATGTGAACATAGGCATCACACCCAAAGACCCGAAAGTAAGAAACATCTGGCTTCGACCCAAAATACGCCTCAAATGGAGTCATCCCTTCCACGGCCGAAGTAGGAGATCGATTAAGGATGTGGACTGCAGTAGCCACAGCCTCAGCCCACAGAACCTGGGGGGTCTGTCGGTGCTCCATCATGGTGCGCGCCATTTCGATCACACTGCGGTTCTTCCGTTCGAGAATACAATTTTCTTGTGGAGTATTCGTATTGGCAAACTCCTGGTGAACTCCTCTATCTGCACAAAACCGAGCAAATTCATTAGAGACAAATTCACCTCCCTTGTCGGATCGCAAGGTCTTCAACTTCCGGCCTGATCGGTTCTCCTCAAAGAGAAGCCAATCCTTGAAGTGCGAGAAAGCTTCTGATTTTAGTGCCAAAAAGTAGGCCCATGTCATCCTGCTATAGTCATCCACGATCAGCATGAAGTACGAGCTCCCACGCAGGGACTCATTCCTCATAGGGCCACATAGATCCGTAGATACTAACTCCATCGGTGAAGTAGACCGCCGCGAAGCGGTGTGGGGAATGGCATCCCTATGCTGCTTCCCCTTTATGCAGGAGACACATGGCTGCTGGCTCACCACTATATCCGGCAACCCTCGAACAAGCTGTCCCCGTGACGCCTTCCGAAGATAGTCATAGTTCAGGTGACCAAACCTAGCATGCCATAATTCAGACTGTGACTGTGAGGTAAGAAGAAGAGTAGAGAGGGCAGTGGAAGACTTCAGTTTGTAAATGCCGTTCTCCTCATATCCACATGATAGAACCTTCCTCGACTCACGATCAAGGACTCGCACTGTAGAACTGTCAAACTCCACCAGAAGACCAAGGGAACAAATCTTATGGACTGAAAGGAGATGGTACCCCAATCCTGGTACATGCAAAACCTCTGAAGTATGGGTGCCACCTCGTCCATCCGGAATAAGCTGCATCTTACCCCGACCTGCAATAGAAACAGAAGAGCTGTCTCCAATGAGAACCTGCCCACGCGAAGGTCGCAGCTGGGCAACACCATCTGATGAAGGAGTCATGTGCCGTGAGGCACCACTATCAATAATCCACTCTCGAGATTGGGAAGCCGCCATCGCAGCATCAGAAGCATTCGGAGAAGCGTCCTCAATGACAACTAAATGTAGAAATGCAGCTGATGAGGGTGCAGCCACCGCTCCAGAATCCTTGGTGTCCTTCTTCTTGGTGTCCTTCGAGTCTTTGTCAGGGCAATCCTTCTTCCAATGGCCAGTCTTTCCACAAATATGGCATGTGGAGTCTTTGTCCTTGTCTTTCTCCTTGTCCTTCTTGGACTTGTTATCCCCCTTCTTCTTCTTTTGGTCCTTCCCCTTCTTCTGAGAGGCTTGACCTGTCAACGCCTCCGTCTTGGAAGCATTCTGTCCCTTTAACTGTTCCTCTTGGTCCAAGACCATAGGAACCAACTCCTCCCATCGAAGAGTAGACTCGCGCCCTGAAGCAATAAGGGCAGAGTAAAATGTACCGAATCGTGGCGGCAACTGGGACAAGAGTGTAATCGCCATGTCTTCGGAGGAGATCGGCTTCCCCGCATTCTGAACCTGCATCTGTAGCTGCCTTAGCTTGTTAATGTGTTCCCTTAGCGAAGAAGACTTATTGACGGACAAGGTCCGCATCTGAACCTCCAAAGAAACCCTCTTCATCAGGGTCATCCGATTGTACATTTGATCAAGCTCCAGCCATATCTCACGAGCCACCGTCAAGTGCTCGATGTGAGCGATCACGGCTGTAGTGCATGATAGAAAGAGAAAGGATCGAATCCTGGCATTCAGTTTGTCCCAATGAGACTGGGCCCTGGCCAACTCCGTACGAGCATCGGAAGAGAGTTTGGACTCATCTCTTACCGAGGGCCGGTCAATATCTTCCTGTACCAACTCCGCCAAATCATAGGACTCCAGAATGGCCAACATCATAACGCGCCAAATGCGGTAGTTGTCGCCGTCGAGCTTCTGATCTGTAGGAAGAGCCGGTAGGACAGGCACCTTCCGGTCCATAATCGCCTGGAACTCCAAGTCCATCTCTGTAGACATCTTTACCTGCAATGCCTTCTCAAACGCAAAAGCAGCCCCCTCTGACTGAGTAGACTCAGCCTGCTAAGGCTCTTCAGCGTCCCGAAGCTCCTTCACCCGCCGGAGGCGATGAAAAAGCAAAACCTGCACTTTTAGGTTGAAAACTCAAACTTTCTCCGCGACAAACAGCAGTAAACAGCAGCAAATCCACCACCTGTACTCCTTTCCTGTGCGCCCACACTCGTTTCAGCCTTGTTCCAAGGCGCAGCCCTCCTGTCTGCCCTTAAACGCAAAAAACGCAAATTTGTGTCGCGATGGAAACTCCTCTTCAGGTTAATTCTGCGCTCAGTCAGCCCTCAAACACTGCTCTGATACCATGTCAGAGTGCAGCGGTGCGGAAGCGTAGGACTGAGAGAGAGAGAACGCAGAGAGAGAAGGGAGAAAAAAAGACAGTGTACACTGAAGATCTGCTGTATAAAGAATGCTGAATACAAAGATATACACGGGCGCAGTGTGCTGGACTGCGTGTCTCCACCTCGACGATGCGACCTGCTGTCCACCTCGAAGTCTGCTGCAGTCTGCACTGTCTGCTGTTAGAAATCTGCGAACAGAGACAGAGATCTGCACGGCACCGGTCTGTAATCTGCGACAGAGAATGAATGCCAGACTGCTGAAAACGTCAGCAATAAATAGGCGAAAATCTGCCTAGGATGGGGCGCCAAAATAAGGCGCAGCCTGATAAAAATCAGCTGCAGGCAGTCGGACTGCCACGTGGCAGTCCGACTGCACAGTCCGACTGTGCAGCTGGACTGTGCAGCTGCTGCCTGCCTGAAACAGGCTATGATCTCTGACACTTATGCCATATGGAAAAAGTTGATGGACACTTATGAAAATACAACTCCAGTAAATTAAATGTATCTCATGCACAAAGTTGTAAACATGGAGTTAAATGAGTCTAAGTTAGTATCGGAGCATTTGAGTACTTTCACAAGTGAGCCAGTTGCAGGACTTTGTTTTGCAGCTCTTTAGTGATAAATTGAAGGCTATTTTCTTGTTGATGACTTTACTTGATAGTTGGGAGTCTTTAGTTGTTTAATTAAGTAACAATCTTGCTTTAACCTTTGATGATATTAAGGGCTCTATTCTCAATGAGGAGACTAGATGAAAGTCCAGTGGAGAAAGCAGGGGTTCGGTCTATCATCTTAGAGATAGGTCAAAAGAGAGGGGTAATGCAATAAATAAAGGCAAAAGCAAGAGTAAAAGCAAGGGCAAACAACAGGATGTTACTTGCTATCAATGTGGATGTAAAGGGCATAAAAAGCTGGATTGTTGCTACTACAAGAAAGAGCAAGAAAGAAGGAAACAACAAGGAAAGAAAAAGAAGGATGTTAAGAAAGATGATGACAGCTCTCCCTTAAAAGAAGCAATTTACTTGTGCAAATTGTTCTCAGTGCTCTTCTTGATTCTTATTAGAGTTTTGTGTCTACTCTCCGTCTGATGATGAAAGGCAATTCCAATGCTTTGTCATTTAATAAGTTGGTTTAAGAAGAATCTCGTCAAAATAGACCCATTATGTATGTTGTAGATTAAGCTTTTATGGTTAGTCAAAAAAGTAAAGAAAAAGCTATATTTTTTTGCTAGGAAGGAAAAATTTGTAAATGCTAAAATCTATTACATGTATCGTGAACAAGAGATTGTCATTAAGGACACTCTTAAATTGGCTATGAAAGAGGCTAAGAAGAAAGGGGCTTGTACACTGTTGCATATACCTCTTCTAATTCAGAATATGTGAATGTTATGGACGATATAGAGTGGGTGTTTAGTGCATAATGCAATTATTACCCTTTTTTACATGATTTTTGGATGTCTGTTGTGGATTCAAATGTGTAATACTTTGACAATGTTGCCACTAAGCATATTACTTCCAAACATCGTTCACTTCTCTCGAGTGTGACCCAAGGGTGATATTGCCACATGTACAAATAACTTTTCTTATCCTAGTAAAGGAGTTGGCAAATTGTGTTGTTGCTAACGACAATGTTTTCACACTTATATATGCTTTGTATGTGCCAGAGACAAAAAAGAATTTGTTATCAATGTTTGCATTTGCCAAGATCTGCTTGATTGTTAAATTTGTGAATGAGATGTATAGTTTATGATCTATCATGTGGTGATATACTTACTACATTTGCTTCCCTATGTTGTGGGCTATATAAGCTCAATAATTATGAGAAACGTATGGAAGCTATGACATGTGTAGTTGTAGATTCACATAGAACTTTGGTATGCGCGTTTTGGTTATCTAAATTTTGCTAGTTTGCTGCATCTACAAAAATTTGATATGGTGTTTTCATCACCTACTCTTAAGGGACCTAAAAATCACATTTGTAAGGGTTGCATATTAGCTAAAATGTAGGGTACTTTCTATCTAGAACATGGTCAATGATGTTTGTGGTTCGATGCAAACACAGTTTGAAAGCCAAGTTTGAAGTGTTTTTGTGATTTAAATAAATTGTATGTATCGTTGAAAATTTGACAGGATCTAAAGTGGACACTGTTTGTCTGATCAAGAAGAGGAGTATATATCTAGAGAGTTTAATGCATTTCTAGCTGAATGTGGGATAAAACACTAATATATGTATACACCACAACAAAATGGTGTAGTTGAGTGAAAGACCTCTCTCATGGAGATGACATGATGTATGATCAAAAGTCAAGCTTTGCCACATAGTTTTTGGCTTTAGGCTGTTAAATAGGTGTCCAACAAAAGTATTGTTGTTTGTCACTCCATATGAGGCTTGGCATGGCAAAAGCTAGCTGTTGCTCACTTGCATCATTTTGGTTGCTTGGTTTGTGCATTAGTACCAGTCGATAATACAAAAAATTGGATGACAAGACCATTAAATATATCTTTGTCTAGTATAATACAGAAAGCAAAGGTTATAGGTTATATTATCCATAAACTAAGCAAATTTTGGTTGTTTGTGATGTCTTTGTGGAAGAGCGTGTACAAACTTTACTTTTATGTACCAAGGAGACGTATGCACATTCACAAAATCTATATGAAGCACCAAATGAGGCAAGTTTTTAATGTATGTAGGTTTCTCATTAATCCATAGATTAGTCTATTTTTGATGCAGATGTAAATGACACACATGTTGATGAGAGAGCAGAGATTGAGTAGTCCAAGACTATGCTAAAATGGCTGGTACAAACATTGTATGACGGTAAATTGGATGCACTTGTTAAGCTAAAAAAGATGCATTACACATTAAATCTTCATCAGTTCATTAAAACCACCCTAAAACTCAAATATTATGAAAGTTCTTGTGTCCCCTAAGATAAAACCCTACTTTTTGGGGGATTTACATCTATAAATGGGAGGCTGCCCAACCACTCAGGTCATTGTTTTTTTGCAGGTCATCACTCTTCCAGTGGCTGTGCAGCCATTCATGACTGGTACCATGTAACCAGCCCTCTTCGATTGGCTGTCCAGCCCTTGCCGAGTATTGCCACACTCCCTCTAGACCTAGGCGACCTGTTCTTAGCTATTGCCTTGCTCTTTGGAGTCCATACACAGCTATGTTTACAGCCTGATTGCCATCGTCAGCTGCCGTCCCACTTCTCTAACCTGATCAGTTTGTGTTTACAGCATTTGTAGATTGCTCTGCATCAGATCAGTTTTTCTTGCTATTGCCTGGCTCCTGCTTGCTTCTGGTGATCAGCTGCCTTGACAACCTGATAGTTACACTGCTGTGTTTGTCAGATTTATCCACCAGATTGTTGTGTTTTGATTTTCAGCATGCCGTCCTTCCATATCTAGTATCATCTCAACTCCGACAATAGGTTACAAATCTCAGGATTTGTCTCTGATGGACATCACTCTCCAACTACTCTTCCCATTGCTTTGCCTTTGAGCATTTGCACATTCTTTCATTCTTTTACATCATTGCTTCATTCACTTCAGAGTTCTCTTTCTTCTTTGTTTGCGTTTTGTGTTTATTGTGCTCATGTCTAAGTTCTTGTATTTTAGTTATGGTTGTACATTCTGTTTCTTCTCAGTGCAAGCCCTAGCATAATTTCACATGGTATTAGAGCTGGTGCTCTTTTAAATAGTATCTTGTGGTCATTGTGGAGACTTGGTTTGTGCGAGATACACGAATAATATGCAACCAATTCACAATCACTGAGACCCCATCTTGGGTTCCTACAATGTCTTTTCATGCCTCTTTATTATTTATTAGAGGCCTTGTGCGAGATACATAAGCGCCATGTAACCAATCAATAATCACTGAGACTCCTCCATCTTGGGATCCTATAGTGTATTTTCAGGCTTCTTTATTATTCAATTTTCATTAGCTCATTTAAACGGCCCCAAAACTTTAACATCACCAAAGTTTACAGCCAAAAACTTAATTTTGGGAGAATCCACATGTATAAATAGGAGGCCGCATAGCCACTCAAGTCATCCCTTTTTTTTGAGGGTATCACTCCTATAGTGGCTGTCCAGCAATCCATGACTATTACCATGTGACCAATCCTCTTCTGTCGGCTATCTAGCCTTTGTCAATTGTTGCCACACTCTCTCTAGCCCTAGGTGGCATGTTCTCAGTTGTCGCCTTGCTCCTTGGAGTCCATACATAGCTGCATTATAGCTTGATTGCCATCGCCAGCTTGCTATTTGACTTTTCTCACTCAATTAGTTTGTGTTTACAACATCTGTAGGTTGCTTTGTATGCGATCAGTCTTCTTTTGCTATTGCCCAACTCTTACTTGTAACCAATGATCATGTGCCTTCACGTCCAAGTGGTTACATTGTTGCGTTTTGGTTTCTATCCTGGTGTCCTTCCACATTCAGTATCATGTCAACTCCAACTAGGGTTTATAAACCTCAGGATTTGTCTTCGATGGACATAACTCTCGTACTACTCCCATCGCTCTGCCTTTGAGCATCTACATATTCATTCATTCATTTACATCATTGATTCATTCACTTTAGAGTTCTCTTTCTTTTCTGTTTATGTTTTGTGTTTTACTTGCATACTTGTTACATGTGGTTTTGAGAATAGTTCAATTGGGAGTATGTTATATATTAGGCATGAGAGTAATGTGTCTTGAATCACTGTGGTATTAGTCGATGATATGTTGCTCACTAGTCCAAATCAAATACATACCATTGATTTTAAATGCAAGTTGAATTTTACTTTTGACTTGTTAGATTTGGGCATATTGTATCATTATTTAGATATTCAATTCAAGAAGTGTGATGGAGGTACCGCTTTATAGACAAAGTTATTGCATAGATTTGGTCTTAAGTTATTGTAGACAAAGTTATTGCTTAGCATTGATTAAAAGTTAATCAAATGTGTTGATGTGACTTGCACATGTGAAGTGCAAGTTAATTATTTCACAGTGGGATCCAATATCTCGAAATATTAGTTGATATCGAAGGCAGAAGTTGTAATAAGTTATGTCTGTCAAATATTAGGTGGTATTCGGTGTCAAATTTTAGTCTAGACCAATTTATTGGTCTTTAATATTAGTGGTGACATTAAAGACTAGACAATAGTTAATTAATTAATACTAGTCTAAGAGCTAATAATTGCTCAGGGATATTTGGAAGACAAATTGGTCTAGCCAATTTAATTATTGGTTAGTGGAATTATTTTTTTGGACACTAGAATATTTATTAAATTATTTTTTTGAAATTAATATTTAAAAAATTTATTAATAAGCTGGAGAATGTTAGAAAATTGGATTAGAAGGTTGTCACTTGGCAAAACTTGCCTATGCAAGTGGAAAAAACGTTTTGGAGGGTTGGTGGAAGTCTATTTCAGCCATTGTGAGAGAGGAGGAGGCTGTTAGAGAGCAAGGAGATATTGCTGATGTGATTTGCAGCCACTAGGATTAGGCCTATAGCAGGCAACAACAATTTGGAGCCTTTTAAGTGCAGTTGAGAGCAGCCCAAGGTCCTCCTAGTATAGGTGGGAGTATACAAGAGGGGATATCAGTCTTTTTGGTGATTCTACATTGTAGGTGACAGCTTCATGGTTGTTTAAGCAAGGCAGCAGTAGTTTTTTAGCCTTTCTTGCGATGGAACTTTGAAATTTCTCTCTACAGTATTCTCTGTCATCCTATAGCTATCTCTAAAGTGATCTCAACAAAATCTAGCCATTTGAGTTATCAGAAGTGGAGATATTGGAAAGTCTTTGTTGTAAACCCTAATTTACAACAGAAATTAGGGTTTGACAATCACCTTGAGATGCGCACTCATAATTGAGAGCCTAGGACTTGATTTTGAGCAGTTGAAATTAAAGAATTTTAGGGAGATTCAAGAGGCCAGCCAGCCCATATCAGATTTGGGGCTTAATTTGTCTTTCAAGGAGTAGGGTGAAGGCCAATCTCCAAAAATTGGGTTGAAGGCTTGCCAGTCAGTTTTGACAGTAAGAGGCACCTGGATTAGTAGAGGATATAAAAGAATCTCAGTTCTACTCTATCCATTTGAAATAAAAGCTAAAGAAATACCGCAAGGAGTGCTAGTTTTGGGGAAAATAGGCTGTCCATTGTCCAAGATTGAAGTGGTAAAGTGTGCATTTTCAGTTTATGTAAATTTTATGCTTGTTGTAATTGTTGATTAATTAGGTCATTATCACCCTCTTCGAGAAGGAAGGCCGGTTTCAGCTACTTCTATGGAGACATGTTTGAAGTTTAGCCTTTATGATGCCAGAGATTGCTCTAATGTCTTTCTCTATTAGTAAGGAGTTGAATGCTTGATTTATGTATGCATTATGAGGCCTAATAGTTAGTTTGCAGTCTCACAAATGAGCAGGTTTATGCATAGCCTAAGCACCAAGCATTGACAAGGAGTGTAGTGTATCTTTCTCTATTTGAGTGGTAGTTGGCACCTTGGGCTGTTATCGCTATATTTACATATTTTCTTGGATTCGGATTGGTCATGGAGGTATTACTTTGTGCTTCCAAATAGAGTTATTGTATAGATTTGGTCTTGAGGATTGCAAGCCTATTGCTACGCCTATGGAAACAGGTTTAAAGTTGAGCCTTATGATGCTAAAGACCTCTTTGATATCTTTCTTTATAAGTAGGTTGTTGGATGTTTGATTTATACATGGAATATGGGGCCTAATAGTCAATTGTAGCCTCACAAATAAGTAGGTTTATACACAGCCCTAGGAGTGTAGTGTATCTTTCACTATTTGAGTGGTTCTTGGCACCTTGGGCAGTTGTCAGTATATTTACATGCTTTCTTGAATTTGGACTAGGTTGGTTGTTATGAGACTCTTGTATCCACAAGTGGTTTTCGCTTCATGCTTGGTACCTCGTGCATATTATGGTTCAACAAGAAGTAGCCTATTGTGGCCACTTCTAGTTTGTTAATTTGAGTACATGGCAACTTTCATATCTACGATCGAGTGCTTTTGGCTTAGATGCCTTTTGCTGACACCACCATTTTCAATGTTAGAGCGAGTGCATTGGTAGTTATATGGAGACTAGTGTTCCACACTCGTACTAAGCACATTGAGGTGCATCATCATTATGTGAGGGGGAGAGTCTTTACAGGAGAGATCAACTTGGCTATGTGTCAACATAGGACAACCTCGTAGTTCTTTTAACGAAGGCTTTGCCTTGTGAGAAGTTTGAAGCTTTTTGCAAAGCTTTGGGTTTACTCCCGTTTATGGATTGACCATAGTCTACCAAGCTTGGCACTTCCCTATAGATGAGTGTTAGCTCTTGTTCATTATATCACTCCCAAGGGGGATTTGCTACCATATTTTGATAGTGATATGTGTGAAGGACTATTGGGGTACTTTTTCCCCTCATTAGAAAGTTTTCCCCCCGTTTACTTTGTATATATGCCTATTTACTCTAGGGCATACCTATTTTTGCATCTCCTCTATTGATACCACTCAATACATTGTGTGTTGTGAGCTCTCAAGCTTCTCTGTTTGCAAGTTGTGCGCGTGCACATTTTGACAACCCAACAATTTAGAGCTCTCTGTTTGACCCTCCTTCTTGACTGCCCAATTTGGAGTTTTGTTGAAGAGATTTGATTGATGAGTCCCAAATTGTTTGGTTGAGTCCCAATAAATTGCTTGGTTATCAATCTAGGCAATTGATTGTGGACTTATTGGGTACTAGTTTACAATGTTGATACCAGCCAAGTAATCCTTTAAAAGAGGCTTGTTTAGGAAATGTTTATCTAGGGCGTCCCATTTTGACTTTGAACATAGTGCGTGTTATAGCCAAATAAATTCTCACATAAGGCCTCATTAGAGTTGCAAGAGTTGGGCAATGTGTGCTGCTAGATGCCAGTCAATAGCCTTTTAGTGATCCACATAAGTATTCTAAATGTGCATGGGCTAGAATGGATTGTGCAACTTTGTGAGCAAGAGATTTTGAACTTGTAAGTCATGGAAGAATTTTTGGCTTTTTTCTTGACTAGGAAAATGAGTGCATGCTGACGTTATGATATTAGCCAAGTGTTTTTTATGACTACTCTTATTAAAGCTCTTAGAATGTGGCTTTTGAATCAAATATCTGCGAAAGACTTCTGCAAGCATCGTAAGTTCAAGCTTTTGCATTTTTGGTTCTATGAGTTCATTTATGTTGAATTGTTGATAGGGTGCAGTCAGGGTGATGGCAAAAGATCTTATTAGGACAAGGCATCAAATCACCAAATTCTACGCTTTGAAGTCTCAATTGCAAGGTGTTTCACTTCGGATACAGGTCTGGTATAACAACATGTATATAGAGCTATTTGAGATGTTTCAAATTTGCCTATTGTAGAACTATAATAATTTGCATGTAGATATTAGTTGGTAATTTTGACTAAAGTTATTGTCAAATTTCAATGCAGACCCTAAAATCAACACAATCAATGGGAGAGGCAATGAAAGGTGTCACTAAAGCCATGAGACAAATGAACAAGCAGATGAGTTTGCCTGCCATACAGAAGATCATGCAGGAGTTTGAGAGACAAAATGAGCGAATGGAAATGACCACAGAAATGATGGGAGACGCTATTGATGATGCCATGGAGGGAGATGAAGAAGAAGAAGAAACTGAGGACCTAGTCAACCAAGTGCTAGATGAAATTGGCATTGATCTTGACACCCAGGTATACAGGTTTTCTTTTCTTTTGTTTGGCTCTTGAATAAAGTCAGGCCATTCAAAAATGTCTTGTCCGCTTCTTTGTTACTGTTATTGTTTTTTGTTTATGTTTTGGCATTGGGAACATAACTCTTTTTTGAGGTTTTAAGGCTGCAGATTGATTCCAAGTGTATGTAGACATACAACCCTAGTGGAGGGTAGATGGGACCTGGAAAGGATGATAATTAGGCATTTGTGTTTTCTCCTAGATTGCTGAAGCATTTTACTTGCTATAATACGTGCACATTATGTGTACACACACACACACACACACACACACACACACACAATATCATGTATATATACATGCATACATAGGTACATACATACATTGGAATACATTCACATCAAGCTGCATACATTGAAAATTGCAAATGATACTGCTGTTGGTCAATTCGCTAAATACTTATCATGTACAATGCGTGTGTGTGTGCATGCATTACTATAATCAACCTAGATATGTGGCAGCTTGACACAAGGCAAATACCTGCATAGTCAATGAGTGTGCGACTAGTGTAGTCGGGTTTTGTGAGCAATGATGTGGTGCACATGTTGGTGAAGTATGTGTTAGAATGGTAGCAGAAAAAGGAACCGGGAACAGGATGGCAAGAACACTGAAGAGCATAAAGAACTTAGATTGATGCCGAAGAAGGTTAATACAAGAGGAAAGCCCCTTGATGTGCTATAGTGGGTAGGTGCATTGAGGGCATTGAGAGTGATGAGAATTGATGGTGGAGACAGAATTTAAACACGGAGAAGCTTGGGTATCCATGGTCCTATCTAATTGTCATTGTTGTATGTACTATGGTGTATCTTTCGTCATTGTATATTTCAATGTGTGATGTACATATCTTGGGTGTACCGGTGCAAACTTAAGTGCATTTCATTTCTGAGATAGTGCACATTTAATGCTAGCTGACCTGATTTATGGGCATTTAATGCTGCTGGCCGGCGTGTTTATCTTGGTGAATTTTCTCAGCCTATTTAAGGCAGCCCCTCTCCTCTTCATTACCATCTGGTACGAGCACAGTGCATCCTGTTGGAGAGAGGGAGACTGGGAGCACTTTGTTGGTTGCCCACAGTCCATGCCTTTTGTACACACTCTTGTAACTTGGTATATGGATTCGGTTTCTGGAGTTCATTATCTTTGAGTTCATGTTTCTTGTTCTTCTATTCAGTTTTCTGTGTTTACAGCAACTCTCCTCTCTTTGCTTTTGTTGCTCCACACCATTTTGACACCTTGTGCTACATTGTATCTTATTCCATTCCTTAGTAGATGTTCATTGTACTTCTTACTTGATTTTGATATTTGTTGTACATTTCTGGGCATCATGTTTGCTATTTGAAGAGTTTTTTTCCCCCTCTTTTTCCTTTAAGGTATTTGAGGAGTTTGTTCTTTGTGCATTTGATTAGCACATGTCCAAGGCAATCGAATTTGAAGCTCTAGATATTGGTTAGCCAACTTGGAGAGGCCAATAAACTTGCCATATGTTGATTTCTCCATACTTGATTCTGTTGCCAATGGTTTATCTTTCACAGAGCTTGCACTTGCAGCTCTTGACAAGAGCATCTACTTCCTCTAGAGCTGCTCCAGTACCGATGCAGTTCGCATTGACATGGTCTTCAACAAGATTTGTTTAGCCATGTCTTCTAGTCTCACGCCATGCTCTCAATGTCTCTTGCTCCAACTATGTTTGTTGCCTGTTGTCCTCCCTTTGACCACACCCCCCACAACTGAGCACCCAACCACACATACTACCACCCCAAAGCCCCCCTTTGTCTCTTCTTTTCCACTCTTGGTCTTCATGCTTGAAAGACCACTAGAAAAACAATATCCAGTGATTTTACTTTCCTCTATGTTGGTGTTCTTGCTCAAGTGCACCACCACTGTGCTGCTGTGGCTCCTTCCTTCTGTTGCTAGTTCTTGGGGCCTCCACACAATAAGGATTTGTTTTGGCTACCCTGCTGACCAAGTCCACCTATGCTTCGATACAAAATTGTATGTGAAGGGCCCTATGTTATTGGCAGTAAACTTTGAATTGAACAAACACTTAAACTTGGGAACAATAGAAGAAGTAAAATCAACTGCAACTGTAGAGAGCAGGGAGAGAATGAGGATGCTGCAGTGGTCTGAATAATGACCGGGTGCAAAATGCTGCAGTATTGTCATAGTGGAACTTGAAATCAAGAGAAAAGGGCAGAAGTCAAGCTCACTAAGGCTGAAACAAGAGAGGAAATGCTCTAGCACAATCAAGGGATTACAATGCACAAGGCTTGTTGGCTAGATCAATCTGGAGATAAGCAGGCTGGGATGTGTAGGGAGAAAGTATAAAGTGGGATAGCTACCTGAAGATTTGTGCGATCTGGGCTGCCTGTATATATGCATCACAGCCCCAAAGTTCAGCAGAATGGGTTGCAGCCTAGGTCTCATGTGGGTTGGACCAGGCCTGACCTGGTTTTCCATTTGGCAGGTGGGACTTGCCACGATATTGGACCTACTGTCCACCTGGATGCTAGTCCACCTGCATGCCTATTCTCACATTCACTGCTACATCAACAGTTACGTGGTTGCTGCCATGCCATCCTAGTAAATCTGGAGCTATGCTAGTCACAGTATGCTGTGAAAAGATGATGTACATTGGTTAACATAACAACGTTAGAGAAAAACTTCGTGTTGGGTTGAATTTAAAAAGCATATACCAAGGTTGCATCCATGTGTTATCAGAAAAGTTTTGCTAATTCCATACAGTCCAAAACGAGTCTTTGAAGATTGTATCAAACTCTGCAGAAACATATCATGACTAAAGTAGTTCACATCACAGTGTTACTGTCTTATTGACTTGGCCAGGTTGGGCAGTTTGCCAGTAATCTTCAATTGGATTGTTTAGGAGGCAGTCATACATAGGAATGTCTCTTTTGTTTTAAAGAGATGCAGACGTTTTTTTTCCTTGTTGATTTTTAAAATTTTTGAAGTAGCACTGTGTCTAAATTTATAATGTATTATGAATTTATCTTGTTTTGACATTATGGCTTGGCATCAGCTTGTCAACGCCCCAGCTACATCTGCTGTGCCAGCAAATGCATCTGCAAGCAAGGTCCCTCAGGCAAGCGCTGCAACTGGAGATGATATTGGGCTTGACAGTGATTTGCAAGCTCGCCTTGATAATCTTAGGAAGATGTAATTGGCAGCTGTAAAGTGTAATTCTGTGCATGCCATATTTGCCAAGGATTGGCAGGCCCAGAGGCTCTATTTGCAAAGAGAGACGCTGGCTTGGACAAGCACTCTCATGGAGGTGATGTGATTCTTTTGGCAGCTAATTGTTGAAATTTCAGCCTATGTATGTACTGAATTTGGTCAATAGACACATCTAAACCAAGTATGAGCTGACACTTGGTAAGCTTGTTTTGGCCAGTTGGTTGCCTTGCAGGTCACATTTTGTACATTTTGCTTTACATCTTATGAAATAAGAAATACTTTTTTTTGGGATTGATATTGGCCTTAACAGTACAGTTCCCCCTGTAAAGGTGTAGTGGTCTTGGGCTCTTGTGAGTATTGAAATTGAAATATTGTCGTTGTTCGACATCCTATGTGACCTCAAATGGTGCATTTGAAGCTCCACACTTACTATGAAATATTGGAACCTATGGTACATTCTCGTGTTAGGAATGCCAGATAAGCTATAATAGAGTTGGTTTGTTAATAGGTGCTATTCAACCATTATGTGTTGTGTTAAGAATGCGAGGTCATAACACACAAAAGTTGTTTCAGTAATGTGCTATTGAGAACTGCCTTGAAGTAATTAGAATTTTACCTTAGATTGCATGATAGAAAAGGCTTGCCGAAACATATAAGATGTGGGAAGGTAGGATAATAATCGACATTTTGCTATTGCAAATGGCAATCAAGGTTTTTAATCACCCAAGAGGACCATCGTTGATTGTAACATTTCATCAAACATTTAAATGGTGTCAATTAGAATAAGGTTACTTGTGAAGCAAGGAGTTGGCCGAGAAAAATGGCAGTCTTTTGATTTGGACAAAAGTAACTTGTATTTCCATGATTCAAAGTTCTCATATCTTCCATAGCTTTCTCATAGTTTGCTACAGTGGTTGTATGTGTTGCTTTTGATCAATTCAAGAAGTTTCCATGTCTTAGAATGGCATTTTGATACGCCTACAAAAATATCAATTCCATTGTCGAGCAACTCATTTTGCTCATTTGCCAATGATTTTGTTCAAATGTACTAAGATTTACTACATTGAGTACAACCTAATGTAATGGGAGAGCAAATACTATGATTTGTCAAAAGTTGATGTTTGCATTGCTAGGGGTTGATAGGCATTTTCTTAATAGCCTATCAAAGAAGTGCATAGTGCACCCTCACATCCCTAATGTTTTGCTTATGCTTGGCGTCTTTTTTAATATCAGTATTTAGAGTAAGAGCCCTTCTATGCACCTTTTATAATCAACTACCAAGTGACAAGGATGTTTTACATTGATGCCCTTGTCTGATCAAAGGAGCTCGTTACATACTAAGTTAAGACAAGGATATGCTAAGTTTAGACATGTGGACCCATCTAACCAAATAGTTAATCATTAATGTCTATATGACTTGAGCTTGCCATCTCGATACTCCCCCTTAAGCTCAAATGCATATCTCCAACTCAAGTAAGCTTTGAAATCCTCAAAGTGTCTTCACAGTAATTTGATACAAAGGGGTGTAATTTTGGCAATTTTGATCATAAAACAAGCATTTCCTTTAGTTTAAAGAATAATTTGACTACTTTGGAAGCTTGCCCTTATGTCAATTGGGTCAAAAAATGTTGTCCTGAGTATAGAATCATAAAGAATGTGATATGCCTTCATTTTGAATGGTTGGGGAAAAGAGTATTTACAAGAATTGGATATTCTAGGTCTCTTTAAATGCAATCAAACAAGGATTTTTGTTAGGGAAAATACCAACTTTTGAAAAAAATTTAGAATGCCCAAATATAAATGAGAGCTTTCTCAAAATCACCATACAACAATATAGTAATAGATGTTGAAAGGCTCTCTATCTATTTCTTTTAGTCTCATATTCAACATTGGATAGCCTTATATTCACTTTGTTGCAACTTAACACGTCGGAAATATCTTCTCATAGACACTTATTATGATGAAAACATCTATTAAACAATGACACTATCCTAACTCCAAACATGTGGGATGCTCCACGTGTATAGTAATGATACACAATCTAGTTTACTTTGTACATGCCCATCAAGCAATCATAAGAAAACCAAATACACAAAACTCACAAACTCTAGTTATCTATACCATGCTTTCAAAGCATTCAACACTTCTTCCAATGAAGAGGTGGATGTGATCTATAACTCTCCTCTAGATTATCGATTTAAAAGTAACAACTATACAACTAAGCATGAATGAAGGATCAAAGCTTGGTAAGCACATTTTGATGAAGCGGCTTTTTATATAGCATGGTTAAGGCTACATATAAGCCTCTTTTTAATTCAAGGACAAAGGATACATGAGGAAAGCAAGAACCAAAGAGCAACTGTTTCCATATTTCAAAAGTTTAGACTAGTGTTCCAACTTCCATGGGAGCTAATGACCAGCAATTGATTGATATTGTCCAAATTGCAATGTCTTAACATTTAAGGCGATTTCACGTAAACAAATTCTTTTCAATGAAAGGTTTTGAAGTGCCACTAAAAACTTGATGGCTCCTCTCTTTTGTTCAATCATCATTAAGCTCATATGGACCATGAGACAAAAAGCCCTATCTAGATGTATTGTTGCTCCAAAATTCTCCAATGTCTCATTATGATATTTACAATTGGCTGATCACCAATAACACTTATTTATAGTTTAACACAAAAGGATTTGTTCATACTTATTGAAGAGGATTTACTTATGTTTCTAAGAAAACTATTTTACCTAAGATTTGAGACCTCAAAAAATGCTTTTTACCTAAGACAATTATTCTATTAACTTCAAAAAACTATATTCTAATACTCCACCAATCCCACTAGTCCAAACAACAAATAAAAAAGAATTGTGGACATACAACCAACACATCATACAATATGTCCAACACATCATAGAGAGTCTATGAAGTAACCACTATGGATGGAAGAACTTCATTATGTTATAGGGGGAAATACCAAA
Organism: Lygodium microphyllum; assembly: GCF_053477565.2. Taxonomy (NCBI): domain Eukaryota; kingdom Viridiplantae; phylum Streptophyta; class Polypodiopsida; order Schizaeales; family Lygodiaceae; genus Lygodium; species Lygodium microphyllum. The sequence goes on from NC_141148.1 coordinate 37,111,063, forward strand.
AATACGTACGCATAGAACAAGTCATATAAGTAACCTTAAGCCAACCTATCCTCTCCACTTTTCAAAAGAACCTCTTGTTTGGTTTGTCTTTTTTGGGGGTGAAGGTGAGAGGGAGGGGGGGCCACGGGAGGGGAGGGAAATTACTTGACCAAGCCCAAATTGAGGATACCCCAAGAAGTATTGGGCCAAGCCCTTTCTTGTGCCTTTGCTTGAAGTACTCGAGACCAAGCAATCCAACCCTCCCATGAGATCCTCTTGTCCCAATTTGTGCCCCACTCAAGGAGTAGGGACAACCCCATGGTCGCTTCCCTTTCTGCAAGAGAGAAATTTTCTTGTGAGAGATACACCTGTGCAAGGAGGATGTGAGGCTCTCCTATCCATGGATTCAATGTGCAAGCTTCCAAAAGCAGAGGCTTGGCCAGTTCTAGGGCTTCTTGCCCTTCACCCTTGAGATGGACAGCCTCCCAGTACAAATCCCTTGCCTTGATCTGGTCTTTTGGACTAAGGATCGCAGTGCATCGGTTGAACACAGGTGGAACTGTCACCTTAACATCCCCACCATCCGCCCTTTTCTTTGTTGGTGCTTCTTCCTCTTCTTTCAATATGAGGTTGAGCAATACACCCATCTTAGAGATTGCAGACATCCACAACCCAGGCTTGCCATCCCCCGGCCACAGCGCCGTCCAATTGTTTCCTTCCCAGCTGAGCGTCCCACTTTTGTTCTTGAATACCGCATCCTGCCATCCTGTCAGCTGATCAATAAAATCTGCCATGGTGAGCAGAAGAAATGTGGCCACAACGGACCGGGAGAGATGTACATCTTCGCCAGTCCGGATGTGTTTAACCGTGAGGCCTTCGGGAGGGATCACAGCCCTGACTTTGGCTCTGGATGCTGCTGCATAATCCGATCCATTGGCATGATGATTTCCACAATCTGATCCATTGGCATAATCCGATCCATTGGCATAGTCTAATCCATTGCAGGACAAGGCGGCCATGAGCTCCTCATCGGTGAATTGGAAGAGGAGCATGTCGTGAATGAGCTGGTGGCGCGGGATGATGCAGAAGAGGTGCACAAGGTGCTCGGCGGGCAGGCCGATCATTTCCTGCACGCGGCAGCGGTCCATGTCGGGCTTGAAGATGGCGAGGTTGACGTACGAGTTGGAGTAGGCGGAGTGGAAGAGGCCACAGCGGGCGACGGGGGCGGGGGCGCCCCACAGCGTGAGGATGCGGTAGACGTCCTGGAGGTGCTCCAAGAAGGTGCCGTGCTTGTGCCAGCACTCGGAGGCACCGGTGCCCCTCAGGATGCGGATGAAGCCCGGCAGCGCAGGGTCCAGGGCGCTGCAGTCGCCCTCGGCGGCTCCGGCCTCCATCCCCCAGCGCAGGAAGGGCTTGGCTGCAGCCAGCAAGCTTGAGCAGCGGTCAGCGTAGCTTTTATAATCGAGATGGCTATCAACTACCGCTGTCGCCATGGTTGCTTGCAAGTACAATCGACAGACACAGAGGCGAGCGAGAGAGAGAGAGAGAGAGAGAGAGAGAGAGAGAGAGAGAGAGAGCGCGCTTACTATTCGCCAGAAAAGAAAAAGATCTTAAAAAAGCAAGAGGCTAATATTAAAGGGATTAAATAGTCTACAACTATTAATATTATTGTCGATTTGTCTCAATTATGCACTAGGTCCTTTAAGTGCACGCTCATTCGCTCATGAGCCTGCATGACACATTGTATGACACGAGTATTTGCCATGAAAGAATAAGTTCTAGCAATGGGGCCAATAGCGTTAAGGAATGGGGCTAAGCAGTGGTGACTAACGAAGGAGCATATTGGGGATGTGCCTGCACTTTTAGCTTGAGATTGGAATATGACAGCCCTCCCCACTCACTGCTTTCATGGCACACGGTGTATGTTCCAAGAGGAACTGGAAGCTTGGCGTATGTTTGAGACCTCGTGCGAGCTAAGACATGTGGGCACACTTGCCTTTGGCACAATTGAAGTCCCCTACACTTGGCATAAGTGCCATGTGGGTGACACGTGGCGTGCATGCAGGCTTGATAGATTCTATGCCACTCATGGTGCATGGTGGATGTGTGGGAGAATTAAATACCACATGCTAAGTGAGATAGCACCGTCTGACCACCTTCCGATTCTAATCTCTTGCCGTCTTGTCCTGACAGGGCGCATGCAAAATGGCCCGCCGCCATTTCGTTTCAACACATCATTTCTGAAGGATAAAGCCTTTATGGGCAGACTCCAAGAGTCATGGGAGATGACCTGAGACTCCTCCCTAGCATCGGAGTTCAGATGGCAAAAATGCTTGAACGCTACCATCAAAGCTACGAAAGAGCATGATTGTATGATCGTAGCGAGAAGGCGGATGGACATCCAAGCTACTATAAATGCTAGAGAACACCTCATGCGGGTTCTAGCAATAGTTCCTGGAGACCTCACCTCTCAGAGCCATCTAAGGTAAACATAGCACTTCTTGAAAACACAGGAGGACTACTCAGTTCAGACTGCCAAAACCCTACTCAAGGGTCAATGGGAAAGGTTTGGCGACGCTCCTAATGCTTTCTTCTTCGCATCACTTAGAGCAAAGCAGACCAGAGAGACCATCACAAGGATTGAGGATGAGCATGGAACACTCCACATTGATGAGCACACCATCTCGAGACTCTTCAAGAAGCATCTGTCCTCCATAGTAGGGGTGGAGCCTGAGCTACCCCTTGACTATGATCAACAGGTTGCTAGATACCTAGAAGGAGTTGTGATCCCCATCACATCAGCTGACTCTCTTGCCTTAGATAGGCCGTTCACTCTGGAGGAAGTCCAGCAAGCCGTCTTCAAGATGAAGAAGGGCAAAGCTCCTGGCCTTGACGGCTTGTCATTTGAGCTCTTCCAAGCCCTCTGGACATTGTGCGGGAAGACCTGCTGGACATGACGAATAGCATTCGGAAGTCTGGATGTGTCACCCAAGAAATTAATCAAGGCCTAATCAAGTTGGTGCCTAAGTCTGCTATGAGAAATAAGGTAAACAACTGGCGCCCACTCACCATGCTTAATTTCAGCTATAAGATAATGTCTAAAGCTCTTGCCCTCAGAGTCAAAAAGCTAATGGGTAAGATTGTACACACGAGGCAGTATGGGTTTGTGAATGGAAGGAAAATTCAGGATGCAGTGCTAAATCTTCTATTCTCTGTGGACGTGGCCTTGACACACAAGTCTCATTTTGTCCTGATCAATATCAACCTAGACAAAGCGTGTGATCGAATCAACTGGCATTTTATCAAGAAGGTCATGGAAGCATTCAAATTTGGGGTTATCTTCACAGATATGATCACTGCTCTGTTCACCAATGCTACGGCCTCCATCAGCATTAATGGCTCAGTGACTCGACCTTTCTCCCTCAGGAGATCGATCCGCCAAGGGTGCCTTGTGGCCCCGCTTTTGTTTGCATTAGTTACTGACCTACTTCTTCTCAACATAGACAAGAAAGTACAGGATGGTACCATTCGAGGGATGCCCTTGCCTGACGGATCATGCTCACCATCTCAGTTCTTTGTAGATGATAGCGGATCTCTGGTGGTTGCAAAGAAAAGATCAGTGGATGAACTAATGGGCGTGTTCAATGCCTTTGCACTACTCTCCTCTTCGGTCATAAGCAGAAGCAAGACTGAACTCATCCCTCTTACTTTGGGGGCCCCACAAAACTGGATGCTTGATTATGGATTTAAGGTGGTAAAGCCGGGGGAAATTGTACATTACCTTGGAGCTCCAATAGGGGTTGGCATAACTCATAGTCAAAGGTTTAAATGGTATCCGGAGAAGATTCAGTAGAAAATGGCCAAGCGGATGAATTCATCCTTGACGTTGGCGGGGCGAATCACCGTGATCAAGAATTTTCTCTTTTCACAGACTGTGTACATGGCATCCCTTTTTATGTTTGGGAAGACAGAGTCGAAAAGATGCTCAAATAGTTTTTGTGTAAGAAGAAGGAAGGCACTGGAATGCACCAAATATCATGGGACCTAATCACCTCAAGAAGAGATGAAGAGGGTGCTGGTATAGAAGCCCTAGCAGACAAGGCCAATCAACTGGCATTTAGAGTACTCACAAGGCTGAGTGACAACTAGCCATGGCCAGTAGTATTGAAGACATGGATCACGGCCTCTATAGAAGCCGAACGAGCATGGACTAGGGTAGTTTGGACCGACGTAGTCTATAATTACCGAAAAATGATTCACATCCTGCAATTAGCAACAACCCAAAGTTTAGTAAGAAGCTAGGAAGTCGTCATCTCACAATCTGACTGGTCTCCTAAATTTAGCAGGTAGGGCGATGCGGCCATATCCTCGTCAATTTGGCTTAATCCCTTTCCATTCGATCCTCTAGGCTCACTTGTACTTCGCAATAGATCTCTTGCAAAAGCATTAGCCACTAAAGGCTTAACATTCTGATCACAGCTTTGGGATCCTACCCGTAATGATTGGTCTCCTTTTGACCTTGTCAGAACCAGCTTTGGCATGCCAACCAGAGAGTCACTTTGGTTACAAAGTGTTCTTGCGCAGCTCAGAAACGATTGGCCCACTTCACCGGTGTCCAGGAACTCACCGCCCCTTCTTGCACTAACTGGCCAAGCGGGCAAACAACTTATCAAATGCAAGTCTTTGAAGGACTTTAGCCCTCCCTCTATGGCCATCCCTCTCACATCGAAGGATAAATGGAAGAAATGCAGCCCTTTGGCCACCCTTGCCACCTGGCAACGACGGACTAAGTGAGTGTGGACGAACACACCAATACATAGGCTCAATTGCTTCAGATGGAGACTCCTTATCAAGAAGCTTCCCTTAAGGGCAAGACTGGCTAGAAAGATCCCCATCTCTCCACTTTGCCCGCTTTGCAAGAGTCATGAAGAGGATGAAAAACACTTACTATGGGATTGCCTGGTAATCAAACCCCTTTGGCACAGAGTGAGGAAGTGGCTAAAGGGTGCAAACCTTAAAGCCGAGTTTGGCTTTGCCACGGTTGTCTTTGGTGACAAGGCCAACCTGGATGAAGCTACGTGGAGATTGATACTGCTTATTTCAACAATAGTCATGAAGCATATCTAGAGTAGAAGAAATAGTATACTTTTCAGAAGTGCCCGAGTTACCAACCTAGCCAATTGGTCTGAGTCCCTTCATGCTGAACTGGTTATGATACTTAGAACTGTAGAATCAGAGCACTGGATTTTCAAACTTTTTGGCAAAAAGCTAGGCTTAATGCCTTGATTTTGTTTGTTAGTCAATGGCCAATGGCTTGAAACGCCTAAAAGGGTGATGTAAATATTTCTTTGCTTATCTGAATGGAAAAAGTGCATTATAAAATGGGGCCAATAGGGTTTTCATCTAAAAGTCTCCCAATATATATATTTTTTCAACTTATTTACATAAATAATCAAATTAGATAATTTTTTTTGGTAAATCGCAGTTAGTTGTGTTAAAAGAGAAAAGGTTAAGATTTACAACTTGAGGATCGAGGACTTGGGGACACACCCCATCCTACTCCAAAACAATTGGGACATAGCAAATTTTGACATTCTTGGAGCATCACATGTCACTTTCTAAGTGTGACAACTATTCAATGCAAAAGGAAGCTTTGATACAATACGTCTTTGGCAAAAAATCGAGTGGGACATAAGGGTGGCTGGATATCCATCGAGCATAATCCAAGTATTGTATATACACTTGCCATCTATGGTATAGGGGGATGGAGCATTGCATTTAGAGGAGATCCTTGAGGGATGCAAGAATGTGGTCACCACTTCAAGCTTTTATTACTTGTGACATTTCATTTTGTTGCTTTTTGCAATGGTTGGATTGCTCAAGTAGCTTCCTCTTTGATAGTCTTGTTGAAGAACCTGCAAGAAAAGACATGATTTCAATCCTAATAGTGCATTAACCATTTGACCTTGGAATGTTACTACATTCCTAGCTCTCCAAACCTACTGGAGATATATACTTCTTGTTACAATCTAGAGCAGCAAGCAGAAGAGAGATTCTATTAGCCTCACCCAACAAGATTTCTTTCTAAGCATAAGGTTGTGGGTGGAGGGGGAAGGTAAAATGGTAGAGTTCTTTAATTGCTTCTTTGTTGGAGGGACATGCTATCAATAGGTGGGGAATGGTTTTAGCATGATTTTCACATCTATAGTAGAGGCCATCACCCTTACCTATCTTAGTTGCTTTTTCATTAGTCCATAGGGCTTTGTGAAGGATAATCCACATGGAGTAGAAAAAATTTGTGGGTAGGAAAATTGACAAAATTTGATTGAGCTATAATACCATTGAGTTGGGGACTAGTGGAGGTACCATTGCTTGTTGAGTGTCTTGATTGGTCCTTTGCCTTCACACAAAAGATTGGGTGTAGGTAGGAGTCCTTTATGGTTGGTCCAACCAAAATCTTCAAAGCAGACTTGCAAGTCAAGTTGAATGTAGTGTAGGTTAGCATTAATCCATGCCTATTTGCAACCTTGAAGTATTTCCAAATCTACCCCATTTAGTTTGAATTGAGCTTTAAGCACCTCATCAATATGTCACTTCCTTATTTTGAAGCTCCATATATCTCTCTGAGACTTGCTACTATAGCCTTATAGTTGTCTCTTAGAGTTGCTTGCCTTTTTTTTTTTTTTGGGAAGAGGGAGCAAGAAGGCTGATCTAGATAGAGTCATTGGATGCTCACATGACTTTGATGTTCATTTACAATCTGAATGTGTTGTATCTTTAAATTTAATGTTGCCAAAGACTATTGCATGGAGGGGTATCCCCTTCATTCTCTTACAAGCCTCCACTTACAAATGTTTGAGAGTTTTGTTAATTATAATAGCCCAATCCTCCTTATGCTTGATTTGGCTCCAAAATATCCATTTGGCCACCAATTTTCTGTAAGTTTGTGAATGCCAGCAAGTCCCAAACCTCTACTCTTTTTTTTTGAAGGATGTAGGTATTCCATGCAACGTTAGGAATTTTGAACCTATTAGCGCCCTTGCTCTATAGGATGTTATGAAATATGGTACCTCATTGTTGGTGGCAAGTTTTGGAAGGTTTTCAACATGCTAGGAAGAAAATTCATGTGGGGATGATGATGTGATGGAGGACTAGTCATCGTGATGCTAATCCCCATTGAAAACCTTGCAAATGTTCTAGTTTGTAAGCTAAAATTTCCACCACCCACTACCATTGTTGCTTTAGTGTGACTCCAAGCCTAGCTAGGATTGTTATGAAAATTATTATGAAAGTAAGATGATTTTTATTTATTTACTTTTGTGCATTTACATTGTCTATTTTTTGCCACATGATTGGGACTTATTATGTGTGGGTTTGTATGCGACATTGGTTGCATTGTGCTTGATAGATAGATGGTAGGGAACTAATGTGTTTTGTAATGTGGTGAGTAGATTATTAGATGGAGTTTGGCAAATTAATATTTTTGAGTTGAGTGCATCATAACATATAATTTTATTTATTTTTGGGTGTTTGGTCAACGCATTATTATTATATTTTTGTAGGTGCTTCTTAGCGCAAGGTTATTGTATGTGCCCACATGCAAGTTATTTACTTGATTGTAATTTCTTGCAAGAAACCTTAGAATGGCTAAAACATGTTTATTGTAAAAATCTTAGAATAGGTCTATATTTTGATATGTTTAGGCAAAAGCATGTCATGCAAGAAGAGAAAAGCAAGAGCCCCAAAAGGCATGCCCTTTTAATGCATTTTGAACACAAAAGTTAATTGAAATATATAAATACATGTAAGGGGGGGGGGGGGTGCTTATGGGGGGAGATTGTACCCATTGGTTGTATCATGTACTCTTTCTCTTTTCTTTTCTCTTGCAATTTGTGAGTTGATCCAAATTCTCAATTAATATTTGCTATTATATGATGAAGGACTACAACATTGGTATAAAGCAAGGCTATTGGTCTATATGTCCACATCACTGTGAATACATACATCCATGCTTGAAGACTACCACATCTCCAATATCAAGCATCACTCTTTTACTTAATAGTCGTAGGCTCTACATAGAAGTTGTTGGCTTAAAGGCATACTATTCTAATTAATAATGTGCCTTTTTTCACTGTATTGGAGAAAGGGACTTTTTGAAAGGTCCTTTTTCCCTTCTACACAAGAAAACCATGCGATGAGTTCAAAAACCACTTCCTTAGTGGTTTTGTCCACCAAGGTGGTTTTTAGAAGGAGGAAGGGAGAGGTAGATCAACTAACCACACATGTGGTTAGAATCACAAGGCGACTCCCAAACCACAATGATCATTACCCAAGTCATCAAATTATTCATCTTCTCGAAGTCTATGGCCATCCACTCCACAAGGCAATCCACTCCACAAAAACCGTATTCTCTTCTTCTCTATATGTAGCATCAAATCTCAAAAGTGAAGCTTAATCTTAAGCTTTGATCTTAATAACAAAGCTTATTTATTTTATTTAAGAAGAAGAAGAAGTGGGTATTTATTTTAAAAGGGGGGATTATTATTCCCGTGAGGTACAACCCAGTTAGTTAATGTAAGGTTTTAAAACAAACCTCATATTCTCTTGTTCCTATGTAGCAAATTCAAAAACCCAAAGGATAGTTCTAGAAAACTCCAATTTTCATGAAGAGGAGTGGTAAATACTCCACAAGCATTAAATCCTCTCAAGTGACTATTCACACATAGGAATTATTACTCTATAGGAGTTATTTATTTTGTGGAATTCCCTAAAATCTTGCTCTTGTGAAAATATTATTATTTTCAATAATGTTGGGTCCTTCCAATATGGATGAAGTTAACATAGAATATCCTCTTCTCGAGATAACCTTGCAACAACAAATTGATCTTGTCCAACACAATTTAAACAAAGTTACTTAAAAACTTCAAGAGTGAGAATGACAACAAAATCCATCAATGCAGGATGAGGATGTTCACATTGCTTGCATCTTACATGGTGTCTTTGAAGTGCAACAAGTTACTTAAGTGCTTCAAGAGTGAGAATGATAACAAAATCCATCCATGCAAGATGATGTTAATCACATTGCTTGTATCTTAGAAGGTGTCTCTAAAGTGCAACAAGCCAAGAAGGACAAAAAAATCAATTGTAAGTCTTTCTAGTTTTCTAAATTTGATGGGAAAAATGATGGAAAAATTATTTTGTCTTAGTTGAGCCATTTTGATGCTACTTAGATGAAGAAGTTTTTTCAGAAAGACAAAATCAAGCGTGCCACTGATTATGATAGCATTGCTTTGATGGAATGCCCTTCTTCATAGTACCAATCGACCAAAAACATGAAATAGATTTCAAGAAAAGGCCAAAGAATATTTCCTTTCACCTCAGTTCCATCTTTGTCCAAGGTGAAATTGGAAAAATTTGATATGGCAAGAAGGTGATACCATGGCTACCTATACCGAAAGCTTTTGGCAACAAATTTTTCTATTGCACATGTTGGAGAAAGTTTCAAAGATCATGCTTCAACAAAAATACTAACCGATATCCAAGTTAAGCTAAATTCTCTTAATCCCACTTCTCTTTAGGATGATATTTTCTATTCTTATGATGAGGAGAAAGAAATCCAAACCAATGCCCAAATTCTTTGTGGACAAAAATCTAATCAAACTTGGTGCTTTATTAATAATCGTAACTCGAAGAAATACTTGAGTCTTTATTTCTCTAATTCTTTTCCACCAAACCGACCTTTGAATTTTCAACCTAGAAGAAGGAATGTCAAAAAAGTTGGAGACAATAAGGTAAAACCTGAAACCCCAAATCTTAATACTTAATGAAGTTGCACAAAGTTAAGTGTGCATTTCAAGGTATCAAATATAGTGGTACATGGGAAATTAAAGGGCTATAATGCTCTATGGATACATATAAAGAAAATAGTGATTTCTTTATCTTCGGTATGCCTCTTAGAAATCAATATAATCTAACCCCATTGATTACCATATATACACCATAACTTTTGAATTTCAAGGCTAATCTATGGTCTCATTGATCAACCACACACAAGCTGAACGAGTACTCAAAAAATAACAAAAAGCACGTATGATTTTTGTGACTAAAGTTAAACCTTCTAAATATTTTGCATTAGCCACTTCACAAATTTTTTTTGGATTCCTATAAACGTTGATTTGTTGATGACTCTCATCTTGAATTGCCACCATCTTATGGAGATCTAGATCACAAGATAGAACCTTTCCTTGGGGTAACTCCATTGCACAAAGCTCCATATAGGCATAGTCATTTGTATAAAAAAGAAATACAAGTATAGGTGACTGAGTTGTTAATAACGGTTTAATCTATCCTAGTTCTCCTCTATTTGGTGCACATGTCCTTTGATTGAAAAGGAAAAAAACTTATAGGATGTGAATTGGCTATACTAGGGCACTAAAACTAAGGCGATTGTTAAAATTTGATACTCTATTCTTAGAGTAGATGATCTATTGGATAGATTTAGAAGGACCAAAATTTTTAAAGTAAAATAGATATCAAATCAGGATAACATCAAATTCGCATGGATTCAATTGATGTGTTTAAGATCGCCATTTAGAATGTAGTTCGATCATTATGAGTTTTTAGCCACACATTTTGTCAAGAATCGCGTGGTGGGGGGAGTTGCTCAAGATGCTGCGCCGAACACACACAGAATGCACAAGGAGAAGCTCACTCAAGAGATAAGAAGAGAGATGGAGGCCAAAACGTTTTCTTTCTAGTTTCTTCTTCTTCTTCCACACACTTTACAATGCATACAAAGTATAGATAAGATACAACATAAAAGGAAAGTGGCCTACTAAGTCAAACAATGCATAACCGACTACACTAGTCGACTGGCACTATAACTATGCCAGCTGTAAATAGGTGTAACAACTTGAATATAATAAGTAATGAGTCAGTGGCCATGTGAGAGTCATAATGACCACCGACGTGCTAAGTGTAGACGTGTGAACCCATCTAACCAGGCGGTCCATCATCAATGTCCGCATGTGTTGAGCTTGTCATCTCAACACTCCCCCTCAAGCTCAACTGCATCTCTGCAACTCCAAGTAAGCTTCGAAACTTTTGAAGCTTCTCTGTACCCAATGCCTTCGTGAAGATGTCAGCTATCCGATCCTGTGTGCTGACATACACCAAGTCAATCTCATCTGCTAGTACCTTCTCTCTCACAAAGTGGTAGTGTACCTCAATATGTTTTGTCCTGGCATGGAACACACGGTTCCTAGCCAACTGTATACTGCTCATGTTGTCACAATAAATGACAACTGGACCTTCCACCTGCACATCCAAATCAACCAATAACTTTTGCAGCCATACTACCTCACATGCTGCAATAGCAGCACCTCTATACTCAGCCTCTGTACTCGACAAAGCAACTGTAGATTGCTTTTTGCTGCTCCAAGCAATTGCTGCACTACCAAGAGAGAACATGTATCCACTGGTAGATCTTGTATCAGACATACTACCAGCCCAATCTGCATCTGTGTATCCAAACACCTGTACATCTGCACCTGCCTCATAGAAAAGTCCATAATGGAATGTGGACTTCACATATCTCAATATGCGTCTGACTGCATCCAAGTGTGGCTTTCTAGGTACTTGCATAAATTGACTCACAAGACCAACAACGTAGCTCAAGTCTGGCCTTGTAATGGTCATGTAGATCAAACTCCCCACTATCCTCCTGAACATAGTAGGGTCTTCTATCTCATCCCCAATATAAGCACTCAACTTTACATTCTGCTCCAATGGGATTGAAAGTGGTTTGCATGCTGTCATACCATACTTGGACAACATATCCAAGCCATATTGTCTTTGGGACAGCCATATACCATCATCACATCTGATCACCTCAATGCCAAGGAAGTATCTTAGCTCACCTAAATCCTTCATCTCAAACTTCTTCTTCAAAGAATCCTTGACTTCAGCAATCCCACTATTAGTATCACCTGTAATAATCAAGTCATCCACATAGATGACTATGATGACCAAACCTGCATCTCCCTTTCTCACATAAAGTGAGTGATCAGCATCAGAAACATAAAAGACAATATTGACAAGATACTCTCTGATCTTGTCAGACCATGCTCTAGGTGCTTGCTTGAGCCCATAGAGCGCCTTCTTCAACCTGCACACATATGTGGGATGCTCTAAATCTTCATAACCTGCTGGCTGATCCATATACACTTCTTCCTGCAAATCACCATGCAAGAAGGCATTCTTCACATCCATTTGCTGCAACCTCCAACCTTTGGCTGTTGCCAAAGCAATCACACATCTGACAGTTGCCATCCTAGCAATTGGATTGAAGGTTTCATCATAATCTATGCCATATGTCTGGGCATAGCCTTTTGCAACCAGCCTAGCTTTGTACCTACTAATAGAACCATCTGCATTGTGCTTAATCTTATAAACCCACTTACATCCAATAGCTTTCTTTTCCTTTGGTAATGATACTAGATCCCAAGTCTTGTTGGCCTCTAATGCAGCCATCTCCTCATCCATTGCTGCATCCCAATGAGTATGACCAACAGCCTCCTCAAAACATGTGGGCTCAACATCCTCAACTAGTTTCACCATATAAGCATAATGGTGAGCTGCATAACCTTCAAAACCAAATCTTTTAACAGGGTATCTCACCCTGCTAGACCTGCGTACCACTGGATCACTCAATGGAGTCTTTGCATTAACGCGTGCTCTCTGCACGCCTGGAGTCCTCACTGAAGGAACACCAAGCTCATCATCCAAGCTCTCTGAGCCACTGGAGTCTCCATCAAGAACTGCATCAATGCCTTCTGACACTTCATTCTTTCCTTTGTCTTTACCTGTAGTGCTACTAGATGCACCCAGAGATGTAGAGGTACTCCTTAGTCTCCCAGACCAAGGACTACTAGATAATGTCTCTGGTCCACTAAGAGTTCGTGATTCTTACTTTTCAGCCTGCACATGAGTGTCATGATCATCATCATCATCCAATGCATCACCACTATATGCATACCAAGTGCTCATTTCATCAAAGATGACATCCCTGCTCACTCTGAACTTACATGTGACAGGGTTATAACATCGATACCCTTTCTGCTCTAAAGAGTATCCAATAAAGACATACTTTTCAGCCTTTGGATCCAGTTTCTTCCGCAACTCATCTGGCACATGAACATATGCAATGTAGCCAAACACTTTCAAGTGTGAAACATCAGGCTTCTTACCTGTAAAACATTCTTCGAGAGTCATACCATGAACTGCAGCTGTGGGAGTTCTGTCCATAATATAAACAGCAGTATGAACAGCCTCAGACAAAAAATGCTTAGGCATATTCTTTTCAGCCATCAAGGCACGTGCAACTTCTGCAATATGCCTGTTTTTCCTTTCTGCAACTCCATTTTGTTGTGGGGTATACCTGCATGTAAACTGTCTCTTTATCCCATGAGACCTCAGAAAATCACTGAACTCATTCGAGAGGTACTCTCCCCCTCCATCTGACCTCAAGCACTTTACTTTCAAGCCTGTTTCTCTTTCAACTATAGCCTTGAAAGTTCTAAAGTGCTCAAACGCTTCACTCTTTTCCTTCATAAAATATACCCACAGCTTTCTAGAACAATCATCAATGAATGTGACAAAGTATGAACTGCCTCCAAGAGATACATTTTGTGTAGGTCCCCAAATGTCTGTATGCACAACATCAAGGATATTTCTGCTTACATGTCTATCATGTGAAAAGGGTTGTCTTGCCTGCTTACCAAACTGACATGCTTCGCATACCTTATGAAATTCTGCAACTTTAAATGTAGGCAAACTTGTAACCAACCCTTTGGACTGCATTAATTTCAGCCTTTGTACATTTGCATGTCCAATGCGTTTGTGCCAAATTTCAATGTCTGCAACAACACCTTTTCCTTTGGCATACATAGCAGCATTCATAGTAGGAATTCCAGCATCTAGAGTAAACATACGTCCAACTCTACTTCCCTTTGCTACCAACCTGCACTTGTCATTGAAGTCTTCTACAAAGCAGCCCTTTGCATTAAATCTGACTTGCAGCCCTTGCTCTACCATTTGATCGATTGACACCAAGTTCTTTGTAATAGATGGCACATGTAATACATCTGAAAGACTCTTTGTCTTACTATCATGCAAGGACAAGGGAACTTTTCCAATGTGTGAAATTGGGTGGCATGAGTCATCACCCGTCTGCACATAACCTGCATTCTGCAAATCTTGCATCTCTCTAAACCATTCTGCATGGCTGGTCATATGATTGGATGCACCTGAATCAACATACCAAACATCTTCATGTGTTGCCTTTCCTATAACAACATTCAACATATGCTGCATAACGAATAAACGTTCATTTTTGTCTTCATTCTGTCGTGAAGACGATGCATAGTTTCCTTGCTGCAACTTACCACTGCGAATATCATCTTTCTTAGCATAAGATTGGGCTGCAATATGACCTATTTTGCCACAGTAGTGGCACACAATACCAGAGTTGTTAGAACCTCTGTTCTGCCATCCACCTCTTCCTCTAAAGCTCCCCCTGCCTCTAAAGTTACCACGACCTCTTGAAACCTGCATATCGCCAAATTGCTGATTCAATCTGTTTTGCTGGTTATCACTACCATATCCTGTACCACGGCCTCTTGAAGAGAGCCTGCCACGTCCCCTTCCTGAACTGGAGTAGAAATCTTGGACCTGTTCACCAGTTCTTTCAGATGTCTCACTCTGCATGTTGATTTCTTCAGTGATCATTAGAGAGACCAACTCATCGAAATCTGGGAATGGCTTTCTAACATATACAGAAGTTACAAAAGACTTCCAAGCCTTTTCATTGTTAAGTCCACCCAAGGTTGACGACACCAAATCATTATCATCGTGCATTGCATCAATCGCTGCCAATGCATCTGCAATGCTCCTTACCTTCAATGCATACTCATTGATAGACATCTTCCCTTTCTTCAATGTATTCAACTCTTGCTTGAGTTGAATCTTTCGTGCCTTTGTATTTACAGAAAACATACTTTCAAGTATGGTCCAAGTTGCATATGCATTCTCTACATTTCTAATGTGTCCCAGCATATTATTGTCAATTACTGCAGACAACCAATACATGATCTTCTTTTCTTTTGCATTTCATTCCTTTCGTGCCTTTGTCTCTTCTGCAGTTGGAGGATCACTCACCTCTGGCTCCTTTTCTTCACGTGAAACAAACTCGTAGAGGCCTTTTCCAATAAGGAAGTTCGTGACACGAAACTTCCATGATGGGTAATTGTTCTTGTCGAGCTTCTCAATGATGGGGCTTCCACTGTTCTATGCCATTATCACAAAATTAATACCAACAGCAAGCAAATCTTCTGCAACCCTCGACCTGTAGTGCACAGCAATACACCAGACAGCCTTTTTCACTGTCTGCTCAACAATACATGCAATCTGTAGCCTGTTTGCAGATAAACCTTGTGTTTACTCACTGGTAAACACCTTTGAACTTACAGATCTGAAATATGTAACCTGCGCACCCACGTTCGGTCAATACAGTCAAAGTCATAGTGTACCCTGAAACTGTTGTCCGCAACCTTGCGACTCTAAAACGAGCCCTGAAACGGCCTCAGATGCCCAAAATAACTGCGGGAAAGCCCTGAAGGGCAGATCTGCAGAATATACAGCGCTCTTTGCGCACACCAAATCTCACTGCAATTTGAGATTTTTGCTTTGCCCTGCTTTCGGTGCCTCCACAGGCACTATCCAAGAGAAGGAGTGGAAGAATGGGAGAGATTCTTACATGTGGCTTGCTTGTTCGAACCTTGCTTCTTCTCCTTCACTTCAGCCTTCGAAATCAGCCTCTCTCAGTGGCGCGGCTCTGATACCATGTCAAGAATCGCGTGGTGGGGGGAGTTGCTCAAGATGCTGCGCCGAACACACACAGAATGCACAAGGAGAAGCTCACTCAAGAGACAAGAAGAGAGATGGAGGCCAAAACATTTTCTTGCTAGTTTCTTCTTCTTCTTCCACACACTTTACAATGCACACAAAGTATAGATAAGATACAACATTCATAATGACCACCGACATGCTAAGTGTAGACGTGTGGACCCATCTAACCAAGCGGTCTATCATTAATGTCCGCATGTGTTGAACTTGTCATCTCAACACATTTTGATCCTACTAATGCATTGATGATGAATAAAATGTTCTTGGATTATCAAGGTCTTTGTTTGTTTTTATTTGATGATATTTTTGTTTTTAGTAAGTCATAAGTGGAATATAAGTGGTGTCTTAGAATTGTGTTTAACCTATTACATAAAAAGCACTTATTTGAAAATCTTGATTAGAGGTTTTTTTCCAAAATTGAGTAGTTAAGATATACAGTCTATGTTGAAGGAATTAGTGTGGATCCAAAGAAAGTTCAAACAATAAAATATGGCATATCTCTAAGAGTTGTATGGAGTGAGATCTTTTCTTGGTTTAGCAATTTTATATAGAAAATTTGTTTAAAACTTTTTATTGATTGCCTTCCCTTTAACTATGTTTTTGTGTAAAAATATTGTTTTTCGATGGAGTCTTAGTTAGCCAAAAAAAGTCTTTTGACACCCTAAAATATATTTTGACCCATGCACCTATACTTCAATCGCCACATTCTTTCTAGTAGTGATGAGTGATGCTACTGGTTTAGAATAGGCTTAGTGCTAGTGCAAAATGGTCACGCCACAATCTATGAAAATTGAAAACTTAACCTTGAGAATAAAACTTTAGTATTTATGACAAAGAACTATTAGTTGTAGTGCACGCATTAGACATATGGAAACATTAACTTATGGGATCTGAAGTTCTTATAAAAAAAGAACAACAAGCCATCAATACTTATTGAACCAATCACTTATCTCTACTCACAATGTTTTTGGTGGGGTTTTTGAAAAAGATTTCAATAAAAGAATGTGGAATAAATTATGAATCTATCAACAAGAAGGAATACCCAATCTAAATGCATTGTCATTGATCTTATGAATACTATGGAATGGCCCATAATATCTTGGAACAACTTGAATATGTTTGGTGTAGTTGGCTCAAAATTTATAGTTTTTGATGCATTGCTAGATAGAGTAGAGAAATGCTTGATAAATTTGCACTTGAGCTCCATGTCATCCAACGGGATGAAGTCCTATTCAACATGGTTGTAAAATTTCTCCAAATTGATCTTAAGAAAGATGAAGTCTTAATTGGTCTTTTGTGTGTAGTTCTTGCCTTCCCAAATATCTATGATTGCATATGGGACATATCTACTTAATGAATCCCTTTTTCTCACTATGAATCTAGGACTTTGTTAGTAGGGAGTCTGCATGCAAGGGCTTGTTTGAGAATTTTGTAGGCTACATTTAAGTAAATAATGGAACATCGATTAGGTAGGCTTTCTCTATCGTTTTCTTTTGTGGATGATTTTGAGAAATCCTTCATTAAGTATAATTGGTAAGTAGGATGCCTTGAGAGATAGCTTCCTTCTTCCAGACACTCATTAGAGGTTTGAGGAGAAACTCCTTAAAGGATTGAGAAATTTTTCTTGAGAGGCGATTGATGCTAGGTGATTTCCCTCAGTAAGAAAATCATTTGTATCAACAAGATCTTTTCAAGTAAAGTCCAAGTCTAGTATCCATGCAAGGTCAAGAGAAATTACCTTTCACTTGTATTAAGAAATCCTAGCCCCAACTTTATATTTTTTGATGAATGGGTAGAGGGCTAGGCAAATATTTTAGAAAAATATTGGCAAGCTATAACCAGGTTTTCCTTAGGTATTTGTGCTAATGTTATATACAATGTTACATACACAATTCATTGTATGCTTGGAAGGCCATCATCTTTTATTGAAATGTAATGAAACTTAATGTGCATACTCGTTAGGTGTCCAAGAGCACTGTTTTTTTTGTGCAAACAATTTTTTTAAAAAGGGAAAGTTGTGGTCGAAAGTGCAACCCCCCCTCGTTTGTCATTCTCTTTGAATCACGTGCGATACTGTTAAAATACTGAGAATGCATGCTATGGAGGATCACTGATGTGAGCAAATAGACAATCATAATGAGGCAGAAGCATTGACAAAGAAGAACAACTAATATTATCCAAGCATAATGCAAGTACAACTGATTGATAATGACTAATTGAATGAGTGTGGGGATGAGTGCCTTTTATAGGCTTACAATAGGTGGTATTGGTAGGTTGAGATAGGTGGAAAGGGACCATGGTATTCAACAACCGTGGTTTTAATAAACCGTGCATACATGACCTAGTCTAAAGCTTTATTTTCAGTTTGTTTCTTTGCCTTGTTTGTCCCATACAAAGAGGCTATGGTGGATGTGATTGCACATTTCTCAACACCCCTCCTCAATCACAACCGTAAAAGACACTGAGTATACAGAGGCTGTCGTGAGTAGAACCTTGCTAAGTGTAGACATGGAAGAGACAAAAACAACCATACAAAGCTAGAGGCTGTTACAAGGCCTCACTAAGTGTGTAGAGGCTGTAGTGTGCAAAGGCTACATGAGGATTTTAGGAGCTTATGGTGGGAACATAAGGCAAGTCCACATGTTGAACTTTTAAACAGTCTATCATTAGAAAATGAGCTACAAAAGAGGGACTGACGAGTCTTATCCTTTTGATCTTGGATTTCTTCTTCTCCTTTTTCTTCAATGTTGTCTTCATCTTCTTTGACTGTAGTAAGATATGCTCTTTGAGACTTTTTCTTAGCATAGCAGAATTTCTCAATATGCCCAGGTTTCTTACAAAAGTCACAAACTACACTCTTCTTCCCTTTCACATAGAGGAGTTCTTGGTCTCCTCTTGGGATGCCTGTTTCTCCTTTGTTCTTGACCTTCTTTTCCTCTTCTAGGAGAGAGGCTTTGATGTCACAAGCTTCGGCTTTGGCATGTTGATTAATGTGGTAGACACATTATCAAATTTAGGTGGAAGACTTTTGAGAAGCACTCCAATGCAAATGTCTTCATCCATCTTCAAGTTGATTCCTGCAAGTTGTGTCAACAAGCTTTCCAATATAATTCAAATGAGTTGCAAGTGAGGTATTACTTTGCATGTCGAGCCTAAAAAATTCAAATAGTAAACCATATTTTGAGGATTTAGAATGAGCTCCAAATAAGGTTTCTAATCGATCCCATGTCGCGTAAGAGGTTTCACAATCATCAACATGATCAATGTAGCTATCATCAAGTTCGAGCTTGATAATAGCTTGAGCCTTATCATCATTTTTATCCCATACAACTGAAAGTGCAGCTTCCCTTGGTTTCTTCTCTTGACCACTTGTGATTCACCACAAGCCTTTCTTCATTAGGATCAACTTAATCCTAGTTTGCCATGTATGGAATCCAACACCATTGAATTGGGATGTCGGTGAATCCTTGCCCATTTTGAGATTTGCAAGATTAGCAACAAATTAGCTCCAAAAAATTCCAGTTTCAGTTGAGCACAAGTGCTAAGAATCACTAGGTGATTAGTGTCAAGAGATACTAGGCAATTAGTGACTATGATGCCCTTGAAGTTGGAATCTTCAAGATCTAATGCAAGTCTGAGATTTCCCCTCCTTGATTTGATGCTGGAGTTGCAAAAAATCAGTTTTGATTAGAGGCAAAGCTAATTGTGTTAACTGACATTAGTGCTAAAAGCACTAGATGAGTGTCAATGGACACTGTTTCTTGAAATGCTTAAGAATCTTGTTAAGATCTTCTCTCCTTGCTGGTAAATAACTTGAATGCTTGTTGGAGACTGAGTGTTGGAGCAGATTAGAGAGTCATGACTTGATTTGAGCCACAGGAGTGAGAGAAGGAAGTAAAACAAGATCTTGAAGCTTGATAGCTATGGAGTCTGCATTAGGGTTTCAGGGGCAGCCTGGTTTTTCACCTCCTACGAGTTGAATACTTGATCATTTCCAAATTTTTTTGATATAAATTAAGTTTAGGAAGTAGGCTATCAAAACCATATGATGCTCGTTAGCATCGCGATGTGTACATGTAGAATTCAACGTATGAACAACAGAAGGCACAATCTGGACAACGTGCTATTGCAGGCGCAATGCTGGAGCAGAGAGGCAGCAATGTTGGGCTTTGAAGTGATAGGGAGGAGCTTGTAGAGAAAAGGAAGAGTTCTCTAGAAGAAAGTACGAGCTGAAATGGCCTGGTTTGAGAGATTCAAGCCCTCCATTAAAGGTGGGTAGCTATGGAGGTAGGTGAGAGATTCATGGAAAAGTGGAGAGAGCCAAAAATTCAAACTGGAATGACTCAATTTGTGGGTTGATGACTCACTGACTTAAAACCCACTCTGATACCATGTTAAAATACTGAGAATGCATGCTATGGAGGATCATTGATGAGCAAATAGACAATCATAATGAGGCAGAAGCATTGACAAGGAAGAACAACTAATATTATCCAAGCATAATGCAAGTACAATTGATTGATAATGACTGATTGAATGAGTGTGGGGATAAGTGCCATTTATAGGCTTACAATAGGTGGTATTGGTAGGTGGAGATAGGTGGAAAGGAACCATGGTATTCAACAACCATGGTTTTAATAAACCATGCATACATGACCTACTCTAAGGCTTTGTTTGCAGTTTGTTTCTTTGCCTTGTTTGTCCCATACAAAGAGGCTATGGTGGATGTGATTGCACATTTCTCAACAGATACAGGTCCATGTTGGTTTGAGTGTTTTGTGCAAGGTGGATGCTCGAAGATCAATGTTACAAGGCCGTTAGGTGGCTGTAGCTTATGTAGGAATGGGATTCAGGTTGATCCTTTTGGGAATGGCTAGAACCTTCATGTGCAAGGTGAACTCAAGTGAGTCCATCAATTGCACATATTTGGGATTCTTACTTTTTATCCTATTTAGTCAAAGATTTGTTTCTCATAGATACTATGTACCATCCTTTTCTACTAGAAAAATAACCGTAGACGCCAAACTTTGGATCATGGTCCTTGGGATTTTTTTGCGTAATTTTTTTAAAAATATGCTCTTGGGCATCTAACACGTGTGCACATTAAGTTTCCTTGCATTCTAGGCTTAGGGGATTCCCTTTGGCTTGGCGTATTCGCCTCTTTGATCTTTTCTAGTCTCTCAATGGGTTCATTAGATGTGCTTTTGTGTTTAGCCCTAAGCAATACAACTACTCTCGATTGCTTTTCTTAAACTTTATGAAGCGTGGTGGTAGATCACATGTTTTCTTTTAACTTTGAGATTCTGAGGCAACACTGTGTGCATCATACTTCAAGTGTTTTCTCCTTGGACGGATTGGAAGTTTAGTTTTGGATTTTAGAGATGAGGATGGTTAGGAGATTTGTGGGTCAGAATCACAATCTCCTTTTGAATCGGCATTAGAGATTGTAATAGTGTCCACTTGGACCTTGTCTTGGTCATTCTTGGCTAAGAATACCTTTTGATTATACATAGATTATTGATTTGATACCTGGTTTGTTCATAAATCAAGAACATTGAGATAATCAAGCCAATCGAATTTAGACTTGACTCTGATAATCCCGTAATCAATGAGTAGACTTTTAAATTGTGAGGGTTTTGGGTCCTAGCATATTTGCTCAATAGTGTGGCCATCAATGTCAGAGTCGAGTAAATTTAAATTAGAATCTTCATTGTCTTGAATCAATAGATATTCCTTGGAGTCATTCATCTCTTCAGCATGTATGCCTTGCTCTTGCATCAGTGAGATGAAGAGGTTATTATGGAAATCAAATAGTGGTGCACAGATCGGTCGCAGTATGCTCACGTAGTGAATCCCGGAAGGTCCCCAAGAACAATAAACTTTACCTTTTTGAACAAAAAACAATGTAAAAAGCATGAACGACAAGAAGCAAGAGACCAATTGGGTTCAATCTCCCCCCATGCCTTGTGTGAGCGCTTCACAAAGCATGTATTTTATGTATATTTCCATCTTCATGCTCAATAATAGCCAAATTTACAAAAATATGACAAGCTTTTAGCTTTTGAGTTTGCTTTTTACAAAAATAGGAAATAAAGCTAATGGATGGTGCCCATAGAGTCTGGCACGCCCAACACAATGTCCCAAATAGAAATAACATATCCGTGCGCGTAGGCGCATACAAAATAATAATCAATAATCAATGCCTCAATAGACATGACAAAATATAGGCGTGGCGCCTATCAAAATATAATCCATAGGTCGAATACTCGCTAGACTCCAATGCTTTCCTCCGCCACTGTTGCTATCTCTACACATCAACTGAAGCATTCACAATCGTTAGTAAAATAATACAATTAAACCAACAAAAGTGAATACCTAGCAGTCTTCAGCTACTGAGAGCGGAATTTAGGTGACAGGAAGTGCTTAAAAATAGCTAAAAATTATGAAGATCAAGGGAAAAATATTCACTGTCAAAGGCGGCGGCTCGATCTAGGACGATTTTAAGCGCCAAAGTGCTTTAAAGGCGCCCGAGCGACACTTGTTGATTTTTCATAATTTTTCAGACAGTCGTGCGGGTTGACACAAGCTACTGGCCAATGCGGGATGCTAAGCCGGACGCCCAGGATTTTTCAGAGCTCGATTCCGAGTCCGGACGGGGACATGGCCAAGAAATCGGTCAAGATTTGAAAAGGTGGACAAAATTTGGTCAAGTGGTCATGACCTTTGGGGAGTTGGGGCATTTGATGCCACTTGACATTTTAGATGAAAAAAAATCGTGGAGAGATGGAGGAACACAACGTCTGCAAGGCGCCGAAAAATGCGCTTCATGGTTGATCATGCCATCTCCAGCCTCAATGCAACCCCCCCCAATCATCATTGCCCCTCATTTCCCTCTGTATGCAGACTCTATCGCCGCCCTTCGCTCGCGCAATGATGGCCTGGTTTGAAATTTCTGATTCTAGTCTTTCTCTCTCCTCCCTCTCTCTCTTCTAAGAGGCAGTTCATGTGTGGGAAGGAGCAATGAAGAAAGAATGATGGAGGCTTGTCCGGCATGGACCGGATTGCTCCACGGGCTGAGAATGGTGATTTGTGATGTTGCTGGACATGAAGTGTTGCTGTTTTCCAAATCTACAGCCATGGAAAAAACACCCGAAACACGCGTTTAAGCGGTAAACTAAAAAATTACAAAGAAAATTTAGTGTTTTATGCTTTTGATTGATGGAATGCCGTTCATATGGACTAAGATTTGATTATGCTGCTGATTCTTCTGAGTTCTTACTGTTTATAACCAGAAATTATGAAAAACATGCATTTCATGGCTCGAAATAATGTCAAGAAACCCGAAAACGTATGAAAAATGGGGAAAAACAAGGGTTTTGGGCATATAAATGGGGAAAACCGTCGATACACATCAACTAATCTTTCAATTTTATTGCAAATGAACTAAGGGCCACAGCCCACAAACTGGTTTTCATTTTCAGCAATTTAAAAAATACAAGAAAATGAAGAAAATGGCGGGAAAATGATAAAAAAACCATGAAAAATAGGGAAAAAATACATTTGGGGCTACGAAAAATATAGAAAAATAGGATTTATGTTTGTTGATGTACAGCAAGGCTGGGGCATGAAGTTATGCTTCAGTTCAGCCTTGTTTATATGTTTTAGTGCGTGTTTCCTTCCTTTCTCCACATAAAATGACAAGGAAACCCTAAAAGAAATGAATGCAATGATACACTATCAAAACGGGGAAGGGTAGAGTTGTGGAAAAAATGGTTAAATGCCGCTGAGCATGAGGGATAATTTGCTGATTTTATATGCATCGCATCTAGGACGGAATAATAATGATAAAAATTAAAACCTAGTAGCACGAAGATCACTTCGGTGCTAGGTGTTGCAGCGAAGCACAAAGCGGTTAGAAAGAAAAGCATGAAAGAGATGTTTTGCACTTGCACGCTGCTGGTTTTTAAAATGTTTGAGCACTAGGCATCCACCTCTTTGCATGATCATTTAGAGGAAATTAAAAGTATCAGAGTCAGCTCCTGGACATGCATAGCAATTGTTTTCAGTAGGCCTTTGACCCACCGTTGAGAGCGTGAGGTTCCTATGCTGTAGGCTAGTCGTGGGATCCTAAAGGGGAAATCAAGTAAGGACAATGGTACATTCCTGGATACGTTTATTTGGTACCTTGAGCGACGTTTGTGCGAAATGTCTAAATGTGTAGCGGCGCATCGAGGGGCCAATCCCCAAGGTGTAGGAGAGTCGCAGAGGGTTGACGGCATTCAGCCGTAGGAGGAACCTCATGTGTATGTGATTCGAGCCTTTTGGCTATGTGAAAGGGACTCCCTCTGAGGAGTAATATTGGGTTAGGATCAGTTGGACTACAACGTATTACAAACGCAATGTTTAGGAAGGCAGAGATTTTGATAGACGCTCCTGGCCGCGAGGCCGAGGGGTTGTCTTGCGCATAGTGACGAGGTCCGGCTAGTGCATGAGCCAGTGCCGGCCCGTTTTTAGGTCCATCAGTGGTGCGTCTGCCGGGAGCTGCTTAAAAGTGGCGGTTCTCGAATCCTGGTTGTTTAAGGACCAACTAGTAGTTTATGCCAAAGATACTGAGATTGATCCGTTATTTATTGATAAGCATCGTCTAGCAGAAATCCAAAAGCAAGAAAGAGACGAAAGAGGTAGGCGACGTGCTGAAATTTTTAGGAGATATTCTCCTAAGCGTAGCGGCGCTGAACCCTTACGAGGGAGTGGATCTAGTGGTCTTAGTACCACGAGCAGTAAGTTAGGAGAAGGTGGAAGCTCTAGTGCTCCCCTTTCTGCCATAAGCCAGTCCATATTAATTGTGGGAGGTGTAACCCCACCGTCCCCTATTCCTAGTGCAAATCCAATCCTCGTCATGGCGCAGCCTATTGCAATTCCAGCAGGAACGATGGATTTGCCGGCTCTAGGTTACCCGCTACCCATTTTTAATGGGCTAGTTGAGGAAGATGCAGAACTCCACATTAGGGAGTTTCAAAAGCTGATGTTTAACTGTCGCATTCAAGAAGAAGGGCATTTAATGATGTTCTTCAACATGACTCTCAAAGGAAGAGCCGCTATATGGTATCATGGTTTAGAAGCCGGAACTATATTGAACATTGATGCATTTTATGGAGCTTTTCGAAGGGAGTTTGCCCCTGAAAGGGGTGGGCAATATTGGTTGCGTGTACTCAACGTGACCTGCCAAGATCCACACGAGGACATTCGTGCTTATGCGAAGAAGATAAAAGAGGTTTTCCGTAAGTTGGACACCTCTATTCCTATCCCCGCAGCCGCCCAATTGCAATACTTCCTACATGGGTTGGACTTCAATATCCAATTGCAGTTGAGTAGTGTCCCCTTGGGGGATATAGATACTGCCATTACACGAGCACAAGATGTGGAATCCCGACTACAAGCAGCCTATGCTTCTAGAGGCAATTCGAACATGGGTTTAGTATTGGGAAACAATATGGCAATAGCCAATGGCAGTAGTGGCCAAGGGATAGCGATGGCTAACCCTAATGGGAGAGGGAACATGATACAGAATGTCCCTTTATTACCAGCTCCCCCTAGCATGTCGATGCCGACGGGCAGTCAAATGGCTCCAAATGGTGGAGGCCAGGCGGTCAATCCTAATACCATGCCTGTGACTCAACAACCTGTGCCTAATCGAATTGTTAGGCCGATGGAGCGACATGGTAATGACCAAGGCTATGAGTCGAGTTCTTCCAATGTTCTCGGCGAGGTGAAGGACATGATGAAGCATTATACCGACATGATTACGGAGTAGTATCGGCAAATAGCCGTTGATGTCAACTTCCTTAAAAAACAACAAAATTTGATAGGAAGTAGATACCCGGAGGAGGGTGCACCGTCGAGGTTTAGTTGCAAATGGTGTGGCGGGCAGCACTATCCAAGAAATTGCCCAAATGTTAAGTGCGACATTTGTGGAAAATCTGGCCATTTAGCAGCTACTTGCTGGAGTAAGATTAGTTCCCTCCAGCGAGGTAGTCGGCAACCCGGGCCTGTTAATCATCGTGCCCAAGGAAATGATTCCCAGCCAGAAAATGGGCCTAAACAAATACTTCAACGACCAAAGACTACAGTGGAGGAGCTACCAAGTGGTAGTGGGGTTAGTTTGATTGAGGCTGTACGCGTTAATGATGCTGAAACCTCTAATCTACGAGCTGTCCTTACAAGAGGTAAAAAGGGTAGAGAAGCCGACATGGATAAGCCTGTCGACGGAAACCCTAAACAAGGCGACAAAGGAACGCAAGTTTTGGATCCTGCCCTAGAAGGGGGACCTTTGAAGCCCGTAGAGAGTAAAGCCGATAAGGAAGCACCAAAGAAGAAGGTGAAAGTTAAGAAAGAGGCAATAAAGCCAGTTCAGCGACCTAAAGAGCGGATGGTTTGGCGTGAAAAGCGAGCTCTATCGAACTATCATGAATTCGATTTGGCGGGCTCTCTTTGCGAAGTCAAGCCGGATGTGAACCTTTTGCAGCTTATTAAGCTTTCCCCAGGAGTACGCAAGGAATTTAGAAAGATCCTACGTACCGGGTACATCGTAGAACCTTTGGGTATTGCGCGAGTTGGTGATGACTGGTTCGAGCATGCTGGGAAGCATTGCCCAAGGGTTGCAGCCTATATTGATGGGATATTAGTAGATTATGCCATTGTCGACACGGGATCATCTGTTAACATTATGAGTTCTGAACTGATGGAAAGGTTGGGTCTTGCGATTCAAAAAGATACCTCCACAATTCTCAGAATGGCAGATGATAGTTTGAGACAGCCGGAAGGCTGCATTGCTAAGGTCCATGTCACTGTTGCAAATGTAGAATGCATGTTGGACTTTAGGGTGATTCGTTTTGCAGGGCGGCCAAGTTACCAAGTATTACTCGGACGACCTTGGATCTTGCAAGCGGATTGCCAAGTGGATATACCCGCCGGTCGATTGATATTCGGCAGAGGTGCCCAGCGTGTGGTGGTTGATGCTTATCCTGAGTCCCCGTAGAGTGAGAGAGCTCCTCTATCTTCTACAGAATTGGAGACATTAGAAGATTTATCTGCTAGTGAGACATCATCGAGTGATGAGTCCAAAGAGGGATCCACCACGGAGGACATCTATCAGATCACTTTGAACGAGCCGATAGAGGGCCAAGAGCGTATAAGAGATGCAGATGTTATCGAGCTAGACCTTGGTACGCTTGGTGATTCGCGGCCAATCAAATTAGGCTCTATGCTCAGCACAGCAGAAAGGGAGGACTATGTGGCCTTGATCCAGGAATTTCGTGATATTTTTGCCTGGAGTTATGATGAGTTGAGAGGCATTCCTCCTAGTCTTGCTGTTCATACAATTCCGTTGAAAGAGGGCAGTCGTCCTGTACGGCAGAAAGTAAGGCGTATGCCTTTCGAATTGAGAGACGGGCTGCTTGAAGAGTTACAGAAGCTTCGAAAAGCGGGTTTGATTTTTCTTGTGCAACACACGGAATGGTGTTCGCCAGTTGTGATTAGAAAGAAGAAGAATAATCAGATCCGTTTATGTGTAGACTTTAGGGAGCTGAATAAGCAGACAGTTAAGGACTACTACCCATTGCCATTTATTGACCAGATTTTGGATCAATTAGCGGGTAGGGAGATATATTCGTTTATGGATTGCTTTGCAGGATATAACCAAATGGCAATTGCAGAAGAGGACAAGTTGAAAACAACTTTTATCATTGTATTTGGTACTTTTGCGTACCACGTGATGGCTTTTGGTTTATGCAATGCGCCTGGTTCGTGGCAACGAACAGCCGATAAGACATTCGGTGACATATCCCCTGACGAGTTGAGGGTGTTTATTGATGACTTAGGGGCTGCCACCGTGAGAGAAAGGCAGTTGATCATTTTGAGAAAATGCTTTGAGCGCTGTAGGCAATTTTGCATCGCCCTAAACCCACGGAAGTGTGCTTTTGGAGTACCTTATGGGCTATTGCTCGGCCATGTGGTCAGTTCGGTAGGAATTGCGACAGGCCCCGAGAAGGTCAAAGTTATAGTTGCCATGGGTCCACCACGCACTCCGAAAGAAGTTCATAGCTTTCTGTCTTCGGTTGGTTACTACCGTAGATTCATTAACGCCTTAGCAGAAAGAACGTTGCCGCTTACAAATTTATTGTCCTTTAGCTGTTCGTTTGTATGGGGTGATCCTTGCAAGGTAGCATTCGAGGACGTGAAACAAGAGCTAGCAAGAGCGCCCGTTTTAAAAGCACCTAAAAGAGGTGAGGTGTTCTATATATTTTCAGCAGCCACCATGTATAGTATCAGCTGCTGTTTAGCCCAATTTTGGGAAGAGAAGTGGTACCACCCGATTGTTTTTGCTAGTCGGAAGCTGGGGGTATCCGAAATCAATTACACCTACATGGAGAAGCTGTGTCTAGCGATGGTCTTTGGGACCAAGAAGTTCAGGCATTACATTCCCTATGAGAAAGTCGTGCTTTATACGAAGGCGGAGGGACTTCGACTGTTGATGAATAAGTTACAGCCGCCTGATCGTTTAGCGAAGTGGTTGATCACTTTGCAGGAATTTGATTATGAAATCAAGAGTAAGCCACCAAGGTTGCAAGGCATCGTGGAATGTCTAGTGGACTTTGGGGAGCCGAAAGAATCTGTGGTTGAAGGTAGTGACATGGAGATGATATTTAAAATAGATACGGCATCTATTCCCTCCTGGTATGCTGCAATAACGCATTATTTATCAACGGGAGAGGCGGGTTCCGAACTATCTAAGGCTGAGAAAAGGAAAATTAAGCAGCAAGCGTTAAAGTTTGCCTTGATCGCAGGTACATTATATCGGCAAGGGGTTGATGATATCTATCGCCGATGTGTGACGCCTGACGAGGTGCCATTCATTTTGGAGGAGTGCCATGATTCTGCTTGCGGTGGCCATTTTGCTGGACGGCTTACAGCACAAAAGGCTTTAAGAGCAGGTTATTGGTGGCCTGCCATCTTCCAGGATGCGTTTGCGTATGTTAAGAGGTGCGATATTTGTCAACGGCATGATAGTCGAGAGAATAGGAAACGACCACTCACCCCTATTATGGCGATACTTCCATTTGAGAAGTGGGGAATTGACTTTGTGGGTCCTATTACTCCGTCATCGACTACACAAAAGCGATACATCATTGTAGCAACTGACTACTTCACAAAGTGGTCAGAAGCACGTGCAACAAGGAAAGATGATGCTAAAGAAACTGCTAGTTTCCTTTTAGAGCAGATAATATGCTGGTTTGGTCCGCCGAAAGAATTAGTGTCGGACCGCGGAACCCATTTCCTGAATAAGGTGATCAAAGGTTTGACAGAGTTGTGGAACATCAAGCATAACAAGACAACCCCATATAATCCGCAAGCCAATGGGCAAGTCGAAAGTACCAACAAGCAGCTTGTGGGCATCCTGTCCAAAACTGTGTCGGAAAAGAAACGCGATTGGGATAAAAAGTTATACGTGGCAGTGTGGGCCTATAATACGACTTTCAAACGAGCCACTGGCCATACCCCGTTTAAGTTAGTATATGGGGAGGAGTGTGTCTTGCCTTTAGAAATTGAGCTCCCGACCATTCGGTTTGCCATCAATCATTCTTTGAGCGATGAAGACGCTCTTTTTGAGCGCTTGACGACATTGGCCCATTTAGACGAGCTTAAGTTGCAGAGCTTATTGCACCAAGAAGTGGCGAAGCGCCGAATGAAGAAGCTACATGACCTCAAAGCCAAGAAATACACCTTCAAGAAAGGACAGCTTGTTCTGTATTATGACGCACGACGTGAATTATTCCCAGGCAAGCTAGAACCCAAATGGGATGGGCCTTATAAGATCGTTAGAATAGGAAAGAATAAATCTACAGTGTTGTTAGCTGACCTTGAGGGGATAGAATTTAAAAATAAGGTTAATCTTAATAAGATTAAACCTTATTACTTCTGATTGTACTAATGCTATGACTGCCTTGCAGGTCTAGGCAAGATTGATCAAACATCTGCAAGGAAATCGTGATAGAGGTTGATGGGTCGTCTGATCCCTTATTTAGAACACCCATATTTGGAACAGAGGTATCATCAGGGAAAGCTCATTTGGTGGAGCAAAGGATACAAGGTGATTGAGCAAGAAGGCGGGACATTTATTTGGGAAATCAAGGTCTTCTGCCATCACTGCCTACAAATTTTGACGAGCATCCCTGTCGAATTCAAGGATGATGGAGGGATGGAGCCTACAGTCCACCCGTTGAATATGCTGAATTTCGATTACCATAATTACGAGTAGAGTTCAGGATGGCAGGATATGTAAACCCTTTATGGACGTACACCTTGTACTTTGATGGGGCGTCCAGGGGTCCATGCAAAAAAGGAAGTGTAGGAGTTGTCATCCGAGACCCCCGACGACGCATTGTCATGAAGTTAGCTGCTTATCTCGGGGCGAATTTTACTAATAATATGGCCGAATACAAAGCCCTGATCATGGGTTTGAATATTGCAAAAAAGGGTGGTATCCGCCAGTTGTTGGTGAAAGGGGACTCTCAGTTGGTTTTAAATCAACTCAATGGGACGTACATGGTACGGAACCCGATCCTTTGTATGTACCATCATACTGCCATAGCCCTGCTAGACGAATTCGATAGAGTGTCTTTTCAGCTGATTCCACGGAATTGGAATCAGTTTGCCGATTCATTGGCTAATCTTGCGTATGAAGAGGACCTCTTCTTTAATTGTGGTCCTTGTCCCGATATATCTATTGATGGTGAGACAGGACCTGGTCGTTTGTGGGGTATGCTTTCTGAACATGCCCTCTTTGGCAGACGATGGTTGATTTGGGTGATGCAGAGGGTAAGCGAGACTCATCTACCTTTGTTATCGGGGACCCATGGACTGATTCGACGACATGTGATGCGAACACCTCTTGTGATATACGCAGGAGGGATAGGTCATAATCTACTGCACCTAGTTTAGGGCTACAAGCCCTGTTCCCCTGGGAATAGTATGCTTTGATGTCTATCATGGTTGTTTCCAGGAGGATGTTATGCATAGTATTGTTTTATTTCATTAGGCCAAGAGGGCCGATTCAGTTTTGTAGCAAAGTCATGTCTGATTTCATTAGGCCAAGAGGGCCATTTCCCTGTCTAGTGCGGGTGCGTTTAATTGGGTTTTTGTTTAGTGTTGTGCTGGACAGGTTTCTCGGGTTGTGGAATTTTGTGGAGCCTGGAGGAGCCTTTGCTGCGATGGAAGCTTATTGTGGCCACTCCAGGTGATATTTCTCCTTTACGAGTACCTTTCTTTCCTGTTATATGTGTATTTGTACTTGTCGAGGGGGCACATTTTTGTTGGGAACCGGCAACCAAGGCATGAAGTCCCAGGGTTAGGCTAAGTATGTTTGAGGGAGGTTGGAGTAGTCATTGCCTCCTGTAAAGACATTGTCAGGCATTGAAAGACCCGTTTTAGAAGGAAGTCCTAGTGGCCCTGTCCTGCTAACCTGCTAGGCAGCCGTTCTAGGAGTTCTTGTTAGTAGTGAGGCAGTTAGAGAAGCCTGCTAGAAGATAATAATAATGATGCCAAGAAATCCTGAATATCCTAAAAGATGAATATAAATACGAAGGTGTGTAAAAAGGGGTTCTAACCCCTATCAATGAAAAGAAAAGAAATAAAAATATATAAGTAGTTGATCATTGCCTTGCGAAGGCCTGGTAGGTTCCTGGGGACGAATCAGACCCGGGGCCGATACCTTGTCTTCCTAGGGGTGGCTTCTTGCTGGAAAAATAATGACAAAACCAGGAAGGTTGGAGCGAAAATAAAAGTGAGCGTTAGAAAAGGATTAAGTGTCGCCTTGCGAGGGCTTGGTAGGTTCTTGGGTGCCGAGACAGGTCCTGAGACCGATGCCCTGTTCTCCTTGGGTCACTACGCTCAGCTCCCTCCTTTTTACATGCCCAAGTATGTTCATCCAATAAAAACCCTAAAAGAAGACATGTACTAAAAGAGAATACTCTTTGATCAGGCTATAGGAGTCCTCGCCTTGTAGGAGCTCCTAGTTGTGTTGTCTTTAGTTGGTAAGTAGTTCAGACTACCACTTAGGGCAACCTCTTTGGCAGTTCTTTTTCGTTTGGCTGTGTTGGAGTAGCTGGTTAGTGACTCGCTTCGGATCTTCTATTAGATGATGCTCGGCCTATTCCTTGTGGATATCATGCTTTGGTTCTGTCCAGGGGTAGGGGAAGCATTGTGCTGAGTTTTATTATATATTTGTTTTGTATCAGTTTGATGCTTCTTTGGTTGTTTATGTGCAGATATGTTCGTGGATTCGACAGGCTGAGTCGCCCTATCCCGTGGTCGCCAATGAGAGCGGAATTTAGGTGACAGGAAGTGCTTAAAAATAGCTAAAAATTATGAAGATCAAGGGAAAAATATTCACTGTCAAAGGCGGCGGCTCGATCTAGGACGATTTTAAGCGCCAAAGTGCTTTAAAGGCGCCCGAGCGACACTTGTTGATTTTTCATAATTTTTCAGACAGTCGTGCGGGTTGACACAAGCTACTGGCCAATGCGGGATGCTAAGCCGGACGCCCAGGATTTTTCAGAGCTCGATTCCGAGTCCGGACGGGGACATGGCCAAGAAATCGGTCAAGATTTGAAAAGGTGGACAAAATTTGGTCAAGTGGTCATGACCTTTGGGGAGTTGGGGCATTTGATGCCACTTGACATTTTAGATGAAAAAAAATCGTGGAGAGATGGAGGAACACGATGTCTGCAAGGCGCCGAAAAATGCGCTTCATGGTTGATCATGCCATCTCCAGCCTCAATGCAACCCCCCCCAATCATCATTGCCCCTCATTTCCCTCTGTATGCAGACTCTATCGCCGCCCTTCGCTCGCGCAATGATGGCCTGGTTTGAAATTTCTGATTCTAGTCTTTCTCTCTCCTCCCTCTCTCTCTTCTAAGAGGCAGTTCATGTGTGGGAAGGAGCAATGAAGAAAGAATGATGGAGGCTTGTCCGGCATGGACCGGATTGCTCCACGGGCTGAGAATGGTGATTTGTGATGTTGCTGGACATGAAGTGTTGCTGTTTTCCAAATCTACAGCCATGGAAAAAACACCCGAAACACGCGTTTAAGCGGTAAACTAAAAAATTACAAAGAAAATTTAGTGTTTTATGCTTTTGATTGATGGAATGCCGTTCATATGGACTAAGATTTGATTATGCTGCTGATTCTTCTGAGTTCTTACTGTTTATAACCAGAAATTATGAAAAACATGCATTTCATGGCTCGAAATAATGTCAAGAAACCCGAAAACGTATGAAAAATGGGGAAAAACAAGGGTTTTGGGCATATAAATGGGGAAAACCGTCGATACACATCAACTAATCTTTCAATTTTATTGCAAATGAACTAAGGGCCACAGCCCACAAACTGGTTTTCATTTTCAGCAATTTAAAAAATACAAGAAAATGAAGAAAATGGCGGGAAAATGATAAAAAAACCATGAAAAATAGGGAAAAAATACATTTGGGGCTACGAAAAATATAGAAAAATAGGATTTATGTTTGTTGATGTACAGCAAGGCTGGGGCATGAAGTTATGCTTCAGTTCAGCCTTGTTTATATGTTTTAGTGCGTGTTTCCTTCCTTTCTCCACATAAAATGACAAGGAAACCCTAAAAGAAATGAATGCAATGATGCACTATCAAAACGGGGAAGGGTAGAGTTGTGGAAAAAATGGTTAAATGCCGCTGAGCATGAGGGATAATTTGCTGATTTTATATGCATCGCATCTAGGACGGAATAATAATGATAAAAATTAAAACCTAGTAGCACGAAGATCACTTCGGTGCTAGGTGTTGCAGCGAAGCACAAAGCGGTTAGAAAGAAAAGCATGAAAGAGATGTTTTGCACTTGCACGCTGCTGGTTTTTAAAATGTTTGAGCACTAGGCATCCACCTCTTTGCATGATCATTTAGAGGAAATTAAAAGTATCAGAGTCAGCTCCTGGACATGCATAGCAATTGTTTTCAGTAGGCCTTTGACCCACCGTTGAGAGCGTGAGGTTCCTATGCTGTAGGCTAGTCGTGGGATCCTAAAGGGGAAATCAAGTAAGGACAATGGTACATTCCTGGATACGTTTATTTGGTACCTTGAGCGACGTTTGTGCGAAATGTCTAAATGTGTAGCGGCGCATCGAGGGGCCAATCCCCAAGGTGTAGGAGAGTCGCAGAGGGTTGACGGCATTCAGCCGTAGGAGGAACCCCATGTGTATGTGATTCGAGCCTTTTGGCTATGTGAAAGGGACTCCCTCTGAGGAGTAATATTGGGTTAGGATCAGTTGGACTACAACGTATTACAAACGCAATGTTTAGGAAGGCAGAGATTTTGATAGACGCTCCTGGCCGCGAGGCCGAGGGGTTGTCTTGCGCATAGTGACGAGGTCCGGCTAGTGCATGAGCCAGTGCCGGCCCGTTTTTAGGTCTATCAGCTACATAAATAAATCAACTGGTTAGAAATAAATCCTAACCTTAATTTATTACAAGTGCGCACTCTAAACTCATAAACGTTTATTAATTTAATATGCATTTTGCGGAATCACCCGCTATGGAATCACCCATGTACACACTAAATTAATGAAACGCCCGAAAAGGACAGGCGTCCCCATCAACTTCTCGCACAAAGAATCCACTTTGTGTATGAGCCCCGGTCATCTAAGTTTACGGAGTCCACCGTAAAACCTCACGGAATCCACCGTGGAATATGCCTCCTGGCATCATACCCCCGGGGTGGGATAGCAATTGACCTCAATTGCTATTAGCTCAATGTGGAGCTAACAGAGTGGGGAAAGCATTTAAGTCTCTAGCGTGCATCCATTGTGCTTCCTCTATAGGATGGTTCTTAAATTTAACTAGATATCCGGAATACCTTCGGCCAGTTCTAGTGATCATATAATCAGTGTCTATGATAGCTTCTGGTTCAAGTATTTCAGTCTCTTCCTCTAATAAAGGTGGGTTTTCATAAACAGGGTGGATAGGTAATTGGCCTCTAAATGGTCTCAATAAACTAATGTGAAATGTATTGTGAATTTTCCAATGAGATGGTAATTCTAACTTGAATGCATTATCATTAATTTTATGAATGATTCTAAATGGTCCATAGAATCTAGGAGCTAGTTTGACAACTGGATGTCTATCTACACTTTGCAGTCTACGTTTTTCTATTCTCAGCCAAACATAATCATCAACTTTGAAATTCATGGCTTGTCTTTTCTTATTGGCTTGTTTGGTATATGATTGTTGGGCTTTAGCAATCATATCCTTAACCTCATCAAAAATACTGTTATGCATACTAGCAATATCATCAGCACTCTGAATTCTATTAGACAAAGATGCAACAGGTGTAGATAATCTATATCCATAAATGACTTCAAAATGTGCTTTCTTTGTAGATGTGTGCGGTGTATTGTTATATGCAAACTGTAATAAATGCAAATGAGTGTCCCATGTCTGAGGTTTAGAGATAGTATATGCACGTAAAAGATCTAGAATGGTGCTGTTTGTGGCTTCTATTTGTCCATTAGTTTCTGGATGAAATGCAGATGAGAAATAAATCTTTGTACCTAGATTAGCAAAGAGAGTAATCCAAAAATTGTTACAAAATCTAGAGTCACGATCTGAAATGATAACTTTTGGCAATCCATGATTAGTAAAAACAGTTTTCAAAAATAACTGTGCTGCTTGTGATGCTGTTAAAGTTTTCTTACATGGAATGAAATATGCTTGCTTACTAAATCTATCTACAACAGTCCAAATCATGTCATGGTTAGATTTAGTATTTGGTAAACCAGTAATGAAATCCATAGAAATGTGTTCCCAAGGTTTAGATGGAATAGGCAAAGGCATTAGTAATCCATACTGTTTACCATGATGTCTCTTAACTCTTTGACAAATCAAACATTCAGAAATGAAATTAGATACATCTGCATCCATATGTGACCAATAAAAATCTTCAGTTAACATACGTAATGTAGATATGATACCTCTATGACCTTGATATGGGGGACAATGAATTTCATTCAAAACAAAAGATCGGAATGGAATAGTAACACACAGTCTCTTTTCATAAAACATAAATCCATCATTATATGACAATGAATCAACAGGAATGAAATTATTTTGAACTAATTTATGCCAATTAGAATGAAAAGTAATATCCTGGTGATATGTATCTTTCATAGCAATCAAAGAATCAAAAGATATGACAGAAATATTATGAATTGCAGGTCTTCTACTCAATGCATCAGCAACTACATTTTCTTTTCCAGGTTGGTATTGAATGATAGGATGAAAACTTTGAATGAAGGAAGCCCATTTGATATGACGGTCAGAAATTTGGGGTTGGCTAAGTAAATGTCTAATGCTTTGCTGGTCGGTCTTTATCATGAATTTTGAACCCATTAAGTAGTGTTTCCACTGTCTTAATGCTTGTACAACTGCTAATAGTTCTTTGTCATAAGTAGAATATTTCAGCTCAGAGGG
The DNA here is from genome assembly GCF_053477565.2 of Lygodium microphyllum. NCBI lineage: Eukaryota > Viridiplantae > Streptophyta > Polypodiopsida > Schizaeales > Lygodiaceae > Lygodium > Lygodium microphyllum. The sequence goes on from NC_141148.1 coordinate 37,147,560, forward strand.
TTTCAGCTTACAACTAGAATATGCTATTGGATGATTGTCTTGCATTAGTACGGCTCCTATTCCTGATCCGCTAGCATCGGTCACAACTAGAAAGAATGGTCTATTAAAGTCAGGCAACTGTAGAACAGGGGCATTGGTTAATGCATGTTTCAGTAAGTCAAAGGATTTTGGTTGAGTTTCAGTCCATTGATAAACAATTCCTTTCTTGAGAAGTTTTGTTAATGGTAAAGCAAGTAATGAAAAATTACGTACAAACTTCCTATAGAAACTAGCAAGACCAAGGAATGAGCGTAACTCATGCACGTTTTTAGGAACATGCCAATTCAATATTGCATCAATTTTCTTAGGATCAACTTTAATTCCTTCAGATGATACAATATGACCTAAATACTCAATTTCTGTCTTAAAGAATTCACTCTTTTCAGGATTTGCAAACAATTGATTTTCTTTCAATAATTGAAAAACTAATGACAAATGCTCATAATGCTCTTTCTCATTTTGACTAAACACCAAAATATCATCAAAGAAAACAATCACATAGTACTGATATTTTAAAAAGATACGGTTCATCATTCTACTGAAGGTGGCAGGTGCATTAGTCAATCCGAATGGCATGACTAAGAATTCGTAATGGCCAAACTGTGTTCTGAATGCAGTCTTAAATATGTCAGATTTATCTAGCCTCACCTGATGATATCGAGACTTAAGGTCAATTTTACTAAATATAGAAGATCCTTGCATTTTGTCCATAAGGTCATCAACTCTAGGTATAGGATACCTATTCTTTACAGTGATCTTATTTAAAGCTTGGTAGTCAATACACATACGATAGGTATTATTCTTTTTCTTGACTAAGCGTACAGGTGCACCGAATGGAGAACTGCTAGGTCGAATCAAACCTCTATTTAGTAATTCTTCAACTTGGCTCTGGATTTCTTTTTGCTCTATCTGATTGTGTCTATATGGTGCTTTACAAGGTGGTTGTGTGCCAGGTATCAAATCAATCTTATGGTCTTCTGGTCGTGAAGGAGGTAAACCTGGTGGTAGGTCTTCTGCAAACCAGTCCTTAAAATATGCAAGAAATTCCTTATGCCTAGGGTGCATATGATTTTTCTTTGCTTGCAATTCATTCACCCTAATGAGATATGATTTAGTACTCTTGCGTAATGCACGTTTTGCTTGAGTATGCGAAAGCAGTGGAAAAATATTAAATGCATGCATACCATATAATGTAATAGATTTTCCTTGAAAATTAATATTCATTGTGTGTGTGGAATAATCTATATTTGGATTATGCTGGTGTCGTCAAGGCATTCCTAAAATAATGTCACTCGACTGTAATGGAACAACTAAGAAATTTCTTCTTTCAGTGTATGAACCAATTTGAATCTCTAAATCTTGTACTTCTTGTGTACATTATACCTAGTGCCTAAAAATGCAGCTTTTATGCGATAATGTGTAGGTACAGTCTATAATTTCAATTCCTTTACCAATTTTGTTGAAATAAAGTCATGAGTACTACCGTCATCATGCAAGATAGTCTTTTCCTTTCCATGCACCAAACATTTCATAGTCAATAATGAATGTGGAGTAGGCATACCTGGTAAAATGTCGGAAGTAGTAGTAGTGTCGTCATCATCTTCAGTGAAATCAGGCATATCCTCATGCTCATCTTCGTCCATGGCTCCAAGATAGTTGATATGAGTTGGTGGCTTCTTTGAATGACAATTTGCTGCGAGATGTCCAGGCTGGTGACATTTATAGAATACTATTGGCTTGGCTTTGGTTACATTATTTGCAATGGCTGGAAGTCTGGGTACATTTGGATTTGCTTGTGGAATAGGCTTAGGATTTGGATTGACATTGGATGGTAATGTAGGTGGTTTAGCCCAATTCTTGCAGAAAGATGGTGAAGAGAAAAGACCTGGATTAAACCTTCTAAAATTGGAATTGAATTGTTTAGATCCATAATTACCATTGGTTTGGAATTGCTGTGGTCGTTTGTCTCTACCGCGTAACTTATCTTCAGTGTCGTGAGCTAGTGAAATGGCATCTTCAAGAGTAGCAGGCTTGAACATGTTCACTTCAGCGTAGTAATGTCCAAGAAGTCTAGACATATACTCCTGCTTATGTGTCGTCTTTGGTACGTCTTCAAGCATGCGTAGCTGTAGGAGTGCATTCCAAAAATGCTATGCATACTATGGTATAGGCTCACAATCCCGTTGTTGAAGTAAATCCCATTGCTTGATGGTCTTCTCATGAAATTGCGGTGGAAGGAAATTCTGCATGAACTTCTTCTTGAAATCTTCCCAAGTAGCAGGATAGTCTATGCTCTTGCGTACTACAGTCCACCAAAGTGATGCTCTGTCTACCAAATGATTAGTAACACACTTGATTTTATCTTTTTCTGGATAAGTTTCCTCATGGAAATAGTCATCAAATTGGCTGATGAATGATAAAACAGTCTTTCCTTCTCGTATGCCACTGAAAGTGCGAAATTTGAAACTTCGTTTACTTATTTTTGATTCCTTGCGAATGGTTTGAGCTTCAAGAGTGGCGTCGATGGTACATTGAATCAAATCTTCAGCTTGAGGTTCTTCTTTGTCGGTAGATGCTCTTTGTAATTTTGTCAATTGCGCTTGCAATGCTTGCCTAGCCCTTCGTTCTTCTTCCAATTGCAGCATGATTAGGTCCAGCTTTTGTTCCATGGTAGGCTCAGGTAGGTCATCTTCAGCCATAGGATCATCCATATGTGGTGTCGTCATCCTGTAAAACTCAAAAGACCTTTCTCACTCAAAATCAGGTTAGCGGGATGAGCGTAGCTCAAATTCGGGGTTACAAGGCTATGTATTTTTGGGTATTTCTTTCTTAATTTTCAAAAAATCTGCGATATTTCCTTCTTCGTATGCTGAAAATACTTCAGCGAACCTGCATATGGGTAGAATACCTTGCCATGAACAACTTTGCAGTTCGGAGTTTCTGCGCAGGAACAACCCTTCTAGGAGTTTTGAGCACTAGTCAGTTCTGACTCCAGTTGACTAGTCTGACTTGCAGAGTTGCAAACTTGCAGAGCTTAGGCTGACTTAGTGAACTTGCAGAACTTGATCACAGTCGACTTGCAGGACTTGATTTCTGGTGCGCAGGACCCGGAGTTTGGTGATTTGCCTGCCTTATGGAACTTGATTAAGCTTAAGGAATTAAACTTAATAGATTAAACTTTGGAGGGCTTAATCATTGAAGAAAATCGGCGCAGTATGTGAGGGGGGGGGGCGTTTTTTCCGCCACGCGAAAAAATCGGAGGTCCTCTGAGACCTCACGATTCAGAAATTTGAAGCTATAATTTTCTTTTAAGCTTATAAGCTTAACAATTAAGCTTTTAAAAAGTTGGTTTATGGAGTTTGCTCACTCGTTTTTTGACGACTTGTCTATGAGGATGTAGGAGTGGTCCTCCGCCTGTACAGCCTGGTCCTTCGCGATCTGAGAGTAGAAACAGGGGTTCTTGATCGCCAGAAGTTTGCCTCTATCGACGGTTCGCGATGAGATTGACTGTAGAGCCCGATCGTTCCAGGAGCTCCGCCTTCGCACAAGATGGGTAGCGATTGGAAGCTCTTGATCTCAGCTCCGCTCTGATACCACTGGTGCGTAGATCGGTTGTAGTATGCTCACGTAGTGAATCCCGGAAGGTCCCCAAGAACAATGAACTCTACCTTTTTGCACAAAAAACAATGTAAAAAGCATGAATGACAAGAAGCAAGAGACCAATTGGGTTCAATCTCCCCCCATGCCTTGTGTGAGCGCTTCACAAAGCATGTATTTTATGTATATTTCCATCTTCATGCTCAATAATAGCCCAATTTACAAAAATATGACAAGATTTTAGCTTTTGAGTTTGCTTTTTACAAAAATAGGAAATAAAGCTAATGGACGGTGCTCATAGAGTTTGGCATGCCCAACACAATGTCTCAAATAGAAATAACATATCCGTGCGCGTAGGCGCATACAAAATAATAATCAATAATCAATGCCTCAATAGACATGACAAAATATAGGCGTGGCGCCTATCAAAATATAATCCATAGGTCGAATACTCGCTAGACTCCAATGCTTTCCTCCGCCACTGCTGCTATCTCTACACATCAACTGAAGCATTCACAATCGTTAGTAAAATAATACAATTAAATCGACAAAAGTGAATACCTAGCAGTCTTCAGCTACATAAATAAATCAACTGGTTAGAAATAAATCCTAACCTTAATTTATTACGAGTACGCACTCTAAACTCATAAACATTTATTAATTTAATATGCATTGTGCGGAATCACCCGCTATGGAATCACCCATGCACACACTAAATTAATGAAACGCCCGGAAAGGACAGGCGTCCCCATCAACTTCTCGCACAAAGAATCCACTTTGTGTATGAGCCCCGGTCATCTAAGTTTACAGAATCCACCGTAAAACCTCACGGAATCCACCGTGGCACGGAATCCACCGTGGCACGGAATCCACCGTGGAATATGCCTCCTGGCATCAAATAGGACTTGGTGTGCAAACTTGTCCATTGTCATGTCGGATTTTTCAAGAGTTCTTTGAAGACAATCAAATTAGTATCTAATAGGTTATGGAAACATAGCCTCCATTGGCTAAGAGTTTTACACAATGCAAGCCTGTGTATTGGGGTTAGATAGCACTTGAATGTGGTGGGTGTTGAGTTGGGGGCCATCATGAAGAGAGGCATTGAAGTGGAAGGTTTATGAATAAAGAGCTTTAGTATCCAATGCATGTTTCTAAGTCATGCATCCATGGGCAGAGTGATACTCCAACTCCTCAATGAATGACAATTCTAAGGTTGCAAGGATATGCATCCAATCTTACTCGTCCTTAAGGGAGGGAATATATCTAGCCAATAATTTGGTGATTAGAGGGTTGTTAGACTCACCTTTTAATAGTGCCGAGATAGTATCCAAGTAAATGGGGGTTGTTTTTCAAGATTTCATCTCAATGCGTATTGCCTCCTTTTGATTACTTAGGAAGACTAGACCATTGCCCTTGTCTTCAATGAGATGTGCATTGTCTGAATCCATTAGTCATCATAGTAAGATTGAATTGCATTGGTTCAATGGGTTGGTTTCCCCAAGCTTGGAGTATGTTGTGGTTAACAATGTTCACATAAGCTTCTATATCTACACTTCCTCGACACGTAGTGTCTTCAAGGGTTTCCATAGGATGCACTACATGTTGCTTGGCTTCCTCCCACCAAAATATGTTGACCCCTAAAGCAGTTAAGGTTAGAGGTGCACTAAGGCCATATTTTGGAATGTGGTGGGATAGGCTAGGATTCTTGTCTTCTACCCAAACTTTTAATCCTTGCTAGATCATTGGACTACCTTTAAGTAGGGTTCCAAGTGGAATGGTGACTTGGGTTGATGCAAGTGTTGCAATTATGGAAAGTTCAATGATCTCATAGATGTATTGTGATTGACTTACATCAGGGACAAGAGAAACCTCTTGTTTCATGGTTGCATACTAGTTGGTAGTCCATTTGTGATCTCATTTGGTTGTCGTGTCCATCCCTAAATGGCTGTGTTAGACATGTGAGATAGGCTAAGAAGGTTGTCTTGTTCTATGTGTGACTCGTCTTGTGTTGCCTTCACCCATTTCTTGACTTTGTTAATGAAAACTTAGGATAGGCATGGTCCTTGTTGGCAGCAATAGTCTCTTTTGCAATCTATGGTGCTACTGTGGCACTTTCTATGCTAGAGATAAAAGTAGTTCGTGGAATCAAGGAGGGGCCTTTGCTATTGAGTTTGAGTTTAGCTCTCTTTCTCATTTTCTTGACACTCTTTTTGCCAATCACACTGATGAGCCATTCATTGTTATAGGGCCTTCGGTTGTGTTGACTCCCTCTACTTTGCTTTGTGTGTGAGTGATGGCTTGCATTGGAATGAGAATACTATCTTTGTCTCATTAATCATCTCCACTGCCAATAAGGCTTAGGGGTACTGAAGGCACAATGGACTTGCTATTGCTTGCCTTGTGTTATGGACAATCGAAATGCATGTGTGTGATCTTGCATCTTAGGCAACATTGATCCATTTTGTTTTCCCTTAGCTAGCTTTTGTGGGCATTGTGAGGAGATTTGTCTGGCTATCCACAAGTCCAACAAGCAATAGTGGAAGGCACTTATCACATGTGGCCTCATCCTAACTTCATAATCGAAACATTTCTATAGTCCATAAGGATTGGCTGCCCTTTTTTATCATAATAGAAAAAACGGTTTGTGTTTTCATCATCCTGAATCTGTTCCTCAATGAAGTGGATAGGGGCATTTTTAGGCGGATGTGTGATGATGGGGGGTCTAGGTATTCTTGAAGGATTTATTTTGACTCTTTGCACAATTTCTCGGTGTTCCGAAGGGGCTGGTGTTGCTAACAGTTGACCAAGTGGGGGTTGTCTAAGATAATTGACACCTCAATTATAGTGCTAATAGGAAAAATTAGGACTAGGGAGCCTTTGTGGGGCTCTGCAACATGCGATTACATGACCAAAACATCCACAATTTGTGCATATCCTTGGTGGATTAGAGCACTCTGAAGGAAGGTGGTCTCCACCACAATGTATACGTTGCATGTTTTGGCAATATGGCCTTGAGATTTTTAGAGACTTTGCCATCCTGAGCAAATCTTGACATTGCATCTTTACATCAATAATTAATTCTAGTGTTTCTTTACTCTTTGTTTGAGTTTTTCCTACACGGCTTTCTTGGTGGGATCCCATTATTCCTTTGTTCCTACATCACTCACCATGAAGGTCATCAACATGGATGGCCTGGTTTAGGACGGTGTTGATGATGGAGTGGTTCGACTCAGAGTTTTTGGCTAAGGTCCCATAAAGTTTTTCATCGTGGATGCTTGTGAGATGAAGGATTTTGTGACTACCTTGAGTATGTTGAGAATCTGCCAATCACACCCTATGTATGCCCCTTTGTATGGAACAACTAGGCTAGGAAGATGCAGTTCATTCTAGGAAGAGAGACAGATCCCATAGGCACAGTGATGTAGTGTGCTACCAAGCAATCCTATATAATGATGTACTTGACTATCACTTCATATGATGATAATGCAATAGTACTTGTCTCTTTCTATCAAGTCCCTGTGTCATTGTCAGTCCTACACAAGATTGTGTTTATGAGTTCAAGTCTCAATCTTGAAACCTAATTCACTTGTGTAACAGTTGTCTTCTTTGTCAATGTCAACATGAGTAGTATCTTCATCTTCCATCCTCCATAGCTTCTGCCTCTGCCATGCTCTAGATCCCGCATCTTTAACATGGTATCAGAGCTCAGCTAAGCATGGCTTAGCTCTTCTCTGCTCTCTCTCAGTTCCTCTTCAACTTTGGTCACCACAGTTCTAGCCCATGACTTCATCTCTTTCACTTGAGCTTCCATGGCAGCCATAGCCAGCATCACCCTGTCAGCTTGAAGCCCTTATATCTCACTCCACAGGTCAAAACTCCTAGAGCTTCCTTCTGGGAAAGTGTTCCCCTACTTCCAGAGCTTCTTCTTGACACATCAATCACTAACTTTGGGCAAGCATAGCTTCAGCATTGACAATTTTCTCAATCTCTACCCTGTGTCTGCCATAGCCAAACTGGACCTGCAGTACTTGGAGCCTCCATATCTTCCTCTACAGACCTTATCTCCTCACGCTTTCTTCTGAGAATATCCTCTACATTTCTAGGCGCAACTTCCCAGCATGAAAAACGTTAACATTGTGTGCCATACGGCTTGCCATTGCTGATCTCCCCAAACTGGCGCAGTTTTTTGCAGCTGCCTAAACAACCTGCTATAGCTCAGCATAGGGGCAGCCATTGAAGGGGCTTTTATGGGGCTTTAGTAGGCCATATAGTGGGCCAACTCCAGCTAAGAGGGATCTTAAAAATTTTTACTCCTACGTGCTGCTACAGTGAAAAGAACAGTCGGATCTAGGAACCCTAAACTCAGGCAGCCATAGCTTTTAGCTTCAAGCTCAAAGATTCATCAGTTTCTCTCTCCTCAGGACTCAAACAAAGCTCTTGCCGCTCAGATCTGACTAAACATTGAAGATTCTAACAAGGATTACTCATCAAATCACATCAAGGAGGGGAGATTTGTGCTTGGAAGATTTGAAAGAGTTGAAGAAATCAAGCAGCTCAAGCAACAACCACATCAAGCTCCTCTTGCAACTCATACTTCTCACTCTTCTCACTCAACTGAAGGTTTTGCTACTCTGATCTACTCCAAAACTCAGTCTTCAGCAAGAAATCAAAACATCAAAATCAACAAGAAGAAGGTTCAAGAAGATCCAGCATCAACATCAGGCTCATCAAGAGCAGTATCTATTGATACTTATCAAGTGTTATTTGACACTATTCTTCTTGTATCCTTTGATACACTTAAGTACAACACTCTTACTGATTTATCTCAGATTTGAAGTTGATTCTTGGTCATATCAATGACAATCAGGAAGATTTCTATGTGGATACACTTCATGAAGAGTAACATGACTTGTGTTGCTTATTTACATGACATAGAAGATGTTCTTACTCTACCTGCAGAAGGAAATGGAGCTACCTACACCAAAGAGAAATCAATGAATCCATTTGAAGATTCTTAAGACATGTCTACCACTTTGCTTGAGGGGGACAACTGGAAGAGCAAACTCAAAAATGATGAAAGCAAAGTCAATAAAGGAGCAGACCAAGAAGATCATGAAGAAGAGAAGAAAGATAAGAAGATTTTCCATGATGCTGACAAAGAAATAGAATATGCTGAAAAAGACCACAAGGGCCTATCGGTCCTTGTCTCTCATTTTCTGTTTTAAAAGCATTGTACCTGCCTTAATGTTCCTTTCATAAGCTTGTAAAAACTCCTCATGTAGCCTTGTACTACAGCCTCTGTACACTTTGTGAGGCCCCTGTTACAGCCTCTGGATGTCCATCATGTTTATGGTACCCACACTTAGCCTTTTCTGCGACAGCCTCTGGTGTTTTTCCATGTTTGTGGTATGCCCACACTTTGCAGGTGCTGCTCTCACTAAAGCCTCTACACACTTTGTACTTTCAGGTTGTGATTGAGGAGGGGTGTTGAGAATCTGCCAATCACACCCTATGTATGCCCCTTTGTATGGAACAATTAGGCTAGGAAGATGCAGTTCATTCTAGGAAGAGAGACAGATCCCATAGGCACAGTGATGTAGTGTGCTACCAAGCAATCCTATATAATGATGTACTTGACTATCACTTTCATATGATGATAATGCAATAGTACTTGTCTCTTTCTGTCAAGTCCCTGTGTCATTGTCAGTCCTACACAAGATTGTGTTTATGAGTTCAAGTCTCAATCTTGAAACCTAATTCACTTGTGTAACAGTTGTCTTCTTTATCAATGTCAACATGAGTAGTATCTTCATATTCCATCCTCCATAGCTTCCGCCTCTGCCATGCTCTAGATCCCGCATCTTTAACAGAGTATGGGTCTCTTTGCAAGGGCTATGCATTTGAACAAGCTCTTGACCTTAGAGACATAGTCTCTCATACTCTCCCCTTCTTGCTGTTTGATGTTCATCAGCCAAAAAAAGAGGTTATTCCTCCCCCTCTCTGAGAGAGTTCTCACGAGAAGTTTCCTTCCATAAGGAGCCAACTCTCTTGTAGCCTGGGTGCGTAGCCACAAAGAAAAGGCCAGATTATACGATGCCTCCCAAGAAAAGTAAGGTCCAATCGAGCGCAAATCCCACTTTAACCAATGGAGCTACGGGTCAAGGAACCGCAACACTTGGTAACCAGGTGCGTCCCATAAATCGTGCTTTGATGGAAACTCTTAAAAACCTAGATCAACTTCATTGGGAAGGGAGAAGTATTTTGGTAAAAATCTAATGATAAGTAACCACCAATTAGGTTGCATTATTCAATCATGTTAGAAATTGTGTTTTATTACACTCTGGCATGTTTAGAATGAACAACTTGCACAAAAGACTGTGCATTTGTGCTCGCTGAAATCAAGGACTTTATTGATTGTGTTCGTAGTGCATTGGATTTATACACTAGCATTGGCATGCTTGAGAGGTAAAAAAAACTGAAAAATGGGTTATCGAGATGATAAGACATATTCATCATTAAGCGAAAATTGTACTTTTTGCATCGCAAAATTTGTGAAATTGGAAGGTAGGAGTAAAGGGTTGAATTAAGTCCATGAGGATCGTGAGCTGCTATGATAATGGTTATGCTTAGGTCATTGCAATACTAAGTTGGGTATTAGGCTTCTATAAACCTTTAGAGAGAAGTACCTCGCACTTGCATTAGGCCTAATGAATTTGTGTTCCTCGGCAGAAAAGAAAAATATAAGTCTCTATTTATGATTTGCATAAGTGCCTTGAAATGAATTCCCAAGAGTAGAACTTTGCATTGCATCATCGTCTTAAGAAGGACTCACATCTAAATTGTGTGGTATCATGGACGGTTTCAGCTGCACTGCTAGGGATTCATCTTAAAGATAGTTAAAGGACGTGCATATGAAGGGCTAAACTTAATTTCTCAGGGCGGTTCAATGAGATGAATCCTATATACATAACTTATTTAGGGTTTAAAGGTAAATGAGCCAAACTATTGCTACATTCATAGGAGGACCTTGAGACAAGTAAAACACTCATTGGTCTCTATTCTAGATGTGGCCTCAATAAAGCTGAAACAACCTTGAAGATATCACCTTTAACCATGACATAACTCGATGTTAATACAAGAGAGTTTTTCCAAGACAAGACCTGGACTAAAGGCTAGCAAGCTAGGACAGATACCATCTGAGAATTATCAGATATAGATCCAATTGCATAATTGCTCGCTCCTCCTATCACATATAGGAGTGGGGTCGAAAAGAAGGTATTCCCTATCCCTTGGAGTATATTGGAAATTGCCACCAATGCAAGAAGGAAAAACGCTAAGCATCAAAGATAGGGACTCCGCCTTAGCAGATGTTTCGAGCACTTGCCTGCACCATTGTTTGTGCTTATAAATTGAGGAACACCGCTTATAAAAAGATTGTATGGCCCCAAACTCATAAAATAAATGGGAATAATGCCCAAATCCTTCATCTCAAAGCTCTTCTTCAGCTGAGATTTAAGAGCATCCAGCTCATCATGAGCTTTCCCTACTATCAGCATATCATCCACATAAAGTACCAAAGTAAGCAATGAGCCATCACAGGCTTTCTTCGTGTAAAGACATGGATCCATAGCACTTCTACTGTAGCCCTATGACTGCATAAAGGCATCAAACTTATGATAACACTCCCTATGTGCATGCTTCAAGCCATAAAGACTTTTCTTCAACTTGCACACTAGGTGCTCCCTGCTAGGTTTTGCAAAGCCCTTAGGCTGCTCCATGTAAATCTCATCATGCAAAATCCCCATGCAATAATGCAATCTCGACATCCATTTGGTACAAGTCTAAGTCAAGTTGCGCGACTAAGGCCAAAACCAAGTGTAGGGTGGTCATCTTGACCACAGGAGAAAAGACTTCATCAAAGTTAACTCCATGCTCGTGTTTAAAACCCTTAGCGACAAGTCTTGCCTTATAAGCTGGCTTGGGGTTTCCAGGGGTACTTTTCAGCTTGTACACCCATTTGCATGGCAAAGCCTTCTTGCCCCGAGGTAGTGCAACCAAATCCCAAGTCATATTCTTGTGTAGGGAGTCTATCTCAGACTACATAGCCCTCTCCCAGGAGTGATTGTCACCCCTGCGCATAGCCTCATCATAGGTGAGAGGCTCTTCTGCATCTGTGACCAATACATAATGCATCGAGGGCTCAAATCTATTAGGTGGACGTATATCTCTAGTAGACCGCATCTCACGGCAAGCTCTGTGGCCGGTCCAACACCTTGGCCATGTGTCTAGGGGGCGGTCAATTGATGCTTAATACCCCTCTCGTCACATAGTTGCTCAAAAGCATGTGACACATATTCTCTCCCATTGTCAGTTGTCCTAAGGCATTTCAGCCTATGCCCAATCTAGTTTTCAATAAATGCAAGCCATCTCTAAAATACAACCAAGACATTGGACTTAAGCTTAATGGGGTAAGCCCAGACTTTACGTGAAAAATTATCAATGAACGTCACAAAATACTTTGCACCACCCATAGACGGACTCTACCTGTCATAAAGACAATGCTCACATGAATCAAAACATGTGTAGTCAAGGGGCGGTAAGTACTGCAAACCAGAAGCATTTTAATTCCCTTCAAGGACATATGGCCCAAACGGGCATGCCAAAGAGATACATGTGGGATGGAACCCACTGACAATGCATGGTCAATAGAGGATCCATCAACTACAAGAGGATAGAGGTTGTCAGCTTTGGCACCTCTAGCAAGCACAAGTCTGTCTCACGGGTGATCTTCCAAGCAGAATCCCCAAATGAAACATGAAACCCAGCATCATCAAGCTGCCCTATAGACATAAGACTACATGTAAGCATAGGTACATGCCGTACATCTTGTAACAAAAAAGTACTGCAAGTAGATAACTGTAGCCGTACATCCCTAATGCCAACAATAGCAAGTGACCTATCATGACCCAAGCAAACTGAACCAGAGACAGTGCGGTAGGAGTGAAACCACTCACAGCATGGTGTAAAATGAAATGAAGCATCGGAATCCAAAAGCCAGCACTACGCATACATAGAGTGAACATCGGTCAATGATGTAGCATCACAAGAACTAGCTGCAAGTATGTACTCCTCATTGGACTCATCAGTCTGCATGACATTTATATCCTCGATTTTCACACTAGATTTCGCAGTTATAATATTGCGATCAGGGGAATTTTCATGTACTTTATCTTTTCTCTTCTCTTTGCGCTTCTCATTGCGCAACTCATGACACTGTGGTCGTATATGAATCTTTTTGCTGCAATGATGACATGTCACATTAGCATTGCTCCCATGAGACTTGTTGCATGACTTAGACCTAGACTTCTGCGAGTCTCTGCCACGACCATTCCCATGTCAAAGCATGCGACACACACGAGAGGCATCCAAGTTCTTACGGTTGATCTCTTCTTGCAGAAGAGCACTCTCTACATCGGGAAAGTTCAAAATAGTAGCATGAGCACATAAGGTAGTGTGGAATACATCCCATGACTCACTTAGAGTCCCAAGCAAAAACAATGGGGTAACCTCATCATTAAAGGTAATACCTTGCGAAGTCAAGTTCTTGAGAATAGCATGGAACTGGCTCAAATGAGCAGACATTGTCATATTCTCCTTCATGCACAGGTCCATAAGCTGCTTTAGCCAATACATGTGACTTGTTGGACTTTTCTTACCATAGAGGTTATTAATTTTATCCCAAAACTGCCAAGCACTCTATGCTTCCTCAACCACATTGTAATGCATGTGTTCAGGGAGAGACAAGATGAGGGTGGACTTGCATAACTCATCAAGCTCATCCCATTCATCATCAGTCATAGTTTTAGGCTGCTTGCCATGCATCCTTAGTGGCTTTGGCTTTATCTGTGATTTCTGCACCAATACCTGCCAAACTTGGCTCTTCCAATAGGCATAATTTGTACCATCAAGATTAGTGATGTTGAAGATAGCACTGTCAGTGGAAGAAGAACCAATAATGCAGTCCAAAACAGTGCAGATAGTTCAAAATTGCTTGCTATTTTCTATTGTAAATAGCAAAAAATACCACCAAAACCAAGGCAAAATGACCACGGAACTGATAGCTAATGATGCTACCCACCAAGTACCATCAAAAGTACATAAAATCAGGATGATTCAACATGAAAATTCCACATTAGTCCAAAAAAACTGCTTGTTGCTGTAATAAATTACAACTAGGTACAATGAGAGTAAACTATAGGCAAAATCAATGCACCAAGTCAACCACTGACTGTCAAAACATAACCAGCATCAAGCGGGCATAAATTAGGATATGATAGTCATATGAATAGCAAGCAAACACCCAAGCATGTCCAATGAATCCATGAGTAAGCCGGCACATCCCTTGTGTAATAGGGCAAAGTGTACACAACACTGGCAAGACCTGACACAAAGAGGTGTATGCTCAAGGAGTGCAAAGCCCAAATCAACCCAAGGACATGTATGCGGACCACAACATATCAACCATGCAATATCCAAGTGAAGAAGATCCCAGTCTCAGAAGACTCAAAAAGCTAAATAGCATAAACCACTTGCTCAATGTCTGTCAAACATCCAATGATGCTCCCACTACCACAAAATCCGTATGGATCAAGCCAAGAAGCTCAAGAAGGGCATATGAGAGCACCAATGATGAAAGATCCAAGACCAGACATCAATAATACATCATGAGCATATAGGCTCTGTAGCCTCCAATTAGAGCATCCATAGACATCAACTGTATCCCAAATACAACTATGGCAAGCCAAGAAATATCCCAAGTAAGTTCTCGGAAGCCAGATGCAAGCCAAGACAAGGCACTAGTAGCAATCGGCTCCAAACAATGTAAATAGCATGTAGTACTGGCATAGGCCAAGCATGTCAAGATCGGTCAGACAAAGGTAACATACATGCCATATGTACATCCAAGACGGAGCATCAAATGCATTCCAAAGCCAAGCTCAAGCTCAAATGAAGATCCAAAACCAAAGACAAGCTCGATGTCGTACCTTGAAGGTCAATACTTCATTATATATCCCAAAGACAACTCGAAACCAATAGGCATAACCAAGTTGGAGGTTAAATAACCTGTCAACCAAGGTAGCATAAATCCAATGAACAATAAAGTGTCCGCATCCAAATCAAGGCTGAATAGCTCTCAAATAGCATGTCCGGGCATAAACCATGATGACCAGCATCAATACATCCAATAGGACACTCGAATGTCAACAAAGAGCATTATGCATAAGTCGTCCCTAATAAAAACTTGATGCCCAAACAATGTACAACAGTAAATCCATGCATAAATCGAGCTATGGAAGCTCAAACCAAATTATAGTAGTGCATTGCTATCTATTTTTAACTGCTATTACATATCCTTTGTTGCCCTAAAACAAGGGACATAGTGGTCTATTTTGAAGCTTTCCTAAACCATAGCTATACATGCATGTCTCATCCTCTTGCATGTCAAACATATTCTCCACATTATGAAGAAGGAAATTTTTTAAGGCCAATAAAGATTTCAGCCAAGTTGGATACCCTTAAATAAGCATCCATGCTCTCATACACCTTATCTTAAGGTGTGGAGCAGACTCTAAGCACTCTTTAAAGAGCATATCATAGAAAAAGTACTAGTAAACACAAGTTCTTGGATCTAAATCAAAAGATAAAACAATTAGTACCCACAGTCCCCATTAGAGATAGATGTTCACATGCATTTAATGAGATTCCAATACTTTTTCATTGAGACTTTCACTACCAATCTGTTTGGTATATGAATCTAAATATCAAAGGTTGGTCCCCCATCTTTGTTGGACTCTAATGGGATCTAATTTCCTTCTTTTTTCATCCACCATTGATAATGGAAGCACATACATAGTGAAGAACATGAAATCAAGTAACAAAATATAGGTACCCTGCATGAGTACACATCACCTCTATGCACACCATTCACCTTATCTCAACCTTCTTCTCAAATAGATGCAAAGAACTCTTAACCTATTCCTTTGCAAATGAACATAGAAGGAAAACAATGCATAATAGTAGCCTTGAAAATATGCATTGATAGTAGCTACATTGACCACGAATCATGGATTGACCACACTTGATCGATTCAAATGTGGAGCAACGAAGAATTTCAGGAGCACCATATAGATTCAAAGATGTAGGCATGATATATTTAAACTCATTTTTTAAAAAATTAGAGTTGATAAAAAGTTTTCTAAGACTTCCCAACCATCAAGATTTTGCCTACGTCAATCTACAAGGCTTCATATATTACAACTATGCTCCGCAAGGTTGTTTCTCTATTAAATTTGGTGGAAATTTTTCTTAAGGAGAGAATATACATATAATTACATGAAACTCATGACTATGATGCAAGATAACCAAGAAAATGAATATTATCATGGAGACTTACAATTACACAAGAACACATTACGTGTATCATGGGAGCAAGCTTCAAATCCTTTATAGACTAAATACATTGTACTATTGCAACTAGACAACCATCTTGAACCTCCTTAAACTCGAGAAATCTACATTTCCAATGATGCTTTAACAAATCACAACATCTTACTTGATGAGGACCTATTGCTCTTGGTTACATGTAGATTGATGAATCTTTCTTATAAGTTTCTCCTATCAATTCTCCATACTTATCCTTTGTATTATGAACATAGATAGCATTGATGGAACCTCAAGGACATCATTGATGACTTGTAGATGCCATTATAATGATTTATCAAGGATAAACTTGTAGTTCTTGCAAAAAAGAAGACAAGGATGCAACTACAAGAAAGAGAAGAATCATGACTATGGAGCATGAAATGACAATGGTACCTTTGTGGTGCAAGCTCAACACATGAAATACATAAGCATTCGAAAGCTAAGATACATCAAGACTATACATTCGGGAGCAATATATGTAGAAAATCCTCAAGCTTATAAGTGTAGAAGCAGTATGCCAAGTAGCCATTGCCAATATGAATGTCACCAAGCTCAAAGTTAAAGCCTAAAATATTTCGAGAGCATATCCAAGCATATCAATTAGTTCCAAGCATATCTCGAAAGAGAAACCATTGTAATAAGAACACAAGAAAATAAATTGTGACTACGTCAAACAAAACAAAAGTAGAAGTATGAGAGCCACAATTATGAAACAATAATGAGTGAGTAATGAAACATGTCAATACCAATATCGTTATAAGAGGGACTAAGGCACCAATCAAGAGCACACAAAGAGAACAAGCCAAACAAGAGAACTTATAACAACTAGATTGGAAAGAAAACAATCCTAGAGATAGGTATAAGAGCTTAGGTGGTGAAAGGCAAAACACTAAGGAACAATCTAACGCAAGGAAGTTTATACATAATGGCTAAGAATAGAGACCATAAAGCTCAAAGGGGCTATTCTAGCCATCAAGGGCGACTAGGACACATAGGAAAACCTTCATACTACATTTAGATTGCACTCACTCTAAATAGAATGCAACACCCTCTAAAGATCAACATGAAACTCAATGACCCTGACCTTGAATGTGCTACAAGTAGTGCTACAAAAATGAGTCATAATTCTAATATGCAAACAATACTCAATACTGTAGCTAGAATTCAAAAGGTTGGAATTATAGACCTAGACTTGGAAGATGACGAGATGATACATCTACCTATCTTAGGGTCAAAACTATTGCAAAAAGAGCATATATTGTTGATGCTCTCATTGACAAAGGAGAGAAATTTAATGTTTTGACTTACCAAGCATGGACTTAAATAGGCCAACCAGAGCTTACACAGACCAATGCAATCCTCAACCCCTATGGAGGAAAGCCAGACTCTCTCCTAGGAAAGTGTAGAATCCTCACAATTATTGAAATTGAAAGCTTATCCACCTTATTCCATGTAGTACTAGCCTCTGAGGATGTAGGAAAGGAGATACTCTTGGGTAAAGCTTTCAAATGAGAGCAACAAAATGTGAAATCAATTATGTAGTGTAATGGGTACATTTGATGCTCTTGAATGTTGGGATAATTACAAGTGATCTTACCAATACTCAATGGAAAGGTAAGAAGAAAATCAGTGACGCAAAAAAGATACCAACTGGTGAGAGAAGTAGGAAAATAATTGAGGAGTTTCTTCAAGCACACAATACAGAGAGAAAAGCTATTAGCATGACCATTTTCCAAACAAAAAATTTGAGGGGAGATGCCAAGGATACAAGATGTACCTACAAACACTATAGGAAATTGTGGAAAAGATCCAAGCCTCATTGGAAAGAATATCAATGGAGAGCTAGTACGCAGTGATGGGTTCCACATGCCCTCTTGCTTGCTCAAGGATATTATGCAAGAAATCATTGGTTTTGGTTGCCCAAAGCACCTGCAAGATCACCTTCGTCACACCACACATGGGTGCCTTCTCAATAGAAGAGAAAAAAATCTAAACATAAAACACAACCTAAAAAGAAATAGTCAAAGCAGACAATGTTGATTACGATCCCTAAGGACACGCCTTTCATATTTGAACATTATAAAGCCCCAAAATCAACAACTAAGTAAGAAAAATTGCTAGTGCCCATAATTAATATGCTTCTTAAAGAGGAGATAATTGAGAGTCTTGACTCTTCAAAGTAAGAGGCAATTGAATCATGACAACCTAGCAATATTGCTTAGCATAAACTAGGGAAGCCCTATAAGGAGATAAAAGAAAAGGAGATCCCTGATGAAAAGTCTAATGATAAACCAATTGAGGGCATAGGATCTCCTAAGTTGGCACCATCATTATCCAAGAGGAAGAAAAGGAACCTAAAGAAACAACAATAGTACAGCCAACAAGCAACTCTTAAGCCACAAAAAAGGAATCCACAAAGCCAAACTAAATTTGATAGACCTAACTTCAATCCTACACTTTTGCAATCTTGCCATGAGCCTCCTGCCATGTCAAAATCCAAAGTAACAATCAGAACCCTAGATGAAATGGAAGTACATCAAGCTCACCTAGAAAATGGAAATGCCACTAATCAGTGTCTCATGAAATTGGATGCTAGTTGAAATTGCTTGTACACACATCTACATCTTCAATGACATGGGCATGTTTCTTAAAGAATGTGAGGAATAACTAGGATATTCATTAACTTGGGGGGAGCAAGAACATCTTGGTGAGCAATATGATGAGATACTAGATAATCCTCTATAGCACGTCTTCGATGAGGAAGTTGAAAAGCATTGCATAATAGTTAAATTCAATGAAGTGCTTTGTCAGCACAATATGCTCAAGATTTTGGAGTTCAAACAACAAGCTGAGGGACGAAGCTAATTTGAGGATGGTTGAACTCCAAGGCTAGCTAATGACTATCTCAAAGTAGCAATGAGCCCTATGGTAGTCTTAGAGAGACCCCCAAACTATGTAGCCCCTACTTCCTTTCATATACTAGCTACCATCCATGGTATGGCCTTAAAAGGATCCATCCTAGAATATCCCT
The DNA here is from genome assembly GCF_053477565.2 of Lygodium microphyllum. Classification (NCBI taxonomy): domain Eukaryota; kingdom Viridiplantae; phylum Streptophyta; class Polypodiopsida; order Schizaeales; family Lygodiaceae; genus Lygodium; species Lygodium microphyllum. Next base: position 37,166,710 of record NC_141148.1, read on the forward strand.
TGCTTGAAAAAATTCTAATGGAAGAGGAACTAATATTGCTAGTACATTAGGATAGGGAACATTAATACTTGACATTACGCAATATTTATCCTTGCTAGTAAAGTTCCCATGACTCCTTGATGCTTGTGTTGTATTAGAATATAATCTTGAGTCCTATAATTAGCTTCTAACATCTTGGGGAAACACGAATCCATAGAATACATAAATGGAATAAGTTTTCAATGATTGTGTACAAATCAAACAAAGTTATATTTATTTATCTTTATTTAAAGGAAAATTGCAAACTCTATAAGTAATGACAGCTAATCACAGATAACCAACATTAAGGTCAACACAACTAGACTCAAGTAAGTGGTCCCCTTTTTCTAATAGAGTTCTATCAATGGATTTCTAAGCACATCAACTGCATCTATTCTTATATTTTTATCAAGTGAATGTAGGATGGTCAGGTGATTATGTTGGCAAAGAAAATGTTCCAAACCACTAAGGACTACTGTCCCTTGAAAGAATTGCCAAAGCATCATCAAGGAGTGAATATCTTACTAGAACACACATGTGGGAAAGACTTTAAAGGTCACATCTACAAGATCATGCTCCATACATAAGTATTCCACCATAGGCACTCTTGGTTACACTCTCTCCTAATAAACAAAATAAAGCTTCCATTGATGATGAGAGTTCCTTCGTCAATCAAGCCATAATTTCAGCAATACCACATCTTGAGTCCCATAAACCAGACCATCATTACTTCTTTGATCTTGATAGGGTCGTCCCTCTTTAAGACCCTCCTCAAGTCTCTTGATCTTTCCATCATATTCTTCTCATTAAGGTTGGAAAATTCATTTAGTATTGCATTGTATTTTAAAAGAAAAAAGAAAGGGAGAGAAAAAGAAAAAAAGAGAGAAAAATATACATGCACAAACATGACACCATACCTAGGGGTCCTTAAGTTAGGTTAGCTCGGCGGCCTTGTTATTGGCTAGCTCCATCACTAACACCCTAGCTCCACTTCCTGTTCCCTCATGTAAACTCAAGGCACATCAAGGGTGGGACACACACCTAGGGAAACTTGGCTCGAGACCTATCTCCTTGAGTCACTCAAACAAGTCCTTCCAATCCTTTCCAATCTCTCACAGCTACTATGGCAACAATATAGGAAGCATGACTTCAACATTTTGGTCTAAGAATACCTCAATTTTCATAGGGAATTGATTGTTGGTCATTGTAGACTACTTGTTTGTCTACTATTACATAGCTTGGTTGCATATAAGATATGCAGGAGATGAAGTCTACATGAATATGCTATCATGTCTAGATGTTTTACCTTTACCATAGAATATTTTGAGCTTATTTGAGCTTATTCTATGCTCATTTGACTGTGTTTTTCATTGCTAGTGGTTACTCACAGCCTCTATTTCTAAAATAGTAGAAAAACTATTCTTGAAATTGCATGAAAACTGTCCTGAAATTGTAGAAAAAATGTTCTTGAAACTGCATGAAAAGTGTTTCTGAAACTGCTGGAAAACTATCCTGAAACTGTAGGAAAACTGTTCTTGAAGCTGTAGGAAAACTCTCCTAAAATTGTAGGGAAACAATCTTGAAACTGCATGGAGTCTGATCCTAAACTGCATGGAGTCATACATTTACAGGTTGTATACTGCATTGAACACATAGAGTTGCAGAGATAGCAAATGCTGAAAGAACTGATAACATAACTCAAATAGTGGGTGACAAATTAGACAACAACAACTATGCTATCTAGAAGTTTAGGATGGAGAATTTTCTCATTGGCAAGGGCTACCTGGACTTGTGGCTACAAGTATAGAGGCTCAGCCCAAACTCCCCAATAGGAATGCAAATCTTGATCAACTTAGGGCACATCGAGCATGGACTGAGAGAGATTATAGGGTACTATGTTGGCTATCACTATGTATTTTTTATGCTATGGTTATGCAAATAATGAATTGTAGCTCACCGAAGGATGCATGGAATATTTTGTTGAGATAGTATGGTACTACCACTAATGCAAGGAAAATACAGTTGAAGTAGAAGTTTAACACAATGGATAAGAAAGGCCGGTCCATTCAGGACTATGTGACTTAGATAAAGACTATTATAGATTAGCTAGCATCCATTGGAATTGAGGTAGATGATGAGGATTTGGTGGCTATGATCCTAAATGGTCTAAGGCCAGAATATAAGTCCTTTGATATATCAATTTTAGTCAAGGCTGAAATGCCTAACTATAATGAACTTGTATCCTTGCTTATTCATGAAGAAGTGAAATTGGGTTTGGCTACAAGCTCAAGTAGCTCTAGAAGAAAATATGCAACTTTTTACTCTAATAAGAGAGGCCGTGGTTATCGTGCAAAGGTTTTAGTCGTGGCAAGGAAACTCAGCACAACATGCATCTCAACATGGACAAGGTCAATAGGGATTTGATGGTAGAGGTGGTGGATACTCTCGTGTGAGGGGGAGATCTCAGTCCCAAGGGAAGAGGATCCTAGCATACTCAATCTACTCATGAAAATGCTGATAAGGATAAAGATTGCCATTATTATGGAAAGTATGGCCACATTGCAAAAGAGTGTTGGAAGAAGCAAGCTGATCAAAAGGGTAGACAGCACAGGGACACTCTACATCTTCTAGTCATGCAGAGCATGAGAATGGTGAGAGACTATTTGCTATGTCTCATGTACACAACAAGGGCAAGCAATAAGGAAAGTATGATGATGTCTAGTATATAGATTCTGGTTCCTCAAACCACATGTCATCACATGGCAAGTGGTTTACTGAGTTGAAATTAGGTGCTAATGGTTATGTGTACTGAAGATGATTCTCAGCCTCCTCGGGGATCCACCTATAGAAAATCATCTATATAATGTGTGTTCAAAGGATATTAAGAAATACCCTTTCTTTACATGCTAGAAGGCCTTAAAATGACTCGTTTTACTTTACTAAATGATGGGACCTAAAACGGGCCGACACTGGCTCATGCACTAGCCGGACCTCTATCATGCGCTCAACAACCCCACGGCCTCGCGGCCAGGAGTGTGGATGACACATACATCATACATTGCCTTCCTAAACATCTTGCATTTGTATCACGTCTCGTAGTCCAACTCTAACCCAATTAACACTCCTCAGAGAGAGTCCCAACACATTGCCAAATAGCACGAAGTATAAACATAGGAGGTCCTCCCACGGCTGACTGCTGCTACCTCACTGCGACTCTCCTACATCTTGGGGATTGGCCCCTCGATGCGTCGCTAAACATATATAACACAATATCGCACACATTTTCACTCAAGATACCAATCGATCATATCCAGGAATGTACCATTTTCCTCACTTTCTTTCCCTTAGACCCAACGCCTAGCTACAGCTTGGAACAACCTTACTCACTCAACATTGGTCATATTCCTCTAGAAAGCAATTGCCATGCATCCAGGAGGTATTGTCTGATACCTTTTATCATTTCTTTATGATTCATGCAAATTGTGAATGTCTATGTGCTCAAACAATTAAGAAAATCAGCATTGGTGTACATGTGGAAAACATTTCTTTCAATGATTTCGACTATCACTCGTATGCGGCGTTGCATGAACCTAGCACCGAGAAACCCTCATGCTACTAGGTTCTTAATTTTTAATTATCGACCAACCTAAATGGTATGCATAAAACCAGCAAGCTTTTCATCATTTCATTCAGCATTTAAACACCTTTTATACACTCTACCCCCTCACCCGTTTAGGTTGTGCACTATTGAACGATTTAGGGTGATATTTCCATGTTTTTATTGTATGAAAAATAATAAAAAATCACTAAAACATAAAGGTAGGCTGAACTGAGGCTAAACCTCATACTTCAGACCCCCCATACATCCACAAACATGAATCTTATTTTTCCTTAATTTTCGGCACTCAAAATCCATTTTTCCCTATTTTTTCTATTTTTCTTGTATTTTTTGCAATATTAAATAACTAAAAATACAAAATGAGTTGTGAGCTGTGGCCCTTAGGTTCATTTGCAGAAAGAACATAAATTTAGTTGGTGTGTCTTATTATATTTTCCATTTATATCTCAAAAACACCCAGTTTTCCCATATTTCGCGTGTTTTACGGGTTTTACACCATTAATTTCATTCACAACACTTATGATTTTCTGATTTTCTGAGCATAAATTGATCAAATACATAGCAAACAACATCATAATGCATAATCATCCCATGGGAACAAATATTCATGAAGCAAATTGCATAAAACATCAATTTCCTTTGTAAAAATGAGATTACCGTTCTTTTGCGGGTTGCGGGTTTTTATTTGCCATATCTCGGGACTGATTTCCAGCCACCATTAATACTCATGACAGTCCACAATTAGCAATCTTCATTCCTCTTGAACCACGGAGCAATCTGGTCTTCATTGGACAAGCATTCGCCATCCATTCTTCTTCTTCTTCTTCACCACATGAAACTGCCCTTAGAAGAGAGAGGGGGAGGAGAGAGAAATACTGAAATCAGAGTTCTTCATAGAGACCGCCATTGGAGGAGCGAAGCACGGTGATAGAGTCAGCATCCAGGGGGAATTGAAGGCCCAATGTCAATTGGCATGGTTGCTCACAGCCAGCCATCACCCTCTCCATGCCATGAAGCGCATTTTTTGGCGCCATCTTCCTCCACGCCTCCTCCACGTTTTTTCCCTCTCCTTCTTCATGTGAAATGTCATGCTACATTAAAAGTTGCATGTCCCCCCCAAAAGTCATGACCACTTGGCCAAACTTTGGTCCACCTCTTCAAATCTTGACCGGTTTCTTGGCTCCTTCCACGTCCGGACTCCGAATTGAGCTTTGAAAAATCTTGGGTGTCCGGCTCGGCATCCCGCATTGGCCAGTAACTCTTGTCAACCTGCATGACAGTTTGAAAAATTATGAAAAATCAACAAGTGTCGCTCGAGCGCCTTTAAAGCACTTTGACGCTTAAAATCGTCCTAGATCGAGCCGCCGCCTTCGACGTTAAATATTTTTCCCTTGATATTCGTCATTTTTAGCTATTTTTAAGCACTTCTCAGCACCAAAATTCCGCTCTCACTAAACTTACGTATTTTTTTCAAATTGTAATTTAAAAATCCCTTTTGTAAATGTAATCCTTTAAATTTTACTAAATGTAATACCCTTTCTTTTGAAATCACATGGTATCTTACATGTTCTATAAGGTGGACCCCCGGGTACTCAGCATGACATAGCACACAAAAGGATTGTTTCTTTGGTTATGCTCGATGGTGGCAAAAAAAAGCACTTGTATGATGTATTGCATGTACCATTGATTACCAATAATTTACTATCTATAGGTCAAATGGTTGAGCAGAACCTGCAAGTACAATTTAATAAAGATGGTTGCTTCATATAGGAGTATGGCAAAGGATGTAGATTGGTGAAGGCAAGAGACATGGCAAGATGTTTACACTAGATGCAAACATACCTAAGTTGAATGCTACTATGTTTACTCATGATGAGGCAAGTATCCAAGACATTGATATATGGCATAAATGGATTGGACATATAAATGTCCAAAAGCTAAAAAATATGCAGCAATAGGAGCTTGTTATAGGGCTACCAAGGCTTAAGTATGTTGATTTGGGACATGTATGATCAACATGTTAGTATGGGAAACAAGCCAGGTTTCCATTTGCCAAGAATACACAAAATAGCAGCAATAGACATTTACAACTTTGTGCATTTAGATATCTGGGGACCTATGCATAATGCATCACTTGGTGGGTCTCGATATTATGTGACTTTTGTGGATGACTATAGTAGGTACACATGGATATACATCTTAAAGCATAAAGATGAGGTGTCATACAGTTTTATGGATTTTAAAGCTCATTCTAAAAAAGAGTGTAACTGTTATATCTCATGCTTACAGTTTAATGGTGGTGGAGAGCATGTCTCAAAGGAGTTTGACATATACTTAGCAAAGCATGGGATTAGGAGACAATTGACTTGCAGCTATACTCCACAGCTTAACAAAGTTACTAAAATGAAAAAAGAGGGTGATTATGGAGGCAGCCACTAGGACCATGTTAAATGAGAAGGATATGCATTTATCTTATTAGGTTGAAGCAATACTTATGACTGTCTATATTATGAATAGAACGCCTACTACAAGAATACATGAAAAGACACCTTATGAGTAGTTGTATGGCTACAAAGCTTGATATACGACATTTGAAAGTATTTGGTAGTATTGCCTATGTTTATGTTCTTGATGACAAATGGAAGAAACTTGACCCTAAAGCAGTGAATTGTGTTTTCCTTGGATATTCACAAGAAAGAAAGGCATATAAGTGCATTGTTCCAACTACACGAGAGATAATGCTCAATCGTGATGTTGTATTTGATGGGTTAGCATCTTAGTGTAGTGCTAAGTAGACTACATTATATGATGACACTTCACATGGCACGTATGCTGAAAATGGACAGCAAGGCACTTCTTCTATTAGTGGACCTACTCAGGATACATCTACCAATGTAAGTCCTTGGACTGGAAGGCTACGCAGCCATGGGTCTCCATCCACCACTGACATGGATACATCAATGAGGGGGAGAGATACAAGAAAAGAGAAGGTTTTTTATGCTGTTACAAATCCATTGACTTCAAGATATGACTCTAGTGAGAGTCTTGATAGATAGCGAGTTTGGCATACCTACAATGGCTACACCTAGAGTTAAGCAGAGATATGTATTGCCTCATGAGAGAGTGGAATCTAATTCACCTTCATTGCAGAGATTGTAGAGAGAAATGAAGCTTGTAGATTGTAATTTCCCCATCACTTAGTTTATTTTAATGTGAATATACATTCCAAAGAAAAATTGATTCATGTCACACATTTAGTTTTAAAATAAAAATAAAAATAATAGCTCTAATTATGAAACTGACTCTCGTTATGAAGATAATCAATGAGGTATTATATGCCAATTCATGGAAGAAAGACTTGGGAGACCCTCCCAAGACTAGCTTATTAAAACTATGTTTGTAGTATATAACCACAACAAAAAAGAACTAGCCTAGTGGATAGTCACTTGGCAATTAAGCGTACTTGGGTGACGACACTACTGGGATGGATGACCTCTCGAGAAGATTTTCCTACAAGCTAGTGGGAGCTTCTCGTGCACAGCCAACGACGCCAACAAAGCCATTGTAGCATGTTGCCAAGTATGCCAAGACCAAGATGCCAAGGTCTATGCCTTGGTTGCCGCCTTGGTCGTATGTCCGGAGTGACACGGCACACAGTGTGTCCTCACCCATATGTTCATCAATTTTTATCTTTATGCTACAAAAATGGAGCCCTCCCTCACATCATCAATGATGTCGTCAAAAAACACTAAAAGAAATTTTCCCTTTTTGTCATCGATGATGTCATCAAAAAAGCCAAAAAAAAGCAAGCATCCTCTCTTCTACCCCACCCCTCCTTGCAAAACTATAAATTGAGGGCTTGGGGATTACCAAAATGAGAGACAAGAGCAATCCTGATGAGATGAGACACTGATCAAGAAGGAAGAGACTCTATTTCACAAGACGAAATGACATCATTCCGTTCAACCCAAGGAAAGGGATACGCTGAAGGTCTCTCATCCTCTTCTACTTTGATTCGAGAAGAGAAGACACTAAAGAACTCTATCCTATTCTATCATACCTCTACTCTTGTCTCTATTCTGTCTACTAGAGAGTGAAGTATTGCTCTCCATGAGACAAGAAGATTCATCCACGAGACCTACATCATTGAATCCTGCAATATCCATCATTATCATCGAGAGTCTTACACCCTTTCCAATTGGTATTACTACTGTCTTTTTCTTCTTCTTCTTCTTTTGCGAATCATATTTTTGTCATGGCCTCGAAGAAAAAGAATTCAAAAGCAGAAATTGTGAATGACCCTACTGACATGGAAGCAATAGTTGGAGTTGAGAGCACGGGAGTCACTAACGGAATCATGGGCGTGGATAACAACCCTTTACCAACCGCGATACCACAGGTTTTTTCTTAAAAAGTTCTATCCAAATTTAATAGAAATAAGATAAGTCTCTTGAGAAATACTAACTTAAGGCCAAGAAACTTGGTTACAAGAACTGGGAAGTTAGAGACCCCAAAATCTAGATACCCCTAGTTAAATTCCAAGGGAAAATTTTCATTATGTGAAAGTCAAGTGTCGATTGCTACTAGAATTAAGCATCACTTGAAAGTTGCATGATTGATTGAAGTCATAACTACTTGCAGACATCAATCTCATTTGTGATATTCTAGATTAGATCCTGATTGAATTAAGTGTTGGAACGTATAAAAATTGAGGAGCCCTATACCTCCCCCCAAGGATAGGTGCTGGATCCCCATACCAAGAGGGGATATTTTTTTTAAAACTACCATGGAAGCATGGACTGGCTCTGATGGCGAGAGGTCTCCGAACAGGGATCATATTAAGTAGGAGGTGGATAGGGTGCTAAGGGGGCTCTGGCTAGTAAATCCATTTTTGCACCTGGGAACTACTTGGTCCCCTGTATGGCCCGAGTTCTACTTGGGACAACTATAAATGCTAGATATAGGTGGATTTGATCTTGGTGACGTGCAAATGCGCCAGATGAGGCAGCATGTGAAATTGTAATTTTTCTCCCTGTATGGGTGGGAGAACACACATTATGGAATATAATCAATGAATTTGTTTTATTATGATTGTATGTCCATGAGTAAATTACGTAAACAAACAACTGTGCATAAAAGGATTTTAATTAATGAATCTATTTTTATATGTTTCACATAATGTGATAGGTAATTAGATAACTAAGAACTTCCATAGAGGGAAGCGGGTGGATGGATTCCCAACGAATCCAGTCCTATAGCAAGGTGGTCTCGATTAGCCGAAAGGTTTCCCCAAAAACAAACACTAGGAAGGAACTCTAGGAAGGGCCAATTCGCTGACTTACCTAGGGTTTGGTCTCAGAGCCCGAACTGTAAATTATCTTAGGGGAAAGGTACGGCAACTGTGCCAGAGCATTGCAAGGGATTTCATAAATCCTTGGTCTACTACTGAAAAAAAGTTTTGTACTCCATGAACCAAGGGTAATGGCAGTTGCTCCTGCCGGACAAGAAGCCTCTCAAAGGAAACCTCCAGATGTGAGCTAATTGTTGATAGGTGACTATTAGGCCAATTAGGAACCTTTAGGTCGGTCCTCCGTGGGTAATGGCAGGACGCTTCCCCTGCGGGCTAGACCTAGGGTTAACTAGCCGAATCATTTTGCTTAGAGTACGGATGGCAACGGCTGGGGTGTAAACTCTGGGCGACTATTAAAACATTATCTGTCAAGAGATCAAGGTAGGTAAGTTACATGGATAGGCTTATCTACACTGGATACTCTATGAACATTATGCATACATGATAGAAGTGCTAAAATATGAAGATTGTACATCTTTTGCAGAAGCAGTTAAGGATGAGAACTGGCACAAGGCTATGGATCATGAATATGAGGCTTTGTTGAAAAATAAAACATGGAATTTGATTGAATTGCTTGAGAGAAAAGTGCCTATTGGATGCAAGTGGGTCTATAAAGTAAAATGTATGTCTGATGGCTCACTAGAGAGTTATGAAGCCAAATTGGTAGTGAAAGGATATGCCCAGCAGTATGGGATGGATTATGAGAAAACCTTTAGTTCAGTTTTACTGATATGGCAATTGTATAGACTGTTATAGCATTGGCTGCATCCAAAGGCTGAAATCTTTATCAAGTGGACAAATGCTTTCTTAAATGGTGATTTGGAAGAAGAGGTTTATATGGATTAGCCAGAGGGATATGTGCATCCCAACTATCTGTTGTATGTATGCAAATTTAAGAAAACATTGTATGGCTTAAAGCAAGCTCCATGATCTCGGAATGCTAGGATTACTTCCTACTTGTAGACACTTAGATTTTAGCTAGGCAAAGCTGATCATAGCCTATTTACTAGGAAAACATAGACAATATATGTGATTTTGGTGCTCTATGTAGATGATTTGATGATCATAGGTGATGACATACAGGGCATTAGTGGCATAAAAGCTATGTTCTAGAAATAATTTCATATTATAAACTTGGGAGAGCTAAAAATTTTCTTAGGCATTGAAGTTATGCATACACCTCATGGGATATGGATGATACGAAAACATTATGCATAGAATATGTTGGAGAAGTATGGCATGTTGATGGACACACCACTAGAGCAAAATGTAAAGCTGGTTGTTGATATAGGATATGTGATATAGAACGTGACTATGTATAGACAGATGACTGGTAGTCTGATGATCTATCTCACTATCACTGGACCATACTTGAGTTATGCAGTTGGTTTGATAAGCTAGTTTATGCATCAGCCAAGAAAACCTCACCTAGATGCTGTGAGGAGGATTTTGAGATATGTGAAGGGTGCATTATCTTATGGACTATTCTATGAGCATGGTAAGCCTATTGAGCTTATATGTTATTGTGATGCAAATTGGGCTGGCTATATGTATGACAAGAGATCGACTAATGGATATGCATTTGGACTTGGAAGCAACGTGGTTAGTTGGAGTAGTAAAAATAACTTATTGTGACTCTCTCAAGTATAGAAGTGAAATATAGGGGTGCATAATTGGCTATGTGTGAGGCCGCTTGGCTAGTTAAGTTGATGGATGACTCTTGGGGATTTGTGTGGATAAACTAGTCAAGCTATATTGTGATAGCATGATCAATGTGCTTCTAGCAAGAAATCCAATTTATCATGCCAGGTCAAAGCACATAGAGGTACATTACCATTTCATTAGAGAAATGGTTCTTGGAGGTAGGATAGACCTCATACATGTGAAGATTGAAGACCAAGTGGCCGATATCTTTACCAAATCCCTTGTTGGTGGTGATAAGTTCACTCATTTTAGATCACTACTTGGGATACAAGAAGTGACTTGAGCTTGTGAGGGGGTGTTGAAATCTGAAAGCTCAGTCTACCTAATACTTACTGACTGTATCCAACAATAGATTAGCTTGATGACATGAGTGTAATAAAGTCAGTCAGACTTACCTAGTATAGTAGCTAGACTAAGTATCTTTACACTATTTGACTTAGGTTGTACTACATTGTACTTTGTGTTACTTAATTATAGAAAGAGTGATGAATAATGAAGGAGAAGAACAATGAGAGTTGTTTGCTCTTTGTTTCCCCTATCTCTCTCTCATCTTTCTAACAGCTATGAAGCACCAATGCTTCATATTCCATGGCACATGTTGCATACTCCTGCATAGTTTCAATTCAAGTTGTTGATTATCTATCCTTACCCACATGAAGCACCACTACTTAGAATACTTGATTGCAAAAGGAACATACTCCATCCATTTCAATGCACCTTTGGTTGGGATTCCATTCCTCCATGTTGATAGTCCCCTATTCCTCTATTTTGAGAACTCCAAGACTACAACTATAAACAGTAAGTTCATCTAGTTTGCGAGAACCCCAACAAATTCTAACTCCTTTGCATATAGTCGCAAGAACTTAGACACATTTTGACCTTCAAATTGCTTTAGTTCAACCATAACTAACTCAAGTGCATTTATAGTTGCATGTTCATGCTTATACATATCATATGTCTACATGATTCACTAGAGAATCTATTTGTCATACAAATCTGACATATGTTGCATCCTCCATAATATAGAATGCTTCCTTTTCTCTTTCATGTTGAGTTCACAAAAGATATCAAGAGAGTTGGCATGTATGGCAAATACACTATGTCCTAGATAAGAGAGCTCATAGCATAGAAATATGGATTTCAGTGAAAGAAGATGAGAAAGAAAGAGAAGGTATGTAGATTCAGACATAGGAATCACATATGCTCAAAAGATAACCATAGATGTCATATATTCCATAAGAGATTTCTTCCAAACCAAATATAGCATGTGTAACTTCATATATATCAATTATTGAAACTTTTCTTCAACATAAATATGTATATGATTAGACCTATATGAATATACTTTTCCATACAAAAGTATGGATAGCAAACAATGTTTTGGTAGACCTAAAATAAGCCTATTTATATGTAACAACAACCTTGGACTTATTCAGCCCCCATATATACATAATAAACCCCATATTGGATCACCAAAATACGTCTCTTTTAACCCTATACATCAATTTTCAACCCACGATAACATTCAACTAAGAAAGTATCAAAACAATCCACTATCTTCAGTATTATAAAACAGCCACGTACTAGAATAAAGAAGAGCTCTATGACAACAGTGGGTTGCCTCAAATTCCCTATTTTCATCAATTTATAATAGTAAATTTTAGGAACAAAAACCCTCAAAAGGCAACCCATAAGTATGAAGAATGTAATAATCCATATATGTTTCTTAATAGCAATCAATACATAGAAATAGATTCAAGATAATAATATGTTGCTTCTAGTTTCTTTTCTCCTCAGTTTATAACAATTTCTTGATTCAAGATAATAAAGCAAGCATAATAGTAGTAGGGTTCAAAACAACATTGACCTGCTATAATCCAATCCTATTAAACAAATCAAGGAAAACAAAGCAAGCATAACAATAGTTTGATTGAGAACATTTCCCTACTATAATCCAACCCTATATTTAGCCAACACAATTATCAACCCTTAAGAATTCAATATCCATCCTTATTCATGTCGAAAAGCAAAACACGAAACTCTTTGATATTCAACACACAAAGCATGCCCCCTAGCCCTGTCCTCCCAAGCACAAAGAGAAGAGATAGAGATTAGCCCACAAAATTTGGCACAAATTGTGTTGGCTACCTTGTTCATTCCATCACTACTTACATCGCTCCTCCTCTTTAGTACTTCTCCTATTCTCGCTCACTCAACTACTAAATTTAGAATCATACAATGTTCTCCAGCATCTATCCTCTTCCCACATGCTTGTTTGATGGGTAGTCTAATCTACCACTTGTGTGGTCACTTCAATTAAGTCATATTCATATTTTTATGTATATCTTCAAAAGGACATAACAATGTGCTAAGCTTTAAACTATGTAGGTCTCATGGCAAGTGCCCATCATGGCTGCCCTTGTGTGTGGATCAATGTTAAATGCATGAAGGTCACAGACTTTGAAGAAGATAATCTATGAAGGTCATCAAGTATTTCCTCCAAAAGAGCTTGAGATTTTCTCCAAATTTATTGGAAGCCCACCAAAACACATGACCATGGATTGGAAGACATTGTGGATGCAAGGTTGTGAGACATTGCCAAATGGAATGAAAAGACTTTCCATTTTCTACGTGTTACCATACTCGAATGCCTTGCAATTCAACCATTTTCTTAATCCAATGCACATGTTCAAAAACATTGAAAGTCTCTTGTAGGAGTACCTCATAGGTTCACGAGATTCAATAGTTTTTTGCAAGACCGACGGGAGGCAAATATCATGCAAATGTACTAGGTGTCATGCATGAGGATGGACATATTCATCTCCCAATCTCCAAAGGCCCCATAGATAAATATAAGAAGAGAGTAACAAAATAAAAATAGTATTATCTCAAAGATTCGCATGCCAACCAACCTCATGCATAATTGCATGGGGCTTTCACTAAGGATAATCAACTAAGAGGTTTGAAGCCACATAATTTGCACAAGATGTGTCAGGTGTGTATTTATATGTAAATCTAGAGTTGATCACATTCATAACTTGTCATTACTTCAACTTTTTCTAATTTCTCGTATTTTATGCTTCTAATTTATCTTTCCAATCGAGATCTCAAGGTTGCTAACCCCAAAGGCCTTCTCAACTTGTATAATGTATAGCATTGAAGGAAATCCATCTAGCCTCCATAAATGTTGCAAAGAAAAACTCCATTAAAGTAGTCGTGTTATTAGAGAAGTATTTTCATACCTCCATTCTCACCATTCAAGTGCATTTGCTAGTACACTTCATGGATGAGGTATCTATAGTAGGCAACACAATACACAATGGGTGGATATTCTTCCTTAGATGCTTCATGGAGATGGCTTATATAATAAAAGGAAAGATTAGAGGCCTCCATTGCAAAAGGATTGTTGATCCAACAGTAGTCTATATTACAAAATATTTAGGAGATCAACATGGTGACATGTGATCCCTATGTCATTTATAGCCTTACAAATGATAACCACCCTTAAAACTGTAAAGATGAAAAAGGTTGGAAATCATACATATGTAATATCTCAAGATATGGTCCTATTCTACAAACAACTCTTGATTTAATTTTTATTGTTTTTCTAGATTTCCATGAGTTGAAATTTGGCTGGACTTCTGGCTCCTCCCCTCCTTGTGGTTTAGTATACGAGCATTTGGTTGAGCAAGGTCGATTAATGACCTCGCCACTTGGTGAAGAGTCCAAGGAGATTTCAATCACATCAATATTCATAGGGTAGTAGTACTGATGTCACTAAATGCCTTTTCAATGCTTAGAAGCACTCATCTCAAGATTGAGATGTTTAGGTATTACCTTGTCAAGCTTGGTGAGATACTTGACTTATTACCAGTATTGAACTCAAGCTTCTCGGTGAACTTATGATGTCCCCTGAGTGTTGGAGCTACTCACAGACTAGGAACACACTTCAGAGAATATGCTTTAGTGATTATAATCATTGTTAATGATTACAGATTGAAAATTTTGAAAATGGGAAAGCTAGAAGCTTTCTAGCCATGGTGGCCAGAAACCCGCAGTTAGGGTTTTGCTCACATCAGCCCCAACAGAGGAGGAATTTCTTCAAACCCTCTTATAGTAAGATGGCCCACTACGGGGGCTAACTAAGCCCCATGATAGCTGCCTCAAGTGTGTCCTCTACTAGTCATGGTCCAGCTCAAAACAAGTCATCTATAGATCTGCGCTGATTTTTGTGTTTTCTTCAATGCTACTCTCCACGTTGCCCAATGTTAGTGTTTTTTGTGCCATCCTACTGCACCTTGTGCTGGGGATGAAGTCTTTAGAAGGAAGCTTGAGTTGAAATGTTCTCCTTTCCCCCCCTAGGTCCTCCAACAGAGGTGGGTCAAGCTATGGCTATGGTGGTCAAGAGGCAGAAGGTAGAAGTTGAAAGCTCGTGTGCACTTAATGATGTAGGGAACCTGAGGGAAGCTGAAGGATCAGAGATGGCTTTGATACAATGTGGAAAATCAGAGTTGGAAGCACAAGAGTGTACACAAGAGGGAGAGAGAGAGCTCAAGTACAAGAAGAAGATCTTACTTAGTAAGTTGTTCAAAGGTACAACTAGTACACTCTCCTCAACTGTGAGGATGTACTTCAGGAAGTTTATATGACCTCTAGAGAAGTTAGGGTTAGGGTTTCCCCTTGTTCCCCTATCCTCTAGTTCATTTACACCTAGCTACCCTTATCCTCTCCAGTCTAAGGAAAGTTCACATGCTTACTTCTCAACATGTGTGTGTGTGTGTGTGCGCGCGCGCGCGTGCGCGCATGTGCACCTCATTTGTGCATACACCCTTCTTCCAAACATGGATTCAAGGTGTGTAGATGCTAGCCTAAGAGGGTTCCTCATGTATGCTTTCTTGAATCATATGAGGCACAAATAGGAGTAGCCAACATTCAAGGTGTAGACTATTTGAATCATTATTGGCAAACCCTAGCCTAAGAGCTATAGGCAAAAATGAGGCACCCATCTTCAAACGAAATTAGATGTTTGAATGCATCATTTGGGAATCTAATATAGTTAATACAAAGGTGACACCAACATGGATTAGGCTAGGAAAGTGTGGGTGACAAGGAACCTATGTGTGGATGGCCAAAATTGGATGGTGATGACAAACATATCGGCATTGTTGAGAACCACATTACCCTAACTTGTTGGCAAAAATTGGGAGCATTGTTGTCCTAAAGAAGATTGTCTTGGTTGACAAAAGAGACCTAAAGAGCATCAATGAGATGGCACTGTTATGGGAGAAATGAGGAGAGAGAACCGCCACACACAACCCAACTAGAAGAAGCAAAAGAGCACCTATATCAATAGTGTGGCTTGAAACTAAGCTTGATTGGTCCACATTCTAGCTAACTTGACCATTGGAGAAATCTTGGTAGTGGAACAAAACCATCCAAGCTAGAACTAACCCTAAGGATACCACCCAAACAAAGTCACCATAATCCATTGCCCTTGAGGCTCCACACATAATAGTCCATCAAGGTACACAATTAGAAAGAAGTGACATGAATCTGTTACTTTAGTAATCAATAATACTCAAGGTTATGCAAAATCAACTATCATGGGATGTATTTGGCAATGGTGATTAAGACACCCAAAAGCATCAAGAAGAACCAAAACCACGCCAACCTTAACCAAAAATTTTAGGGCTACATAATCAGCATATGTGCATCAAAGAAATTCAAATGGAGAATACAAAGAGCCCAACCTCTTCCATAACTTCCATATGAATGACCATAAAGATCTTGCCAAGAGGACTAACATGGGTACCTCATAATAATATTTATCCTTCATATTAAGAAGAAGAGCAAGGACTAGCACATCAAGGTGAGCATTTATCTAAAAAAAGAGCATAGGTAATTGAGCGTTTAATACTAACATGAGGTTTTTTGAAAGAACATCAAGATAGACCCAATCCATTTGTGGAGAAATTGAGATAATCATTGGTCTTGAGTTTAAGCTTGCCACAGTGCATCCAAAACCTCACCCACCTTCAATTGCATTTTCTTATTATCTAATCACCAACTAATCTCTCAAGCTACCAACCATAGCACTAGCCCTTCTTAGTGTATCTTGCACTAATTCCATGGTTGGTCCCATACATCGACACCTTGCAATCTTAATTCTTCTTCTCTAATCAATAGATTGTAGTAGGTGATGGCTATTCTCTGAGCATATCTCCTATTCACCACGATACCATAAGGCACCTAGAACTCACTACCTTTTGGATTATCAACAGTTCCTTCAAATTAGTGACCAACTCATTTTCTTGTACTTAACACAATGGCCTCATTAAAGTGTATGATGTCTCTCACTATTGCAAGATACACCTTGCTAGTGATTTCTTCTACTATAGTAGTAAACATTGGCACCTCCTATAGTGATACTACATAATTGGGGGCAAAGGATTTAGATAATGAATAGCTAGGCACTACAACCTTCATCATAGAACAATGCATGATAGTGCAAGAGTTGAAGAAGCCCATTAGTTTTCTTGTACCACCCAACTTTGCCACATTTGAGTTGCCACACTCAACCGTTGAGCTCAAACCAAAGCTACTACATACAATCATCAAGTGTTTAGAAATAACAAATTATGTATGCTCTAAGAAGAAATGTCCTAAATCCCATATGCACAATGAGGAGAGTGGAGAATCTGGAAAGCTATAAAGACATGTACTTGGTTCACTTTTCAATGCAATACTATTGTACTTTGTACTTAGAGTCTATAACTCTATCCACCCAAGATTGTGTTTATGAGTCCAAGCTAATCTATCTTGGAACCTAATTCACTTGAGTGAAATTCTATGTCTAGTCATCAGTATTCATATCTCTAGCTTACGAGTTCAAGCCTCCATAGCTAAACTGTGTTCAAGATCCATGTTTATCAACATGGTATTTGAGCCATGGTGAGCTTAGTTTAGCTCTTCTCCCTACTCCCCCACTTCTCATAGCTCCAAGCTCCCAGTGTATGAGTTCATCTCCTACTTCATTCTCACACATCTCTTCTTGGCCACCATAGCCAACCTACACCCACTCACCTTGGAGCCCCTATATCTCCCAATAAAAGAAATATGTCACTGAGATCTCCTCTACAAACTTCTTCGCCTACTCCTGGAGCTTCTCTTTGGCACCTCAGCTCTACTGACATTGGTGCACTATACCTCTAGCATTATGTAAATTTGTCGAATCTATTCAGACTGTGCCTGATAGGCTGTTGTACAGCTGCGCAACCTGCACACGATGCAATCCGACTCAAGACCATAGGTTTTTAAATCCTGGTATATAAGCCTTCTCTCCATCAAATATTTTGTCAGTTGATTGCGTATGTGCTGCTCTACAGACGAAACAATAGTTCGAGTATAGAAACTCTAATACAAGGCAGCCATAGCTTGTGAAGTTCAAGCTCATCTTACACTTCAGTTTCTCACTTTCTTCAACTAATTCAAGTTGCTACCATTCTGATCTGAGTTCTAGCTTAGTCCACAACACTCCAAATCAATAAAGGGAGGAGATCATTGAGAAACATCCAGCTCAACAAGGAGATTCAACATCAATAGTATCTCTTGATACTCAATCAGTGTCTCTTGGCACTTGTGTATTTAGCTCACTTATGAACAAGCCATTCACTGATTTTACCTTTGCTACTCAAAAGCCTATTCTCAGCACTTGTAATGATTTAAAGCCCTATTGATCAAACCCATTTGTAAGTCTCAATTTCTATGTAAAAGGATAGAAACTGCCTGAGTATTCTCGTGGTAAGACCTCCTTCTAAGATGACTGATTTGGAGCAAATAGCAAAATTTAGTGGTGAAGTCTTTCATGCCTTGAAGGAGAAAACCATGTATATCTCATGAGGAAAGACCTCTGGGATCTCTTTGAAGAAGATGATGTAGAAGATGCTAAAGAGGAAGATGCTGCAGAAGACCAGCCTTAAAAAAAGGCATGGAAGAATATGAACAACAAAGCTCTAGGTATTATTGCATGGGGTCTATCAAATGATGTATTACACCGCATCTTTGGCATCATGAATGAAAAGAAGGCATGGGAAGAACTTGAAAAAATCTTTGGTACACAAACAAATAACTCAAAGGTAAAATTACTTATGCAGTTTTATAAGTTGGATGTAAAAGACAGCTCATCTATGACTATACACATCAATAAGTTCAAGAGCCTTAAAAATTAGCTAGCAACTCTTAAAAATACCATTGATGAGGATGAGGCAATAGCAGTACTACTTACTAGTGTTAATCATGAATAATATGAGAACTTTGTTTCAACACTAAGCAATGTTCCCAGTCTCTCACTTAAAGATATTGAGCACTCTCTTCTTGATGAGAAGAACAAATAGAAGAACAAGAATGCAAAAGATGGTATTCCATCATCTAGGGAAAATCTCTTACACACCAAAGGAGCTTCTGGACCCAAAGGAAGAGGTCAAGGATTCAACACAGACAACAAAAGTCGGATGACATGTCATTATTGTGGTAAGACTAGCCATATAGCTAGTGAATGTTTTCACAAGAAAAGAGCACAACAAATGCAGAATGACCACCACCAAAACCAATTCATGAATGAAGAAGAAGAAGAAGATGCTTCTGCTACCATCAACAACTCTGACATATTTTTCTAAGGAATTTGTTCCCATAGTGGGTCTCTATGTTTCCCTTAGTGGATTTGCTTTGTAAAAACCCTTGCCAAAGATGTAAAATCTCAAGCTTTAACTTGACTAGGCTACCTATGAGCTAGTCTCCTGGGCCATGTTATCATATAGGGGGTGCAAAAACCAGCAAGTATAGGGACTCATCATTTGAGGGGGGTGTTGAGAAATAACAAATGATGTATGCTCCAAGAAGATATGTCTTGAATCCCATATGCACAATGAGGAGAGTGGAGAAGCTAGAAAGCTATAAAGACATGTACTTGGTTCACTTTTCAATGCAATGTTATTGTACTTTTTGTACTTAGAGTTTGTAACTCTATCCACTCAAGATCGTGTTTATGAGTCCAAGCTAATCTATCTTGGAACCTAATTCACTTGAGTGAAAGTTTGTGTCTAGTCATCAGTATTCATGTCTCTGGCTTATGAGTTCAAGCCTCCATAGCTAAAACTGTGTTCAAGATCCATGTTTGTTAACATCAAGTTCAAGCTATTACTCATTGTCATTTAGTTTGAACTACCTAGCTAGGAATGCATCACACTGCACATGCTCACCATGGGACAATTTTTTATTTGACTAATAGTGGAGCTATTGGCCACAATTGATGGACATTATGTTCTTCAATAGTTGGTAGAGGTGCCAAGACAAGGACACCTCAATGAGTGTCGAAATGGTCTACTCTAGCATAGACCATTTCGGCACTTGTAGAGGTGTCGTTGTCCTACTAGATATTACATGGTATACACTATCAATTGGTAGAGTTAGCTGCGAATTGTGGGTTGTGCTGAAAATTGTTGTAGTATCCTAATGAAACCTAATTTTTGGCATGCAAACACCCAATGATGCTTTCATACTATATGTCTTTAAGGCCTTATGCACTCCCATGGAGAACTATTGTGGCACAATGGTGATGAAGCCACCATACTTGATACACGTGATTATTGTGCAAGAGTGCACATATGATAGGTTTATCATGTAGCTTCATAATTTTTCACCTAGCCATGGTGCAAGTTTATGATGCCAGGTTGATGTGGAAGCTTGGCCAACAACCATCATTGGCAGTAATTTGTCAAGGTCAATGGTAGTAGTCGGTGGGTGAGGTTCCATGGGGAGTGTTACTTGGTCTGGCTACAATAATATGTGCAAGGAGGGGTGGCCGATTTGTTGGCCCCCATTGAGCCTAGGTAGCCCTACTTCAACCCTCACCTTGCATGCCTCCTATACATGAACAGCTACTACCAGCACCAAATCCACAATGTCAACTTCTTTGACAACGTTGACCTTATCATCACCACCTACCACACACACAATACCTATCTCAATGTAGAACTTCCAACATATTTCTAACTAGGCAAGGAGAGTTCAATTCTCATTATCATTACCTCCATGATAGAATTTCAAAAACTAAAATTATTCAATTATTTATTCAAGTCAATTAAGTAATTACTTGATATCTTTGACCTTAGTCTTTCATTGAACAATTTGAAGTAGCATTAGCATAATTGATCATCAATCAAAAGAAAGAGAGAGAGAACTCGATGGAGAGAGAGAGAGAGAGTCAATGATGCAATCAATGCAAATTTTCATGACATTACAAATGAACATGAGTGTAAGACAAGTAAGTGATTCTCTTGCTACTAGTCCTATTGCTAAGAAGGCCTTCAATTGGTCCCACAATAGACCTATTTGCTCTGATCTAGTGACCCCCACTTACTCATATGACATCTTACACAAAAACTTTGGCTTGCATGGCTGCTTGGCTAGTGTCCACATTGTGTTATTCAATCCTTCCATGTGCACCATCACTCTTGAGGCCAAGATGGACCCCAATCTCACCACCTTTGAGGAAAGACTGCACTTTTATTAGTCATCTTCAATTAAAACATTGTCAAGTTGTGCCATTTTGTCACATCCATACTAGTGCAAGAGGAGGGTAACCCTCCTTCTCATCCTTCACCTACTAATCCTCCTCCCCAAGTTCATTGAACCATTTCTTTATTTATGTATATGTTTAACACCCCTGTGTGTGTGTGTGCGTGTACGCGCGTGCGTGCATGCGTGTGCGTGCATGCGTGCGTGCGTGCATGCATGCGTGTGCGTGCGTGCATGCGTGCGTGCGTGCGTGCATGCGTGCGTGCATGTGTGTGTGTGTGTGTGTGCGTGTGTGTGAAGATATCTTCTTTAGATTAGTAAACCCCAACTAGCACCACATCTCAAATGCCTACTAGCATGGCATGATGCATTTCTTGTGACATAATGGAGGAGGATGTTGGTACACATAGGGCATCATGGGGGCCTATTGTGGTCAGCCTATAGACCTAACAAATCATATCTCAACCTCCTCATAGACATACCCTAGTAAGCCATGAGTGATGTCCACCCATGGTGTCTTGACCCTCAAAAACATATGCCGAAATTGTAATATTCAAAGTATAGCCCACCCTAGCCTTCACAATCATTATGACCATATTGTATAACATGACCTTTGTATCTAGATAATCTAGATAGTCCATGTCCATATTGACCCATGTTCCCATCACCTTCCACACCTCCTATAGTCAACCTACCTATACATGTTGCATGTAAAATAGTGGGTCCCTCATTCCAGCATAGAAGCAGTCCATGTTCTTCATCTCCACCTATCACCACCGTCTCATCTTGAGGTGGAAGATATTATGTGGATGCCTCTTAATGGTGTTGTATCCAACAAATGCAACATTGATGGGGTTGAAGGAGAAGGATAGGAATGCATTGGTGGTTTTAACATAGTTGAGCAATTTAGTGTTGTTGGGTTTAAGCCATGACAATGTAGGCACATTCATGGTTCTATGGACTAGTGAGATGGGTGGGATGGGCATGCTAGGTGGCAAGTTGCAATGTAGAGAGAGAGAGAGAGAGAGAGAGAGAGAGAGAGAGAGAGAGAGAGAGAGAGAGAGAGAGAGAGAGAGAGAGAGAGAGAGAGAGAGAGAGAGAGAGAGAGAGAGAGAGAGAGAGAGAGAGAGAGAGAGAGAGAGAGAGAGAGAGAGAGAGAGAGAGAGAGAGAGAGAGAGAGAGAGAGAGAGAGAGAGAGAGAGAGAGAGAGAGAGAGTCCACATGCCTACATGGATCACCTCATGCATAAAATCTTAGTATGCATCCTTTTAGCACACTATTGTCATGCATCATTCTGACTTCATGTGGTGAGTAATTTTCAAGGTTTCTATGGCTCCCCAAAAACACTCCCCAATGAAGACAGCATATCCATGGGATTGTGGGTTGTAACTTAAGAATATTCATCACATGAGCAAGGAGGCAACTTCCAAAAAGCTAGGGGGTACCCTATAGCATGAATCTTGTTTGGTGATGCATGAGGAGCATATTGTGCATGCAGAGCTTATTAGATAGAATAATAGTAAGGGTCCTCTTCAATGGATACACTTTATCATTATCTCTAATGTAATGGTCATTCTTTATTGTTATGGTGTCACCACAATTCATTCTCACAATATCATTTTAATTCATTCTCACAAGATTATTTCTATGATAATTAAGCATAGACATATAAAACTTGCAACCAAACATATCGATTGCTCTAGTATGAGCTGTGTTCCTCATATTTGCAAGTTCTCATTTATAACGAGTATGATACATTAGTCATTTGATCATCCCATCCCATCCCTTTTATTGAATTGATGTATTAAAGAGGATCAATTGTCTTGTAAAATCCATGCAATCGTGTCTTATTGATTACCCAAAGTCATTATGAGCTCATTTTGTAATCTCCAAATCATGGATTGTCCTTCTTATTATGAAAATTAGTGAGAACCCAAACATAATTGTGAAAAATGGGTAATTTGGCATCCCATGAGTTATTGGACTACTAAGGTAATACCTCTCCCATCCATTCAATGATCTATTCCATGAATCTCATGAAAAGCCAAAAATTTACTTTCCATCAACTTTATTTCATGTTGGTTTCTTAATTAAAAATGTATGCCATGTATATGCCAATTGAGGAAAAAGGCTGATGCCAAAGCAAGAGGTGGTAAGCCAAAAGAGAGGTGACCCTCCCTTACCACTAAAGAACTTGAAGGGGTACACTGCATGCCCCAAGGGGAACTTTTCCCACCTCCTTGTGATCCGTAACTCAATTCTTGTGTTCAAGTGTAGGTACACTCTGTGGTTACTCCATTTTGGATTAAAGATACCCAAATATGAGGCACATCCATTGACAATGGCATCTACGCATTGCATTTGACATGTATGCAATCAATACAAGATGTATGGTCATGAAGTATTCATAAAAAATGCTCATAAAGTAAATTGATGTATGGATGGATGTGCAATCATGCTCCATATGTCATGTATGTTGGCTACCATGATTGTTCCTCTCAATGATTTCATGCTCTATATTGTATTTGGGAAGAAACCCTATAGTTTCTCTCAAAGAGGGCATCATCACCTTTGATTTGAATTTGGGAAGGAACTTGGATTTGGGAAGGGTATCGTCCCCTTGAATTTCATGCTTTATATAAAATCTAGGAAGGAACTCTATAGTTCCTCTCACAAAGGGCATCGTCCCCTTAGATTTCATCTCTATATTAAATCTAGGAAGAAACCCCATAGTTTCTCTCAAAGAGGGAATCATTGTAGAAAATTTTGGATCTAGAGCATAGCTATGGAGGTTGAAAGAGAAAGAGTGAGCTCATGAGGTAATAGACATCAAGGCCAAATGTCACATAAGTGAATTAGGTTCCAAGATGGAAGCTTGGACTCATAAACACAATCTTGTGTAGTGGACTAACAATGACACATACACTTTTCTGGAAGTACAATGCCTTATAGGAATAGACTAGGCTGCACTTTCTACCACTGTGCATATGGGATTTCGCATCCTGAGCCCACACTGCTCCATAGAAAGAGGCTAAGCTAAGTGTGATTGCCAATATCTCAACACCCTCCTCAATCACAATCAAAGAAGTACAAAGTGTGCAAAGGATTTAGTGAGCAACCACTTGCAAAGTGTGGGCACACCATAAACATGGTGAACACCAAAGGTTGTCATAGAAAAGGCTAAGTTGTTAGCTTTCGGGGATGCAGGTAGTGAGCAAGACACAGAGTGAAGCAACATGCTTCCTCTCTCCATTCTTCTCATTATTCATTCAACACACACTTTAGTGCATATACAACCTAAGGTCATAAAGACCATTCACACCAGAAGTAGAACCGACTTATTTAATGTACCTAACTGATCTAGCCAGACTAGCTGTGTCCAGCTGGTCAAACACACATGAAAGAGCTTGATATTCTAACACTCCCCCTCAAGATCAAGACATCATCTGTACTCCAAGTGGCTGTCTAAACTACTCTATGTGTTTTGTCCTGGCATGATAGACTGGATTCATAACCAGGAGTCCTCAAGTGGTAAACCTTGCCACTTAATCAAGTATTCCAGGATGGAACGAGAGCGAAGCTTCTTTTTCCTTTGTCCAATGATTTGCTCAGGTATGTATTGAATGATGCCTTCTTCATTTATCGGTGGTAGCTCCTCAACATAATCCACTGATGATCCAATGAAGGGCTTTAATTGGCTCACATGGAAGACATTATGAATTTTCATGGATGGTGGTAGTTCCAACTGATATGCCAAGTCTCCCACTCTTTTGATAATCCGATATGGGCCATAGAACCTATGTGCCAACTTGTTGCTGGATCCATCCTTAAGGGTGGCATATCTGGACTTGGGCACCTTCAAGAGCACTAAATCCCCTTCCTGGAATTCAACATCCCTTCTTTTATCATCAGCATAAAGCTTCATTTGATCCCTTTCTTCAAGTTGACTTTGCACTGCTGAAGTAAGGCCTGCATTTTATCCAATTCCTCCTTGCTTTGTGGGTTTATTTTATCATTGAAGATAATCGTGGGGAGGGGTACCTTATATCCATACAATGCCTTGAATGGTGAAACTCCAATGCTAGAGTGTATAGAGTTGTTATAGGCAAACTCAGCCACATGCAACCATGAGTCCCAAGTGTTTTGCACATCATAACAGAAATGCCTCAAGTAAGTTTCCAGCCACTTGTTAACCCTCTCTGCTTGGCCATCAGTTTGTGGATGATAAGCAGTGGAAGGAGCTAACTGAGTGCCCATAGAGCTGAAAACTGCCTGCCAAAAATTGCTCATGAATTTAGCATCCTGGTCATGCACAATGACCTGTGGTAAGCCATGTAATTTGAAAACATGTTCCATGAATTGGCTAGTTACTTGAGAAGCACTATATTGGATCTTTGTAGCAATGAAATGGGCTGCCTTGGTGAGTCTGTCCACAACTACATAGATGTTGTTCCACCCCTTCTTGGTCACCGGTAAGCCAGTTATGAAGTCCATAGTGATATGCATCCATTTGCCTTCAGGCATAGGCAATGGCTGTAGTAAACCGGCTAGTTTTAAGGTGCTATCTTTGTTTTGTTGACATGACACGCAGCTCAAAACAAAATCTTTTACATCCTTCCATAGGCCCTTCCAATGGAAGCTTTTAGCAAATTTATCATAAGTTTTAAAAATGCCCAAGTGACCAGCTGTAGGTGAAGAATGCATCTCTTGCATGATCTTTTGCTTGAATGGGGAAGTGTATGGGATGGAAATCCTGCCTTGAAACCATAAGAGACCGTTCTTGAGCTGATATGGAGAGTTTTCTTCTACATGCCCTTGCTGTAATTTCTGAAAAATGTGGCTGAAATCAGCATCTAACAAATAGGCCTCCTGAAGCTCTTCTATCCAATCACTATGAAGTTCCGTAATGGTTGAAACTTTACAAGCCCACATTCTTGATAATGAATCAGCAACTACATTGTCTTTTCCCCGTGTATGTGTATTCAAAGTCATAGTTCTGCAATGTAGCTACCCATTTGCGTTGTTTGGGGGTAAGATTAGATTGGGAGAGGAAGTATTTGAGGACCCTATGGTTGCTCTTGACCCTAAATCTGCTGCCATACAAGTAGTGGTGCCATTTCTTAATGGCATGAAGGATGGCCAGCATTTCTTGGTCATATACGTTCATGGTCATCTCATTTTCAGCAAGTTTGCGGCTCTCAAATGCTATAACCCCATGCTCTTGTAACAATACAGCCCCTATGCCTCTGCCACTAGCATCACACTAAATGGTGAATTCTTTTGAAAAGTCTGGGCAAACCAAGATGGGTGCTGGGGTAAGCAATTCTTTGAGCTAATTAAAGCTCTTATCAACTATGGCATCCCAGGAGAAGGCCTCTTTCTTAAGTCTATCCGTTAAGGGAGCTGCAATAGTGGCATAATGCCTAATGAATCTGCGATAGAATGATGAGAGACCAAGAAATCCTCTAAGTGAAGTGGTATTTGCAAGTGTGGGCCAGTCTTTAATACATTGCACTTTCTTAGGATCAGCCCTAACTCCATCTTCACTAACGATGTGCCCCAAGTATTCCACCTCCGTCTGCATGAAAGAACATTTTGTTTCTTTGGCAAAGAGCCTGTGCTGCCTCAATACATCAAAGACCTGCCTCATGTGCCAAAGGTGATCCTTCAGTGATCTACTATAGATGAGGATGTCATCAAAGAATACCAACACAAATCTGAAAAGAAAGGGCTGAAGTATTTTGTTCATTAAGCTCTAAAAGGTGGCCGATGCATTAGTTAACCCAAAAGGCATGACCAAGAAATGGTAAAGCCCCCTATTAGTCCGAAATGTTGTTTTGACTTCATCCCCTGCCCTCATGCGGATCTGGTGATAGCCTAACCTCAAATCTATCTTTGTAAAGTACTTAGCCCCCTTGAGCTCATCCAGCAAGTCATCTATGCGTGGAATAGGGTACCTGTTCTTCACGGTGATCTTATTAAGATCCCTGTAATCTATGTACATCCTAAAAGATCCATCCTTCTTTTTAACCAATAACACATGGGAAGCATACGGTGAAGAACTAGGCTCAATGAATCCCATGTCCAGTAATTCTTTGACTTGTCTAGCAACTTCTTCTCTTTCGCACCTAGACAATCTATAAGGTGGCCTATTCACAGGCTTTGAATGAGGCTCCAGATGTATGGGATGATTAACCACCCTATTAGGGGGTAGTGCTGTGGGCACTTGGAAGAGGTCCTTGTACTCTTCTAGAAGAGTTTTCAATTATGAATTCTTTACTATTTTAGTGGACTAATCTAGATTTTCTTTATTTAACTGCAATACAAAGATTTGGGACCATTTCTTGAACTCCTTCTTGAGTTGTTTGCTGGTAATGAACTGAAATTCACTATCATTTTGAATTCCGTGCAAGTGAATGAGCTGTCCCGCACTGACAAACTCCATATACAGCAAGGAGAATTCCATGGTTTTAGTGCCCAAAGCTTTCAGCCAATCACAACCCAAGACAATGTCTATAGGCCCCATTTCTAATACAATTAAATCCACTTGATGTCCAAAATTTTCAGCAAACTGAATATGAATAGCAGGGCATACTTGTGTGCTAATTTCTTCATCCCCATTGGCAACTTGCACCTTTAATGGTTGCTGTAAATCAGTGGGAAAACACTTCAGCCTGTCCATGACTGCTCTGTTAATAAAACTATGAGTGCTACCACTGTCCACGAGTATAAACACATCCTTCCCATGAATTTGGCCCTCAATACGCAATGTATTAGGGCTTTTGGATCCTGTTCAAGCATCCATTGATATGGTATAAGCAGTGGCAGCATGTGTTTCAGCATGTGGTTCAATCTTTCTACCCACACTCCATGATAAATAGCCACCGGGGTCAAAAGGAAACGAATCAGCAAGATCAAAGAACTCTTCTTGAACAAACTCTTCATCAGCATCATCTGTTTCGGCAGTCATCATGAAAGCATGTGTATCTTCAGGGTCTTCCTCTGAGTCCTCAAATACCAACATGCTATGAACCTGTGCCTTAGTATTTCTAAAAGCACATTTTGAAGCATGATCAGCTGTATACTTCTCGCCACACTTAAAACAAAGCCCCTTTTCTTTTCTTTCTTTATACAAATCCATGGGAATGGATCTTGAACCACCAAAGGCTGAAGCATTTTTATTTCTGTTGTCCCCTTGTCTATTATCCATTCTTGGGCTGTTTGCTGTCCTTAAATTGCCTTGTGGTCTTGAAGCATTAAAAGTAGGGTATGTGGGGATTTTTGGAGTGCTGAATGACATGTTACCACCACCATAACTGGTCCCAAACTGCCCTGGCCTTACAACACCTCTTTGCTATCTAGAATATGATTGTATGTGTCCCCTTTGCTACCCAAGCACTGGCTGAGATGCCCCTCTTCGTTGTCCATACTGAAATGAAGCATCCCGACGATACTTGCGAGAGTACCTTTCAGCCAATTCAATAGATTTGAACAAATTTGATGGGTCTTGAGCTGAAACATCAGCCGAGAGTTGGGGATCCAGCCCATACACATACTTGTGTAATTTGGCATCATCACTAATCGACTCAACATACATGGTAAGGTTGAGGAACTGATTTGTATATTCTCTAACAGTAAGACCACGCTGTTCAAGGCCATACCATCGACGAGCAAGCTTTTCTTTCTCCACCGGTGAAACAAATACTTGCACCATGAGTTTACTTGCTGATTTTCTCTTTTAATGTACCTCCACCAAGTATGTGCAAATCCTTCCAAATGGATCGTTACAAAATGGATCTTCTGGTCATCATTACGGGCTAGAATGTCAAAATAGTCCTCAAGCTTGGAGAGCCACTCTTCAAGTTCAACTGGGGATGACGATTGACCATTGAATTTTTAGAAGACAATCTTGTCTCTCAGCTCTCTTTCATGATTAGGTGGTTGTCCCACATATCCAAAACTGATCCATGTGGCTACCCAAAAATGAACCATTGTTAGAGAAGTTTCTACCAAAAGATGGCTAAGCTTGTATAGATGGCATGGGGCCTTGTGATGACTGAAAATTTCCCCTCATTGCATTGTTCATGGGCTCCTCTTGTCTATGTGAAGGCTCTCCCTATTCAAAAGTGTTGTTAGGAATGCCCATTCTCCCCAAAATGCCTTGAGAGCTCATATTTGCTGCATTCACTGGTGGAGCCGTCACTCATTCAGCATGCATACCCAATCTATCTTCATGTTCCTTCCCTTTCATTTGGAATTCCATCCACTTAGTAATCTAGGCAGTAAGGGTGTCCATAGTGGTCTTCATGTGACTAATGCCTTCCATCAATTCTCTATGTCTCTCAGCGTGCCTTGTCTCATGCGAACTGAGGGTATTAGTGAGTGTATTGAGGCTGTCCATGCCATGAGAATAATCTTCCTCTTCCACCTCAGGGTTAGTTTCATCCCTCAGGGCGCGTGCATCCCTTATTTTTTGCTACAGATCATCATTTGCCTTAGTTTTTCCCTTATTCCCTGCCATAGTTAGGTGCAGTTCGCTAGACCACCTGTCATTGTTTTGCCTATAACTTGAGCTAGGAAGCTCTGACTGACCTACTTTTTTGTTCACATCGGATCCAAGGATGCCCTCTTAAAACTGAGCATAAGCATGCGCTCCTAGATTTTATATAGAAAATTTTGTAATAGGAAAAGTACTACTCTACTGTGCAGTCTAGTAGCATGTCACCTGTAGGAGACATGTTTTGACCTGTAAGTATTTTGTGGAGTCCCAATAGAGTTCCAAAATTGATCCAAGCCCTTAGTAGGACCTGTGGGCACTCTGTAAGACCTGCATCTCAGTTCTTGAGAGTAGGTTTTGTTGAGATGACAAGCTCAACACATGCGGACATTGATGATGGACCACCTAGTTAGATGGGTCCACACGTCTACACTTAGCATGTCAGTGGTCATTATGACTCTTACATGGCCATTGACTCATTACTTATTATATTCAGGTTATTACACCTATCTACAGCTGGCATAGTTATAGCGCCAGTCGACTAGTGTAGTCGGTTATGCATCGTTTGACTTAGTAGGCCACTTTCCTTTATGTTGTATCTTATCTATACTTTGTGTACATTATAAAGCGTGTGAAAGAAGAAGAAGAAATAAGCAAGAAAACGTTTTGGCCTCCATCTCTCTTCTTGTCTCTTGAGTGAGCTTCTCTTTGTGCATTTTGTGTGTGTTCGGCGCAGCATCTTGAGCAAGTCCCCCCACCACGCGATTCTTGATATGGTATCAAAGCCGCACCACTGAGAGAGGCTGATTTTGAAGACTGAAGTGAAGGAGAAGAAGCAAGGTTCGAGCAAGCAAGCCATGGGTAAGAAGCTCTGCCATCCTTCCACTCTTTCTCTTGGATAGTGCCTGTGGAGGCACCGGAAGCAGGGCAGAGCAAAAATCTCAGATTGCAGTGAGATTTGGTGTGCATGAAGAGCGTTGTGTATTTTGCAAATCAGCCCTTTAGGGCTATCGCGCTGTTATTTTGGGCATCTGAGGCCGTTTCAGGGCCCATTTTAGAGCCGCAAGGTTGCGGACAGCAGTTTCAGGGTACACTGTGACTTCGACTGTATTGACCGAAAGTTGGTACACAGGTTACAGATTTCAGATCTGTAAGCTCAAAGGTGTTTACCAGTGAGTAAACACAAGGTTTATCTGCAAAAGGTTGTAGATTGCATGTATTGTTGAGCAGACAGTGAAAAAGACTGTCTGGTGTATTGCTGTGCACTACAGGTCGAGGGTTGTAGAATATTTGCTTGCTGTTGGCATTAATGTTGTGATAATGGCAGAGAACAGTGGAAGCCCCATCATTGAGAAGCTCGACAAGAACAACTACCCATCATGGAAGTTCCGTGTCACGAACTTCCTTATTGGAAAAGGCCTCTACGAGTTTGTTTCAGGTGAAGAAAAGGAGCCGGAGGTGAGTGATCCTCCAACTGCAGAAGAGACAAAGGCACGAAAGGAATGGAATGCAAAAGACAAGAAGTTCATGTATTGGCTCTCTACAGTAATTGACAATAATATGCTGGGACATATTAGAAATGTAGAGAATTCATATGCAGCTTGGACCATACTTGAAAGTATGTTTTCTATAAATACAAAGGCACGAAAGATTCAACTCAAGCAAGAGTTGAATACATTAAAGAAAGGGAAGAGGTGGATGGGATAACAAAGTTTCTAACAACTCTGGTATTGTGTGTCACTACTGTGGCAAAACAGATCATATTGCAGCCCAATGTTATGCTAAGAAAGATTATATTCACAGTGGTAAGTTGCAGCAAGGAAACTATGCATCATCTTCACGACAGAATGAAGACAAAAATGAACGGATGTTTGTTATGCAGCATATGCTAAATGCTGTTACAGGAAAGGGAACACATGATGATGTTTGGTATGTTGATTCAAGTGCATCCAATCATATGACTAGCCATGCAAAATGGTTTGGAGAGATGCAGGATTTGCAAAATGCAGGTTATGTACGGACGGGTGATGATTCATGCCACCCAATTTCACACATTGGAAAAGTTCCCTTGTCCTTGCATGATGGTAAGACAAAGAGTATTTCAGATGTATTACATGTGCCATCTATTATAAAGAACTTGGTGTCAGTGGGTCAGATGGTAGAGGAAGGGCTGCAAGTCAGATTTAATGCAAAGGCCTGCTTTGTAGAAGACTTCAATGACAAGTGCAGGTTAGTTGGAAAGGGAAGTAGAGTTGGACGTATGTTTACTCTAGATGCTAGAATTCCTACTATGAATGCTACTATGTATTCTAAGGGAAAAGGTGTTGTTGCAAATATTGAAATTTGGCACAAACGCATTGGACATGCAAATGTACAAAGGCTGAAATTAATGCAGTCCAAAGGGTTGGTTACAGGTTTGCTTACATTTAGAGTTGCAGAATTTCATAAGGTATGCGAAGCATGTCAGTTTGGTAAGCAGGCAAGACAACCCTTTTCACATGACAGAGATGTAAGCAGAAATATCCTTGATGTTGTGCATACGGACATTTGGGGGCCTACACAAAATGTATCTCTTGGAGGCAGTTCATACTTTGTCACATTTATTGATGATTGTTCTAGAAAGCTGTAGGTATATTTTATGAAGGAAAAGAGTGAAGCTTTTGAGCACTTTAGAACTTTCAAGGCTACAGTTGAAAGAGAAACAAGCTTGAAAGTAAAGTGCTTGAGGTCAGATGGAGGGGGAGAGTACCTCTCGAATGAGTTCAGTGATTTTCTGAGGTCTCATGGGATAAAGAGACAGTTCACATGCAGGTATACCCCACAGCAAAATGGGGTTGCAGAAAGGAAAAATAGGCATATTGCAGAAGTTGCACGTGCCTTGATGGCTGAAAAGAATATGCCTAAGCATTTTTGGTCTGAGGCTGTTCATACTACTGTTTATATTATGAACAGAACTCCCATAGCTGCAGTTCATGGTATGACCCCCGAAGAATGTTTTACATGTAAGAAGCCTGATGTCTCACACTTGAAAGTGTTTGGTTGCATTGCATTAATTCATGTGCCAAATGAGTTGCGGAAGAAACTTGATCCAAAGGCTGAAAAGTGTGTCTTTATTGGATACTCTTTAGAGCAGAAAGGGTATCGCTGTTACAACCCTGTCACATGTAAGTTCAGAGTGAGCAGGGATATCATCTTTGATGAAATGAGCAGTTGGTATGCATCTAGTGGTGATGCATTGGATGATGATGATGATCATGACACTCATGTTCAGGCTGAAAAGCAAGAATCACGGACTCTTAGTGGACCAGAGACATCATTTGGTAGTCCTTGGTCTAGGAGACTGAGTAGCTCTACATCTTCAGGTGCATCTAGTAGCACTACAAGTAAAGACAAAGGAAAGAATAAAGTATCAGATGGCATTGATGCAGTTCTTGATGGAGACTCCAGTGGCTCAGACAGCTTGGATGATGAGCTTGGCATTCCTTTAGTGAAGACTCCAGGTGTGCAGAGAGCACATGTTAATGCAAAGACTCCATTGAGTGATCCAGTGTTACACAGGTCTAGCAGGGTGAGATACCCTGTTAAAAGATTTGGTTTTGAAGGTTATGCAGCTCACCATTATGCTTATATGGTGAAACTAGTTGAGGATGTTGAGCCCACATGTTTTGAGGAGGCTGTTGGTCATGCTCATTGGGATGCAGCAATGGATGAGGAGATGGCTGCATTAGAGGTCAATAAGACTTGGGATCTAGTATCATTGGCAAAGGGCAAGAAAGCTATTGGATGTAAGTGGGTTTACAAGATTAAGCACAATGCAGATGGTTCTATTAGTAGGTACAAAGCTAGGCTGGTTGCAGAAGGCTATGCCCAGACATATGGCATAGATTATGATGAAACCTTCAGTCCAGTTGCTAGGATGGCAACTGTCAGATGTGTGATTGCTTTGGCGCAACAGCCAAAGGTTGGAGATTGCAGCAAATGGATGTGAAGTATGCCTTCTTGCATGGTGATTTGCAGGAAGAAGTGTATATGGATCAGCCAGCAGGTTATGAGGATTTAAAGCATCCCACGTATGTGTGCAGGCTGAAGAAGGCGCTCTATGGGCTCAAGCAAGCACCTAGAGCATGGTCTAACAAGATCAGAGAGTATCTTGTCAATATTGGCTTTTATGTTTTTGATGTTGATCACTCACTTTATGTGAAAAAGGGAGATGCAGGTTTGGTCATCATAGTCATCTATGTGGATGACTTGATTATTACAGGTGATAGTGATAGTGGGATTGATGAAGTCAAGGACTTTTTGAAGAAGAAGTTTGAGATGAAGGATTTAGGTGAGCTAAGGTACTTCCTTGGCATTGAGGTGATCAGATGTGATGATGGTATATGGCTCTCCCAAAGACAGTATGGCTTGGATATGTTGTCCAAGTATGGTATGACAGCATGCAAACCACTTTCAGTCCTGTTGGAGTAGAATGTAAAGTTGAGTGCTGATGTTGGGGATGAGATAGAAGACCCTACTATGTTCAGGAGGATAGTGGGGAGTTTGATCTACACGACCATTACAAGGCCAGACTTGAGCTATGCTGTTGGTCTTGTGAGTCAGTTTATGCAAGTACCTAGAAAGTCACATTTGGATGCAGTCAGACGCATATTGAGATATGTGAAGTCCACATTACATTATGGACTTTTCTATGAGGCAGGTACAGATGTACAGGTGTTTGGATACACAGATGTAGATTCGAGTGGTAGTATGTCCG
Organism: Lygodium microphyllum; assembly: GCF_053477565.2. Lineage (NCBI taxonomy): Eukaryota > Viridiplantae > Streptophyta > Polypodiopsida > Schizaeales > Lygodiaceae > Lygodium > Lygodium microphyllum. The sequence goes on from NC_141148.1 coordinate 37,201,229, forward strand.
ATAGAAGATCTACCAGTGGATACATGTTCTCTCTTGGTAGTGCAGCAGTTGCATGGAGCAGCAAAAAGCAATCTACAGTTGCTTTGTCGAGTACAGAGGCTGAGTATAGAGGTGCTGCTGTTGTAGCATGTGAGGTAGTATGGCTGCAAAAGTTATTGGATGATTTGGATGTGCAGGTGGAAGGTCCATTTGTCATTTATTGTGATAACATGAGCAGTATACAGTTGGCTAGGAACCCTGTGTTCCATGCCAGGACAAAACATATTGAGGTACACTACCACTTTGTGAGAGAGAAGGTACTAGCATGTGAGATTGACTTGATGTATGTCAGCACACAGGATCAGATAGCTGACATCTTCACAAAGGCATTGGGTACAGAGAAGCTTTAAAAGTTTCGAAGCTTACTTGGAGTTGCAGATATGCAGTTGAGCTTGAGGGGGAGTGTTGAGATAACAAGCTCAACACATGCGGACATTGATGATGGACTGCTTGGTTAGATGGGTCCACACATCTACACTTAGCACATCAGTGGTCATTATGACTCTCACATGGCCACTGACTCATTACTTATTATATTCAGGTTGTTACACCTATCTACAGCTGGCATAGTTATAGCGCCAGTCGACTAGTGTAGTCGGTTATGCATTGTTTGACTTAGTAGGCCACTTTCCTTTATGTTGTATCTTATCTATACTTTGTGTACATTATAAAGTGTGTGAAAGAAGAAGAAGAAATCAACAAGAAAACGTTTTGGCCTCCATCTCTCTTCTTGTCTCTTGAGTGAGCTTCTCGTACATTTTGTGTGTGTTCCGCGCAGCATCTTGAGCAAGTCCCCCCACCACACGATTCTTGATAGGTTTACCCCTATAAATGCAACAAACTGCTTATAGCACCCTTTGAGAGTTAAGAAAAGGGTTACAATGGATTATCTTGTCAATGCATGACTGAGGGGTCATCCCACGTGGCATAATGCATTGCTCAATCATCCAATTTCACTGTTTGTAGCCTTATTCCAGAACTGGGCATGTCATAAGCATCTCTTAGCACCATTTTCCCATGCATAGCCATCTCTCATACATCCCAAAGCATTGCATTCACTACCATTGACTGCATATGTATTCCCATGTCTGCAAATACATCCTCAATAGAATTTCCATATACATTTGTAGCCAGTAATACTTCCATACATCAGTGCCAAGTCAATATTTCAGTTCTTCAAGTGAGTACATGCACCTGCAAGCAACTTGGGCTCCGAATCACCAGGAGGTGGGAAAAGTTCCCCCCCGGGCCGGGTTGTGCACCCCTTCAGGGTTTTTAGTGGCAAGGGGGGGTCACCCCTCTTTTGTCTTGCCACCTCGCCTGGCATTGGGCTTTTTCCTCACCCGGAGTATACATGGCAGACATTTATTATTTAAGCAATTAGCATGCTATACAGGGTGGCTTGAAAATAATTCTTTTCATGAGGTGCATGGAATTGAATTGGGAATAAGGAGAGGGCTTACCAAGCAGTGACTCACTGCTAACTCACCTCATTTACAATGGATTTTCAGGGATTAATATTTGCTCAAGCAATCATCACAAGTCAAAAGGTTAGGGTGAGATAATCAATGAATAGTGATAAGAATTTCCAACATGGAATGGATCATCTTAAATGCAAGGAAGCCTAAGAGAATGATTGAAATTAAATTGACAGCATGTAGGCATTGAAATATGAAAGGAAATGCATGATTGACTACTTGAATCTCTTCCAACAATAGGCTTATTAGGCTCAGCAAGAGGATGAAATTAGAAGAGAGCTCAAGAGTCAATTACCTCTTAAATTGGTGAAGCCGGCTAATAATAGCCAATGTCCCCATGGTTGGTCTCCAATACTCCCAATAGCTCCATGATGAAAATTTCAACCAAGAATTAAGTCTTCAAGATTGATTTTTCAATGGGGAAATGAAAGGTTGAACTCCAGTAGTTCTCAGCATGCCTTGAAGATCATAGAAGAAGAATGCCCCAAAATCTAACCCCATAATGCCTTCTCGTGCTCCATAGCTCTTCCCATTGAGTAAGCAAGCTCCATTTACAGTAAAGATTCCAATATTGAAGCCACGCGAGCCAATCTTGAAGGGAACTTGAAGAAGATGAAGATCGTGGTCCATGGCTATGGCTGCCCCAAATGTCCAGCTTGCAATCTTGCTTCCATCTTCAAGTACGGGCCTCTAGATGCTTGGTTCTTCAAGGATTCCTATAGGTACAAGTTCCTAGGACCAAGGAAGGCAAAAGCCCTCAAGAATCACTGTGAATGCTGAACAAGAATCCATGGATGTCCATGGCCTACACCTGTTAGGGTTTCAGAGGCTGAAGGATGCTCAAGAGGATGAAATGGTGACTTCCATCTTGCAAGAATCAACTTCCAGATGCTGAGGAAGAAGGCCAAGATGAAGGAGAGCCCTGGTATGCTAGTAACCTTGCTCAGTTAGTTGCCCGAAATCTGTGCCGCAAATTGCGGGCTGTGCACAAGCACGAAGGAGGCAGCTCAGTCACATCAAATAGGTATTTAGAATGAAGCATAGGGCCCCCTAGAAGCTGTAGTAGAAGGCATTTGATCACTAGGGATGGGAGGAAGAAGATCTCTACTGTTGTTCTCCTCCATGGAAGCTTGGCAGGAGCATGAGAATGAAGAAAGAGAGAACTGCATATGAAAAGTAACCAGGACTAACTCTTTTCTACTTCTTGTGACCACTGTTTCTAAAATTTTACCTTCAAATTCGGCCCAAAATGACCCACGACCTACTAAATGTGGTGTTCCAACCTCCAATATTGGTCCAATGACTCCATTAATGCTCCTGACTGCTGACCTCTTGGTCCTTGACATGTAGCTCTTCAGTGCTCCTCCATTTTTGTGCATGTCATCACTGTGTACCTGAAGCCTCTTGGATTTTAAAACTGAAAATGATGGTAAATTGAGCATGTAAAGTAACTAAATGGATTAGAACTAGAGCTCTGATACCACTTGTAATGAAGGAGACAGGAGAGAGAAGGAGAGAGAGAGAGAGTGCAGAAGAGAGAGAAAGACTGCAGGAAGAGAGAGTGATGAGGAGAGAGAAAGACTAGAAAAAGAGAGAGAAAGACAAAAAGAGAGAGAAAGAAGCCATGAGAGATTGGAGAAGGAGATGAAGATGAAAGGAGACTTGTATTAAAATCTGATAATGAAAAATCAAGTCCCTAACACCTTATATACTAGCCAGTGTAGCTAGTATTTCCCCATTATTAAATCCCCTTCTCTTACACAAAGATTGCATTTTGTAGAATTTGTTGATCATTTTCTATCATAAAACTTGATATAATGGCTAAAAACAAAGACAAGGGAAAGGCTGAGGGTAACCTAACAAGAGATATTATCGATTCTAGAGAGCCTATCATTGAAGAGCCACATGGGGATGACTTTGAGAAAGAATATCATGAGGATGAGTGGGGAGTATTTAGCACCCTCAATAAAACCCTATGCCAACATGAGATGTGCCATGTACTAAGGCACAATAACACGGTCTCTAAGCATAATGAATTGGTATCAAAATTGGATAAGCTTATTGATCATATGGCCTACTTGGACAGCCCTTCCAAGATGGATTTGTTGATTCAGCAAACAACGCTCTCCAACAAGCAAGACACACTTGCTCAAGCTCAAACTCGATAAAACTTGGATAGACTCACCACCCTCATCTCTCAAATAGTCGCCTATCATTTGCAAGAAAAAGAAAGTAGAGATATGACCGAATTGAGGTATTCCACTCCACCCCCAAATGGCAATTCTCAACCTGATTCAAAGCATCCCACTCCACCTCCCAATGAAAACTTGTAGCCCAACATTATTGGCAATAGAGACCTTTCCATCAACAACTTTGAAGTGGGTGAGTCATCCAATAGGAATGAAGTAGTAATGAGTGCTTCCCTACACACCCTGACATTAGAATTCAAACCCCACTCTTGAGTCACTTTTCAGTCTCACAATGGTGGCCAAAATGGGCAACTTGATACTCATGGATAGCTTGCACCTAATGGGTAATATAGCCATAATGGATAGCATGCATATAATGGATAGAAAGGTCCTAATGGGTAGCATGCATTTAATAGGTAGTATGGTCACAATGGACAACATGGCCACAATGGACAGCATGTATATAATGGGCATTATGGATATAATGGGTATCATGCTTACAATAGCCAATATTGTCACAATCTTGATTGTTGGACTTGAAAGAACACTTATTCTTTCAAGTGGTTTATCCGATTTGGCAATGGCTACCTCTCACATAGCCTAGACATCCTTTGAATTCATTGATCTATCCATTCTTTTCCCAAACCACATGAAAGTAAGAACAAACAAATTGACAAGGGTGTAATGAACTCACCACCTTACCTTATCCTCAACACCACAAATCAAACTCAATGGTAACTCCATGATCCATGTGATGGTACTCGATCTGCAACCTCTACTCAATGGCTCTCAATATGATCCACAGGATCTCAATTCATGAGAAGAAATGCAAAGAAGAAGAAAGACCACTAGATCTCTCCTCCAATCTACCTCTCACCTAAAAAGGGGAAGAAGAGAAGAGCACATGTAAGGAAGGAGCTTCACCTCTCAAGTCTCTCACTCTCACACTCACACTCACACTCTCTCTCACTCTCAATATGGAAGCACAAGAAGATAGACTAGAAACTAGAAGAAAAATCATGCTCTCAAGTTTACACACCACAAGAATGAGCTTATTCATTCACTTTCAAGGTTTTATACATGGAGTTTTGGATTTGGGCTTTCACTTAAGTTGGGCATCCATCCCTCCTATTTGAATCTTGACCAATAAGTTCTCTAGTTTATGCATACATATTTGGATTAAGCCAACCGTCACAAAAGCGAATGAAAACTAGTGCCTACACTCTTTCCAAACTATAGATCTTTATACCTAGTGAAAAATGTTACAACTTGCACAAGTGCTATACTTGGTGTTTCAAAATAATGTTAAAATTGTTTGTATGATTGCGAGATTTAACTAAAAATTATATGCCTTACACCTGTAGCTTGGTTCGCACTACCCTTTACTTTTTCTACCTTTGTAGCATGCGGGTCCTTACTTATTTTTTTTGTTGCCCTGCTACCTTCTGTCCTACGGTTAACATTACCCCCATCCTAGACAAGTGTCAATCCCTTGGCACTCTTTGTTGGAGGTAGTATGCTTTAGCTTACATCAAAGACAAAGAATATCAAGGATAGTTGTGGGATCATTGCAAGGAGAGTGATGGTCATCATAGGAGCTTGAGTTGGATATAGAAGCTATTGGAATAGTAATGTGGGAATTGGAGTTGTTTTGCACTTTGGATGCCAAGCAGAAAGTGATAATGTGGATTGAATGTAGATTATGGAGTTAGGATCTCATAGTGGGAGGCCATTTGAAATCAATTGGACCGGTTCAAGTTGTGCTCCTTAGAGGATGTTAGCTCGAGGTAGAACTTGCAAGAAGCTACCAAATTTACTTGAACTTGGAAGGGAAACCCTCTCGTGCTCTCTCCCTAGCCCCTTCCTAGGGGAGTACTAGTTTGTTTACATGCATAGGATGTATGTATGAATTGGGAGATGGGTCAAACTTGAGGCAAAAGCCAAAATTTTGACCCAAACTTGAGGACCTAGTCCTTGTATAGTAACTACTATGATAGTGCACGTGCTTACATAGGCTATTATATAGTTACAAGATAGCTTGATGACTTCTATTTGTCAATTGCCAATGAAGTACGTACCAGTCAATGGGTAGGTGATAAAAAGTACTATCATTGCTAAGGGATAGAGGAGCCAATGGGGCATCATGAGAAGAACCTCAAAGTACTATCAGATCCATGGAATTCCCAATCATGCATATGATGATAGAGGCTTTGTTTAATGAATGGAGCCCTTCAACCTGTCCATCTACCCATTTTGAAACAAGTGCAAATTTTCCCATGTTTTTGGGTTTTCTACTATTCTTCCATTGAATGATCATGTAACAAAGCTCATTCAAGTGGTAAATAACCCTCTTGAAAAGCCTCAACAAGCTGTAGGCACCTCGAGCACAAGATGCATACCAATGAACAAAGCTATGGCTACCATTTCTATAGGATATTTCAGGACAACTCTCTCTTCTCTTGTAGACCACTTTAGATCTCTTCATTCTAGCTCTTGACTTCAGGCTCTAGCTCCCACATGCCGATGTTGATCTCCCAATATTCTCATGCTTTATGGATTCATGGGGATTCATGGCTTTGATACCATGTTAGAAAGATGAGAGAGAGATAGGGGCAACATAGAGAGCAAACATTTCTCAGTGTTCTTCTCCTTCATTATTCATCATGCTTTCTCTAACTGAGTAACACAAAGTACAATGTATTACAACCTAATTCAAGTAGTGTAAAGAGACTTAGTCTAGCCATACCAACTAAGTCTGACTGACTTTATTACACACACATGTCATCCAGGTAATCTAATGTTGGATAGAATTGGTAGGTATTAGGTAGATTGAGCTTGCATACTCAACAATACATGGAGTACTTGTCAATTAACATGCAATGATTAAACTCCATATAAGCTAAAGAATCCATCATGGGACTTGTTTTATCATGGAGTATCTTCATTCGGCATCAAGTATACCAAGTGTTGGCACTTCTTGTAGATAAGAGCATGAAATCAACAACAACCACAATTGCAGTTATGGAGTCCTATGTAGTGCTTCATATGTGCCATGGAATGCAAAGTGTTGGTGCTTCACATCATGGGATGTGTGTCAATTAACAAGAGAGAAATGAAATCCATACAACCTCAAAACTCTATCATGGGACCTATTTTATCTTGCAAAAGAAGGTCACTAATGAAGGCTTCTTGATTATCAAACACTCACCATGTCCATGACAATTACCATGCATGTGACATCATGAACTTTGAGAAGCTTTGAATAGCTCTAGTCCACAACCATATGGTGGTTGGAAAGACATAATTCCTCAACAATGACTTGTCAATATATCATATGATGAAACTGGTGCATATGATTAACTTGAAACCTTGGGATAGACATTATAATAAAAAAGTCATTGATTGATATGTAGTTCAAAATGCATGCTAAGATACAATGCACATAAGATGTGATGCATATAAGGTATATCTCAATGGATTTTTCTAATGTATTAGTGTCAAATTTCCTCCTCAAAAGTACCAAGTTGCTGATGCACCATCATGAAATCAAGGTCCACATATGCTAATCACTAGTGCACCACTATGAAGCATTGGCCCAAACATGCAAACATTCCAAGAATTGGTGCACCATCATATGGACCCATCCTTCAATACACAAAGATAGTGATATAGATCAACATGAATTGGAAATGCCCCCTTACATGATCAACACAGTCACCTAATCAACATGTCTTGAAAATGCCAAGTGCTACTATATTTAGATACCATTCTAGACTTGACTATACATGACACACAAAAAGATCAACATACCTTGGTAATGCCAAGTACTAGTGCCTAGATATCATTGCAAAATTATATATGTATATGGGATAGTAATGGTCAATGTGCCCCAGAAATGCCAAGCATTGGCGCTTGGATAACATTGTGGACTTGGACATTCCAAGGAACTACCAAGCAATGGTGCTTAGATCTAACTTTATGTCAAAGCTAGAGGGTGAGAAATGGGCAAGGGGCCAATGGCAAGACCTAATAATATCCATTGTAGCTATGGTGATTATGCAAGAATTGGAATATTGTCAAACTGAGTAGCACAAAGTCATCAACCATATTATCTTATGGTGGGAGCTCAGACATTCATGTAGGAGTAGAGGAAGAAGGGGATTCATGATGTGGATATTTTTAACTATATTTTCATCATCTAGTGCATTCCCTATTAGTAAAGGAGATATGCAATTGAGGAAAATGGAGAAAAAAATGTCACAAAGATGACTTTCTTGTGAATAAGGGAGGAAGTTTCTATCCATAACTTTGGACCAGCCCTAGTAGGCTGAGGGAAGAAGAATTTACTAGAGAGGAAGCGAGTGAGCTTATGAGAGGTTCCTTATTGTTCTTTATGAACTTGGTCATATGTTGGACATGGATGTAGAGCCACAAATTCACACAATCATAAAAGAGATTCCTCCTCAAAGATAGACTTAGATGTTTACTACTACTTGGCTCTAAAAATAAAAAGCAATTATTGTTTATCTGTTAATAAATGTTGTGCAAGCTAGCATTGGACAATCAGATCAACTCAAAGCTAATGTAAGGAGTGGAGCCAAGAGGGCCGCGTGTTTGGGAAGGATCGGATCATGTTCTTAAAACATAGGAAAAAGAGGTAGAGCACTTGGGAATCCATCTTTAAATGATATGGGAGTAGGAGAACTTTGGTAAGGTACTTTAGTATACCACTACAAAATAGCAACATGCATCTCCTAATCGTCTTCTTATTCTATCGTCTGACTGAGTAGCGAGACACCTTGAGGAGAATCTTATCAATTGTCAGGTTTAGACCATGTAGAGACACTCCATGGGATGATTAGAGATAATTCTAAATAGAAGGTAGCAAAGCTTGAGTAAGGATGATGATATTATCAACACACTTGGAAAAGAGAGGGGTGATATCTTGCTGAAAATTTAGTAGGAGAAGAATAGAAAACACTATTAAAGCCAATGTGATAAAAGGCGGCCTATTCTAAAATGGGACCCATCACACTACTGATATGGTGGTCGAGGAAGGGTGTCGTATGGGTTCCATGCTTGCTGTTGAACTCATCATTGTACGACATGTGGCACATTGTTGTACTTTACATACAACACAAAGGTTTGTTTTAGTGATGTTAGATTCACAACATAATTCTACAGATAAAATTATTACCTACCCATCATGTCACGACATGTGTGTCATGTTGTATCAGTTTCTAATACCAATTATGTATTTTGATGTTCATGAGACAAAACAAACTCCCCTCTTTGCCAAGGTAGTACTCTTCTTGAGCATGTCTTGAATCATATTTCTTATTGCAAAAAGTTTCTCATGCAAGAAAGGTCGTACTATAATTAATAAATGTTTTGCAAACATCACATGCACATACATTCTATGTCAAGTGAATGTTAAGTCACTAGTTTGCAAATACAAGGTCATAAACCTTTTTCTAGTTTGCACACTTCATAGAACATCTAATTTGTACACATAGTAGCTTTACTGAGAACAATTTGTAATACATATATTGCCTACAAAGTAATCAAATGATCTATATGACAAAAAAGTTTTTATACAACAAAATGAATTTTCATACACAAACAGAATTTATATAGATTATCCTTAAAATCTTACCTCATGTTCCATGCATAGATCTACTAGAATTTTGAAAGGAGTTATGGAAGGAGCTCTAGAAAATGGAACTACATATTGCATAATTAAAAAACCTAATGTGATATAATAAGGGATACCAACTCAAGATTTGAACTCATGATCTTCAAAGTTTCTACCTTGTGGCCATGATAATAAGCACTAAGTTGTGATATATTTACCTAAAGGAAAGGTAATCTTGGAACGGAATGTGAATGGTGCCATGCTAAGATTGATGAATTAAATATGGAAATGGTGATTCTATGTGTAAAGACAATTAGAGGTCCCATACAAGTGCTTAGCTTTTGCTAATGAAAAAATGAGGAGCTTGAGATTTATCCTTACCCTCAAGTTTTAATCAGTCCATCTTACCTCAATCAAATAGCATCACATTCCTCCTACCTCAAGCTATATATGCATTGCATTCTTGGCTTTCAATTGCCTCAAGCATAAGCAAAAAAGAGCAATTGAGCTCCAATAAGTCTTTAACTTGAACTCTCCAAGGGATGCATTCCTCGAGCCACTTGGCTTTCTTCATTCCAATCACATGGGGTCTTATAATCTTGAGCACAATGCCTCCTACTTTTCATCAATCCATGAGATTCAACTCCCCAAATACATCCACCAACCAGTGTTGACCATTATTTAACATTATGATATGAATAGCCTTGACAACAAGTACATGACTATCATCTCAAGGTTCTTCTCCAACTTGAGCCTCAAGATGAACATCCAAACCTTGGAATTTCTAGCTCTTATTGATTATTTGATTACACATTTGATCCATTGCTCATAGAGCTATCTTTGCATATCTTCATGCATAGTTACCTAGACAACCCTTGATCCAAGAGGAAAGTGAGGAACAATGACATCAATGGAGGGATTCACACAAGCATTGTATCCCAAAATGATAGTCATAGGACCAAGTATGAGAATATCATCATACAAGGTCATCACTTATTGGAGGCATTTGTAGAGAGATTGATTTGGATGTGAAGGAATGGGCTATTCATCAAATACTAGAAAATTTTTAGTTCACATGTTGTTGAGTGTTGGAGAGGAAAGAAAAGTCATGTGGGGCCTTTGTTCATCATGTTACAAGTGGAAGAGTTAAGGTGTGCCTATACCATGCTTAAAGGGCCAAATACAATACAAGGATAAGACGATTTGGCAAGTGCTCTAGTTTTGTCTCTCAAATATAGTGCACTCATTGAAGGTTGATAAGAACCATTCAGATCTTCTAGGGACCAACATCAATTTTATAGGAGGTAAACAAGAGGGATATTTTAATTATTTCACAGGAGACATTTGAATTGATTTCGTTAGGATTTCTATTGGAGGGTATGGAGCATAGTGTATCGAATGTTTAGACAATGCCTTACAAGAAGCAAAGGAAATGATCATGTTATTCAGTAAAAAAAGAAATTAAGTAAGAAAAATAATGAATGCATCAATCATACTTTCCTTTTGCAAGGGAAATTTTTCCATTAAAGTGCACATTTTTCTCATTGCATTAATGGAATGAAAGAAGACAAGGATTGCCTTTGTTATTGTGAATCTATGTGAGTTTTTAAGGTTCTCCTATTTGGATATTGCTCTATGAGAATCAAAGCAAGCGATTTATATCCCTTTTGTGCATTGGTTCTTGGATTGGATCCCTTAGTACATGAATCTATGCACCAAGCAGCTTTGACAAAGTTGGAGACCACCTAGATACTATCGAGGCATCACAATATACCATTTGTGATTGTGCTTAGGTGATGTTTTATATTTAAAAGTGGATTTTGGGTTTGATAGCTATGATGGTTAGGGTCATTTATTGAATTTGAATAAAAATCCTACACTATAATGTTTTATGTTTTATTTATAGAATATTAGTACTTGATGTGAGTTTTGGCTTAGTAGGCTAGTATAGTCTCTTCCAAATTTTGGCAAGGACAATGTCCTCTTACTTGCTGCCCAAATATTTGTTAGTTAGTGTAGGTTTGTGTGTTTAGTTTTGGCATGTGAGTGTGTTCTTCTTAAGAAAAATTAGTATGAAAATAGTCAATAGTGTATCAAATCCCATTTATATGTTAGCCTGGTAGGCCAAGATCGTATCTTTCTAATTTGGGCTAGGATAGTGTCCTCCTAATTGTGGTTGGAGTTTCCATTAGTTAGTTTAGGTTGGTGTGTTTGGTTTTGATAGGTATATGACACTACATGCACTCTTCTTAATAAAATTATAGTATGAACATGGTATATCTTGCATAAATTGATGTACATACTAGGATAGTGTCCTCCTAATTGTGGTTGGAGTTCCCATTAGTTAGTTTAGGTTAATGTGTTTGGTTTTGGTAGGTATATGACACTACATGCACTCTTCTTAATAAAATTATAGTTTGAACATAGTATATCTTGCATAATTTGATGTACATACACGATCCATTCATGCTTGATTTCTTGCATTGCTCGCTTCACGTTTGCTTAGTTTATAGTAGTCCTCTCATAGAGCATGTTAAAAAAGAGTATATACTTACAAGGATGCCTTGAGAAAAGATCTTATTTTCTTTAAAGGTGGTAAGATCCATTTGCATGAAATAGGATTGCTTCTTGGTACCAATTTTGTAAGTGACGATATGAGGAAGGTAGCAGAAGACATGTTTGTAGGGCATGCATTGTTCTATTGTGTTGAAACTACAACTTATGGTTTGTAGATTGAAAATGTCACAAAGAAGAATGTTGGAAGAAAATGCTTGTTTATAGCATAAAGAATGAACTTTTGCCTCATGTGATAAAGATTGTACAATATGAACTTAGGGATTTGATAATTTCTTCTTTAGATTATATTTTGGATGATGCTAAAGATGCAGATGACATGTTTGATGTGTTGTATAATATTGAGATGTGTTATCTAAAAATGTAGTGATTTGTTGTTGGTTGATCATATATGTATTTAGGGTGTTCATGATACAGATGTGGTGTCTGATGATACATATGCTTTAACTAAGGGTGTTGATGACACAAATACTAACCGATGATGCAAAACCCTTGGGATTGAAGGTGTTATTTAACCTAATATACAACTAGAAATGCATAGAAGAAATTGAGATGTAATTACCACTTATGATTGCCTTGGTTGTCTACAGAGGTGTTGAAATACTTCATAGAAGGTGAGAGGGTTGATGAATAATTAGTAGGACATATGGCAAATGTGCATGGTATATGTGATGAAATTTCTTTGCAAGCTGAAAAAAGATGTTTGGAGGGATGTATTGAGGAGGAACTTGAAGATATTTAACTTATGCTTATGTACTTATTGGATGCCATTCTAGAAGGTTTAATGCAAAAGAAAGTGCTTTTCAAGGTGATTCCCCTGTATCAAATGGAGAGACATATGTTGTGGAGTTACCTTATCTATGGATGCATAATGATAGTTTCAAAGCTAGAGGGGATGAAGCTACTTCACTGGTGTTTTTACTTATGTTGTAGGGCACACAATCATGGATGCTAAATAGAGACAATATACTTTTAAGTGGATGATGATGGAGCAAGTGTAAGTGTATTTTGTAGGCTAAAACTATTTGAGTAGATAGGAAAAGTGATATGGGAGGAGAGTGGAAGTACTTGATGCTACCTTATGATCTAAGGGGAGTTGCAAGCTATGGCAGGGTTCAACAATATTATGGGTTAACTTTACCATTTGATCTAGGTGGTTCTATGGATTTCTTGGAGTAGGATACATATCGATATGTGCTATTTAGACTACCTATACTTTTGATCCTGTTTGATCCAATATAATGCCATGGTGGTCATGACCTATGGCATTTTACCTTCTAGCCATTTGATATGAGAGGTGGAAGATGGTATGTGTGTCATGTGATTAACTACAATGGTTAAAGACTCCAAGAAGGACCATTAATGAAAGTATCCTAGTTGAATGCTTATGAGATTACATATCTCCTAATTACATGATGAATGCATGCACTCTATGAGAATCTATCATGAAATTTAGGTATGTTTTACACATTAGGTGGCTCTATGGATTTCTTGGAGTAGGATACATATCAATATGTGCTATTTAGACTACCTATACTTTTGATCCTATATGATCTAATATAATTCCATGATGGTCATGACCTATGGCATTTTACCTACTAGCCACTTGATATGAGAGGTGGAAGATGGTATGTGTGTCATGCGATTAACTACAATGGTTAAAAACTCCGAGAAGGACCATTAATGAAAGTATCCTAGTTGAATGCTTATGGGATTACATATCTCCTAATTACATGATGAATTGTTGAGAGTGGAAAAAGACTAAATTTTTTATTGATTTTTATTGTTTTTGAGGTGTGAATGATTGATTTTTGATGGATTTAGAGTGATGTATGGTTGATAATAGAAGTGTTTGAGAGTTTTTTGGATGATATTGATTATGTTTTGGAAGTTCATGATGATTCTCAATAGAGATATGAAGCTATATGATGTTTTGATAGGTTCTGTTGAGGTTTTGATTGGTTCTGTATACCTTCTATATAGCTTCTGTTTTGTTCTGATTTTCTTCTGTATGAAACATGGATTGATGATTAATGAAGATTGAAATATTTTGGAAACTTATTGAATAGTTTTTGATAGTTTGTAATGATTTTAGTATGAGTTATGAGGTTCTGATGACCTTCTGTAACCCTCTGTAAACCTTCTGTAGAGCCTCTGTCTCTGCTTTGTAACTGTTCTGTATCTACTTTAGTCTTGTACTGTACTATTATGTAGATCTTCTATAAGTGTTCTATAGAATGTATGTGTGACTTTGGGAAAGTTTTCTAACTTTTGGAAAGGATGAATCTAAGTTCAAAAGGGCTAAAACAAATGGAAGAAGCAGCTATTGCTAAAGACTGAAGAGAAGACTGAGTGATAGTGACAGTAGTGAGCTATGAAGAGACACTGTAGTGGCTCTGGTACCTCTTCACATCAAACATACCTCTTGGGAGGTGTATCCACAACCTAAGAAGGATTATTGAGAGTTATTGTGAGAGTATTGTAGTGAGGAGATGATGTATTATTGAGAGAGAGAGAGAGAGAGAGAGAGAGAGAGAGAGAGAGAGAGAGAGAGAGAGAGAGAGAGAGAGAGAGAGAGAGAGAGAGAGAGAGAGAGAGAGAGAGGGGGGGGGGGAGGGAGGGAGGGAGAGAGAGCCAGAGATAGTCAATTTCTATCAAAATGTTGTAACTGTATATGAGAGATTGAGAGAGAAAACTATGAAGACATTGAAGATGAATAATATGCGATTGATTTCCATTCAAAGATGGTGTATTCTTTTGTATTCTTTGTTCTATTGATGGATTCTATGAAGATATTGAAGATTATGGTTGATTGTATCAAATCCGTGGGAGATATCTACTATGATGCTGCATGAAGAATTGTTGTTTTCTTTGTTTTGGTAATCAAAAGAATGAAATAAAAGCTTGTTGATGTTACAATATAGATTTCCTCCAATAGAATCATATTTTCCTTGGTGTTACTCTTGGGCTCCATGTTTTTGGTGCGCAGCTGGGGAAACTTGCCATCAACAAGCATTAGAAGAGGCTGAAAATGAAGGAAATGGTATTGCCAAGAAGAGGAGAATTCAATGGATGTTTGCAAAGTTCCTTCTTCCACTAAAGAGTTGGATATTCTTATTATCAAAGCCACTTTCCACAAGAAGGTCATCCCACAATGGCGGAAACATATTACCATCATGATGCATGCTCTATGTGGTGGGGATTGTTTCCTCTTCCTGTTGAAGCAGCAGAAACTTGCATCTTGGTGGAAAATTGTTTGGGAACAAACTGAAGAGCAGAAACAGAGAGAATGACCATCCATGGAAGATTTGGCATTCATTGAGAAGTTTCTAGACATCATAAAGTGGGAGATCGTGAAGAAGCTCCAGGAGTCGTGGTCTGGAGGTTCACGAAAACAAGAAGGAAAAGAGTTGGAATTTGTTCGTGAATGCTCAACAGCAAGATACGTGGGATGCTTGGTGCACTGACAATCTTCTATTTGTCCAATTGGCAACCCACTGGAAGTTGGTAGACAAAGTGTTTTTCACAACATACACTGTTGAAACCCGTAGAAGCTGGCATTATTATAATGACACAACAATGATCCTAAGAAGAATGAGTTTTGATACTTTCAGAACAGAATATCTCCCCCTCTGTAGTGGTTTGAAAGCCGAATTCAGAGATGTTGAAAAGAAGGAAGTAGAGGAGATGTTGGCTAGAGAGCCCCTCAAAGACTGAAGCCCTCTCTGATACTATCCTGTTGAGTATAGACCAACTAGTTGGAGCCAACCTCCTGATGAATGACACAATCAAGAGGCAAGCGTTAGAATGAGTCCAGAGGTACATAAGAAGAGAGAAGGAAAAAATCAAAGCTGAGAACGAGCTAGTAGCAGAAGCTTCCTTTGACGCCTTGAAATCACTCTTTACAAAAGTCCCCATGGTGACTCAACGTCCCCTTCCTAATCAGATTAGTCCTGAAAATATTGATGACAGGCCAGCAAATGTAGTCCCATTGCCAATTTTTAAGGGAGAGTACAATGAAGACCCTGATCTTCATGTAGCAGAATTTATGGTAGCATGTGTGGCTAACAATGCCAGAACCCCTGAGCATTGGTTAGTGATATTCCCCGCCACTTTCAAAGGCGCGGCGTTTCAGTGGTATGAGAGACAAGCAGCAGGAAATTTTGGCACTTGGAACAACCTGAAGTTGGGCTTCCTCACTAAATTCAGACGTGAAGGTTTTGAAGAGGGGATGTGAAAGGAGTTCATGAACCTAAGTCAGTCCTCTGGAGAAAGAGTAGAAGCTTATGTTTTGCGAATGGAATCCATCCTGAAGAGATGGACTAGCCATCATTTGGACGAAGGAATCCAGAAAGGAGTGTTTCTCAGAGGCCTACAACCAGAAGTTTACAAGTTCGTGGAATTGAGAAGACCAGTCAATCTGCAAGCTGTAGTGGAAGGTGCAAGATTGTATGACGAAGTTGAAGCAAGGCTGTCAATGACTCCAGGAAGAGGACTCTTACCTCCTCCCATGCCAGGAATGGTATACCCACCAAATGTAGTTCTAGGGACAGTTCCCTACCCCTATCCCCAGATGCAAACAGTGCCCAGTACAATGCACCTAATCCATTGTGGCCACCACAGATGACAGTGCCTCAAATGAGTGATGGTTCAACCACAACAGCAGTGGCCTCAAACAGTTCCTCCAATGGTGACTCAACAACAGTGGAATCCTACCAACTGGAATCAACAATCCCAAGTCTCAACAGGAGCTCTAAATCAGAACCAGAACATAGGACCTTCTGGATCGACCCAACCAGTGTATGCAGTAATTACAGAAGCTCCCCAAAACCCTACTACAAGTACTTTGGGAGGTGAAAATCTGAAGGACTACTTATCCAATTTAGTTGCAAGTATCAAGAAAGAACTTATGGATGTGATTACAGAGCAGCTACAGACGCTGAAGGTGAATACCGCCAATATATCCACCCCTATGGGAGTTGGGAGAGATATGATGCACTCTAATACATGATGCGAAAAGTGTCATCAAGCGGGACATTGAGCCACTGAATGTACTCAAAAACCAACCATTCCCAGAGCCTTCTGTTCCTACTGTTCGTGGAAGAACCATACAGAGGATATTTGCTCTCTGAAAGAGATGCATGAACGAAGACAGAAGGATGAAAATGCAAGATTCAACTTGCTAGAATCCAAAATGACAACACAGGATATTGGACCAAAGCCTAGAGAGTTTGGTCCTAATTTCTGCCCAAGGAGGTTTCCCTCTCAAAGTTATAGAGGATGACAGTCTGGCAGTGGTCAGAGATTAGAGGTGGAATGTTATAGGTATGGAGAAAAGGGTCATATCTCCCCAAATTGTCCAAACCCTAGACGATTTGTGGATTACAAGCCCTTATGCAGTCGATGCAAAGGAGAAGGCCACACTATAAAGGACTGGCCCCTATAAAGGCCAATGCCACTAATAGCCAACAGAAGGTACAAGAGCCTGCCTCCAATTTGGTAGAGTTGGAAGTTGCCGCTGTCACGTGCACCAAGAAGAAGAAACCAGTTGTTCAGAACGAAAATAAATCTCCTTCCAAGACTGTGAAGTTCAACTACCAACAGAGGGATAGAGAAGTACAGAACAGAACAGTGCAGTACAGAGCACTGTAGTGCCACAGAGAGTTACAGAGACAGTCCCAGAAACAGGACCAGAGGTCCAGGAGATAGACGATATAGAAGCACCTCCAGAAATAGAAGAAGTGCCGATGCTGCAATTACTAGAAGAAAAGGAAAGATGAAAATGGGCGTGGCCCCATTTCCCAGCCAGTTGGAGAAGCCTATGGATCCTATCAAAGATTATGACTTGGTCAAAGACCTAGACACTTTTAAATCTAACTTAACATTCCAACAGTTACTGATGTTGTCTCCCAGCTACAGAAAGAAATTCAAAAGCATCTTGACAAGAAGACATGGACTAAGGATCGCTACTTCAACAGCGACCAAGACTAATAAGGCCCCGGAGCCTGTAAAGGAAGTCGATGTGGCTAATGCCTTTCTAGATCCTGGAACCCCATAGATTAGTGTATAGATAGAAGGGTGCTTTATTTCAGATGCATTGATTGATGGAGGCTCATCAGTAAACATAATGACGGATGTGACAATGAAGGACTTAGGGTTGCAAGGAATTCAACCTACATAGTGGCTTATCAGATTGGCGGACCAAAGCAGAATCAAACTGTTGACATCCTCCCATACGTAAAAACAACCCTTACAGGAAAGACTATTGGCTGACATACTTAGTGGTCAAACCCAATTCTTATGGGACCTCATACCCTCTGCTATTGGGAAGACCTTGGCTTTTTGAAGCAAGAGCCAGGACGGACTAGTTTAAAGGAACCCTAACCCTAGGCAGAGGACCCAACAAAGTGGTGTTAAAGTTGTATGGATCGCAAAAAGGCAATGGATCCACATCCATCAAAGTCATAACTGACTCCTACAACAAGGTAACAAATGGTACATCAGGAGACAAAGAGGCTGTTAAGAAGATATTTCCTAAGAAAACAGAGGCATAGTCCCTAACAGTGGGCACTATAAGCCAACTGCCAAGGAAAGTAAAATCCTTGTCCATGGGAGAATACCTCCTATCTCAACTAGAATTAACTTTTGAAATCACCTCTGATAGTGAAATAGAAGCATGGATGTACTATTCTCCCTGTTACATGGCAGTCGCAGAGATAGAACAGAGGCAGAACAGATACAGAGCAGTAACAGATACAGAGACAGAGCAGAGGTAGAACAAATACAGAGCAGTAACAGATACAGAGACAATAACAGACATAGAGCCAGAGACAGAGGCATAAGCAGAGTCAAAAGCTGTGATAGAAACAGAAGCAGATGTAGAGACAGAAGATCTGTTCTTCTCATACAGAGCCTCTACAGAAGTAGAGACAGAGCCTCCAGAGGAAGAGGATGAAAATGATGAGGAAGAAAATGAAACAGGTTATGAAAGTGCAGATGAAGAATTTCCTCTGATAGAGGATGATCTTGTTGATGTCCCTACAGAGACCTCAGATCGAAGATATCAGGGTGTTGTATATGGAATGACTATGGTTCCATTTGGGTTGGCATGGGTGTTTTCTTGGTCATATAAAGACCTAAAGGGGATTGATCCCACAGTATGCCAACATCACATTGACCTAGAGCCGGATGCCAAACTTGTAAGGCAAAGACAAAGGCGTATGAATCCTAATTATTATGCTCTGGTGAAGGCTGAATTATTGAAAATTCTTGAAGCAGAGTTCATTTATCCCATGGCTAACAGTGAATGGGTTTCGCCCATTGTGGTAGTACCCAAGAAGAATGGAAAACTTCAAATATGTGTCACTTTCGAAAGCTCAATTTGAAGACAAAGAAGAATCATTTCCATATCCATTTTACAGACCAACTGTTGGACACAGTGGTGGTAGGCCATGAGCTGTATTCCCTTTTAGATGGATTCAGCGGATATAACCAAGTCCAAATCGCAGAAAAGGACCAATCCAAAACAACCTTCACCACAGAATGGGGGACCTGTGCCTATAGAGTGATGCCATTTGGGATCTGTAATGCTCACGCCACCTTCCAATGAGTAATGATGGCTGCCTTCCAGAATCATCTTTATGATTTCATTGAGATGTATCTTGATGACTTCTGTGTCTACAATTTGATCCGTAAAGAGCACTAGGGACACCTAGAGCAATGTTTTGATAGATGCCGAGAGTATGGGATTTCTCTCAACCCCGACAAATGTGTCTTTGGCATCTCCTCAGGAGTTCTCTTGGGCCATATTGTCTCGGCACAAGGGATTGCAACATACTCGGTGAAGATTGAGAAGATTGCCGCTTTAACAGCACCAGCAAACCTCAAGCAATTGAGAGGATTTCTTGGCCATGTGGGTTACTACAAAAGATTTATTGCACATTTTACAACCAAGGCAGCCCCTCTGCACAAGCTCCTAAGGAAATATGTGAATTTCCTTTGGACTGATGACTATGAAGAGGCCTTTAATACCCTAAAATAGTGCCTTATCCAAGCACCTATCTTGCAGCCTCCAGACTGGACGAAGGAGTTCCATGTGCACACAGATGCATCAATTGAAGGGCTAGGTGTTGTCCTATGTCAAAAGGACCCCTCTAAATTAGATCAACCAATTTATTATGTGAGCCGAAAGGTCACTGATAGGAAACAAAACTACACAGTGACAGAGCTTGAGTGCTTGGCAATGGTGTTTGCACTAGACAAGTTTAGACACTATCTACTGTTAACGCATTTCAAGTTCTATGTGGATCATGAAGCCATGTCCTTCCTGATGAATAATGTAGATGCTAAAGGACGACTGATGATATGGTTTCTCCTCTTCCAAGAGTTCAATTTTGAAGTAGTCACTAAGCCTGGCCATTCCCATGTCCTAGCTGATCATCTATCACGGATCCCTCAAACAGAGGAAGAGGAACATGATGATCCAGACCTTCCTGATGCTTCTTTGTTTCTAGTTGAAACAATTACTCCCTGGTATGCAGATATAGCCAACCTCTTGGCAACTCAACAGTATCCTCTTGGCATCTCAAGCCGTGAGAAGAAAAGGCTTCCGTTAGAATCAGCCCCCTACACCTTGCTAGGCACTGCATTGTACAAGAGAGGCAAAGACAAAGTATTGCGAAGATATGCTGTAGGGGATGAAATCGGCATAGTATTGAAATCCACGATGATGCATATGATTACTGCAAGAGATGTGACGCTTGTCAGCAAATGGGGAAACCCACCAAAACAAGTGCCATACCTCTACAACCCATTCTTTCCTTAAAGCTGTTCAAGAAGTGGGGGATTGATTTCGTGGGTCCCATTGATCCACCTACCAGATGGAAGCAGAACAAATACATCTTAGTATGTACGGATTATGTCACAAAGTGGTGTGAAGCTAAAGCCTTGAAGCGTGATGATGGTAACAGTGTAGCCCTATTTATGTACGAGAATATTATCACCCGTTTTGGCAGTCCCCTCGAGCTGGTAAGTGACCGAGGTACTCATTTCCTTAACAAAATCATGGAGGAGCTTATGGAACTTTATAAGATCCTCCATCGCAAGTCCACTCCTTATTACCCCAGAGCTAACGGCCAAGTTGAAGTCACCAATCGCATCCTTTACTGGATTCTGATAAGAACGATTGTCGCACATCGTCGCGACTAGGACGATCGAATTATAGAGGCCCTCTCGGTGTACAAAACCTCTCATAAGGCAGCTACAAGACAGACCCCTTTCCAGCTAGTGTATGGTACAGAAGCTATCTTCCTTGTTGAACTAGAATTTCCCTCTTTGCGAGTGGCAGTTAAAGAATGCTTGGGAGATGATGAATCACTACAATGCCACCTCCTGCACTTGGAATGCTTGGATGAGATACGGCGGATGGCCCTACAGTGCATAGAAACCACTCAAGCGCAATGCAAGGCCTATCATGACAGTTTTATCAAGCACAAGGAGTTCAAAGAAGGTGATCTTGTCTTGGCCTATGATTCGAGATTTGGCAAGTTTCCTGGCAAGATGCAACAATGGTGGATGGGGCCATACAAGGTACTTGCTGTCAATCCTAACGGCTCTGTTCAGGTGCAGACCATTGATGCCTCTGATGATCCTTTCCTGATCAATGGCTATCGCCTGAAGATGTACCTCCCTCCCTGGGGATCTTGACAATCACAGTCGACCTGCCTTTCCCCTTTTGGGGGTAGCATTGTCCTTCTCGTCGTGCTTCTGATAGCCCTTATGATTCTTCTCATGAGGCGGTCTTGTTCTATTAGCCCCTCACAGATACCTCTCAACCTGACCGTATTCTCTTCTCGTTTGATCCAACAACGGTGGCGAGGTTAGTCCTGACACATGGTATTTCTATCATTTTCTTTCTTACGAAAAAAAAGAAAAAAAAAGGAAAAGAAAAGAATAAGAAAAAAAACAAATGAAATTGTTATGGGAGAAAATGAAGAAATCCCCTGCCATAACAAGCCTCGTTCCAAGAAAAGCTAGAAACACCCTTGGGCGGGAAGCTGACTATGGAAAAGGTGGTAACACCCCGAATTCAGGATAGCTGATTCACTAGCAGTATCTTTTCAACCAGTAACTTAAAGCCACCTTCCTTGGTGTGCTGTTTCTGTAATATCAGTCCATCTGCCCTTCTTAACATACAATATTTCTTACAAATCATTGAAGTACGAGACTTGTTGGCTGCCTCCCTGGGTACGCCTCGTCTTCAAGATCCTGATGACAACAGTCGACCTGATCTTCATCACCAACCCCTTGAGTGATGTGAGCTTTCATCCTAATAGGATGGGGATGTGAGTATGGGCTGCCCTCTGTATCTTTCAACAGAGCATGAGATAGAGGGTGGGCTGAGTGACCAGTCTTTCCCTTCAAATCAAATGAGAGGTGAGATGTGTGAACGGAGTGTTGCATGCACGGGATGGGCCTCTCAATGCACAACGAAGGATTTTTTCCTGTGCACTACACCATAAGGCTCCCTGGCCTTCCTTCTTGCACTGTATGCCGGCACAGGGTGGGATGCACAGTTGCACCATCAAAAGCGCACAAGGCATACAACCTCTGCACAAGTGACAGTGAGGATTCCATCAATGGGGTTTAGGAAAGGGTTGCCCTCTGTATCTTTCAACAGAGCGTGAGACAGAGGGTGGGCTGAGTGTGACTGGTGTTTCTTCAATCAATTATTGAGAGGTGAGGATTGAGGGACGTTACGACCCTTGGAGTCAAGTATGTTTCTGTTTCCCTTTGCACCCACGGGATGGGTCTCTGCCATCAGCACGAGACACGTCACTCTGTTCTGTACACTGTACTACAAGGCTCCCTGGCCTTTCTCCTTGCACCTATGCCATACGGATTGGACCCATTGATGCATCATTAATTGTGCACCCTGGCATACTCTTTCTACACCGTCCCTTTGTCGATTCCTAAATCGAGTGTGAGATCTGGGTTCCATCATTATTTCCTCGAGTGATGTTAGTAATGGGGCAAGTGACTGTTCTTTCATTCCATTTGTGTGATCGTGAGTTGAGTGCAATATCCCTCGTCATCGATGAATTTCCTGCGATTCCTTCAACCAGCTGCCTCCCTGGGTACTGCCGCATGGTCCCTGCCATGAAGGATGTGTGCTGTGAAGACACTTTGGTACCTCCTGTAGCCGACACCGATACAAGACTCAACCTCAATAGTCGACATTCCTCCTCGACAATATGGGCCAAGTTTTTCTAGCCCTACACCTTCTGTTTCTCAGTGACGGTCATGTCTTAAGTGTGGGGATGTTCGTGGTTGGTCTGATGTGTGGTACTAGGTCCTTGATGTTTGGTTTACCCTTCCTGCTAAGGTTTTATGTGTGGGGACACGTCCTTGCGCGTCTATGATGCATACCCCCATGTATATATCCTACTCTGATCATGCATCTATGCCATGACTTCATTTTACCCTGCTGGGGTCCCTTCCCCACTCTTCCGTTCTATTTCACCCTATCCCGAGGTTGTTCCTTATCCGGTTGCCTTTATCCTTTGTTTTCACGCTCTTTCATGCGAATGCACCCTACGTTCATTGAGACTCATATCCAACCTTACAATCGTGTTTGTCCCTTTAAACTGTCCATTTTTCCTTCAACCCCCGTTCCGACAGATGGTTCTACAGTTATTAATTTTTGAAGCAATTCCCGTAAATTGGACGGTTTTCCATGTGAACATGTCTTTATTGCTTCAGAACCCTGATCTGATGTGCCACTCAGGGTCATTCTGATGCATGGTTCATCCGTTAATAATTTTTGCGGGTTTTCAGGCCCTTTTCGTGTCTATTTTTCACATTTTTCCATGTGAACCTGGCCTATTTTCACTGGAATTTCAGTTTAACTTGACAGCCGTGTCCTGCCAGCCTTTCCCCCACTTTTTTTTTCCTCTCCCCTCTTTCGACTGTCGAATTTTTAGTTTTTAATTTTTATGAGTATTTTCGGGTGTTTTTTGGGTTTTTTCCATGTGAATCCCTCCCAATTTTCCCCAAATTGAGTTTTGATGTACCAGCCCTGTGAATCCCTTTCTCTCGGATATTTTTTCTTTTTATTTTCCTCTATTTCGATGCAAGGTTTTTCCCATATTAATTTTCGCGTCCATTTTCGGGTCTCTTTTTGGGGGTTTTCCCTTGTGAACGCGTCCTATCTTGATCGGAACTATGTTTTGCCATGATAGGGTTGTTGAACACCTTATTCTGCACAATTTTCCTTCTTTCCGCCCTTCATTCTGATGCGCAAATTTTTCGATATTAATACCCGTATTGTTTTGGGACTTGTTTCTTGCGTTTTTCCCATGTGAACACCCTGATTTTGCCCCAGAATCCATGTCACATTTTTCCATCATTTTCCTCTCGTCTCCTGGCATATTTTTTCTTTTTACGGTTTTGCGATCCGACGTCCAGTTTGAGTTTTATTACTTTTTATTCCTTTTTGCCGTATGACCGTGTTTCTCATGTCGTGCGTGAACGCGCTTGTTTTTGGTTTTACGAGCCTCGGGACGCCTCGTGGCATTTGCGGCTCATGTGTCGCCGTCCCTACCCTGTCTGATCCCGTTGCTACAAAAATTTTTTAACTCACGCCCCGTGCATGCACGTGGAACGGGGGTGCGTTCCTTATTCACATCCATACCTAATTTATTTTTATTTATTAAAAAAACACAAATAAACACACACAAAAAAAACAAAACGAACACAACCAAACACACAACCACCCACATTAAATTTTATTTTATTTTTTTAACACACAAAATTTAAAAAAAACAACAAACAATAAGAACCAACAGCAACACCTAATTAAAATACTCATTCGATAAACTTTTTTTAAAAAAACAACAATATCACAAAATAAAGTTTTTTAAAAAACAAAAAAAACAAAAAACAAAAAAAAACCAACCACAAACAATTCATATTTATATTTTTTATAAAAAAACAAACAACCCATAGCCAACCCTACATTTATAAATAAATAAATAAACAAAGCACAAAACGAAAAAGAAAAAGAAAAGAAAACAAAAAGGAACACAAAAAAAAGAGAAAAAAAAAAACCAAAAAAATATGGTTACCTTCTCCCTCTTGCCGCGCGACCCCTGCTCCTCATCCTTCACCACGACCTTCTCTCCACCAAAAAACCTCTCCTACTCCTCGTCCTTTTTCCTCTCCTCCCTGGCTCCCCCTCGTCATCCTCGCCGCGTTGCCCGTGTACGGCTGCCTCCTCCCCCCTTCTACTTCCTCTCCTCCCTGGCTCGCCCCACCCTCCTCCATCTCCCCCCCACGCCTTCTCCATCCTCCTCTCTTCCTCTCTTCTCCACCACCGCTTCTCCCTTCTTCCTCACGCACTTCCGCCGCCTCACCCACCTCTTCCTCCTTTCCTCTCCTCCCCGTCGGCATTCTCGCCCGCCCCGCCCCGCCGCGCGCAACCACTGCTCCTCTCCCTCCTTTCCTCTCCTCCCTGCCGTCGACGCCTGCTCCACCCCCTCCGTCGACACCCGCTCCACTCCCTCCTTTCCTCTCCTCTGCCGATCGCCGCCATCCCCACCCCTCCTCTCCTCCTCTCCTGGTTAGTTTCCACTAACCTACTAGTTTTACCAAGCCTACACTAACCTAATCAACTTCACAGACTAACCTAACCTAATTAACTTCACAGACTAACCTAACCTAATCAACTTAACAGACTAACCTAACCTAATTAACTTCACATACTAACCTAACCTAATCAACTTAATAGCCTAAACTAACCTAATCAACTTAACAGACTAAGCTAACCTAATTGATTTAACAGACTACGCTACCGTCATTGACTTAACATACTCTGTTCACCTAATTTACTTAGGTTACTTACTTAAAGCCCCCGTTTATGCCCCTTGTGCGGCCATTCTCGGTGTACGGGTGTGCTAGCAAGCGTTCACGCACGAGGACACGCTTCCGGTTTGTCCGTGCGGTGGAGTGTTGCAGTTAGCCATTCACACGCAGTCATCCTCCGTTGTTCACACACAGCGTGGGTACTGCCTTTTATTTTCAAACCCGAAAATATATATAAAAATACATAAAAATAAACATGAAACACCTTAAAACTTCAAATTTTCATTTAAAAGCTTAAAAAATTGCAAAAAAAAAAATTCTTAACATTTTCCAACATTGCTAAAATCATTTGGAATATTTTTTAAAGTAGAAATTTAAGAAAACAAATTGCAAAAAATCAAAATGTAAAAATTTCTTCAAAAATACATGCAAAATGAGTAAAATTTATTAAAAATTAGCAAAAATTCAAAAATGTTTCCAAAAAAAATCCAAATTTTCCACAAACCTCCTTGTCCCTTTTGCCAATAATTTCTCCATTAGCAATGCTTCCATAAATGGCCAAAGTATTATTTGAAGCCAAAACCCTAAATTTAATACTTCTCCTCATGAAAATTCATTTTAAATTCCAAAAATCAGCTTAAAAATCATGGATAAATTACAACACATTGTTGACACTTGTTAGATTGCTAAAATTCCACCCTTATAATACTTCACAACATATTCATATGTCATATATCCCGTTTTAATTTAAAAAAACAAAAAAATCGAAAAAGAAACAGAATAACAAAAAACAAACAAACAAAACCAAACACTGTACAAAATACAAACACACCTAAAATACAATTTTTAAAAAACTATAAATAAATAAAATAAGAAATAAAAATAAAATAAAAATCAAACAAAAACACTGAGGTGCTTTATTTTTTTCAGTTAGTGGTGTTTGTTTTTTTGACTGGATTCCTTGCATTTGGAGACTACTCAGTGCGCCTTCAGTCTATTGCATACACACCCCTACCATGTATTTATTTTTTGAGCTTTATTCACTTTCATTATTTCTTAACCACAATTAATTGCTAAAATGAACTATATTCACCCACTTTTTCACGCACGCTCGCGCTAAATACACAATGCTTTTAATAATTTAAAAAATAACCAACCGTTCACTTTGCACGTGCTACGTGCGCTTCAGAGGCACCTTAATTTTTAATAAGAATGAACCAACCGTCACAAAAAAGTATGCACTGGCAAAAAAGCGCTCCACATCACCATTAATTTCTAATTAATGAATTTGTATTTAGAGACCCTAGTCTGGGAATTGCAGTCTGGGTTTCATTAAAGCACCGTTTCACCCTAATAAATTGTAATTAAGATTTTAAGAAGAAACCGCCATTTTCTTATTAAGGTTTATAACCTAATAAAATGTCACCCATTGTTAATAATTTCTTAAAATGAACCCTTCATTAAATCATTTCCCTTCACTGCACTTTTTTTTTCATTTTTTTAAATAAACACTCTTCCTGGGATGGGTGCGTAAAGTCCTCTTAGTTGAAATTGTTGGTCAAAGTTATGGTCAAGTCCTGATCTGATTTTTATGGTATTATGGTTTGCTTATGTGCTACGATTACGGGTACGGTTTGAAGTTTTTCTTTCTTTTTTGCCTGATACAGGGTTTTGGGTGCCTACTTGTTGCATCGCATGAAGTTTTCGATCGCATATGTGTAGAGGTCATGCCGAATTTTTTCTAGGATGTGGGTTGTTTGGGGTGGTAAATTGGTTAGTTATGTTTATGTGTGTGTCCTTCTTTTGATTGATTTCTTTTTTACAGCTATTTTGGTTGTTTTGCAGGCATTCTTTGTGATTGTCTGTGTTTGTGGTGTGTGTGTTTTACATCTAAATGGCGCCTCACGCTCCTCCTCCTATCCAGTATGTCTCGTTCATCAGTTAGGGATTATTCTTCCCTATTGGCTTTTGAGCCTATAGCGAAAGCAGGAATTACGACTTTCGTGGCTACTTCATTCCCATTGATTCCAGATGATCCATCCCTGTGTGATGAGTTTCTGCATCATACAACAAGAAGTCGGGCATGGTTCATGGTGCTTCCATGGTGTTGACACCCCGAGGGTTAGGGAAAGCTTTGTCTCTTCCCTACAAAGGAGGGCCCTTTGTTACAGCCAGACAATTATCCTCCAATGATGAGATTTTCAAGCTGTTACAGAAGCACTATCAAGAAAGTGATTAACACTTCAGGAGTATCTTTTTCCATGGTCACTGATCCTCTTTGGAAGTTAGTCTACCAATTCCTCCAAGACAGATTTATGCCTACCAAAACACCATCCCATTATTTGTCCAAAGAACTCTTCACAGCTTCCAAAATGGTGTTAAAAGGGGTGGCCATTGATTGGAGTACTTACCTAATTACAAAGATGGACCAACATTTTGTCAAAGTGACCAGAGAGAATGCCATAAATGTCACTTATGGTTCATACTTATATGCTTTCTTGACATATTCAGGCCTTAAGAAGGGTATGCTACCACCTCCTTCATCTGATCCAGTTCCTCCCCCTCCATCTTCAGAAGAGTCAGAACCTATTGACATAGGGGATCTTGATTCCCCTCCTCCATTGGTCATTCAGCGGAAGCGCTTGAAGCGTATGGCAGATAAAACTCCCTCAGTCATTCCTTCAGTCACAATTCCTGCTACATCTGGCAGTGACCTCCCTGCTTACCTCACATATAACAATTTATTTAGGGCACATAGAGAGGGTTCTTTGGAAATATCAATCCCTTCACTGAACAGTTTAGTGTCAGGAGATGCTATTCCATTCCTTTGTAATGACATCCAGAGTTCTATTGAACTCTCAGTGACAGCTTGTGTTCAACAACTGTATGCTTCTTTCTATGAAGAACTGATGTAGTCCAAAGACCAGTTGCATAAGGCAACCTCAGAGTTAGCCTCTGCTAAAGACACACTTGCAGATCTGTTTAAGTAGATGGAGCAGCAAACCCAAATGATTGAGACCCAGAGAGAAGAAATATCTTTTTTGAAGATTCAGTTTAGCAGAAGCTCAATCAAAGGTCACTAAAGTCTCAGAGGAGAAAAGGAGAATATCTAAAGAAGCTCAAGAGTTTCGGACTCTTTTAGATGCAAAACTGTCAGCCTTACAGACTGCTCATAATACAGTGGAATCACAAGCTTCCCAGATTAAGCTATTGCAAGACCAACTAGCACAGTCACGGTCCATTCCTCCAAGCCCCAATGTTTCTATTATTCCTTCTATCTCTCAGCACAACTTGGTAGTTCTCTAGAGACAGGCCACATTGTGTCCCTTTTTTCAAGATAAAGTGGAAAGATTGCTGTCTAGGATGGATTTTTTATGGTCTACATTTGAGCACTTTCAGGAGTATATTCCTCCAGACCATTCTTTCTTTGTCCACTATCATTGTAGAAGTTGGCCTTCTATATGAAGCTTTCAACGATGGATCTTTCTCTTCTAGAGGATGGTTGGAGTGGGGCTTGGTCTCCTGATTTGCTAACAGAAGTGGTCCGTATGGTATTTGAAGATTCTGTGACGATGGATACCATGTTGTTATCTTACATGTATCTATGAGGTGATCTGTTGATTTTAGATGATGTAGATTTGGCCTGATATGTGGGGGATGTGGTTTTGCAAGTTGTTTTGTATGTCAACTATTTGGAGTTACGGATAGATGACATGTTTCAGTGTTATTCCTCAAAAGTGGCTACTTTCCCTGACAATTCATGGCACTCAATGATTGATTCTGTGGTCTTGAATCAATGTCAAAATACAGCTTCTACTTATGTGTAGAGCACTAACCAACTGAGGGTGGATCTCCTAGCTCATCTTTCCAAAAACCATCCATTTGATTCATATTTTTTTTATGCATATCAGAGAAGATCTGTTTTAGGTCTCTCTGTTCCTAGCCTATTGTACTACCAACAAATGGCTCATTGCTATGATACTTATCTTTTCCTTTATCAAACCAACTCAACAGCTATCTTACCTCTTCTTTTTCAACCTCAAGGTTTTTCTCAAATTCCTATATTTACCTATTGTTCTTTTATCGAAGATCGAGTATTTTCCCCTTCTCCACCATGCCCTTTTCCATCTATCCATATACCTTCTACTTTTCTTGTTTATCAATTGATACCTTTCCTAACTGATTCACTTAAATTTTCAGCCACTCCTTTAGCCTATTCCCCCTTTTATGATTTTTCCTACCCATCTCTTCATCCTCTTTTACTTATTCCACTT
The DNA here is from genome assembly GCF_053477565.2 of Lygodium microphyllum. Taxonomy (NCBI): domain Eukaryota; kingdom Viridiplantae; phylum Streptophyta; class Polypodiopsida; order Schizaeales; family Lygodiaceae; genus Lygodium; species Lygodium microphyllum. The sequence continues at coordinate 37,231,278 of NC_141148.1, forward strand.
CCATCTCCTGCCACTTCTATTTCTCAACCCCCTCAAATGGTTAGTGAGTACGATGGATTTGATCAGCAGATTCCAAGAAGAAGAGGATGGAGCTCGATTGGTTCTCTCACAGGACCACAGATTAACTGGCCATTAATTCTAGGGGACTGGACAACTGCTAGTCAAGCATACCAGAATTACCTCCATTTTACTCACCAATATTCACAATCTCTAGATCCTTCAGTGAGATTGACAGCTCATTTTGCTTAGTATCTAGCATACATGCATCGGCATTCCCATAATGATCAAAAGGCCATTCCAAAGCTTTATATGAATGTCAATGTGAACATTGATTTCCAACAGTTGAATGTCCTCTATTTTCATGCCCTATGTCTCCCTAGCAAATACCTTGTTTTGCTAGAAAGGATCTACTACCTTCAGTTCTTTCAAAATCCTCCAAAGACATTTGTGGATCAGTCCTTCTCCATGGATTTTTTTCAAAACCACCAAGCCTTCAAAAGGGATCACCTTCATTGATGCCTTTGCAATGTATTTTGGATTATTCTTAATAATATATATCTCTCTTTTTGGAGGTGTCATTCAGATGGTTGTGTTAGTATTTAGTGTGTGTGTTGTAAGAATTGTATGTGATGAGTTCGTGCTGGTTGAATAATTCGTTCGTGAGCTCTTTTCAAACTATTGATGGTGGATGGAATGCCTATGGTGGAAAGCTGAAGAAGAACCTCTTAGGTGATAAGTTGGGATCATGGTTTGGGGAGATTGTTGCAAATACTGAAGAAGATCAAATTGAGCTCTTTAGTGAACTTATATTCTTCTTTTCCTTAGGTCGCAAGGACATTTCCTTTCTAAGTGTGGGGATATGTTGAGAGTGGAAAAAGACTAAATTTTTTATTGATTTTTGTTGTTTTTGATGTCTGAATTATTGATTTTTTATGGATTTAGAGTGATGTATGGTTGATAATGGAAGTGTTTGAGAGTGTTTTGGATGATATTGATTATGTTTTGGAATTTCATGATGATTCTCAATAGAGATATCAAGCTATGTGATGTTCAGATAGGTTTTGTTGAGGTTCTGATTGGTTCTGTATACCTTCTGTATAGCTTCTGTTTTGTTATGATTTTCTTCTATATGAAGCATGGATTGATGATTGATGAAGATTGAAATCTTTTGGAAGCTTATTGAATAGTTTTTGATAGTTTGGAATGATTTTAGTATGAGTTATGAGGTTCTGATGACCTTCTGTAAACCTTCTGTAGAGCCTCTATCTCTGCTCTGTAACTGTTTTGTATCTGCTCTGGCCATGTACTGTACTGTTCTATAGATCTTCTGTAAGTGTTCTGTAGAATGTATGTGTGACTTTGGGAAAGTTTTCTAACTTTTGGAAAGGATGAATCTAAGTTCAAAAGAGCTAAAACAAATGAAAGAAGTAGCTGTTGAAGACTGAAGAGAAGATTGAGTGACAATGACAGTAGTGATCAGTTATGAAGAGACATTGTAGTGGCTCTGGTACCTCTTCACATCAAACATACCTCTTGGGAGGTGTATCCACGACCTAAGAAGGATTATTGAGAGTTATTATGAGAGTATTGTAGTGAGGAGATGATGTACTATTGAGAGAGAGAGAGAGAGAGAGAGAGAGAGAGAGAGAGCTAGAGATAGTCAATTTCTATCAAAACAATGTAACTGTATATGAGAGATTGAGAGAGAAAACTATGAAGACAATGAAGATGAATAATATGTGATTGATTTCCATTCAAAGATGGTGTATTCTTTGTTCTATTGATGGATTTTATGAAGATATTGAAGATTATGGTTGATTCTATCAAATCCGTGGGAGATATCTACTATGATGTTGCATGAAGAATTGTTGGTTTCTTTGTTTTGGTCATCAAAAGAATGAAATAAAAGCTTGTTGATGTTACAAGATAGATTTTCTTGCAGTAGAATCCCCTTTTCCTTGGTGTTCCTCTTGGGGCTCCATGAATGCATGCACTCTATGATAATCTACCATGAAATTTAGGTATGTTTACACATTATATGGTGGGGATAAATCATGAGCTATAATTAGATGAAAAAGGGAGACTATGAAAAGAGAGCATGCTTTTTGGCTATATATTGAAGGATTAGAGGCCTTCTTTTGGATGGATGAAGGAGGATACTTCAAGGTTTCTTTGAACATGATGAGGACTACTCTATAAAGGTTGAGAATAAGGAATATATGCTCAACTAGAGTAGGCATATTGTTGTCATGAATCTATCTTTGTGCACTCATCACTATCCATAGAATAAGTCCCATTGTAAATTGATGCAAAGAGGGATTTAAAGTACTCCATTATTATCATAAGGCTTTTCTATATTCTATGTATGTGGGTGTCCTAAACAATAAAGATAGTGGACTCTTTTGGTAATTTCTTAGTTAATTGTTATTCAAAACTGTAAGGCACATGTATAAGGATGAAAAGGGGCTCTTCAGTGATCCAGTGCAATGATTATTATGTCTATTGGGCTGAATAATCCCTAGGCTATTTTGTGTTTGAACAAGACTATTTTTGAACTATAGATACATTGTTTGCAGTTCATATATGGTGTTTTATTTGCATGGGGGGATGAACACGGGTTTATGCTGAGAAATAAACTTGATGTATATGCTGATGTATATGTTGTATGTGATTTGGAGGGGATTTGGACAACTTATATGAATTATTCATAAGCTACAATTGGCATTGAGATACATTGGTTTCCTATTACTACAATCTATTTCCTTATCTCTTGTTTTGTATCTTCTTCTTTAGAAATCATATTGATGTGCTATGAGCCTTTCTTTCTCGACATTCAATGTCTTTTGGCTATACTTGCCATGTTTATTGACAACGTGATATTTGGAATAATCAATCAATTATGGCTAATTAACATGAACTATTCAAGCATAAAAAAGGCATATGATATATACCTGAGCATTCTCCGTACCCACAAAAGTCATGCATGGTTCATATTAAGATCTGTCGTCATACCAATATATAATAATTGAAGCTCCTCAACTAGAGACTAGAGATAGACATCTATATTCTTCACCTTGTACTAACTAGCAATCAATGTACTAAGAACGAGACAATTCTTCTTCATTACTAGCCATGGAGGAATATTATAGTTCACCAAGAGCACAACCAAACATTTTATGTGGTTTCCCATTGGCCACCAAAAGGGTTGACCCCATCCATCACAAGGATAGTCTCACATGTTGAGGTTCCTTCTCAAAGTTATACCACTACTTCTCAATATGTTTTCAAGCTTTACAGTCTACGCAGACATGAACACACCATCCAAGGACCAATTTTTCAAGTACTAAGGTATAAGGGTCACAAAAATCTTAGAGCTAGATCCATGACAAAAGAGGAAAATTACAAAGCACTTTGATTGGAATTGTCACACCCTATAAGTTATTTTGATATCGTTTTGTACTATATTTTGGGCATGCCATCAATTTTACATATTCATTTTTGAAGAGAATGCAGCCATTAGGGCAAGCATGGATACTATTATAGTCAACATCCAATACTTGTAAGCCATTTTTAATCTCATCACAAGTGTTAGGAATTATATTTGTTGTTGGTTGAATATAACCAACAAAAAAAGAGTTAACAGCTTTATGTCCCCAAAACATGGAATATTATGAGGTATGCTACAAACTTTAAATTGTATACCTAAATAAGGCTATCACACTAGTCTCACTTCATCCATAAAGGCTTTGCAAGTTTAACAATGACAAATATGCCTTTAGCCTAGATATTCTTGATTCCTTGTAGAGTGGAGTATTTGCCTCCTTTTCCAGGCAAGCATAGAAGGGTTATTGTCATTAAGAGGCTCATCTATCATTTCATCTATCTCTACCTCGATTGGAGACATCTCTACCTCAAGGGCCTCATTATCATCCCATCCATTAGATTCCTTCTTTGGTGGTTATCCTACTCTAGTATTTGTGAATTGCACATTAGCCCCACTTGCGATATCCGTCTTCTACCTTTGAATGTGTCTCATTGGTTAATAGGCATTGCCTCTTTGAGAGAACTCCTCGCCCTATGGTTCATGAACATTTTAGTTAAAATCATTGATTAAGTATCCATAAATACTTGTGCATACAATAGATAGAGTCATGAGTCACATTGAAGATGAGTTAACTTCTCCCACGAGTTGATCTACTTGGGAGACATCAAACATTCCATAACATTCTACATGCTAGAAGATGATGCAACATTGTCATCTAGTAGTTGTCTTGTACTAAGTATGCGAGCAAAGTATTCTCCAATTCATCCATCTCTTATTTGTAAAATTATATTGAGCCTTTGTTGAACTCAATGAAGACATAGAAATACTTAGTGTAAACCAAGCTAATTAGCCCAAGCTTTTAAGTTAATGATATTGTTAGGCTTAAGTTTATTATATATTTTAAGTTATGTGGAATAGGAATGTGGAGATGCGTATGTCTAGCTTAAAAAAGTTTTCACGTGTGTATTTGCCATGTATTTGCTGTGAATCTACTATAAGCATAAATAAAGATTTTTCTTATACATACCTAATTTAGCCTAACTTAATTCTAGCTTGTATATACATATTGTATATACATAGCCTAGCATCTTGTGATGAGTACAAGAAAATATTGCTTTATAAAAAATTAATTTCCAAAGCATTAAGTTGACAAGTATTCATTAGGACATTATAATGGATTTTCACATGCAAGCTACCTATCTCCTTAACCTTGGCCTCACTATCCTAATCTTAGTCCTCTCTTAATCAGAATCCTAACTAAGAACTTTTTGAATGGCTTTCCTAATCTAATTAATAACTTCTCAAAGATTTTTTCATCATATTCTTAATTCTAATCTAGTGTAATAATTTCTTGAAAATAAATAAATCATAATAATTACACTATCATTAATCTTTATATTATTCCTATTTAAAAATTGTTAACATATTATTATGTAAACTATAATTGTTCATATATTAAAATTATTCTATAATATAAATTTAAAATTTATATTTTAATTAATATTTAGATATTTTTATTTATGTAGTGCTTAGTATTGGATCACATTTAAAAGCAAAAGGCATGTTGCATATTTCATGTCCTAAGCCTGATGAAGATACAGCTAACATCGAAGATGTGTCCCTCCGACCCCATTGCACCCCAAGTCTCTCTTTGCTAGTATGTGGCCTATAATCAAGTTTATAAGTTAGCCTAGATTGCACATCTCCTCTCTTGATTTCTCATTTCTGCCCCTCTCTCACTCAAGATCACTCTGTCTCACTCTCATTCAGTCATTCTTAGACACACTCAAATTTCCCCCCTGTCCCGATGTATTTCACATATCCTCCTCTCTCTCTCTAAGCTTCTATCCCTTCTTTAGACTCTCTCTATCATCCTCTCTTGTATACATTCCACCCTAAAACAAAGCTAGAAATGATAAATAAAGGAAAAATTAAAGGAAACACGTCAAGCATTAAATCTCTACTCTTCTTTTTATCTCCCCTATCCTCTTCTTTCTCTCTTACATACAAGTAACATCAACATTAAATGAAGAATGGTTTAAAATAGCTTACATTGACATTTTCCCTTCTTCTCTTAGGCTTGCATGCACACACACTTCCTCATTCAAACTATTGTTCTCACACACTTCCTCACTCAAACTATTACTCTCACAAGCATGGAGGCTAGTATGTAAAAAGAAGAAACCCTACCTTGAAGCTATGCCCTCTTCGCAAGATCAGAGCTCAGAAGAAATAGAGCATGTGGGAGACAAGAAACCAACCAAAGTGGAAAGCAATGCGAAATGAAAGGAGACAAGATTCTCTTACCTCAATGTCTTTGCCACACGTGTTTGTCTGCTCTCTCAATACACTTCCATTCACAAATTTTGTACAGGAAGGAATGTTTGCCACATCAATATATGCACAAAAAATGCACCCCTATTTGCATTGGTAAAAGTGCTAATATATGTAATCATTGCTACTTTCATCATTATATTTGTCCCATATTTGCTGGCCCATATATTGTCACATATACTAGTGTAAAAATAAGCTATTATATCAATGACCACATTTTTTTTCAAATAGCATCAGAACTTGATGTTGGAATACCCATCATGTCTTATAGTGATGCGACACTTAGTCATTTTATTCTACAAATGCAAAATACACACTTGGGATCCTAAACTAAGAAAGCTAGTGTGCTCCCAATGTGGCTCAATCTTCCATTACATGCATAGTGAAAATGAGTCCATGTATTGTGAATGTCCCCTCCATCAAAATGACACCCAATTTTCCAAGTCTACTCAAGACCTGCACTTCTAGTTGGATATTTGGATAGAAAGATATCAAAGGGTTTTCTAGAAGAGATGATGGAATTGGCATTCAATGCCAATGATGCAAGGAGGTTGACTTACATTGAATCATTCTTGATGGTTGCATATATTCATAGCTTCACTAGTTTTGCACTTTATCATTGCATTTCACTCATATTAACCACCAATAGCTCACATACATCCTAGAAGTTTGATGTTTGATCAATACTAATAAAATATGCAGTTTATAACTTGGAGACACATTAGCTTTCCAACTTTAAATTTAAATCTAGTTATCACATTATTTTACATTTGCAAAGAACCAAACAAAAAGATATGGATGACAATTGATAAATGAGAGATTAAAGATAGAAAATAACTAAGCAAAATATAACTTTTTAAATACATCATATTAAAACAAACAGATGGTAGACCATAGAACACTTGTTAACTCCAAGTGCAACCTTCACTTTGCCTTGTAAATATTCATTTGTCGTTTACTTGGTGTCCTCATCCTAGTAATGCATGTAGGCTAGGAATGGACACACTAAGAGATTTGCCACGGAGTTATAGTTCATGTGTTCATCCTAGTCACATATGACACTAGATTAGATTGGTGCATTCATATATGGCATCTACACCATGAGCATATATACATCTTGGATGTGAATTCCCTTTTTGATACACTTGCTATTTGTCCAACACAATCATTAACTATGTGTTAATTTCAACAACACTTTTTGATACCATTTAGTATTTATCCAACACAATCATTAACTATGCATTAATTTCATAATAAACACTTAATTAATTAATTATACTTACTTAACACCCAAAGGTAAATCATGTTATCTTTTTAAATTATTTTTGAGATTGTAAATTATTCTTTATGATCTTACTTGTAGTTTGTAAATTTTAGCGGCTTTAAAGCTAGCACAACACGTAGCTATATGGGGCTATAGGGTTTTGGATAAGATGGAACCAACAATGCAAAAGAGTAGGTTGAATAAAGAAAATTATCAACTAAGCTTGCAAGTGATGTGTAAGAATATCCTCTTCCAATCTTTACCAAAATTTTCATTATTATCTTGGAGTAGACGAAAAGAATTTAGAAAATCTGTCCACATTTTATTCTAAACATGCTTTTGAGACTATGGTAGAGAGATGTCCACATTGGGAAGCAAAGACTTGCATTTTCACTGATGACACTCTAATCCAAGAATGCAAGTGTGCATATGGGCAACTTTTTTACTAACTCTAACTTTTCTTTTAAAGAATAATGCATAGTAGTGGCAACAATCGATCAAACCACATATTGAGTTGTATTCTTTGTGCAAGGGAAGGAAGAAGATTTTAGATCATGCAATTTTAAAGAAAGAGGCTAGATCAAGAAGTAAAACACTTGCAAGAACATATATTCTACAATGTGAGCATGTTATTTTCTTGCTAGTAGATAAAATAAGTCAAGGATTCCATGCCAAAGCATGCAATGCAAAGGGGTTGCATTCAACATTTAGAAATGAAGTATATGTAGTCGAATGCATATTCAAGGACCAATAATTAGCTTTAGATGCTCAAGTTTCCCTACAGGCTACATGACACTACACATGCTACATTGAGGTACGATCACTTGCACATGCATGGGATGAAAGAGAATCAATGTTGATACCACATGGGAATGGGGGGGGGTTTGCTACAAATATTTGCACAACTTAAGCCAACGAGAAGATACCACATGCCTTGTTGCTCTCGCACCACTATTGGGACCCTTGGATGCTTTGAGCCACATGCATTTGAGGTGGCAAAGGGACAAGTATATACACTCTCATAATGGGGGTATAATGCACAAATATTTAATAGTTGGAATATTCTACTTGCATTTTCATACTTATGGTGTTAGGTATTTATATGGCTATGATATTGATGTAAAGCTATAAGAGATCTATAAAGGTGAGGACTATTGAGCATTTTCTAGCTACATTTGATGACTCCAAAGAGACTTGGGATACTTGGAGAAATAAATTCCTTATGTTTCATGAGAATCTTTATCAAGCATCCACCACCTTACTCTACAAAATAAAAAGTTTTCTCAATATGCATTATAATAATCCCATTTCCTTGGAGGATTCACTATATGCAAACCCTCTATATCACATAAATTCAAGGCTTATTCAAAAATACCCTTATCTATGAGCTTTTACTAATTAAACACACCCCTTTTTTGTTCAATATGTGAATAACCCCTTTAAATTGTACACTTTTGAATATAAAAACTATTTACGTTAAATCCACATGATACACATATATATTGACTGGTGACTTCCCCAAGATTTTGTCATTGGCTTTGATTGATGGGTATGAAGTTTGCATACATAAAAAGTGGCTCTCAAATGTCCAATACTATGGTGTACTATATATTTACATCATGTGTAAAGTGTCTTAGAAGTTTGAAGTATGTTAATATGTGCTTCATAATAACGAACTATAATATATTTAAAAACTTTATGATTCAAGCATATAAGTTTGTAAAAAATGACTCTTGACATATATTGATAGCCTTGAACAATGCATAGGACGATTATGTTTCTATGCATATGACCATACAATTCTTGTTGTAGTAAGGACTAGCTTTCAAAATTACAATTTGTTCACGTGCTTAAGGTTAGGAGTAAATTTCCAAAAGGGACATTTCATTGGAGCAATTTTATGGCAAGTCAAAAAAAATAATTGGGAACCTATTTATGGTCAAAATTTTAGGCATGTTAGGTTTATGTTAGATCCTCGTCAATGATAATCAATGGGAGCTGGTGCTGCTTTCAGCTCTTGCTTTTGGCTATATACATCCTGCAAGAAAACAATGAGCAAACATGAAATTAGTAGCTTGTAATGTAGCTAAAGCACTTATAGTCTACATATATTAGATTCCAATTAGAGAATTGGAGAACTCCAAATGATATACTAATGCAAGGTGGTAGGTGAAGAATGTCTAGGCCAAGATCTTTCAAGTATGATAGGACAAAGAAAACATAAACTACATTTGTGGGATAGAATGTAGCATGTGGGTGTTTGTTGTGAGATAGCAAAGGATAAGGAATTTGCATCTTCATATAAAGATGTTAAAGAAGGGACGCCATGTTCAACTTTAAACAAATAAAAACACCATGCCATGGTTGGCTTTGTGAAACAATATTGCTTGTCCATTGATGTCACTAATTGTATGAGAATAGTTGTACTTCTAGTACTTGGGTGTGAGAAGGTGCTGATAGCTTGTAGCAAGCCCTACTATAAGGTGCAATTCCACATGTGAGAGTAACATACATAGCCCTAGAGAGAGGCTAATAAATGTGAGTGATTTGCAAAACAAGCCCTACCACTAGTGTGGGGGGAAGATCTCTATGTTATGGATGTAAAAGTAATGTCACTAGCCCTAGAGGGATCCCTAACCTTAATTTGTGTGAGTAGTTGATCTATGCTATATATGCAAAAAAAAAGAAGTTTGGCATGCACAACTCTAGCTCAAATTGTCCATGGCACAATCCACAAATGCAAAAGAGATGTGAATGGAAGAGAAGTAATCTACATATTGTAGAAGGAAGAAAGAATGTTGATGTCTTACTGCAGCAAAGTGATTGACATCTCGATGGTGAGCTTCATCTGCACGCACAACTATGACCACATCTCGAAGAGTTGCATCTTTGGGTAGGCGCCAGTAGTCAATGGCGATCAAAGGAGCAGGTCCATTGGCCATTTCATGCTTGTCAAGGGCTTCAAGGAACTCAGTGTACGAATGTACAGCCTCTTCCTCAAGGTAGGCCACAAAGCGGTGGGACAAGCGAGGGGAGATGATGTATAGAAGGAAATAGCCATTGAAGAACACCCCTTGGACTGCAAGGACAAGGGCTCGTTCCCACCAATTAGGTTTCAACACCTCCACCCATGTCATCAAGTGCATGCGCTCATTCTCGGCCTCATCAAGTAGTGCCTTAATCCACCCCCCGCTATGCTCAAACCTTCTCAATGACTTGAAGTGCAACAGCATGCCCCCCACCATCCCTGGCACTGCTGCAACAGTCTCCAAGAGAAGTGCATGACTGACATGGCGATCCTGCATCATCATGCCCATCAACATTTAAGCACTTTACAATTCATGGTAACTCAATCTTTCATATATTATCCATTATTGGACATTTGATTTGTAACTATTATCTAAATTGTTAACATTTAAACATAGTATAAGTCCACTTGTAAGGGAAAATATTTAACAAAATGATGTTAATCATGTTTATTGTTTGATACAACAATTGGGTTGCCCCAAGTTAGTATAGATTTAAGTTTAAGATGATGTGGTTGTTTGATATCTTATGGTTGATGTAGCATGTTTTATGTCTAGTGTAGGATGATTCAAGCCATCAATTTTCATTTGGTCATTACTGGATTGATTATTCCTTCTATTTCATATGATGCATTCAAGTGATAGGAATTTAATGAATGAAACGTGTGAACATGCTAGTAAGGCCTACCATATTTGATATATTGAGTTAAGGAAAGGGGAAGTGTATTTATAAAGATGTGAGACTCCTCCGGTAAGTAGGTGTGGTCCTTTTAGACTTCTTGTAATAACCTCTTACTATGAAACTTTGGATGAACCTTCATGGAAACTTTTTTTTTTGTGTGTGTGTGTATAAAAACCGAAAATAATTGTATAGATAAATAATAGTATTAATTATCAGATTTCCTAAGGTTGGACAATATTCAAAGTTTTGTTTTATATTTCTATTTCTATTTTTATTTTTATTAAAAATTGGCAAAATTTTATGGATGAGCCAGGCAGGTTGGACCTTGAAGAAGAGGTCGACGGGGCCTCGCAAAGCTTTGACAGTCCAGAGGGCGAGCTTGTCCACCCATTTCTCTGCTTTGTAGTGCCTCCTAACGTCGATGGAGATATCCGCAGAGTAGGTATCTTGGGGCTGCAAAAACAAACAAATAAATAATTATATAAATGAATAGATAAATCAAGCAGTCAATGAGAGTGTGCACAGGCACTATAATTACGTTGATTAGCTGCTGGGTAATTTACTAATCAGATCTGTGGTGGAGGCGTGCCGCGGGAACACTCAATAATTACTTGTTTAGAGCGGCTGATGACGCGAATCTGCAGGATGATAATGATGATATGATGATGATGATGATGATGATGATGGCAATAATTACCTGATTGACTGCAGATCTGTGGTGGAGGCGTGAACACTCGATAATTACTAGTTAGAGCTGCGGCGGATGACGCGAATTTTCATGATGATAGTGATGGTGATGATAGCAATAATTACTTTATTCACTAATCAGTTAATTTGGGTGACTCAAATTTGGATGTCTTACCCTGAAACTACGCCACGGCCATGGAGATCCATCCTCTCTGCGCCTGTCTTTGGCCGGCACGATGCCCCAGTACTCAGACACCTCGACCTTGCCTTCCTCTTTCAACGAATCTATCAACTTATCCTTCTGATCCCCATCAGGGTCTGCGCACTGCTGGGGGCCGGCTGCTGCTGCTGCTGCAGTGCTGTAGCGCGCCCGCTGCCCCTCTGCGAGGCTGTGATGATGATTCATCAGTATAGAAGGATTGGATGTTACTGCAGGGAATTTGAACCCGGTGCCAGAATTGTTGGGTGCGTCACTAGATTGGCGGCGGCTGAGGATGCGGCCGCCATGGCTGAGATCATTAGAGGACAAGCGTCTAGAGGGATGGTAGGTGGAGAGGAAGCGAGGCTTGCAGAGGAGTAAGAGGCGTCTCGAACTCATGTGGTCTTCTCAGGGTGATGTAAGTTAGAAGGAGATACGCACAAGATCAAAGGCAGGAATATGGAAAAGTGTATGATGAGAAAAGATATGAATAAAAAGGAGGAGGAGGAGGTGGTAATGATGAAAGGAGGAGGAGGAGGAGGAAAGTCTAGGGAAGCTTGAGAGTGCTAGACGAAGAAGGAAGAAAGAAAGATTGAAATCTGTCCATAAACACAAGGATGATATATATGATGATCAAGAGGAGGAGGAGATACCTAGATGAAGTCAGAGATGATTTGAGAGAGTGAAAAAGAGATGTCACCACCAATACAAAAAGATGATGATGATGATGAGAAGAAGAAGAAGAAGAAGAAGAAGAAAAAACCTAGATGAAGTCAGAGATGATTTGAGAGAGTGAAATTCGAGAGAGCTAGTCACATATTGAGATGAAGAAAAGAGAAGGAGAAGCAACCATGGGTGTCATCTCAAACTAACTTTTTCGCAAATGATTATAAGAAGGCAAATTTCAAACATGGTATTGTCAAAATCAAATGGTTATCATTGAAGGCACCAGAGAGTTTGCCAACTTTGCTCAGAACAAGCGTTGCTAGAAACATTAACCTATGAGAAGCTACAAGCCGCGTGTGGTCCATCACATTTGCACTACTCAGCTTTGGTCACACATCGCATGCCCCATCGCCCATACAAATGCACTCTTTGAGGCATGGCCTACCCCAACCAAGCCCAACAAATGATACACTTCATCTTAAAGGTGATAAATATTTCCCTAAAACCAAAAAAAAGGGGGCCTTCTCAAACTTGAAGGAGAAAGAAAAGTGAGCATGGTAAATACATTATCTTAAACATGATTTTGCATGAGATACCATGAAATGCCAAGTCAAATTGAACAATGCATATCAAATTAAATTTTGATGAAATAAAATTTCCCCAACCCAAGGCGGCTTGACCATTTTTATATGGGCCTTACAACACATGTGCCTTGCAATATTGCCATATGTTCATTAAGAGCATGAAAATCCAAGACAAAGTGGATGTCTCTAAAGACTCCAAAAGTAGGAGGAATGTCATTTCATTAAAGTGTCACATGCATAACATGTATGAATAATAATACACCAAACTTCCAAGGGTGTTGCTTAAACTCTTTAGACCAATCTCAAGGGAATCTCCCAATTTGCGCATGCAAGTTGCTTTCTCAAAGCCGTACTAATGCTAGTATAGTACTAGTTTATTTTAAACAATTAATCTTACAAGGAGGATGCCACAAAGAAAGTGCATTCTATCCACTACTTATAAATATCACCATCCTAGCTATACACAAAATTCTACTTACAATAAATCCAAACTTTTCTACTAATCCTTGTTCTTCTATAAGGTAAATTCCCATCTCTTTTTCATACCTTCCATGTCAAATTTCAAATAAATTATGAGCTCACAAATATGGATGTTAATTATTGCTTCCTTTCTACGAAGTTACTAATTACTTGAAGTCTAATGGCCTCTTGTGAGCACTAGAATTGAGTAGGCTTAGAATCAAAACATAGTAATATTCTATTACAAAGCTATTTGCACATTTGAGTTCTATCCAATTGAGAAGGTCTATGAGCATTTTCAAATTCTAGGTTTGTGAAGAAGGAGAGAGAACATAGGTTAATGTGTACAGTTTTATTATAAAGATGAAGTTCTAAAATTAGACTTTTGATAAAGTCAAGTTCAATCTATTTTTGGTGTTTATGATAATTCTTTGGTGACGACTAGAAAATTTAATGTCAAGGAAAGTAATGACATCAATGAATGAAATAATTAACATAGTCGATTCTATAGCTACATATTTTTCTCACTCTTCCAAAGTAATGACATCAATGAATGGAATAATTAACATAGTTGGTTCTATAGTTACAAAAAAAATTCACTCTTCCAAATAACGAACTTAGGAAAGCAATGCAATCTATTTTTTTAAAATGGTTTTCTCCACTTTCATACCATATTTTTATGTGTTGTGTAACTATTAATAATACCAATTGTATGTCAAATAATAGTACATGTGAGCATGCCAAATACAAATACACTACAACAGAAACGAGGCATAGACGTGCACGTTAGACGTGCAAAGTCGGGCGCGTCTATCAGAGCGTCTATAAATGCGTGTAAACCTGCGTGTAAATAGACGCGAATTTCATGTCTATATATCCACGCACATAGACGCTAATATAGATGCGCCAGAGCAGACGCACAATTATTTAACCATCTAAAATTAGCAATTCACATAATTGAAAAACCAAAGTTAATCATTATTTAACCACCTGAAATTTATTCTTGAGCATGCACATGTGCGCATGATAAAAACCATAGAATTAAGAATACACATTGAATCATTGAATTTAAAAAATAGAGTTAATGATTACTTTTTCATTGCTCTCTAATGAATGGCAGTTCCTCCAGTTGACAAGCCTGATATAAGTAATTAGCGGCAAGCGACAGAAACCTTACAATTAGTAGCAAGCATTGCAATATGTATCTCGTAATTTCTCTAATATGTACTTGAAGATGATAAAAGATACTTCCTTTTTATTATGGAAAATTCAATGCTTGCTTTAAAATTGACTATTGATTCTTGAGTATGCACGTGTGCGCATGATAAAAAAGCATAGAATTAGGAATACACATTGAATCAATAAGCAAATTAAGTATGTTACAGTGAATGATCCATCTCATCTTCAATGAGATCATCCCTTGCTAAACTATCTACTTCTAGGTCTATGTTACCAAGAGGTAACGAAACAAATAAGTCTATCCCACTATCAGATGTGTTGCTATATTGCTCAATAAATTCATCAATATCATCGACAATCACATTATTGTCTTCTTCTGCGTTTCCTTGAACATCCTCGCAAGATTCATCTTGTATTATATCACGCATATCATCCATTATGGTGTCATCATGCACATCATCATTAATTGTTGGATTGTCATCTGCTATCTCCATGTCGGTAATATTGCCATATATTGGTTTTGAACGATTAGATATAGGGATGACATACCACCATCGGTTATTGTTTACCATTGGATGATACACAACTTGTATTTGAAAAACAAAAGCAAAAAACTTAAGTACTTATTATATTGTGTATATGTATCACATGTATACATATAAAAAAATTAGCATTTGCATATATACCTGCTCGCATTGTTGAGGTAGTACTAATGTGTCTTTCTTGTTTTGGTGAAATTTTGTAGAGTCAATGATTACAAAACCACTTGGATGACATCTGATTGTGCAATGCTCACCATTTGTTACCACTTCTTTAAACCACTTCACATCCAGTACATATATAAAGAATCGCCTGAAGTCAAGCTTCAGAATATCTTGGATCAAGCCACAATAACCTTCCATGGTACCATTGGCAGCCTCGAAGTGAGCAAGGACACCACAATCTTGGGTATTTTTCTTTTCATCTATATGTTGAGTTCGAAGATGTTTACCCTCACACCAAAGTGCATTGAATAATGTGCACTAGTAGTAAAAGATAAAAGATCAAACATGTCAATTATTTATATAAAATAAAACTTATAGAAACAAATTAATTGATAGTATGTCTCACCTTTGATAAGCAACCTCGTGCGTATTCCCACTCTTCTTGAGATATATTAATTTCCTCCTCTTTTTCCATTCTCTCCATTTCCTCATGTAACCAATCTATGTCAATATGACGTGGGAGCGCATTAAGATAATCTGGAAATGAGACATTACGTCCATATCTAGTGCGAAATTCTTGTCTTTCGCTTTTTCTTCTTGCCCTTGCTTCATTATATAGTATCACCCATTTGCTCATAGCATCACTATTGAGCACACAAAAACTATTTAACTTACGAAATTCTTCTTTTGTTAGCACTTTACTCATTCCTTTTCCTTGAGGTACTATAGAGGTCATCCTCAAGTCTTCATCATCTTTCCATAGTCGTGGTTGAGAGGGATCCACTTCAGCAAGATATTCAGAGATATAAACAAGGGATGATTGCACTAACCAACCCTCAGCCATGCTTCCCTCAGGCCGTGCTTTTTGCCTCACAAAATCTTTCAAGGTTTTCATGAAGCGCTCAAGAAAAAACATCCACCTTACATGAATTGCCCCACAAAGTGCGATCTCATCAATCAAATGTACGAGTAAATGTAATTGAGTAGTCAAAATGGATCGAGGAAAAATTTCCTCCACCAAACAAACCACCTCAACAGATAATACTCGAGCATCTTGCAATGTGTTTGGATCAATTTCCTTCGAGCTCACGTATCTGTCAAGATGTATTTGAGAATTGTTTATTTTTGTGTAGAAATTCAAAGATATATAATAAAAAAATACAATGTATATACACCTCACAAGCTCTCCCATCTTGTAAATGATATCACGTACATCTTTGGAGGCACAATGGGATATGCTAGTAGGAAGTACGAACTGAATGTAAACAATATTCATAGATCAAATGATTAGTTGAGGAAAAAGTCATCATACCCCAAAGTTTACACATAGTTACGCCACTAATTACTATATTCATGGTTAGAGATACCCTTACTTGAATCATTTTGTGCCAATCGTGGGATTTCAAACTAGATAGTTGCTCCACACCTCTTCTCTTTTTCTTTATGAAGGCTCCCTTGAGACATCTCATACATCCTGTGGGTGTTCGAAAGCTATATATTTGTTCCTTCACTATTTTTTCCTCGTTCTTTGACAATATCCAAGGTGCATGGGATAGCTCAATCTTTCCTCTGGGTCCAATGCGTGGCCAGGCTCATCTCATGCGACCAATGTTACGTAAATCCTCCCTTACATTAACTGAATCACTGGGTTGAGCTTAGCATTCATGGGTTGCAGTTGTTGGGACTGGTCAATGAGAGTCCAATGCTTGTGATTAAGGATGTTGAAGTCAGCTCCCTCATCAATGAGCGCATCAAAAGTATATGTCTTTTGAGCAACAACTGTGATTCATAAATAAGCAGGTTTTACTACCTCCTCATCCGTATTCTTGATTTCTATGATGGTGGCTACTCTCACATTGGCAAGCAACTGCAACATTGGCGCCTCATTGCAATGGATGGGCTAGGGGGTAGTATTTCTTGAGATGACTGTCATTAAAGAAGCCTATGATCTCTCCCTCTAAGGTTTTGAGCTTTAAAGGCCTTGGCCTTGGCCTTGGCCTTGGCCTTGGCCTTGGCCTTGGCCTTGGCCTTGGCCTTGGCCTTGGCCTTGGCCTTGGCCTTGGCCTTGGCCTTGGCCTTGGCCTTGGCCTTGGCCTTGGCCTTGGCCTTGGCCTTGGCCTTGGCCTTGGCCTCTTGAGTTCAGTCCAGTACGGAAGACGAAAGAATATAGAGAACCTAACAAACAAACAATATATTATGTAAACAATTCATCATGCTAAATACTTTAAAGTCAATCGAGAGAAATGCACTTCTTACCGACTCATGCCGAGTGGAGGGTGGCTATCGGCATTAATTCATCTCTCCTTCCAATCTCAAATGGTTAGAGATTGTGGAGTCATTCCATTAGTAGGGAGAACATATTTGGGATGGTCAATAGGAAGAAATCGATGATGATTGTCGTAGATAACCTTCTTTAAACGTGCCGGCCTAGAGGAAACTAGAGAGGGACCACAAATAGGACATGCATGATATCCTAACGTGGTTAAACTTGAAAAAACAAGTGAATTAATAAAATGCAATTGATTCAAGTCTTGAATTTTAAATATAGAGTTATATACATGTACCTAAACACTCTTCGTATCCTGGAAAGTCGTGCATGGTCCACAACAACATGGCCTTCAATGTGAAATCTCTAGAGGATGCAGATGCACTTGTATCTTGCACCTCAATACCTTCCCATAACAATTCTAACTCTTCAATCAAAGGCTCTATGTAAATGTCCATGTTTTTTACCGTGTGCATTCCAGGAATCAGAAGGGACAACATCACATGTCCCTTTTTAATTGCCATGGATGGAGAAATATTATAGTTCACCAATACCACTGGCCATACACTGTATGATGTGCTTTTGATGCCAAATGGATTGATTCCATCCATACCTAAACCAAATCTCAAATTTCTTGGCTCTTCTTTGAAAACGGGCCACAAATTATCTATATGTTGCCATGCGGGTGTGTCTGCAGGGATCCTCCATTTTCCATCACTTGAACGATGACTAGCATGCCATGACATGAGCTTTCCAATAGACTTACACTTGAACATAAGTTTTATACATGGAACAATCGAAAAATGTCGCAAAACCTTACGAGGCACATCCATTGACTTCATCTCCACTTCGTATCTTGATTCACCACAAACAGGACACTCTCGTGCGAACTCATGAATCCCACAAAATAAGACACAATCATTGACACATGCATGGATCTTGACATAATCGAGGCCTCCCAGAGATGTCAAGTAATGTCTTACTTGATCTCTCTTAGTTGGCAATTTGTTTCCTTTTGGAAGCATTTGTGATAATAACCTACATATATTTTTAAAAGTGAGTTAAAAAACCACCAACATATATTTCTGTCTGATTTCAAAATAGAATTAACAATTAATATTCTGATTCATATATAAGCCAAACTGAATTGATACCTACTTCAATAACGCATCCAAACTGACATTACTCCATCCATAAATTGTTTGCAAGTTAAGTATCTCGAGGGACGCACGAAGAACGGAGTACGTACAACCTTCATACAACGGAGTAGATGATGCTACATATAGTGGATCATCTGGCTTTTCGTAGAGTGACCTTCTCCCTGAACCAGTTGCGAAAATAAATGGTGTACCATGTTGTCCAAAATCTCATCCTCTACGACTTGATGGGGCATTTCATGAGGGCTACTATCATGTTCGTCAGTCTCTACTCTTCTTGAAGACTCTGCCTTCTCGCATCGATGTTTTGCAGCCTCTCGACACCCGAGAGGGAGCATCTGAGGATGTGGCACCGCATCCTGCTCAACCACAAAAGGGAGTTTCATGTACGTTGATATATAATTCCCGTAACATAGACATGCAATCTTAGTGGTTAAAAAAAACTATGAATACCGGTGATTTTTCTCGGTCCCATTCTCCATACAAGCTGAGGCGTGCGTGACATTGCAATTTGACATGCTCGAAAAATATACCCTCAATAACGATCACAGATGCATTTAATTTTTCGTCGTAGCCATGCATCTCGATTATGAAGACGCAATGTTTCATCCTCACTTGAGGATGTGCTCATTGACTCACCAGCTTGCACCGCACTAGGTGATGACGACGTCGACATGATTAAACCTAATTCATGACAACATCAAAATATTTGTCATTCATATGTTTACATAATATCTTAATTTTAAATACACAAAAATCATCATAAATACATTAAAACTTATGATAAGAATTCACTATCAAAACTTATCTTAAAAACAAAAAATTATGATAAATCCCAAATGCGCGTCTATATTCGCGTTTAACTACGCGTCTATATTCGCGTCTATCTGAAAAATAGACGCACATATACACGCAAAAATAGACGCACACGTCAAAATTCAAACCATACTTAAATCATTTCTTTTCAAATTGCGCCTTTCCTTTCCTGCATTTTTTGCGGTTCTAAAGCTTGAGTTTAGCCGACATGCAGTCTCTTTATGCCTCACCTAGTCTCTTCATGCCTCACCTCCTCATGACTCACCTCTTCTTTCATTTCAAACACACAAGAAGGGAAAAAGGAAAGCCAAGGAGAGGAAGAAAGACAGAACAAGAAAGAGGAGAACAAGAAGAAGCAGCAAGCAAACAAGCACCAAGCGAGGGTAACTTACCAAGGAGAGGAAGAAGGAGAAGGAGAAGCGCCACCACCCACCATACCAAACACCCAAGGTGAGTCTCTCTCTCTCTCTCTCTCTCTCTCTCTCTCTCTCTCTCTCTCTCTCTCTCTCTCTCTCTCTCTCTCTCTCTCTCTCTGTTTCTCTCTTCCTCTCTCTGCTCTGTCTGTGTATTTAGGATTTGTGATTCCATTATATATTGCATTATGTAAATCGTCAATGGCGGTCATCGGTCTAATATCGGCCGACCGAGCGCGTCTGCGAGCGCGTCTACATCTCAGTGTAGACGCAGACATAGACGCGAAAAAATGTTTCCTCTCAGAGCATCTGAGGGCGCGTCTTAGAGCACGTGTGCTGGCGCGTGTGCTCTGTAATGTACACGCAATGATATACGCGCTTAACAGAAGGTTGACCTTCAATCTACATGCGATTATAGATGCGCATTGACCTGGGATGCGCGTCTGGCAGCGCGTCTGCGCTGTATGTTAGATGGCAGATAGACGCACTGGACAGAAATTGACCTGAGATGCACGTCTGGCAGCGCGTCTGTGCTGCATGTTAGATGCACAGATAGACGCGGGGATACATGCGCCAGGTCTCCCAGTTCTAATATTAAACAATATATTTTTGCAATGATGAATGTGACCAATCCCATGTTTGTGTTTATCAGTTTTCTTGTTTAAGAGAAGCATTAGCACTTAAGTGTTATGCTCAATGTCTAAAGAAAGCTCTTTGAAAATGTAGGTAACATATGATTTTTTGTATGCAAATAAATATATCTTTTTCCTGTGTTTTTTTTGCAGATGTCATATTCTGGTTCATCCAGCAATGACCCAGATATGGATCGCATGAATGATACATTGGCCTCCTTTGGCAGGGGGGTCAATGTATTTTTTGGAGGTTTTCCTAGTAGGGAAGACTTCATGGGAGAGATGACCAGACACCTTGGCCGTTCTCCCACAGCGGACGAGGTATTCAGTGTCATGTCTGGGACGCGTCTGGCGTCTTTGCCTGGCACTACTTCCCAGACTCCACATGCAGGTACTCCACATACAGGTACTCCATATGCAGGTACTCCATTTGCAAGTACTCCACGTGCTCCACGTGCATCGACTGAAGCACAAGCATCTGCAGAAGCACGTGCATCTGCAGAAGCTCGTGCGTCCAGCGAGGCAGAGGGCAGTCGACAGAGAGGGAGGAGGGAGAGTCGAGGGGGAGGAAGAGGGTTGTGTGGAGGTTGCCTAGGAGGTGGCGAGCAATCGCCCTCACCAGTAGATCATGTAGAGGAGGTTGTATGCCATTACTATAGAGTTACAGATGCTGGTGGCATCTTCATGATGATGAGGGAAGGGATGTAATGGCGTACATGAGGAGCGTCGTGCATGCGACGTATAAAGATTGTTTCATTGCCTTCAAAAATAAGAAAAGTGGCTTGTGGCAGGAGGTGTTGAGGGCAGTCCATAGGAGGTACCCAAATCCTGAGGGTCAGCGATTCTCAGATGATTGGGGACGTACAAAAGTGAGGGATATGCTTCACAACAAAAGATTCCACCTCATGACACGGGCCAGGGACTCACTGCGGAGGCTAGAGGAGGGGTGTGGAGCCTACAGCCAACCACCTATGTGCCACCGCGTAGAGTGGAAGAAAGCCAAGAAGAAAGCAGCTGAGAAAGTAAAGAGTCGCCAGCATGCAAAGGCGCGACGGATCCAAATGGAAACCATGGGATCGTCGCATTACGGATTGGGCGGCAGAGAGTCGTGGGAGACAGATTTTGTAAGTATATTTTGATTTCTAGTTTTTTTAAATTTATATTTCTTTCAATTCTTTATATATTTTAGTCTAATATATTGTGACGTCTAATTGTTTGTATATCTCTAAATATTTTGCAGACTACCATCGTTGGTAGGACACCTACC
This sequence comes from Lygodium microphyllum, assembly GCF_053477565.2. Classification (NCBI taxonomy): domain Eukaryota; kingdom Viridiplantae; phylum Streptophyta; class Polypodiopsida; order Schizaeales; family Lygodiaceae; genus Lygodium; species Lygodium microphyllum. The sequence goes on from NC_141148.1 coordinate 37,253,157, forward strand.
CCTAGAGAGGTAGGTTACCATCGACGCCATAACCGCGCAGCGACATGGCTTCACTTTTATGAGAAGGGTCTCATCACTGAGGACCAATACAACCGGGCCATGAGGATTCGACAGCCAAAGGAGGTATGTTTTTCTTACTTTCATATTAAAAGTATAACTAATTATAACTTTTTCTCCACCTTGTCTATGTAAGCAACCCTGATATTTTGTGTGTGTAGGCGAACCCGGATGTGGAGCATAGCGAGGAGGGGGATAGCGATGCTAGTAGCCATGGTGGTACTAGCGAGGATGTTTCCTCTTCAAATTCGTAGAGGAGCACCATACCACCTCATGAGGGCTTCTTTTCTTGTATATGTATGATATCTCTTTGAGCCTACTGCTTGCGGCCACACTTTAGGTCGCAAGCACTTAAACTTCCCTTGTAAATGCTTTGATATATAATGAATACATGGACTTTTATTTTCAATTCTTGTGCCCGTAAGATACATTGTCTTTTTCCCAAATACACAATCTGATGTATGGGAGGGGGAAAAAAAAACCTCTAGTTTTTTTTTTCCAGTTTTGTTTTGCGCGTCTATCAGCGCGTCTAAATTGCAGATAATTCGTGTTTATTCGCACGTCTATAATGCAGACTACACGCGCTTATACACGCGCTTCACAATTCAAATTAAAAAAAGAAATTAAATATCTTTTTTTAAATGACATTTTTTGTTTTTCGTTCGCGTCTATCAGTGCTTGTAAAAGCGCATTTACCAGCGTGTCTATATGCGCTTGTATATGTGCGTCTATTGCGCGTCTATTTGTCAATGTAAATTCGTTGATACATGCGATTATAGACGCGAAATGATACACGCGCAAATAGACAGGCGGATAGACGCGCCCGTAAGTTTTTCTCTGTATTCAAAAATCGCGTCTAAATGTGCGTCTATGAGGCCTTTTTGTTGTAGTGATAGACACACAAACAACACAGATACACATTAAAAAATCTTCCCATGGGAGTGCTTAATTCTAGAACTTGTAGAATAATATTTCTTTTAATAGTAAATCCATGATAATCCACATTAAGCTAGTTCTCTTCACATCCATAAATAGTTATACCAAGATACAACATTTCTACAAACACAATAATTCCATTTTTAAAGATCCACTTGCATTGGTAAACATTTCAAGTTGATACCACTGCATGATCAACATGTCCATAGAATCATAAGATATGGTTCAAGAAAGCATTATATCTTTATACCTCTTTCTGTCTCAAGTATCCCTAATGATACCATTTCATAATCCCTATCTTAATATAAATACAACCATCCTAGAATTTGATACTATTCAAGGAAGCAACCGATTCGGATACACTCTCTTTATCTCACTATCCCCAACGATACCATTGCTTGCTCCCTATCTTCAATAACTAACATATTTATGCAACCAATAAGGTGCTTTATAGGTAAACATATACATATGTTATTCATCATTCTACTTCATCAACACCTAACAACTTGGGGAATCAAGGAAAACTCTTAAAATTTCACTTTTCTAATAAGGTAATAACTATTGGGCATGAGTTCTCACAGTCTCTTAAGTTCCTTATGGGTTCTCATAGTTTCTTAGGTCCCTTCCCTTGATATTGGTCCTTCCCTAAAAATTTGCAAAGCTTAACCTCGGAAGGATGGTTAACTACCTCCTATGGTCATTGAAGGAATGTATCTCTAGTCTTCCTAATATGCCATTATTGAAATGATTTTATCTAAGTCTAGCTCCTACACACTAGCTCAATCCTTTAGATCAATTGTTTCTTCCTTTGTTGTGCTAGGAGTAACATTTTCATCTTAAAGTTAATCTCTAGTCTCCAACTTTGTGAGATTCTTTGTATCCATACATAATTTATTAGGATCTTTCCTAATATCCTATCATTACAACACATAAATTGGGTCTGTAGTAATGTTTTTGGTGACATTTTTGGATGAATTATCCCCATCGTCACTAAAAGCATCACTAAAAACATCACCCAAGAACTCATTAGGAGAAATATGGACTCTCTTTTTTGCCCCTTAAGGGGTTTCTCTCACCTCTCTCTCTCTAAAAGGATATTCCAAAAATAATATTATAATAAGAGATCTTCTACAATCAAGTAAATTTGTATTTTCAATAGATTTCACCTATTATTTTATTCCCAAGCTATAGGATAATGTCACTTTTTTTCAAAACCCTCATAACTAAAGAAATACAATTCTATTTTCTCTAAAAATGGAGCCAATCATTGATGTACGACTCTTTAATGCCCTCATGACTTTTCAACATTAAAATATATTAGAATCATTCTCATTCTCGCTTCTTAAAAGGTGGAAGTTAAAAAATGATATAAAATGACGTACACATCATATTTTAAGATTTTTTTTACCTGGAGATACATTTTTGACTTAATAGTTTCCTTGCAATTTTTTATCTTTTTTGGACAAGTATGTGCCTATTTCTAGGCATTTTTTCATTCCCTCTCAAAGCTCTAGTTTTGTCCCAAATTTTTTGTACTCTTCTCCTTCCCTCGAGAATATGGTTTCTTGCATACGAATTCTTCTGAAGCAATACTCAATACTATCTATACAATACTCTCTACCTCACTACAAGCAATCTAAGGAGCAGTTTTGATACCATTTACTAAAAGCAAATAATCTCTATCTACAACACTCTCTACCCTACTACACTGTTATAAGATATCTTCCTCTTCAACAGTCTATACTACAAACAATCAAGTGATAATGGAGGTATCTTTATTTTTTAAATCTCTCTGATGTTATTATTCCTTACAGTTGTTGTTTAATCCTAAAGCATCAATTCATAGAGAGAGGGGGAAGAGAGAGAGGGAGAGGGGGGAAAAGAGAGAGGACTGTGTGAGATGAACTAAGAAAGAAACTGATAGAGTGACAAAGAGTAAATTAGGGCAGAAGATAAGATGATGTTATTTTTCTCCACTAGCCAAGCTTCTGTATATATGTGTTTAAATATCTTTGATCAATTCTTGTTTTGAGAGAGAGAGAGAGAGAGAGAGAGAGAGAGAGAGAGAGAGAGAGGGAGAGAGAGAATATTTTGGATAGAATAGAATATAAGATTTGATGCTAATTAGAGGTAGATTAAAAGTTAAGATTACAAGATGATTAGGGATTGATTAGGGTTTATCATGACTGAAATCAGGAGAAAGAGACAAGATCCAATTGGGTAAAAAAGAACACAGATATAGTGAATCAAAGGGGTGTAATTGTATGGTTTTAATGTTAATCCAATAAAATTGGCATACATTTTTCTTTGTAGAATGCAGGTACAAGATGTACCAAGAGAAAGAGAGATATTCACTTTCAATTGGAGAATGAATATGCACCAATGTTCAAAAGAACTATGAAAATGAATGATACAATAAGATACATGATGCAACAAGAAAGAAATGCAGGGGAAAAAAATGTGGACCTTTGGGTTGATGGGTTCATTTATCCACCCAATCTAGTCACTCAAAGGCCACCATAATTTGAAGGGCTTACATCATTTGTAAAGTTTGTTTGTGAAAGCAATGAAGGACTGTATGGATACACATATAAACTTGTCACACAAGGGTTAGCAGGGATTTATCAAGCCTTGACAAATAAGCAGACAAGATTACAAGGGAATATGCAGTCTTTGATGGAAAATGATAGATTATTGGCTGAGAAGGATAGGGAGAACCAGAACCTACAAAAAGCAATATCTGTCATTGAAGATGCATGCTACACACATGCAGAATATGGAGTTACAGTCTAAAGTTATGGACTTGGAGAAGGAGAATTGAAACATAAAGAGGAAGCTTATAAAAACTTTGGAGATTGGGCCCACTTTAAAAACCAAAGAAGCATGTCGGCTCATGTGATTAGCTAAACCAATTCACCAATTAACCAAAGGAAGTGGACAATATCATAGACGGATATATGCTCAATGTGCCATTCCCTCATATAGAGAATGATACTATTGCCAAAGTCCTAAGCAAGGATATGGTCAAAAATGCATTGGAAAATCATAAATTTAGGGACATTGTAGATGATGTCGCAAGTGAACTTCTTAGGGATGTAAGCAACTTGTTTACTGCTACAAATGCTCAAGGATTATGTGACAAGGTGGGAATGAGTTCTGAGTTATATAGTATGCTCTATCAGCAATTGGATACAGGTTTTAAGCAAGTCTTCAAAACTAAGTGAGTAATGCCTCTGCCAAAACCATTTCACATGAAGAATGATAAAAAACAATTAAATGAGAAAGTTTCAGAACTAATTGGTGAGCCAAGGCATCTGCAAAACACGCACATATTGAAGTGTGGTTCCAAAGAAGTTGCATTTGTATTGAATGCATCCAACAACTTTGTATTCAATATATGTAGGGTTCAGATTGCTATGGTCAAGTTCTACAATATGTCTATGAAAGAATGTAGATCAGACAAGCTTAAGTTTGTCCTCAAACTTGATGAGAGTGAGATTATCAAGGGGCAAAAACTTGTATGTGTGTGTATAACACTTATGAATCGAGCATTGGATCCCAACATCAATGAAAACCATCCTTTATATTTCAGTGTACAATCAGAGAATGAAATATGGTGACTTGTAGCATCTGAAGTACCAAAGGAGGACCATGAAGTACTTAAAGTTTTTTTAAACCTCACTAATATACCTAGTGTTATTCAACAGCAAAACAATGGAGAAATTTTACACATCAAGGGATTTGGGGACTATCAAGTTGAATGACATCTTGTAGGTGATTTAAAAACATTGAAGTATATATTTGGTTTATCAAATGCAGTGAATACAAAATTTCCATGCTTATACTACATGCAAACTAGGAAGAAAGGGAAAGATGGAAAGAAAGAATGGTTTGCCAAGATAGGACAACAAGGTGCTCCAACACGTGATCAAAAAGTCATGAGAAATGGAATGCTACCAGTGGATCCAAACTGACGCCCTATTTTGTAAATACTACTAACAAGGGTTCACTTTTGCACATTGCATTGTTTGGTTAGAATAATTGAGAAAGTCCTCTCTGAAGTTGGATTGCATGGGGGCCAAGTAGAAGTAAAAAGAGACGAGAAAAAATCGAGCAAGAGTGAAAATATCCCTTGTAAACCATGCTTTGGTGGATCCAAGGCTAGGAAGTTTATATCTCCACCTCAAGATGAGGAAGGCAATATACTTATAAAACAACCAGATAAGTATAAAGCATGGAAAAAGTTGCACCTTGTTGTTCTGGATTGGAGCAATGGGGGAAAAACGAGGATTGCAAAGGTGGCATAAGTGTGGATACACCTAGATAGATTAGCAGCTCTCTTACAAAAGTTGAGGTTTAGGAATGGTGATGCCAATATATTTAAAGAGACAGTTGCTAAATTCATAAGTCTATGGTGGTTGCATGGACTACAAACAACATAACACACTACATGGTCAGTATTGTCACCACTACAAAAAAATATCATCATTTCAAATTAGTTTGTGTTTCTAATCTCTCTTCTTGTGCAGCATATACTTGAAGCACATGGTCCATACTTGGCAGATTAAGGAAGTTTGGCAGTATGGTCAACTCAAGGCATGGAACGATCTCACTGGCAAGCTTGCTGTGCTTTTCAAAAGGCAACTAATCATGGAGGTGGCATCAATTATTCCAATTCCATGAGGCAATTATTACAATGGTGGTATAGGAGATTAGAGATGCAATATGAGAAAAAAGAAAAGAAGTCAAAAATCTCTCAAGCAGAATTTGTAAGTAGAGAAATATATGAAGTAAAAAAAGAAAGATATGACAACAGCACAGCTAGACAACGCCACATAAAATGGTTGGCAACCTAAGAGAGACATGGCAAGAAATAGAGACCTAGATAAAGATAATAATGTTGATGCATTTCTAGTCCACGAGAGAGCACATGTACTAAGGATATAACACATCAATACTCCTATCTTTAACATGAAATATCTTGAAAATTTTGTTTAAAATTTCAAAGGTTTGTCACTATGTTTTTCAAAGTCAATTTTGGACTATGTTTTTAAATTATGAAAAGTTGATTTTGAAATCGTAAGACAAAGATATGAAAATTCCAAACCTTGGAACATTCACTAGCTTAGAGAGAGAGGGGCATGAGGGGGGTTGTAGAAGACAGAGAGGTAGGGATAGGATGGAGAAATGAAATGAAATGATAATTTTAAAGTTAATTTACACCACAATAAGTTTTAAAGTTGTGTATTTAAACCAAGTCTCTCCTTTTATTTTTTTCCATTACTCTTCACTCTACCCTCCACCTTTCTATCCTTCATCATCACAACCATGGCGTGTTCCAAGTTTCCTATCAAGAAAGCATCTACAAGAGCAAGAGCTCAACACTCTTCCAAATCTAGTGAGCGTACTATGAGTGACAAAGGGCCCCTAGTGGTGTCCGACAATAGTGGCCCTACTGCAACTAATAATGGTGACGCTACTGTGGCCAACAATGGTGGCCCTAGTGTGGTCAATAATGATGGTTTGCCATTGTCTAGAAATGGTGGTCCACACGCTCTAGTTGCTCCATCTCCCACTACTACTCCAACTAGTAATACACGTCCTTCAACACATAAGAAGCAAAGATGGAGACCAGCCACAACTGCACTACATGAGATAAGGAAATTCCAGAAGAGTGACAACTTGATTATTCCTAAGGCACCATTCTTTAGGTTGGTGCGAGAAATACTCCAAGATCTACAGTTAGGGTATCAATCACAAGTTCTTTTCAAGGAACCATACAAGGAATGTGAGGCGATGGTCAAAGCCAAGCCCTACTTGCTCTCCAAGAAGTAGCTGAAAGTTACTTGATTGATCTAACGAGTGAATATTGTCAACTTTTAACCATTCATGCCCGAGTATCACTATTAAGCCCATAGATATGGTTCTTGTTCATAGGATCCGCAACAACAAGGATGCATATAATCTGAATGTCAGCAATATGCTTTGAGAAGCTACCTTGTAATTAGATCTATGTTTTTAGCTCATGTTTGCTTATAGATTGTAAGAAGCTTAGTTTTGAGTTATCTTTCCAGTAGACCTTCAAGTATTTGATAGCAATGGCTTGCAAAACGGAGCTTTTTCCTAGCTCTAGTTGTACTTGGTGTGATGCACTATCTACCGTGTATTTCATGGTTTCGTAATGCCAAATTCCATATGTGATATTCTATTTTGACCATGATTTTCATTGTGTGTATTTTCAAGTTTCCAATTTTATAAGTAGTTTTGTTGAGGATAAATTCAATGTGCAATCACACACATGTCAATGATCACTTGTACATGGACCAATACACTATATCTTTATTGTATTTAGTGGTTTGGTAACACTATATATGATATGCAATATTCCATTTGACTCATGACTTATTTTTTGTGACTTTTTAAGTTTCCAATGTTCCACATAGTTTGGTTGACAACACATTTAATATGCAGTTGCGCACACTCGATGGTGAGTTTCTCTCTCATTTTTCTATTATCAATGAAGTATAATCCAATTAATGTATTTTCAAAAAATGATTGAACCATCAATTTTATAAATCGAAATTTGGTGAAACTTCACCCACATGCCAGGCATCATAAAAACTCATGGATATTAAAAAATTGGCCCCGTTAAAGCCTCTGGGACACCTTACTAGACATGAGCCCTAAATTTAGGGATTCATGGCCCCAAACACGCGAGCCTCCAGATAGATATCCTAGAGGCTTTTGATGGGGCCAAAAAAATTTTGGATGGTTGATGTGTCCTAGAGGAGTCCACATGTAAAATTTCACATCAATTGGATCACTAGTCATGTTTTTCCAAAGCCTGGATACATTAATTCAAGTTTAAGGATTTTTAAAAAGTTTGACTATAAGTTTAAAGTTTCACCTCATTTTACACATTTCACTTTTGAGTTTTGAGTTTTCTCTCCTAGAAAACATGGCACACACCAAGCAAGCAGCCTGGAGACACCCCTCTAGAAATCCCATGCATAGGCCACCTCCCCCAGTTCCACCACCACCATGTTAGCATTGCAAGCATCGATGGAGGCCATGCACATTGGCTCTTCGTGAGATCCACCATTACCAGAAGACCACGCACCTCCTGATACCAAAGGCTCCATTCCAGAAGCTTGTGCAAGAGATTATGGATGGCATACTGATTAAGAACAGTATGAAGCACTTCCCAGATGGATCACACTTGCAACAACCCAATTGCTGGACTGCCCAGGCCCTCCTTACACTATAAGAAGCTGTCAAAGCTTACCTTATCAACTTGTTCGGAGACTTGGTCTATGCAGTAGTGCATGTAAGGAGAGTCACCATTGAGAGGGATTTATGGATAGTGAGGTTCTTCCAGTGATGGAAGGATAGCCCTCGTGGAGATCAACAACAATAGGGGTGTATTACCTTCTCTACATCATCTATCTATTGTCTACTATAATGGTGCTCCTGCAACTGGGAAACCCTTGTCTCTCTCCTAGAGGGAAGGTATTGTGTAGTCGAGTTGAGGACCAAAAAAGGCTTTCTTTTTGCAATCGTTCGAACTCCTCATCTGAGATCTCATATTGTGGCATCACATCCTCAATTCGCTCTTAGATACTCACACAAAATCTATAAAATCATCAAATGCATCACGCACCATGATACAATATATTTCTTCTTCTCTTAGCTCCAAAATGTCTAATACATCCTGCATGAGTAGATATTCCACCCCCTCAATGGTGACAACATGGAGAGAAGCAAGGGATGGCTCATCCCTTGTTGGTGTCTCATCAAGGCAAGGAGGTGGGTGCACAATGGCTAAGCTCTATGCTGCCTCTATGCTTCAATCGAATGTGATCTCCTCATGCTCCCTCTCGAAATACTCTAGATGTGGCCGAGAGGGTGCGTTGATGTCTTCGTCAATGTCCTCTTACACCTCAATGCACAAAATATATATGGTGAATTCTACATCGTGCTCGATGAGATCTATTGTGGCATGGTCCTGGGATGAGCTGGCCACTGCTCTGGCACGGAGATGCTACCCCACATGCACCAAGGCTCAATTTATCACCTTTGTATGGCTCAATCCAATGGCATGTAAACTATACAAGAAATCTATGGGGACCCACTTGAGAGCAGAGTCCGAAATAGAGCACGTAAGAGGGTTTGTCGCATCGCAAAAGGATGCCACTATACTAGAGCTAGGATCTACGACGAAAAGCGAGTTCTCTAGACTCAAGGTTATGCAAAACCTAGGATATATCTGGTCTCCTATGTGTGCGTAGCATGTGGAGCTAATCCATGTGGCGAAGGTAAGAGTGGTAGCCATGGCACACAAAGAGAGAAGAAAAAAGAGCACAAGTGTAGGGAAGCAGAGAATGAAAGTGAAAATGAGTTTGGAGTTATAGGTTTTATGTATCTAGGGTTTTAAATAAATGTTCTTTTTTAATCCTAAAGTTTCAAATTAAAACTCTTACCTTAGTTTCTTTATTTCAATACTTTAAAATCACCGTTAAAATTACTCATGCAAACAAGTGCTTCATTCTACATTATTATATCCTAGAATATACTTGGATCGTTGAGTATATTCAAGTCCAACTAGAGAAAATATAGAAAATTTTTAAGACAAGAAATCTAAAATACCTTCAAAATCCCTTTGGATCCAATTTAATATTTAAATTTAAAAAATGAGTAGAAGATATGAGCTACAATATATCATTATGCAAAGACAATATTGCATAGATTATAGAACTCCAACCTGCAATTTAATTATGATTTTAACTAGCAAGATTGACTAATTATAGTATGTATTATCACACGCTTGGATCACAGTAAACTAAGACGATCAAAATTGAAAGTACTCAAAAGTTTTAAAAAATTTTGTATTCGTTCTTTATAAAAAAAAATTACAAGGATTGCAGCATCTCAAGGATATGTGGAGAAGCACATTATTTGCATGTCATGGATTGCTCACTACGAATCTTGACTTTTCTATTATCTAACTTGAAATAGAAGTTGCAAAGGGGCTCATTGGACATTAATTGGATTTCTTATATTAGAAAAGAAATGGACCAATGACTCTCTGTGCTAACCACAAAAGAATTATAACCATTCCACAAGATAACCACATCTATGAGAGCTGTATGTGTCTCATCTTGGGTATCTTGATCCAAGCTGATCCACTCCCCTTGCAAAAGTCGCCATCTTCTATATGAAAAGTGAATGCATAGAGTTTGTTTAGCGATGAAATACCTGTAATAAAAATAAAAATAATTGTAAGTAAATTCCAATAACACAACAATTCATCTAAGCAAGACCTATGCCAATTAAATCAAGGCATTCAAAGTAGTAAAAAGGATTTACCTAAATGTGAGATCAGATTGGTTGACCCTACACTCAATCATCTCATTAAAATGTGTTCTTTTGACTTGCCAAGACTCACCCAATAGCTAACTCATCCATTCCTTGAATGTATACTTGCATTGATAAGTAATCTTTGTTTTCTTCAGAATATCACATGAACCAAACAAATGTGCAAACAATGAGAATGGAATAAACCAACTAAGATGCACATCTTTGAAGCCTATTGTGGGTTTCATAGCACTATTGATGTCAGATTTTATCTTGGACTTATATGCTCCTAACAACTCCAAGCTACCGTAATGTCTCTGACATTTTTTAAAAAAATTTAACCCGTCCATACATTTTGGCATAACACCTCGCATTTAAACTCCCCTACGCATGTGCAAATACTAAGTATGATAGTAACATTAGTTAGTAAGGCTAGTTAGTATTAAGGTTAGAATGTATGCTTTAGTTAATTAAAACAAAAAAGAGAAAATGAAAGAAGAAAACGTACCTATCTCTCTGCCACCACTAGCTCTAGGACTCTCGCCATCTCTCATCGTAACGACCTCCGTCCAACTCATCATCATCATCATCATCACTCACGTCTTCATCCTCGTTCTCATCGTCATCTCGACCTAGCAGCCATGAAAATCAAACAATTGGCAGACTGTGAGCGTAATAACATGGAGAGGGAGAGGGAGAGGGAGATCTCCCCCTCCCCCTCCTTGGCTAACAAAAGGGCACCATGATCGGGCCGTTATTCTGATGAGAGAGAGAGAGAGAGAGAGAGAGAGAGAGAGAGAGAGAGAGAGAGAGAGAGAGAGAGAGAGAGAGAGAGAGAGAGAGAGAGAGAGAGAGAGAGAGAGAGAGAGAGAAGAAGTGAGGAGGGAGAAGAGAGGAGAAGGGAGAGAAGGAGAAGGAGGAGAAGAAGAAGGAGAAGAAGAGGGAGAGAGATAAGGAGAGAAGAGAGAAGAAGTGACGAGGGAGAAGAGAGGAGAAGGAGAGAAGGAGAAGAGGAGAAGAAGGAGGGAAAAGGGGAGAGAGAAAAGTAGAAGGAGAAGAAGAGGGAGAGAGAGAAGGTGAAGAAGGAGAAGAAGAGGAAGAATAGAGAAGGAGAAGAGGTAGAGGAGAAGGAGAGAAGAAGAAAGGGAGTTAGTGAAAGAAGAAGAAGAAGAGTTATTATCTACTTCGACCTTTTAATTGATCTATTCTGGATTGATCACTTCGTAATTTTCACTATGAACCTATCTTGGGTATCATCTCGATCTCCTTACTGTCATCTCAAGGATTCGAAGGTTAAGACCGTCCAAGTGAAGTCGCCAACATACCAAATGTCCCTCCATCTCCAAATTTGAACCAGCAAGAAGAAGAAGAAACCAGCAAGAAAACGTTTTTGGCCTCCATCTCTCTTCTTGTCTCTTGAGTGAGCTTCTCCTTGTGCATTCTGTGTGTGTTCGGTGCATCATCTCGAGCAAGTCTCCCCACCACGCGATTCTTGACATGGTATCAGAGCCCCGCCACTGAGAGATGTTGATTTTGAAGGCTGAAGTGAAGGAGAAGAAGCAAGGTTCGAGCAAGCATGCCACAGGTAAGAAGCTCTCCCATCCTTCCACTCTTTCTCTTGGATAGTGCCTGTGGAGGCACCGGAAGCAGGGCAAAGCAAAAATATCAGATTGCAGTGAGATTTGGTGTGCGCGAAGAGCACTGTGTATTCTGCAAACTAGCCCTTAGGACTTTTTCGTAGCTAATTTGGGCATCTGAGGCCATTTCAGGCCCCATTTTAGAGCTGCAAGGTTACGGACATCAATTTCAGGGTACACTGTGACTTCGACTGTATTGACCAAAAGTGGGTGCACAGGTTACAGATTTCAGATCTGTGAGGTGACCGAGAGGAGAGGACCGGCTAGACCTAGGAGAATTCCTAGTCTCAGTACAGGAACTAGTCCATGACTACGATTTACTTACTAGGACCGTGATCCAGGGCAGACCTGTAGAAGAAGTGGTAGCAAGCCTCCAAGAAGAGAGAAGAGCAATCAGGAGAGCGCTAGAAGGCATAATTGCCTACAACCACGAGCAAAGGGCTAGAAAGCTACAGCAAGATGTAGATATGTACGAGGCTAGAAGGGTGATAAACCTAGCTGGGGCAGCCAAATCTGGACCAAATGACGAGAGGGAGTGGGCAGCAGAGGCTGACATGAGAGTGAGTGTGTGAGGGTGAGGGACCGAGGAGGAGAAGCTCTCCATCTTCTCCTCTCTTCTTCTCTTCTCTTCTCTTCTCTTCTCTTCTCTTCTCTTCTCTTCTCTTACTCGCGGCAATGGAGCTTGGAGCGTGGAGCTTGAGGATGGAGCTCACTTGAAGCTTGCACTTGGATCGTGGAGCTACTAGAGTGCTCAGGAGAGGAGGTAACTCGATCAGGCATGGACGTAAGCTCACTACACCCATAGAGATGGATAGCGCACTGGCTATGTGAGAGGTACCCATTAATGCTCAGCTTGGAACGCTTGAAACAATAAGCGGTCCGTGGGTCTTGGTGGTTGATCGCCTCTACAGATTACAAGGGAGTTCAGTGCTTCATAGGCCATACAAGGTATCATCGGCGGTTTGTGTTGAACTATGCATTGATGGCTAGTAGTGGATCGAGGAATGTCAACACGCATATGAGGAGTTAAAAAATGCTCTAACCACTACACCAATTCTACGATCCCTAGGCTGGACAATTACTTTTCATGTTCACATTCACGCTTCTAAATTCATTTATAGGAGTTGTGTTGTGCTAGCCTCGTGAACACAACTTAGACTATCATGTGATATTTGCTAGTAGATAACTCGCAAATACAAAAATGAATTATTTGATAATGGAGAGAGAGGGTTTAGCCATGGTATTTGTTGTAAAGAAGTTTCAGCATTATCTTTTGGCTACACCCTTTACCTTCTTTGTTGACCACCATCAAACCTTGCTTTATCTTGTTAATAAACCCTGTGCTATAGGACACATAGCTCGATGGTTACTTCTTCTTTTAGATTTCGACTTCTCTGTGGTTGTACGTAAAGGAAAGTAGCATTATATGGTTGACCATATGTCTCACATCCCCATGGGAGAAGCCTTGGACAAGGCATTACAAACGAACGACCTAATGCCCATCTATTTAGCCTATTTAGCAAAAGAGATTTGTTTAGAGCTGATTTGTCGCCTTATTGGGCAAATGACATAGTCCAAGTACTTGGACACAGACTCCCTAAACGACCAATAGAAAAAGCCCCCAACTTAGGTGACTCGTTCTCAAAATCCAACCTTATTAGTTGATAGCAGGTCAAATCTATCAGCTAGGGCAAGATGGATTGCTGTGCAGATGTGTGTGCGAGCATGAAATGCATGATATACTTACAAAGGCACACGACGAAATAGCAGGAGGGCATTTCAGTGAGACACAACAACTCGCAAGGTGTTACAGTCTTAGCTATAATGACCTACTCTTTTTCAAGACGCAGCACGATTCGTAAAGCACAGTGATGAGTGCCAAAGGACCAAGGTATCAGTTTGCAAGGACAAAATGGAGTTGAGTCCAATTGTTGTAAGGCAACCATTCGAGAAGTGGGAAATCAACTTCATTGGGCCAATTAGTCCCACATCACAATACTGACAAGTGAAATACATCATTGTTGTCACCACAGATCTCACAAAGTGGGGTGAAAGAATGAGCTACGAGAGAAAGAATGACAGTAGGACCACTGTCAAGTTCCTTTGGGAGCAAGTAATGTCAAGATTTGGCTGCCCTATCAAACTCGTTAGTGACCAAGACACAACTTCATCAATGAAGTGATTTCTCATCCTCACCTTACTATCCTTAGTCTAATGGCCAAGCTGAGTCTATGAATAAAATTCTAGTAAACGTCATGACCAAGGTAGTCTCTACTTCGCGTAGCAACGACTAGGATAACAAAATCATGGTAGCCTTATGGGCCTATCGCATAGCTTATAAAACGGCGGTGGAACAGACCCCCTCCTTCAAGTTGACCTATGGGACTGAAGCAATTCCACCTCTAGAATTCTTTGTTCCTAGCCTGAGAATCACTCATCAAAAGAGATGGGATGGAAAGAAGGCATGGACAGAGTGCCTAGTTGAGCTAGATTACCTATCGAAAACTTGACTTCTAGCCACCCACGTGGTAATATGCGAGAAGACAAGATGCAAAAGCTAGTTTGACAAGCACATCAAGCAGTGCAATTTCAAACAGGGAGACTTGGTACTATTGTACTCAGTCAAGGGACATAAGCAGAAAATGAAGTTTAGAGGGCTACGGCCTTCTAGAGTTTGCATCATCATGTTGAACTAGAAATGTAGAACTTGAAACCCTAGAGGGTGAGGGCATAGGCTTCTTCAATGGCAGCCACATAAAGAAGTATTACCCTCTTGTGCACCCACTACATGAGCCGCCAATGATAGAATCCCCTATCAATGTGCGAGTGGCCATTATCATAGAGATTGATGATGAGGATAAGGAAGCAGTAGAGCCAGCCTACCTAAGCGTAATGGTCACTACCAAGAAAACACACACCTTCAATGCATTGATCAAATGAGGGAGCTGACTTTAATGTCTTAACTCATGATCATTGGACTCACATTGGTAGACCGTAGTTGCAGTCCACCAATGCCAAACTCGGCCCATATGGGGGCCGATCATATACACTCTTGGGAAAGTGCAAGTTTGCAATCTCTATCGAGTCTGAAAGCATACCGATGATCTTCTATGTGTTGCCAAACAGTAAAGATGCAGGTATGGAATCGTTATTAGGACACGAATTTAAAAAGCAAGCTCATTGTAATGTCGACTATGAGTCCCAGTATATTCACCTCACCATAGGCAACATACATATAGTCACCGCTTTCAACAAGGGCTACGTGACTCCTTCAAAGTCCATAAAGCCACCGGTAGAGAAACCCACCATCAAGTCTAAGGAGGGGGCCGTGACTCATCACCACCTACCAAACCTAAAGACCTGCAAACCATTGAAGCCAAAACTAAGACCCCTGAATCAAAGCTACCTAAACATCAAGGCCCACCACCTAGGAATAGACATCCATGGCCTTGCAAGGCTAAGGACCCACAATCGAAACCGAGGCCAAGATGAAACTATAGACATCAACGTACAGTCAAAGCCACAATGGGTCCCCAAGACCTTATTGTAAGCGCAAGGCTACTATGTGGGTAACACCTGGATCTAAATACCTAAAGCCAAAATGGCCAAAGGCCCTACTCAAATGTTGCCCTCAAGCTTGACCACGCGAAACATCAAGACATATCAGGCACTCAGGCCACAAGAGACTCGAGTTGCTAAATCCCTAGAACCTCTAAAGTCTAGGCTTGTAGAATCTAAAACAATCTATAGGCCAAAATCGCAACCCGCCAAACTGTCTCAACCTAGGCCTACTAGTGCCCCTCATGCCTCAGAAGCACCATTAGCAGTCGCAGCTCAGCCTATTGAAAAAGAGGCCAAGCCACAATCTCAAAAGCAACTAAAGCCGCAACAATCAATTGATAGACACCTAGATGCCACCTTCTTGTTGCTTGCTAAAAGCTATGACCTCTTGGACTTAGAGTT
Organism: Lygodium microphyllum; assembly: GCF_053477565.2. NCBI lineage: Eukaryota > Viridiplantae > Streptophyta > Polypodiopsida > Schizaeales > Lygodiaceae > Lygodium > Lygodium microphyllum. Next base: position 37,269,104 of record NC_141148.1, read on the forward strand.
TTGGAAGAACCTTTAGCAATGGAGGTGCAAGCACTACCTTGCTCATGGGAGGAATCTGAATTTGTATTCGTTAAGGCTACCAAAGCAGCAGAGGAATTAATCACCACCGAGATTTCCCATGAGCAAGCACAGAAATAACACCTCATCACATCATATGGCAAGCACATTGCCTATGCCACCAACCAAGAAATCGAAGAGTTGAAGTAGCTTGTTGTTGACAACAACTCTTCTTTCTTGAGTAAATGGTACACTCTCTGACTTCAATGGGAATTTGAGGGCTGCCAAATCATGACTAATGTTGAACAAAGACGTGCTATCAAAACCTTGGAGTGTGACCCTACTTATGTAGCTCTAACCTCCTATAGGGTTTTGACAACAATTTGTAACAAACCCCTAGAAGAGCACCTCCTAACCCATTCATATTTAGATCGTATGCTAACTACAGAGGAGTTACACATTGCTAGCTAAATAGATTCCGATGACTTCCTAATGGATGTCCTTACCTACATCACTCACGTAGGCATTTGATCTATCGACATGGACCACTATGCTAAAATAAAATACAATCCAAACTTCTATGCTTGGCTCATACGGATGTGAAGCACTGCACACAGGTGCTGAATGCCCTTAACCCTTTAACCTCTAATCCTAGGAAGGATCCTTCTCATTTCTCAAGGGGGGAGGGGGTAAGGTGAAATCAAAATGTAAAATCAAATAGATAATGTGAATGGAATGTGCAAGGAAAACTAAAAAGCCTCAATCAATATCCAAAATAGATGAAAAATTAAATTGTGAATTAAGAAAAAATGTCATAAAATTTTGGAATGAATGGACTACTTGAAGGAAAAGTCTACTAATGTGCTTAAGCATTTCATGCTAGCAAGCATGTAATATTTCCTTCTGCGAGTAATTCTTTTGAAAAGCACTAATGGTGAGGTGAATATGGCTTCATGGCAAGCACCCATCATGGTAGGCCAAGAAAAGACCGACAAGTTGCCTTTCTCAAAAGAAGAACAAGCGAAATGCAGCCTCTCAATGGAGACAAGGGCCTTCAACCAGTTTAAATTTTGGCATGTCTTCAACCTAGAAGATGTAGCCATCGAAGAACGGGCCATGAGGCAGATTATTGAGCAATGCAATCTATAGAAATACATGGAAGCAATGGGCCAAGCGGTAGATTACATCCATTGCATGAAGTTCTTATGAACTTTTCATAGGAACCGCGGCACTGTGACTGTGCGGGAGGGAGAAGAAACTCATCAAGTGCAGATAGAGTTGGTAGAAAGAGCATTGGGAGAGAAAGCCGAAGAGAGATGTATACGCCATGCTGGGGATGAACAAGGTGAAGATCCACACCAATGATGGTATCAGCTTGGCTGATATTCCGAATCCCAAAATCTAACTCTAGGCCAAGATGGTGCACGCATTGTTCTCTAGTCAGAGGTATAACACAATCATGAGTCACATCAATGTCGCCTTGCTAGAGAGCATTGCAGCACGATCACTAGATGAGGTGAACCTCAATGGATTTGTGAGAAATACCATTGATACCTCTATAAAAGCTCTGGCAAACAGGAGGACAACCTATAGGAGGAGAGTCCCCTACCACCAAGGCTAAAAGAAAAGCTTCATCCTCAAAGGCCTCAACCATTGGATTCGGTGGGGTCCTTATTACTGCCATCATCAGAGAAGCCTTGGGGCAAGGGCAGGGAGAAGGAGAAGGAGTTGATGAAACACCAAGCAGGTCACCACCCCACCATGAACAAGAGGCACAATCCAGTGAAAGGATGATCATTGAGGATGAAGAGGAAAGAGAACAAGAAGAGCAATCTAGTCGTGGAGAGGCCAAGAAGACAAAGAAGAAAGCTGCACATGAAAAGTAAGAAGAGGAGAGAAGGAAAAAGAAAAAGCAGACTTACAAAAGGCTCGTAAGGATTCTAAGAAGGCCAAGAAGGAAAGAAAGAGAATGGTGGATGAAGAGGAGGAGTTGAAAAGAAAGGAGGATGAGGATATAGCCCTTGCAATGCACAAATCCATTAAGCAATAGTACAGGTGGAACGAGCTGGAGCCCATGAGCGTGCTTAGAGATGAAGGGTTGCAGGCTCAAGTGCCCATGTGCCAAAAATCATACCACACCTACAATACAAGAAAGCAAGGGCAAGGCCCCAATCATCCCCATTCCTACTCTCTTGGTGCCCACCACTACCACCGCCATATCTACACCTAGCTCTACAACCCAGGTGGACACCAACAACCTAATGGCATGGGTCCAATACTTTGTGGATAAGGAAATGATCCAAGGAACAAGACAAGGGACCCCTGCGGGTGGTAGGAACCAAAATACCGAAAGCAGATGCCGAGTCTAGACAAGACTCGAAGAATTAGAATGTGGAACCTCTACAACCTCTATTCCCACAACATAGATGCCACCTGCTGAGTACAATGAATATGTCAAGGAGGTTCTCTCAACTAGAGAAAGCCAAGGAAGAGAAAAAGATAGCAGTGGTAGAGCTCGAAGCAGAGAAAGAGGCCATGGCTACATTTCAGTTGGAGGAAACCTGCCAAATAGCCATGGCCCAAAGGGAGATGAGTGAGCTCAAAGAGCAACTACAGGCTAAAGAGGAAGTAGAAGCTGATTGGCAGGCAGCAAGATTAGACGAAGAGACTGAAGCCCTAGTGCACTTGCAAAGAAACAATAGCAAGATCTTAGGGCTTTCTGAAGACTTGCAAGCGGAGATGGAGAAAATCAGTAAAGCCATAGAGGAACTAGAGGTGCTAAGGGAGAAAAGAGCACATAGATAAGAAGAAGAAGTGGAGAAATTGAAAAAAGAGGCAGCCTCAAAACAAGAAGATCATCAAAGATTGAAAAGAGAAATGGAAGATCAAGAACATAGGCTAACAGTACTAGCTCAGAGGCAGGGGGAAAGCCTCAAGGAGATGATGAAAAGAGGAGATGAATGGGCAGCTCATAATGAAAGAAGAGTCAAAACCTTGGCGCACCATCTGGCTCAAGTTGAAAAAGATAAAGTACTAGCTGAAAACTGAGCAGAGGCTGCCCAAGTGGGCTTCGAAACTGAGCAATGTGCCTTTCACAATACACTACTTGATGTCGCTCCTCAGATAGAGAAAGGGGAGGTTGTTGAAACTGTCAAGAAGAAGCTAGGGATTGCACGCAGGGCCTTGAGAGCAAGCTTGCAGATGCCACCGCAACCTATGGGAGTTGGCTTGACCCTTGAAGAACAACAAAGATATGTATTGTTGGCAGGCTTGACCCCATAGGAAATAGATGCAATAGGGTTTGCAGAAGGGGTACAACAGGAAACCCAGCAAGGAGATGAGGCTGGCACAAGGAGATGGGGCCTCATGAAGAAGAGCCCCACAACCTTCTTTCCCACCTCGGCCAGAAGACCAGCAACAAGCAGACACATCCAAAGAAATGAGGGACGCACTTAAGGAAAAGAGAAAAAAAATGGTGGAGGAAGCAAGGAGAAGATTGAATGCTAGACCTGTACAAGGCCATCCGTGCCTATTCCATTGTGTATGAGGGGATATTGGTGGGATAGCAACGATTGAACAAAAGCTAAGAAACAACCCACTATGTTTAGTGGGATAGTGTGAGCAATCGATAAAAGTGTGGAGGTGCGACTAGTTAGTGGAGTGGAACACAAATGGGACTTTCATAACTCTAGAGAGGGTTATTGTGCTTGAGACACATCATCATTGAGGATAGAATGAGCCTCATGAGATGGTATTGTTTGGCATTGATTAGACCTGGGACTGTCATGCTTGGCCTAGAACCAAGACTTCCAACCTTGCAAAATGATTATGCATTCAACTTAACGTGCAAATAAAAATGATCATGGTCACCATGTGTAATCGGGTCCAAGCACCACTGCCATAGAGTAAAGGGCAATCATACTCAAAGCTAACACATGTAGACACCACCATCCTAATCTACAATCAACATTTGGTGTACAGAGTTTGACATAATCAAGCAAATGAAAATAGATACCAAGATACTCAATGAAGGAAATACTCAAATGTCTATTGCTAGATAAAATAGTACAACAATCTCAATAGAGATGAAAAAGATAGTGACCAAATACTTAGGAACAATCGATAGAGGGATAAAAATATCTCATAGATTCAAGACAACCAATGATACATACACAGTGGTAATACTACTACTAGAAGTCATGACTCACAATATACAAAAGAGATAGCTCTACTGTTGTGGCAGTACTCAGGATGCCAATCCAAAGGACTGCTCGAAGGAATATACAAAAAATCTAGCAATCAAGATTTGATCCCTCAATACTCTCCCAAACCTTCTACTTGGGAAGGTCTCTTCCTTAAATAGCCTAATACTTGTTGTGATATTCACTCTGCCCATGTGCCATGCCAATGGTCTTTACTACTCATACATCCATCAACTCATAAATGCACTATTGGCAACCCTTGCTTTAAATGCTGCTACTACTGCCGCCTTTAACAAGCAAGAATGGGTCATCGCCTGCAAAATAGAAAATTCAAGATTAAATTTTTTCGTAGAAAGGATTATAATAAAATTTTACTTACCAACATTTTATCTAGTTAACCTTTTATCATAATAAAATATTTTACTATGGTGGGTCAAGTCTTTCATTGGTTGACTTCTTTCATTAGCTAATAGAGGGTAGTACTTCTCAATCTTGATTAGAATCAACCATCAAGCTTCCTCCCCCTACAAAAATAAGGCAAACTTCCACTTCCAAGCTTGGAGACTGAGGTTTAGTGTGTGCAACTATTTTTGGATTTTTGGGTCATAAAAATGACCATACAAGAAGAGCCATTCATTAAAGTATAGAAGTATTTGGAACCCACTAATTGTAGAAGTTTGGAATATACTCTAAGTTGGCAAGAGCATCCAGGTTAGCAAGGCAAAAAAGGAACTCACAAAGATATGATATGAATTCATCTAGGAGTGAATATCCATTGAAGCAAATGGTGACATAGAGTTCTTCTTTAGATAGTAGCTTGTCAAGAAGTGGATGATGAAGCAACCTTGGGTGGAGATAGTGCACAAGACTCAATGATAGCATGAAGGGATTTGGTCTCAAAATAGGTAGGATTATACTTTAGGAAGCTCACAATCTTTCTATGTTTAGCAATGGTGATGATATTGATTCCTAGTGTTGCAACCTCATGTCAAAAGGAATATCATTTATTTCAGAAGCAAGTGGTAGAGCCACATAACTGTTCTAAACTATTGATAGCATGAGAGTCATTAAGATTTGTATTTGTTACATAGGATGGAAGTATTCGACACTTTTATAGTTGTTTATGTGGGATCCCTTACATTAATTAATCTAGGACTGTCAAGATTTTACAGAAGAGGTGTTCATGTTCTTCCAATGTAGGGTGCCTTTGAGACACTAGCAAGAGCATGTCAAGGTCATCTAATCCAAGATCCATGAGAATAAGAATTTGAAAAAAGTGCCAAAGGTGGATTCTAGTTACACATAGCAATCCATAATTGGCTTGTTGGAGATTACCAATAAATCGTCAACCATTTTGTAGAGTGAGCGGCATTAGTGTGGTCTCATGAGGGTGGTTGGTGGTGGTGGTCAACACCTACTAATTCAATATGGAGCAAATGTATGAAGATCAGAAAGAACATTATCTTCTAAAGATAGTCTATCATGCTCCAAGTGTGTAGGCAAAGTGGGTGCTGATAAGCCTGATGAATGATGATTTTGGTCCTCCTAAGGGTTTAGAGTATGTGGAGAAGGAGAAGAAGAGATTAAGGGGAGCTCTATTTAGTAATAGGTGTCTAGTGCATAGAAATTTGATTGGGAGAGGTAGCAGAAGGGATAGGAGAGGCATGGGCACCTTAGGTAACCAAAGGCTTCAATGACCCTCATAGTATCCTTCTGCCTTTAAGAGGAGTTTAGGAACCCAACATGGTGTGGTGCACACATGGGAGCATGAATTTATGATGTTATGGTGTGAGGGCTGGCACTTGTGTTTCTATGATTGTAACATGTCCATTGTCCAAGCATGTTTTGGTAGTCCATCGAGAAATGAATCTAAGCGTTACTGCCCGACACTCCCATGGAATGTCATTGGGTTTGTAACATGCCTGTCTATTGGTTGTCCAAGCACGTTTTGGCAGTCCATCGAGAAATGAATCTAAGCGTCGCCGCCCGGCACTCCCATGGAATGTCACGGAGTATGTCACCTAGGGCTTCCCAAGTCCGCCTCGCAAACGGAAAGCTCGCAGTCAAACCCACTAGGATCAGCCTGAAACTTGAGTCCCTAGTGGTCAAAGGTCTCCTGACATTCTACTTCACTCAGAGTTACCCAATCCAAAGCAGGTCCATACCCCACTTAGTTTCAAGGAGAAGAAGAAACAAGAGGGATGCATCGCTCCATCTCTCTACCCGTAGGGTATAATCCCATTTTGGTCCCCTAAAACGACATGAATCGGATACTAACATGTGCTCCCTAAAGGTCGCACAAGGGTAAAATCTTGTGAGAAGCCTCCCAGTTCTATGGGACTACCCTTCCATAGGACAGACCCATCGGGGTTTTTGCTCATCCGCTTCCCTCAATAGGCGTACTTTAGTTATCTAATTAGTCCTATCAGATTTATGTGCAACATTCAAAAGTAGCTTCCTTGATTAAGCCTTTCAGGGGACATGGTTCATTCATGTAATATTATGGCACTGACACGAAAAAAAATTCAGACACGTTCCTTGGAAGTAAACTTAATATTAGCATTTTAGCTAAGATACAACTCTTGTTCAAAAAGGACGATTTCTACAATCTATGAACCTTATTTCCTCCAAGATTCTGCCCTTGCACTAGTAATAGGGGCCCTCAAGAATCTACCTCGAGTCACGTAGATCCTTTGAGTACGACCCAGAGGCATAGAATTTACAGCTAGAGCCTCCCCTGGCATCCAAGCGTCCTCCTACATTCAACCTAACCCGTAGAGAGACCTCTCCTAGCGGGTTCAGTCCATGTTCTCGTCAAGGCTATTTAGAGCCCCCTTCGCTAGGGTTGGTGGCCAGCTGGGGGCAATTTAGCACGCCTTCCAAAAATTCAACCTAATTCATTATTCCCATTTCTTTTATGAGATTGAGGCCATACAATCTTTTTACAAGCGGTGTTCCTCAATTTTTAAGCACAAACAATGGTGCATGTGAGTGCTCGGGACATCTGCTAAGGTGGAGTCCCTATCTTTGATGCTTAGCATTTGTCCTTCTTGGCGTTGGCGGCAATTTCAGATATCCTATGAGGGATAGGGAATAAATTCTTTTCGACCCCACTCCTATGTGATAGGAGCAAGCAATTATGCAATTGGATCTATATCCCATAGTTCTCGGATGGTAACTATCCTAGCTTGCTAGCCGTTAGTCCAAGGTTCTTTTCTTGGAAAAACGACACTCGAACTCTCTTGTATTAACATTGAGTTGTGTCATGGTTAAAGGTGATATCTTCAAGGTTGTTTCAACTTTATCAAGGCCAGATATAGAATAGAGACCAATGAGTGTTTTACTTGTCTCAAGGTCCTCCTATGAATGTAACAATAGTTTGGCTCATTTACCTTTAAACCCTAAATATGTCGAGTTAAGCCCTATCCTTGCGTATATAGGATTCATCTCATTGAACCGCCCTCACCAATTAAGTTTAGCCCTTCATATGCACGTCCTTTAACTATCTTTAAGATGAATCCCTAGTAGTGTAGCTGAAACCGTCCATGGTACAATGCAATCTAGATGCGAGTCCTTCTTAAGACAATGATGCAATGCAGAGTTCTACTCTTGGGAATTCATTTCAAGGCACTTATGCAAATCATAAATAGAGACTTGTTTATTTTGTGCGAGGAACACAAAGTCATCATGCCTAATGCAAGTGCGAGGTACTTCTCTCTAAAGGTTTATAGGAGCTTAATACTCGGCTTAGTATTGCAATGACCTAAACAAACTTAACCATTATTGTAGCAAACTCACGATCCTCATGGACTTGATTCAAGCCTTTACTCCTACCTTTCCAATTTCACAAATTTTGCCATGCAAAAAGTATAATTTTTGCTTAATGATGAATATGATTTATCGTCTCGATAACCCATTTTTTAGTTTCTTTTACCTCTCAAGCATGCCAATGCTAGTGCATAAATCCAATGCACTACGAACACAATCAATAAAGTCCTTGATTTCAACGTGCACAAATGTGAAGTCTTTTGTGCAAGTTGTTCGTTCTAAACATGCCAGAGTGCAATAAAACACAATTTCCAACATGATTGAATAATGCAACCTAATTGGTGGTTAGTTATCATAGATTTTTACCAAAATACTTCTCCCTTCCCAATGAAGTCAATCTAGATTTTTAAGAGTTCCCATCAAAGAAGGATTTGTGGGATGCACCTAGTTACCAAGTGTCACGGTTCCTTGACCCGCAACTCCATCAATTGAAGTGGGACTTTTTCAAATCAGTCCTAATCATGTTCAAAGAAGACCTAAAGTATGACCCATCTTTAGGCCAAAAGTATGCCTCTAGGACCTTCAGATTTTAATCAAAAAGTATCATGATAGTACTCATCACAAAGGAGAGATTTATGATAGCAGTGTGCTATTGTAAATCAATATTGAAATACCCTATTGTAAATCAATAATGAAAAACCCTATTTTCAAGTATGGAAATTAGCCCAAAACTCTCTAGAGATCTACCCTATTTTGTCCCAAATTAGTCCTATTCATAGCTTGTAGTGATTAGTCCAAAGAATATTGAGTATGACCTATAGATGGTAGACAAGAAGCAATTAATATGCAATTTGAAAAACCCAATGTATCCTTGCTCCTCCTTAGTTTTTCTCTTACTTCCCTTTCTCCTAATTTATAGAATACTCATTCTTTTCCCTCTACCACACTTCCAACCCTAAATTCCATTTAGATAGGTTCACACAATAGTGTCCTCCAGTATCTTCCACTCTTTATACATTCATGTGAGATAGGTAGTGTAATCCATCGCTTGGTTGGTCCCTTCAATTAAGTCATATTTGTAATTTAATGTCTAACTTCAAAGCCACATGATAGCTCTCATAATGTCCTAAATATATGGAGGGATTGGCTCAACTATTACTAGTGCTACTACTTATTCCATCTTTGGGGGCACTAGCCCCCCCTCCCCCCTAATCTTGGTTACACGGGTCCCTTCCACACCATTAAGTCTACCTAGCCAATTGTTTCCATCGTTCTATAGTGTTAATTCTCCCTAGCTAGTTGTTTCCATCCTCAATTTTGGTAGTGCTACTACATTTTACATATTTTGGGGCACTACTTCTCCCTCTCCCCCTCCAAACTTGGATACTCAAATCCCCTTCCCCAAATTTCATAGCAATATGATGCAAGATTGAGATGCTCATATCTAAAAATTTGAGGTGGCTTATGGACTCAATTATGCAAGGTAGATTAGCCCCATGCAACAAGCCAGTGTTTGAAACTACTATGCAAAAGGAAGTTGCAACCTAGTCGGTGGACGAGTAAGGATACAAAACTTATAGGGTATTAAAAAGGACTTTTTGAATCAATTTTAGGAGGATTATATTGATTTTGTAACACTCCGATTCGATACTACATGTGAAGGGTGGATTAAGGGGGAGGGAATGCATACCTTAGGAATTTTTTTTGGAAAGGCTTTACATGAAATTCATTGACGCACTATCACACTGCCACCTATAAAAAATTCCACTAGCTCGTCTCCCTTGCAATTAACGATCTCTCTCACACTGTCAATTGGTTGCTAACTGCACCATAACATCAGTTAGTTAGGGAACACCTCATTAAGATCAGTAAGGCCAAATGCTATATAAGCTAGCCTTAGCTTAGCATTAAGTGTATGCTCATTACCCCATGCATTAGTTGCTAAAAGCTAGAGAGAGAGAGAGAGAGAGAGAGAGAGAGAGAGAGAGAGAGAGAGAGAGAGAGAGAGAGAGAGAGAGAGAGAGAGAGAGAGAGAGAGAGAGAGAGAGAGAGAGAGAGGAGAGGAGAGGAGAGGAGAGAAGAAGGAGAGTAGAAGAGATAAAGGAGAAGAGGAGGGAAGAAGAGAGGAAGAGAGTAGAAGAGAGTAGAAGAGGTGAAGAAGAAGAGAAGAGGAGGGAAAGAGAGAGAGTAGAGAGGAAGAAGGGAAGAGAAGGAGGGAAGAGAGAAAGTAGAGAGAAAGAAGGGAAGAGAAGGAGGGAAGAGAGAAAGTAGAGAGGAAGAAAGGAAGGAGCAAGACGAAGGAGCAAGAGACGATCATCCCCAATCGCAAAGAGGAGCACCACTCCAACCTGCAAGAATCTCACCTACTTTCGTATCCTTCCTACCTCAATATATGAGTCCTTCCTCCCCTAGCAAAGTCTCAAGCCACAAGGAGTTGCCAAACTGTCTAGAGTTAGAGATTGTTAGAACTTGGAGCTAGTGCCACAAACATCATCACACAAAAGAGGAGATATTATAGAGCAAGGAGGAGCGCAGGAGCTACCAATGCAGTCGTAAATGTGGTCTACATGCCATCACACATGGCACATAATGTTCATTCAATATATGGCTAGGAACATAATGATAGAACAAGTAAAGACCATTACATTAACATTGTATAATTTGAAGTTACGATAAATTATATAACATTGCTTTGAGTAAATTATCATAAGTTCCTCATTAACAAATAATTACATTAATAATACTTCTTTTTACATTTACAAGTCATGTAAACATTGGAAAGATGAAAGTTGTATTAAGGTGAATTCTTTTTGCATTAATAAATTATATAAATATTTGGAAAGGTAAAAGTTACATTAAGAATACTTCTTTTTACATTTATAAATCATGTAAATGTTGAAAAGATAAAAGTTACATGAAGAATAATTGTTTTTGTATTTATAAATTATGTAAATGTTAGGCAAGATGAAAGTCGCATTAAGAATAATTAATTTTGTATTTATAAATTACATAAATGTTGAAAATCTAAAAGTTGCAATAATAAAATTTTTTACATTTATAAATCTTATAAACATTAAAAAGCTGAAAGTTGCATTAATAATAATTTTTTTGTTTTTGTAAATTATGTGAATGTAAGGGAAGTGAAAATTATATCAAAGATATTTCTCTTTGCTCTTACCAAATTCTTAAATATCGAGAAATATTCCTTTAGTACTTATGAATATAGAAAAAAAAGCTTATTCTTGGTATTTAAGGTAAATTAGGATAATTAAAATAGATAATCAAGATTATCGAGTAGGAGTACATCTTAAGGGAGAAAATTTCCACTATAAATTCCAAGATTCGGTAAATTCCTAAAATTTCAAATAATCTCTAGATTCTTAGTGAGGTAAAGCGACCAATCCTTGACAACAAGGACTACAACAAATGATCATAAACAAAGACCAATGATAACCAATTAAAAAAAACCTAAAGGAGTAAGATTAATTGAAGTTTAAAAAGGGGAATCTAGAAAAAATCAAATCCGAAGGAAAAGTAGAAAAAACCCAAGAGATAAATAGAATTGAGTTAGAAGGGATTGCCTCTAAGTTAAGGTCTCACTCAATTGCCTTTTTATTTGCTAGGAACATCACTTGAAGAAAATTGCTTGTGCTTGTAGCAATATATACAAGTTTGACTTGATGCACTTAGGAAATTGATTGAATATTTTTTTTTCTAATACTCTAATTTTGCAGAAAACAATATAAAAAATAAAGTGGACTAGACCTCCCCCAAGGCTAGTCCCTTTCCAAGGGGGAAACAAATTGCCACCTTGGAGAGTTTTTTTACCGACCCCAATGGTGAGAGGTCACTTTGTAGGAAATCCTTGGACAAGAGGAGTTGAGGATGCTAGGGGGGCTTCGGCTGGTAAACTCTTAGAATGCTAGGAATTTTCCAAACTCCTACGTGACTTAGGATGGATTTTTTGAGGTTTGGATACTAGTTAGGGACTGAAATCTTGGAGAAATAAGGGCCTTCATGATGCCATTCTTCTATATGGGCAGAAGATGAATAATGTATAAGAAATTTCTATTAAATAAAGAAGCTGCCTTTCAAAATGTTTGTTTCCATTGTTTGTGTGTTATGATTTTAAATTATGTAAATGAGTAATATGATTAAAAGGGTTAATTAAGGAAGCTAATTCTATGTATACAACTTAAATGTGTTAGGTAAGTAAATAACTAAAACTACCCAACCGAGGAAAGTGGGAGGGCATGATCCCTGAGATAGCCCTAAGGTAGGGTGGTCTTGATAACTTGAGAATTTTTCACAAATTTGTTGTGTTAGAGTATAGAAAAAAGTTAACCCCTTGAATCAACCAGGACCCTTAACTCTGTATAGTTTTAGGAGAATAGAGTGAGAATCTACATTATGGGTAGAGGGATTGATGTATTCATACTCCCCCTCATTTCTCACTCTCCTTGAACCAAGTGCAATATGAGTCGGCTTCAACTCGAGCAATCTAGCACAAGTAGTTACTCAAAGATGAACGCTAGTTAACTCTGAATAGGAGACCTTAGCTTACTTAGAAATTGAAATTCGAGTAGATTCTTGTGGGAATGGCCAATACATTCTCTTTGTGAAGTGGAATCAAGAGAGTCTAGGTAGCTAACCTCATGTTATTTGGAAGAGTACCAAGCAATGTTGCCTTTAAAAATCATCTCGATATGGACCACTAAATCTTGCCGCCAAGGATGTCTCAAGCAGTCATATCATAGATTCCCAAAAGATGGAATGAGTATGGAGCCTAAAACAAGGGGATTAAGATGGACGTCTCAAGCGGTCATATCATAGATTCCCAAAATATGGAACAAGTATGGAGCCTAAAACAAGGGGATTGAGATGTTCAAACTTATATGGCCTAGTTTGAGGTTTGTAGTGGCATATCTCTAGCAGTAATTCAACTATGTTATATTCTATCTATGTTTAGGGCTTGAATTTGGAAGGCCTAGCTAATAAGGTTTGGCCACTCATGATCTTGACCATTTTGTATACATTATCGGGTGGATCTAGCAAAAGGCAAAGAAGTCTTCCAAATCAAATGACAAGAGCTGTAAATATTAGAATAGTGATTCTGATTTTAGATGCAATCTAAAGGAGGATAGCAATAGTGATGAGGAGGAGGACATTGCATGGGAAGAATCCATCTAAGTCCAAAAGGAAGGATAAGGGCAAAAAACCCTTGGAAGATACTTGCAAATTTGCTATGAAGACTCTTTGGTGTCTAAAATATAATAATATGGGACACTTGGTAGTGGATTGTAGTCATAATCAAGGATGGTATGATATCTACAAGACTTCTACAAGTGTACCAATAGAATGCTCATAGTTTGATAGCCTAGAGTGGTGGTTTGTAAGATATTGGGATGAATTCTTGTGCTATGTGGAATCAACCTTGACTATCTACTCGAGAAGCATTGGTCATATCTTATGATCAACAAGAATTTTCTTCCCCTAATGTGGTCAAGGTGGTCAAGGACATAATAGAGGCAACCAAGAACCTCGTTTATCCAAAAAGTAATGCTTCTTCTCCATACAAATAAGTGTAGGAAGTTAAATGCTCTAAAGCTTAGGCAAATCATACTTAAAAGAAAGTAGATAAAGCCAAGATACCAATGTCATAGAGTTAGAAGCATTCTTTAACATTGCAGTCAATGTGGTTACCCGCTCAAAGAAGCGTGTTAAATCCACATAAGTAACCTATGGGAGTTACATGGTCCAATCAAGAAGTTGTTTGGCATCAAGTGGCAAAATGGTCTACTTTAGCTCCTACTATAATGTCTGGCTTGATTTTAGTTCTTATTCCACTAGTGTTCCTAATACCTTACTAGATGGTCATCTATTTCGATGCATTAGGGGAAATATGAACTTAAAAAGGGCCTTGTAAGATGTTGATTAGAAAACATTGATCTTGGATTAGTCCATCTTCCATACTCATCATTCCATATCTTTTTGCCCTTGGACCCCCTATGTTTTGTGGTGGACCCCACCCTTCATCCTCAAAGATGGGATCCACTACTCTTCCAAAAGTTCCACATGATAGCAAGTTAGATTTATTTTTACCCTGAAAAGTGACTTTTTAAAACTTTCAAAGAATAGAGATTTGATTTTTTCAAAAGGTATCCAATCATTTCAATTTAAAATACTATTTTTAAACACAAATTTTCTATTTGATATACTCTTATAAAAGTTTCACATTAGTAAATTAGATTTATTTTTACCCCAAAAAAGGAGTCTTTCATTTTTTCAAAGAAAAGAGATTTCATTTTCTCAAAAGGTATCCAATAATTTTAAGTTAAAACACTAATTTTTTACATAATCCTTTGTATTAAATTGACATCAAATCAATTTATATTTTTTAATATCTATACATGTGGCACCTTTGATCTTGTAGAGATAGTTATATATCCATTTTATGCATCACTACTTTTGCTTAGTGCCACATCAATAGGGTGGACAAATTTTGATCCTAAAAAGTGAGTTTTTATTTTCCTCTAAAAAAATGGTATTTTTAAATCTCCAATGGTGCCTAGCCATATTTAATATTCATCTAAGCATTCTTCATGCTTTGTTTTTACCTATAGCTATTTTAAATCAATATTATACTAAAAAATAAATCTACACCATTTCCTCTCCTACCTCATATTTCCTAATGGTACCACTTAGGGATGTAAGCAATTGTAAGAGGAAAGTGGATTTCCTAACCATATTATATATTCATCTAAGCATTTTTTATGCTCTCCTTTTCCCTCTAATCCTTCTAAATTGGTATTGCATTGAAAAAGCCAATCTACACTATTTCTTCTCCTCCCTTACATTTCCTAATGGAATGGAACCACTGAAGAAGAATAAGAGCTGATATGGATTGAAATAGGTCCTCAAGGAGTGGCACCATAATTTTAACACCTTCATGAGGTCTTAAGGGTATGCTAAGACTGAGAATGCTTACTTCTTATATACATGAAAGGCTATGAGTGGTAGCCTTATGATCTTAATATTTTGTATAGATGACATGTTAATGGTTATGAAGCCACTAATGGATGTGCATACATAAAAGAAAATGTTTCACAAAACATTTGATTTGAAGTTCTTGGGAAATATTGATTACATTCTTGGTATGTAGATTATGCAAGATTGTGAGAAGAAGATTATCTATCTATCTCAAAAGAAGTACATTCTAAAGGTACTTGAGTATTTCAATATGGATAGCGGAAAGGCCATTAGTGTCCAATTGCCCTGATATTTGAAACTTAGCTAAGGAGACAACCCTAAGTTGGATGAGTAGAAGGCTAAAACGACAAGATCCTTTATGCTTATGTAGTTGGTAGCTTGATGTATACTATGGTTGCCACACATGTCCTCCAAACGTTGCCTATCCAGTGAGAGTGGTTAGTAAATTTATAGAAAACCTGGGCAAGAAGCATTATGAAGTAGTGAAGAGCATCATGATCATAAGATACTTGAATGGTATTAGATCTATTTTCATATACTTTGAAAGGAAAGACACATCTATCCTTGGATATGCAGATACTAACTTTGCAGGGAGACTCTAATAAGTCTACACAAGTTTTTTCTTCATATTTATGGGCATGAAATATCATGGGTCTCTTGATTGTAGCAAAGCATGGCTTTATTTGCTACTAAGGTTGAGTGTATTGCAACCATTCTAGTGTGGCTTACTCATCTCTAGTAGGAGATTTGGATATTATAAGAGAGGTATCCATTTTACATTGTGATTGTCAAAGTATCATCTAATTTACATAAAATGTATCTTTTATGCAAAGGCAAAGCACATTGATATGAGCTAACACTTCATCAAGGAGTGATTAAGAACAAGTGTATTGAGCTTATCAAGGTGTATATAGATGATAATCCTACAAATTTGTCTACGAAGAGTTTAAATTTTGAGTGCTTTGTACACTATAGTGTAGTAATGGTGGCATTGGATATTATCTTTACCATGTATTCTCCCTTAATGGCCAAGTGGCCTTTAAGATGGAGATTGTTGGGATAAAAGCTAATGGTTGGGTGGGCTTCCCCTTGTACTAGTATTCATTGTACAATTGTATATAAGTGAAGATAATTAAGAATAAGGGTAAGTTAGTATCCACCAAAAACCTATATTTTCTCTCACCTATGGCTATTACCTTTTAACTTTCATGAAGAATCTTTGTTATATGCAATACAATAGATGAGGCATTTTAGTAAGTATTTTTTTTATGTAAATAAAAGCAAAAACCTAATGCAAATGTCAACAACTATTAGAATCATCATCGGTATAAGCTATGGTCTTTGTATGTTGAAAATTTTGTCAAAATATGCATCTCAATACGCATTGGAATATACACCACAATATATAAACATATATCGACAACTATTTTGAAAATTATACTAAGCATTGCTCCAAGTATTGCATGAAACTATACCAAAACATACATTGATGTATGTACGAGCAATTTTAGAAAAAAATTATCGACACTTATATTGACATGTGCAAATATAAAAATACAAGGAGCTGGCCCCCTTGAGGAGGACCAGATTCCTACTATCCATATTTGCTGTAATGTTTGATATGGATTACTATTGAAACCTCTATAAAACCCCAAGGATGAAGAACTATTATAAAACAAATGCATAACACAAGAAAAGATACTACAAAATACTAGAAAACAAGAAGAAAATACAATGATATTTTCATTATATATAGTAGTTAGTGAAAGTCTATGTTCAAAAGACACAAGTGCAAAAAGACACAAAAATATGTCTCTATAGAATCATAGCTCTTAATGCTAGAATCAATCTTTAATTGAAGGTCTCATCCTCACACAATCCTTCATCGACCCAATGTTGCAAGAAGAAACAAACATAGATAGTAAGAACTCTACAATGAAACATAAATTACAAGTCTGTTAATATATAATAATCAATATTTCTCAAAAAAATAGCTTGTCCACAAGCCATGCAATCCCGTGATGTCTCGCATACTCTTTCTCAAACTTGGTTTCTAAATGGATAACAAAGCCATTCTACAAAAACATAGACATATAATATCAAATGTTAGATGAAATAGATATAATATTGAAATGACATATTGGTTCCAAACCTAGAATGTAAATAACCTAAAGCATAGAACTTATAAAGTTTTTCTTGAAAGAGGCCCAACACCACTCCCAAGCTGTGATGATGAGCCTACCACAATATGAATACATGTCGCCTCCTTTTTCCACTTTTGTAAGATTTTTATTTATTTCATCATTGACCTTCTTTCATTGTCCCTTATCAAGCCACCTAAGCCTATATAACCCATTGTGATAGGTATCATGTATCTTTTAGTGAAGATGGGATAGGTGTTTGCAAAGAAAATTGCATATATAAGCACTAGAAAATCAAAAATTGGGGAGATAGCTATGGGAACTCAAGATGTAGCTTATGCATGATATAATCCTTGTGGGTCAAGTCATGGTTTCTCCACTTCTTGATGATGCTATGGTGGTATACTTGCATAAAGAGTTCGTGTAGCCTTGCAATGAGTTTTTTCCCTTTGTCTTTATAGCTAACTAATCTATTTGTTCAATGATCATATATAATATACTAGGAGGGGTCTTAGAGATGTTGAGATTGCAATGTGTAGTAGTCTCAGAGTGAGGAGGGTAGTAACCATGGTAGATGCACTCTGTCTTAGAGCAAGAGGGGTGACCCCCCAAATTGGGACTACCCTAGTTAGATTGAGTGGAGACATGTATGTGATTAGGGGCCTAGCCAAGGTTTTGGTCTAGGATGGGAGAAGGAGACTTTAGATAGGTGTAGTAGGTGGCAAATCCTATATTTGACTTAGAAGTACATAAATCCATGTTCTTGGGGATCTACTGTTCATCCCCCTAGTATAGGTGAAGATGGATGAGAAGTAGTGGAAAAGGGTTGATGTGATGGGCAAGTAGTACCAAAACCCATAAAGCCATGGTCATGGGATCTAGTTTCTATCCCCCTAGTATAAGTGAAGATGGATGAGAAGTAATGAAAGAATGATGATGATCATACATGGGATTTCTGGCCTATGAGGTCAAAGGGAGGGGAGAGCATTGAGCTAAGTAGTAATAAGATGATGAGACAAAATGATTGCCTCCACAAGGGTTATAGCTAATGAAGGCCATGAGAAACTGAGGAGCAGTGATGATGAGCCTATTAACAATGCATGGTATTATGAGGTGAGTGCTCTAACTCTGTGTATGAAGTGGACCTTGACAAAATTCCTATGCCATCACAAGAAATTTTTTTGTAGAGTTGGGATCCATAGTATCTATAAAGTATTGTGTCTCCTTATCTATGAAGCATTGCGCCATGCCGACTAGTGTAATAGCTATCTGTGAGAAATTAACAAATCAATATGTAGTGTGTTACTCCTTGCTTCCTTGCTCTCCCTCTTCATATGTCTCTCTCATTTTCTCTTTCTTGCAATCAAGCTCCTCTCTCATGTCATTCTGATTAGTAAGACATATAATTGCAATAGTTTAAGCTTTGTAGAATTGTCTTGCATAATTTGTCTCATTACATTCAAATATGCAGATTGCCTTAACTACATATACCTTGCTTGGAATTCTATAATGTATAAGGTTTTAAGACTCTTAAGATTATCCTCCACATCATCTTGGTGTAAATAATTAAAAATGCCTAGATCTATATGCATCTCTTCTCCTAAAGAAAGCTCCAACTCCTACTCATTAGGAACAATATGGCCTTAAAAAGGTACCTTTATCTTAAAAGTTAATGACACTCTTAATGATAATCAATTTGAGGTGGATAATGGGAGAGGTGGTGGTGTGTACATTTTATCCACTCCCCTTTTCCCTTAGATCCACTAGAAGTAATGATTTTTTTTCAAAGATCTTTACTTGAAAATTGATCATTATTTGATAATAAGATCCTCAACTCTAGAGGTACCTTATCAGATATCATCATATGCTTTCATATGGATATTGTAATGAAGGAGACCTAGGAGAGAGATGAGAGAAATAAGAAGACTATAGAGAGGAGAGAGAAAGAGAAGCATGAAGGTAAAGAAAGACTTGATTATTAATAATTGATACCCTAACTTAGTCTCTCAATACCTCAAATACCCTATCAATGAAATTGGATATTTTCCATGCTAATCTTGTGTCCTATTCTTCCATTCCATTGTTTTACATTCCATCCCGACCCCTAAGGTTTTTTCCCTCAAAATAAAAAGAGGACTTATTGGTGTGGCCCCTAGTGGGGCAGTAGAGAACTACTCTATTCACCATTTCAAAGGATAATACATGTATGGGAAAGTTGAGTCTCATGTGGAATTGGGGCATATACATGTATATGTGCTATGTACAATATGTAAGAGTCGACAATGTATGAGTTTGACCACCAATTCTTGACAGTGAGGATCTTGACAAATAGTGATCTACGTGTTGTCTACAACATACATGCTAGAGAAAATTGGTCATAACTTTCTACTCAAAATGAAGCTCGTGAAGTGTACTTTTGACCCATATAGGTTATGTATGAATGCCATTAATGTAGGGTAAAAAACTATCGTAAAACATTGTGCTATCTGCAAGTAGTCTGTAGTTCAAACTGGGCCAAGGTTACCTAATCTTAAGTCAAAATTGCATCCTTGAAGTGAAAGGGTACATTGGGGAAATGTTGACCAAGGTGGAGCTTTTGCAAACCATTCTTTCCCTCGGAATAAAATGGATAACATGCATGGTAGGCATCAAGGGCAGAGAGATCATCTATACAAGTGTGGGTCCCTGCACTGCCACTAGGGTCAAAAGTATAATGGTGATCCAAGACATTTGTTGTGTCATAGAAGTATTCTACAGATTCATCTTCAGCTTCTTCTTCCATATCTTCTAAGACATACGTAATATTGGGTTTAGCTCACCTATAAGCATATTTAGATGCATTATTTGTAGTGTATTTTTCTCCACATTGAAAACACAATCACTTTTCTTTACGCTATCTATAAAGGTCCACTGGGATGAAGTGTTGGCCTTCTTGGCTGCCTTGGGCTAAGGCAGTTCTCAATCCATTTTCAATGCGTTTTGTGTTGCTTGTTATTATAAGGGTTGACTGTTGTTTCAAAGCATTGAATGGCAAGTAAGTGGGTATTTTCAAACTCTACAAGACATGTTACTTCCTCCATAAGCACCTCCTTGAGGGATTTGCCTAGCTATTACTCTTTGCTATCCAAAATTGGACTAAAATCCAATATATTTCTTGTATTTGCAAGTATATCCTTTGGCCAACTCTATTACTTGGAAAAGTGTAGTGGGTTTTTATACCATCAAATCATAGATAAGTTCAACTCCAATCCATATATATATACTTGTGCAATTTTATATCATCACTAACATTTTCCATATACATTGTCAAGTTAAGGAACTAGTTTGTGTAATCCCGTTTACGGATAAGCTACATTTCTCTAGTTGGTACCACCTCTAACCACCAACCATCCCACATCAATCGGAGAGACAAAACTTGCACCATATGTGCCTTGAAGTCCTCTCATCCATGAATAGGGTGATTTTTGCACTTTACATAGCACCTCCACATATATGCTAAACCCTCAAGATGAAGCATGGCAAAGAGTATATTTTTCTTATCAGTCTTGGGGTATAGATCAAAGTAGGATTCCAACTTGGCTATCCACTCCTCTAGATCCGATGGGGATGAAGATTGGCCGTTTTATTTGGCAAGGATTATCTTGTCCTTGATCTCTTGATTATAAGCATTTAGCTACCCATTCAAACCATGTTTGTTGACCATAGGAGGATATAAGGTAGTAGGACAATATAGCAAATCGAGAAATATGTGCAAAGGCAAAAAAAGTAAATAGAAGTGCAAATCAAGTGAGAAGTGAAAATCAAGCCATGGGTGCAAGGCATATAATTTTCAGTCAAAGCTTGCAATGATACAACTAACTATGATATTATTTTGAAAGTAAAGTATATTACCTGTGCAAGTTGTACTACTTTTTGCTAGGTAGAAAGAATTTGAGTTTGACAAAAATGTGGGCACTATCTTTCATTCACTTTTGTGATGGTTGCTTTAGTCTAAATATGTGTGCACAAACTAGGATAAACCATCCAAGAGCCAAATAGGAGGGATGGATGCCCAACTTAAGTGGTGGAAGCCCAAACCCATAACCCCATGTATAAAAATTAGAAAAAGTGAATGGACAAGCTCATTTTTGTGGTGTAAAAACCTGAGAGTATGCTTCTTTTTCTT
This sequence comes from Lygodium microphyllum, assembly GCF_053477565.2. Lineage (NCBI taxonomy): Eukaryota > Viridiplantae > Streptophyta > Polypodiopsida > Schizaeales > Lygodiaceae > Lygodium > Lygodium microphyllum. The sequence goes on from NC_141148.1 coordinate 37,290,367, forward strand.
GTTTCTAGTCTATCTACTTGTGCTTCATCTTGAGAGTGAAGGAGAGTGTGAGTATGTGAGTGAGGGACTTTAGAGGTGAAGCTCCCTCCTTGCATGTGCTCTTCTCTTCTTCCCCTTCTTAGGTGAGAGGCATATTGGAGGAGGGATTGGGTGGCCATTCTTCTTCTTTGTATTTTTTCTTATGGATTGAGTGCTTGCGGATCGGATTGAGAGCTATGGAGTAGAGGTTGCAGATTAAGCACCATCACACAGATTATGGAGCCATGATTGAGCCATGCTTTGCAACTTTGAGGAAAAGGTAAGGCGGCGAGTTCACTACATCCTTGTCGATTGGTCCATTCTTGCTTTCATGTGGTTTGGGAGAAGAATGGATAGATTGATGAGTTCAAAGGATGTATAGGCTATGTGAGAGGTAGCCATTGCCAAATTGAATAAAGTGCTTGAAATAATGTGTTCTGCTAAGTTTGAGGGAAGCTTTGATATTTTGGTTCCATTGCTTTAGGACATGATGGAATCATCCATGAAGGTAAACATTCTATTTATCATGCATCAAAATACAAGCATTACTTCTTCGAAACAAAATAGGAACATGTACTCTAAAATGAATTAGAAGTGGTTTTGAAATGGATGTGAGATAGATTAGTGTATTGATGTTTGAATGAAAATGTAGAGTTAGAATGGGATATGAAAATAAAAAGGACTCTAGGAATGACCTTAGAGAATAAAGCCATTAATGGCCAAATCAAAATAGCCTTACATTAGGCCTTATAGTCCTCAAAACTTAATGGCCAAATCTTTACATTAAGGCCTATTGTCCTCCACATGGCCAAATAAGCCGTTTGTAAGGCATTCCAAAAGGCAGTTGGCCATTAGATCCCCAACTCATTCAAATGGTGAAAGCAACAATTAAGTCTTAAACATGACCATTGACAAATAAGCCATTTGGATGATTTGGCCAATAGGCTATAGGCTCCTGTAGCTTATTTAGATGCCAATGTTTGATCATAACCATTGGGCTAATTATAGTTGGGTCTATTAGATTTCCAATTTATAAAATAGGCTAGAATTCTAGAATAAATGTCAATTGTTATCAATAGCTTGATGGACAATTGTATGGGCCGAATTATCGAGGGCAATCAAAGGGTTGAGGGCCGAATTCTCCAAGGCCTATTATTCAAGCGGAATGGCTAAAAGTCCTTGAATGCATAAGGTGACCAATGTCACTAGGCCTCTAAATATGAAAATGGTCAAAAGGCCTTAATAAAGGTGCTTAAGAGGCCATATATACATATATTTATTTTTAAATAAAAAATAAAAAATCTAAGGCCTAGTGTGAAAGGGACCCATGAATAGGCCCACCACCTCCTTCACCACACATTGTAGTGGCCACTCCCACTAGAGCTGTGAAGCATGGCCACTACTCCCGCTATCCATTTGGGGCTGCCACCCTTCTTCTTGGCTATGTAGCCATGACATGAGCAATTTCCACCACCTTGTCGGCCACCTTGGCATCACATTGTCAACCTCACCAAGTGGCCATTAGTCCAACCATGTCTCTATGACTCGGCCTTCCCAGTATCTCTCCCCTTCCCTTAGGTTGCTATTAAGGCCATCATGAGCCACCACCTCATTAAAAAGCTCAATTTCCTTGGGGGCCAATTACTTGTTGATAATTGGGACAACTTTTAGTTGTAGTAAGCCGATATTATCATGTGGGTGGAATTTTCTATTGGCCAAATGTTTTTATGGATGACTTGGTGGGTCCATTAGACACTTCAACCAACATAGGCTAGACCATTGGACTACCTCATTGCACATCTCTATGTGACAATGAGTAGAATGTCTCAAAGTAGGTTGTGGGGCATGCACATCCTCTCTAACATCATGGTCATGGGCCACTAGAGCAGTAGTGCATGTTATCTAGATGGCTAGATGGGAGCAAGATGCTTCTCTTGAAATATCACCTTGTATACCTCAACTACATGCTTAGGCTACTTAAGCATTTTCTCTTCATGGAAAACAACATCATAGCTACAAATGACTTTCCAAGCCCATGGATCCCATAGGTGATAACCCATCTCACATGCATCCCCATAACCAAGAAAGATGCATTTCATTGACTAAGGATCTAGCTTATTGCACTTGTCCTTGGGAATATGGCAGAAAGTGTTACAATTAAAGACACAAAAATGAGCATATGATGGAGGTTTTCTAGACTATATCTCCTTTGTAACCTGAGAGTTAATAACAGTGTATGGAGATCGATTAATCAAATGTATAGTAGTAGTAATTGCCTCAGCCCAAAAATGTATAGTAGTAGTAATTGCCTCATCCCAAAAATGTTATTGTGAGTCGACCTTATTGAGATGTCGAGCTCTACATGAGGTGGAATCCACTACATGCCTTGGTGATGTGGTAGGATATTATTTATTGGCATGTTAGGTGACTAACATGAGGATATGCCAGTGATTCTATAATTGAACTACACCCATGTAGTCTATCATTGGTTATGGTATATTCATTGTGCTATCTCTTCTTTCCTTAGTGGATTCACACCACTTAGTGATCACATATACATATGTTGTGGCACTTTCATATTAGTCTTTTATCATGTTATATGCTTAGTTCTTTTGTGTGAAAGAAGAAGGAATAAGAAGAAGAAGATTTCAGCCCTATCTCTGTGTGTACTCAAGTCTCCATTGCTTTGTGTGTGTGCTCTTGTTTTCTTTACTTCTCTAACCTCTTGTCTATTTTCATGGTATCAAAGTCGTCCCACGGCTACACAGAGCTTGATTGAAGATTGAGGTGAGATATTGAAGTACAAAAGTAATCTAGTGGACTGTAAGCCATGATGAATTAAAACAAGAACAAGCAATGTACAAGAAGCTCTTCCACCATGCTCAATTTGCCTTAGATTATAGCCACAAGAGGATCCTAAAGTTGGCAGGGTTGTAGTCTCTCCGATTGCAGTGAAAGTCAATTGTGGCTATTTACAAGTGCATTATAAATTTTGGATCTATAAGGTTTCAAGTATTTGTTGGGTTGCAAACACATAAGGCAGATGTATATAGATTGTAGATCACTATTATTATTGTGCAGTAGTGAAAAAGGATGCATACATATCAACTTGCTTGCAAATTGTAGTTTTTTGCAAGTTATTTGTTTCATCAAAATGTTTGACAACTTCAACCACAGCTTGATAAGAACAATTATCATGCATGGAAGTTCAAGATGAGAAATTTCTTGAAGGGCGAAGGTGTTTGGAATCACATTGAAGGAAACATAGCAATAGCACCTAAAGTTCCTACGTGAAATGCTACTAGAGAATAGGTAAAGGCTAAGAAAGATTAGGAGAAGACACAAAGTAAAGTCACGTATTGATTGTCTTTATTAGTGTCACAGATAGCATGATGGGCTATTTGTAGGAATTTGAAACTCTCACTATTTCATGGTAGAGTTTGATAAGACTTTTCGAAGTAAACACAAAGGTAGAAAGTTGTAGCTCAAGTCAAAGTTGAATCAAGTGAAAAGAGGAAACCTATTCATTAATGATTATGCCTTGAAGATCAAGAGTATTATGGAAGCTCTTGGATCTATCAATGTGGCAGTTAATGATGATGATGTTGTATGCATATGCTTAGTTAGACTTGGAGATGAATACAAGAGCTTCAAGTCATCTATGAATATGAGGAATGATATCCTTGATTTTGTAGACTTGATTTCTATACTAATACTTGAGGAGAACAACCTTGGGTTGGATTCCTCTTATTCTCAAAGCAAGAATAAGTTTGAATACGTGTTTTACTCTACTAGTAGAGCTAGAGGCCATAGTTGTGGCCAAGGTGGTGATCGTGGTCAAGGTTATGTTGCACATCAAAATAGAGGAGGACAGTCCCAAGGGGGAGTCAAACAGGACAAGCTAAAGATTCTAATAGACAATATAATTCTAGTAATAGCAGAGAGTGCTAGCATTGTGGTAAAAAATGCCACATTTCTAAAATTTACTTAAAAAAGAAAGCTAAAATTAGAATTGGAAAAAAGAAGCAAGGTAATTATGCATCCAGCAACAGTCGAAACAATGATGATAGAAGTAAAAAATTATTTGGTATGTAGCACTTTATGAATACTATGATTGCTAATAGTTAATCAAAGAATGATGTATGGTATGTAGACTTAGGTGCCTCTAACCACATTACTTCTTATGGAGAGTGGTTTTAGAGAGATATGTAATCCAAAGTCTCCAGGCTATGTGGAGACAAGGGATGATACAACTTATCCCATTACTCATGTTAGAAATATTCCTTTGAGTATGCAAGATGGTAAAACTACTCACTTGATTGATGTACTACATGTGCTAACTATTACAAAAAATTTGGTTTTTGTTGGTCAAATATTAGAACACGAATTGTAGGTTTGGTTTACATCTGATGGTTGTTATATAGAAGATCTAAAAAATGATTGTAGATTGATTACAAAAGGGAAATGTGCTGACATATTATTTACTCTTGATTTAAGTCTTCCTCAAATGGATGCTGCCATGTTTACACAAGATTCAAGTGTTGTGACTCATATTGAAATTTGGTATAAGAGAATCGGTAATGTGAATGTGCAACAATTGAAAGACACAATCAAAATAGAATGTGGATGGCTTGCCTAAGTTTAGAGTTGATGAGATGCATAAAATATGTGAAGCATATTGATTTTGTAAGCAAGAAAAGCATGTGCTTCCACATGAAAAGCATGTTTGCAAGAAGCCACTTGAATTGATACATTCAAATACGTTGAGAATTGGTAATGTGAATATGCAACAATTAAAAGACATGCAATCAAAATAGAATGTGGATGGCTTGCCTAAGTTTAGAGTTGATGAGATGCATAAAATATGTGAATCATATTGATTTTGAAAGCAAGAAAAGCATGTGCTTCCACATGAAAAGCATGTTTGCAAGAAGCCACTTGAATTGATACATTCAAATATGTTGGGTCCTACAAAGATTGTAACTTTGAGTGATTGTAAGTAATATGTTTCCTTCATTGATGATCATACTCGCAAAGAATGGGTTTACTTTATGCATAATAAAAGTGAGGTGTTCACTCACTTTAAAAGCTTTAAGGCTTTGGTTGAGAAGCAGATAAGATTACATATTAAATGCCTAAGGTCGAATGGAGAGAGGGAATATTCCTTCGATGAGTTTTTTTCTTTTTTTTTGCAAAGAAATTGGTATATAGAGGTAGTATACATGTAGATATACTTCGCAACAAAATAGAGTTGCTAAGTGAAAAACAAGCATATTGTAGAGGTGGCTTATGCATTGAGACGATTGAAGCAATTGACATTATGAATATAATATCCACTACTACTATACACCCAAAGAGACGTTTACGGGGGTAGAAAGCCAAATTTGTCCATTTGAAAGTATTTTGATGTGTTTATATATATATGTATATATATATTCTTGATGAGCTATGTAGTACTGCATTCCAAAGCTAAAAATGTATGTTTGTTGGATATTATCTTGAGCAAAAGGGATATATATACTATAACCCTATTACACATGAACTTCGACTTAGCATGGATGTTGTTTTTTATGAAATGAGGAGTTGGTATAGTAATATACATGATGTAGTTAGGATTGGCAACCATGAGAGTGTGGCTGTGTAGAAAATAGGTTAGTAGTCATAGGTATTGACTAGGTTACAAAAGTCTCGTAGTCATGGTTTTGTTGATAAAACTTGGAGTGGCAGATTGAGGTCATAGGTTATTCCACCAAGTACATCACAAATGTTAAGAAAAGGGAAAGAGAAAGTTAGTAACTTACCTATTATGACAAATGTATCATCAGGTTTCTCTCATCTTGATGTTGATTAAGATGGCTTTAAGTAGAGCTTGGATGAGGAGTTTGGAATTCTGTCTATTAAAACATTCGGTGTGCTAAAGGTGCAAGAGAATGCTAAAGCACTTGGCGGTGATCTAGGTCCACACATGTCAAGTAGAGCAAGAAAGCCAATGTAGTGATTGACGTATGATAGCTATGTAGCTCATCACTATGCATACATAGCTAAAGTTGTGCAGGATGTGAGGATGTAGTGGGTAATGAGTATTGGGATTGTGTTATGGACAAAGAAATGGCTACACTTATGCATAATGACACATGGGAGTTGGTGCCTTTATTTGAAGGCAATAAAATAATTGGATGCAAATGGGTTTACGATGTCAAGCACAAGTCAAATGCATCTATTGAGCACTATAAGGCATATCTAGTTGCCAAAGGGTATGCATAGACTCATGATATTGATTATGAGGAGACTTTTGCTCTAGTGGGGCTACAATGGCCACTATAAGGATTGTCATAACAGAGGATGTATCAAAAGGTTTGATAATGCATTAAATGGATTTTAAGAATATCTTCTTGCAAGGGGAGTTGCAAGAGGAAGTTTTTGTGGAGTATCCACGTGGTTATGTGAATGAGAGTCATCCAGATTATGTATATGGGATTTTTTAAGGCCTTGTATGGGCTTGCAGGCACCTAGGTATGGCATGATAGGATTGCAAGATACCTTCTCAACATTGGATTATGTAGAGCACAAGTTGATCACTTACTCTATGTCTATGAGAGTGATGCTTGTGTGTATTGTGGTTATTAGTATATATGTGGATGATTTCATCATTGTGGGTAGTAGTAGGATAGAGATTGACCATGTGAAGGGTCTCCTCAAGATTAAATTTGAGATGAAGAATTTTGGAGAGCTGTGCTATTTTCTTAGCATAGAGATAATTAAGACTCCAAAGGGTATATGATTGTCATAGCGACAGTAGTTGAAGAAGTATGGTATGGTTGATTGCAAGCCTATTTCTCTACCTTTGAACATTAATGCTAAGCTTAGTGTTGAAATGCATGGATCTAGAGCATGGCTATGGTAGATGGAACACAAAGACAATGTTCATGAGATGACATAGAGACTGAAGAGACCAACTATTACTCAAGTGAATTAGGTTCCAAGATGGAAGCTTGGACTCATAAACACAATCTTGAGTATGACACTGACTATGACTGAAAGGACAAAGTACAGTTATATTCCATTATTGAATAAGTATGACGCTGACTATGACTGAAAGGACAAAGTACAATTGTATTCCATCATTGAATTAGTCACAATCTTTGGTTTTTCCATAATGACCAAGGTAGAGCCTAGAATGTCTGCAAACTATTCAAATAAGATCATTGATTGCACTTTAGAATAAGTAAGTCTATCCATCCCTGCAAGTGGAATAAACAAGAATTCTATGTAGTGGAAATGAGCAACAAGAGTAATGATGCTTTTCATGAGAAGCATCCACTTAAAGATCTTCATGTTTGGCATTAGTATGACCAAGAATCAACTTCAAATCTATGAATAATCACTAACCAAGTTGATCTTCAATGCGTCAAAAGACACAAGTGAGTGTGAAAAACACACTATGTGTATCACGAGATACTATTCTTGACAAGTCTTGCTGATGCTGATCTTCTTGTTGAGCTTGCTCTTGAATTTGAGCAACTTGATTTATCATTTCCCTTGTTGATTTTAATGAAGCACTAAATAGATCAGAGTGATAGTGGATTATGAGAAAATGAAGTGAAGAAGAACTTGAGCTTGGTGGCTATGGATGCTTGATCTTTTCTTGAATCTTTTTCTTGCTCACTTGGAGGAAAATCTTACTCTGGGAACTTCAATAAATTAGTGGATTAGAGTGGAAGAGGGTTGGTTGAGCCAGAAAAGTGAGAGATAGTAGAGTTTTATGAGCTTTGAAGGTCAATGACTATGGTGGATTAGGGTTGCAAGAATAGGCTGATTGGTTTTTCAATTGTAGTAGCGCGTAGAGTACATCATTTGGCAAGATATTACATGAGAAGGGAGCTTAGATATGGAACTTAAAAAGCCCTATCATTGCAAGACAAATGGCAGCCTCTACTCGCAACACAAATTGTACGACCAGTCACAGGTACAAACTAGACAACAATGGAGAATTTCGACAATGTCGGCTTCTACAACACGCAATGTTGAAGTGTGAAGTGATAGGATGGTGTGCCTTGAGTAGAGGAAGATATATCTAGAGGGAATCTCAATGAGATATTGCCTGGTTTGAGAGATTTGAAATCTCCAAGTAGGGTAGGCACAGTCTGCTATGGGTGCCAAAAATGTAAAGTGGAGATCAAGGTGAGAAATGGAATCATTAGTTGGACTTGAGCTGGATAGGGGCAAAGAATATCTGAGAGAGGAGTTTGCTAAGCTTAGCCATGCTCACCATGGCTCTTATACCATGTTGAAATGCACGGATCTAAAGCACGGCTATGGTGGATGGAACACAAAGACAATGTTCATAATGACATAGACTGAAGAGACCAACTATTACTCAAGTGAATTAGGTTCCAGGATGAAATCTGGGACTCATAAACACAATCTTGAGTATGACACTGACTATGACTGAAAGGAAAAAGTACAATTGTATTCCATCATTAAATGATAAGAAGGTACATCATTTTATAGGTTCATGATGGTTCCCTTTTTCTCCACTATGCATATGGGATTCAAGCATCCTCTCTGGTAAATTGTTTGTCTTGCCCTATTGCTCCATACAAAGAGGCTGTCACGTGGGTGTGATTACATATTTCTCAACACTTTGTGCACATGAGGGTGACTTGATTGAGGATGTCACTACATATCAAAAGACTATGGGTAGTGTTATTTATTTGACAATCTACTAGGCTAGACCTAAACTACATAGCTGGTTTTGAGAGTTTGTTTATATAGCTTCCCCAAAAGCCACATTTGGATGTAGTAGAGTGCACATTGTACTATGTTAAGTCCACATTGGACTATGCCTTATTTTATGGTGCAGGTGTACCATTGGACTTGCATGGTTTCATAGATGAAAATTGGGATGGTAGTATTTTAGCTAAGAGATCTATCAGTGCTTTTATATTTCTTTTTGGCGCAGTGCTACTATTACTTGGAGCAGCACGAAATAGTTGATAGTTGCCTTGTCTAGTATATAGGTAGAGTATATAGGTGTTGCAATTGTAGCATGTGAGGTAGCTTGGTTATGTAAGCTACTTGGTGATTTGGGAGTGTAGATGGACAAAAAGGTTATTGTCTATTGTGATGATAACCTTAGTAGCATTCAATTGGCTAGAAACCTAGTGTATCATACAACCACCACACATAGAGGTCCATTAGCTTTTCATTCAAGAGCGGGTTCTATGAGGTGATATTGACTTGGTTTATATCAGCATAGAGGATCAAGTTGTTGACATTTTCACCAAGGCCTTGGAAGTTGGGAAGCTTCAATGCTTCGAGACTATGCTTGAAGTTCAAGCACTCATATTGAGCTCAAGGGGGAGTGTTGAGATATCGAGCTCTACATGAGATGGCATTCACTACGTGCCTTGGTGATATGGCATGATATTATTCACTTGCATGTTAGGTGATCGACATAAGGATACACTAGTGATTCTACAGTTGGACTACACCCTTGTAGTGCATCATTTATTATGGCACTTTTATTGTGCTATCTCTTCTTTCCTTAGTGGGTTCACACTTAGTAAGCACATGTATATATGTTGTGATACTTTCATGTTAGTCTTTTATCATGTTATAGACTTAGTTATTTTGTATGGAAGAAGAATAAAAAAAAAGAAGAAGATTTCAAGCTTGTCTTTATGTGTGCTCAAGTCTCCATTGTTTTGTGTGTGTGCTCTTACTTTCTTCATATGTCTCCTCTCTTGTCTATTTTCATACCTGGCTAAGCATACTATAGACTCTCTCTTGAATCATCCTATTCATGCACTCAACCATATCATTTTGGGGTGGGATGTATGGGGCGATCAACTGATGCTTAATTCTATTCTCAAAGGCTTTAGATATATACTTATCCCTATTGTTAGATTGTAGATATTTTAGCATATACCTAGAGTGGTTCTCAACAAGAGCAAACCAATGCTGAAACATAGCTAATACTTCTAATTTTTGCTTTATGATGTATGCCTAGACCTTATGTGAGTAATCATTAATGAAAATAACCAAATACTTCACGCCACCTAATGGTGACTGACAAGGCATAGGTCCATAGACGTTAGAATACATAAGAGCCAAAGGCTCATCCATATGCATAATGCCAAACTTCTTATGCAAACTATGTGTATGCCTACTATAAAGATAATGAATATAAGAATCAAAATATTTGTAGAGTTAAGGAGCGGAAGGTACTGTAAATGGATAAGTGTTTTCATTCATTTTAATAACAAGTGCCTAAGTTGATGATGCCATAACAATACATGTGGTATTGTAGCCATGGCCAAAACATGATCAATAGATTTAGATATAAAGAGTACTAGATTTGACACCTTATGCAAGGACAAGATTTCCATGGGTAATCTTCCATGAGAAATCACCAAAAGATAGAAAGTAATCTGCACCATCCAACTTTCCAATAGAGAGTATGCTTCTGGTCAAAGTTGGAATATGGTGTATATCATGTAAAGTAAATATTCTTCCCAAAGCAATCTATAGTCATACATCTCCAATACTACCGATATCCAATGCCAAGTCATTACCATTCTAATAGATTCTGTCATGTTGCGATAGGAGTGGAACCACTCACAAGGAGGGGTAACATGAAATGAAGCCCCTAAATTGGTCAACCAACACTGAGTATAAGTAGAGGAGGCATCATCAACTATGACACATTAATAGAGGAACTTGCAAGTATGTAATAATCATCTGAATCAGTTTCGACTATATTAATCTCTTCAATCTTGATGTCGAGGGACTTAATGGGGACTATGCTATGATCATCATACTTTTCTTGCACTTTGTCCTTTCTCTTTTCCTTGCACTTATCCTCATGCATTTTATGGCACTGTGGCCAAGTATGACTTGGCTTCCCACAATAATGACAAGTCAATGCGGACTTGTGACCATAGGGCTTATTCTAGATTGTCCACGTGACTGAGAATGAGACTTTTGAGAGTCTCTCCCACGGTAGTCATTACTGCTCTTAGCATTACTACCTCTAATCGTCAAAGCATGAGAGCAACGAGAAGCATAAACATTATTTCTATTAACTTCTTCATTCAATAATGCACCCTGTATATCTTGCAATTTCAATCCATCTACAAGCATACTTCCACATATAGTATTATAGAATGTGTCCCATGATTTAGGCAATGTAACTAATAAGAAAATGGATGGAAGATTCTCCCCAAAGTCAATCCCCTACAAAGAAAGTGGCTAAAAAAAGAATAAACACATTTAAGTAGGCGGACATGGAAGTCCCCTACTTTATACAAAGGTCTAGGAATTGCTTTAGTCAATACATCTAAGAGGTAAGGCTCTACTTATTATAGACATCATGGATCTTTTGCCACATAACTACCATGCAATCTATCCTCTAGAGATAACATTGCAGAATACTTGCTTGAAGAGTGACAAAATTATTGTAGATTTACATAACTCATGTGATTCAGCCCAATCCTCCTCCCCAAAATTTTTGGACTTGACACCCTTGTGTTTCAATGGCCTAATTTGCAATATTTGCACCAAAACTTGCCATATCTGTGCCTTGTAGTAATTGTAATTAGTCCCATCCAATTTGTTAATGTTAAAGATAGCATTGTCATGTGATCCACCAGCCATAATGACAATTGATGAAAGCATAGTACAGAAAATAGGCTATCGTAAATGACTACAAATCATCCCCAAATCACAACTAAGACAATGTCTAAAAGGAACCAAATACTAGATTGTAGGGCTGTCCACTAACTACTAGTAATAAATTGTCAATGCAGAAAAGGATCAATCCAAAATGACCTTCACAATCGAATGAGAAACCTATGCTTACAGAGTGATGCCATTTGTGTTGAGATATTAGCAATCACACCTAATGTAGCCTCTTTGTATGAGGCAATTTGGGATGAAGACATGTAGGCTGCAGGAATCCCATATGCACAGAAAGGGAAAACTGTACCCATCCAACAACTATAAAGCATTGTACTTGACTACCACTTTTGATAGATGAATGAATACATGATGATGATTTTCTTTATTAGTTAGTGTCAATCTTGTACTTGTTAGTCCTACACAAGATTGTGTTTATGAGTCCAAGCTTCCATCTTGGAACCTAATTCAATTGTGTAACAGTTGTGGTCTTCAGTCAATGTCATCATGAGTTTAGTCTATGCTTACAAGCCGCCATAGCCATGCTCTAGATACCGTGTATTTTAACATGGTATCAGAGCTCAATTGAGCATGGCCCAACTCTCCTTTCACTCCTCTCATCTCCTTTCCATATCTGCTCAGCTCATTTGAGTACTGGACCCTATCTCCAACTTCATTTGCATTCCTACTTTCAATGAAGCTTCCATGGCAGCCATAGCCAACAGCACCCTATCATCTTGAAGCTTTCATATCTCTCTCCACAGGACAAATCTCTCTGAACTTCCTTCCAGAGAAGTGTTTCTCTACTTCTAGAGCTCCTCTATGGCACCTCAATCATCGAGATTAGGCAACTATAGCTTCAACATTTCCTCTTTTCAAAGTCGCTGCCATAACTGTGTCTGTGGACAGCACCTACCTACCTCTGTTGGAATAGCCATATCTCATCAATCAAGCCATATCTCTTCAAGATTTCTTCTCAAAAGTTGTTCTTCAGGTCAAGATGCAACTTCTTGGCACAAAAATCAAAGAGATTAATGTACACTATGCCTGACATTTGCATTTTCCCAAATCTGGGTGCAGTTTTGACAGTGACCACTTTGAAGGCTTAGATCTCTCAATTTGGGCAAAACGAGTACAAACCCTCTTAGGGGGAGTTAGACCCATTAGTGAGGTTCTCTATTGTAAAGGGTTTGAGCAGATTCAACCTGTGGAGCTCATGGGAGCTCATTCACCAGTCATCACTGGTCCCAATTTTGACAGGACAACCATAGCCACTTACCTTCAAGCTCATTTTTCCTTCATTTTCTCTCTCCTTCCACTTAAACCAAGCCAAGGCCACTCTAATCTGAAGTTTTCAGCAAGTATTCAACCATCAAATTAGCAAGGAGGGGAAGCTATGAAGAGTTTTTGAAGATCATCAAGTCATACTCAACCAACAAACATCAAATTTCAAACTAGTATCTTTTGATACTTCACTGCCATTACTTGTGTCTTTTGACATATACAAAGATCAACTCATTGCTGGTTATTCTCAATCATTTGAAGCTAATTTCCATCACGGGAATGACCAAAATCAAGTCTTTTATGAAGATGCTTCTCATGAAGAGTAGCATTACTCTTGTTGCTCAATTCAACTTCATGGAAGACTTGTTTATTCCGCTTGCAGGGATGGATGGATTTACTTATTTTGAAGAGCAATCGATGAATTTATTTGAAGATTTTGAAGAGATTTCTACTGCCTCAAAGACAATGATACCTTTGCTTGAAGGGGACATGGACATAAAGACTGATGCAATGTAATAGCGCCCCCCCCCCCCCCCCCCCGCACCTTCCCCATAAGAACCCCCCCTTTAAAATTTTTAAATTTAACACTTTTTTTTTACTCCATCTCTCTCTCCCCGCCGATAGCATGTCAGGGAGAGAGAGACAGAGAGAGAGTGAAGAGAGTGAAAGGGGGGGCATGCAGCCCCCCATGTGGAGGGTGGCAGCTGTTAACGGTCGTCTCCCTCCCCTCGTGAAGCCCTCCTCCACCATATAAGGTAGCGCCCTCCCCCTTGGTGGTCTCGACGGCAGCAGCCCCTCTCCTCCCTCATCAACGGACAGTGCCCCCCTCCTCATCGTCAGGCAACATAGCCCCCCCCCCCCCATCATCATCATCATCATCACACACACACACACACACACACACATACACAGAAGCTTCTAGAAGCTTCTTCTTCCCCCTCCTTAAAGAGAGGTCACACACCCCTCTATATTGCCGAAAATACACCCCTCCCCTTCTTATCTTTTCTCCACTCAAGGAGAGGCAGCAAGAATTTTGCATAGGAGAGTGTGAGAATTCTATCTCTCATACACGCGTCTTCGAGTATGGCCCCAAAGCGTAGTTCCACATGTGCATACAATGGCCATTATGCCTTGTAGAACGCCTTTTCAAGAACTTTTAAAGCTTTACAATATGATTTCTTCCATGTGCACACAATGGCCATTAGGCCTTGTAGGCCACCTTTTTAAGAACTTTTAAAGCTTTGCAAGATCCATTGAGACTCAATACTTCTTAGAAGATATTTGCAATGTTTCCCTTCTCCCACTCATCAAACGATTGCTTCCACACTATGGATAGTAGATCTTTTATTGTGGATCTTCATGATGCATGATGTTGGTTCAATGGCTTTATTATTTCTATCCTTCAACAATTCACATTGGAAGAAATTTGAACTCACTTTTAGGCCTTGTAAAATTTGCCATGTCATTGTCCTATTAAAAGAAGGGGACTGATAGATAACTATTGTAAAAACATGGATCTAAAACATGGCTTGAGGCGGAAGCCATGGAGGTTGGAAGAGAAAGAGTGAGTTCATGAAGACACTAACATGACTGACGGTTACACAAGCGAATTAGGTTCCAAGATGGAAGCTTGGACTCATAAACACAATCTTGTATATAGACTGACAATGACATAGAGACTTTACTGAAGGACAGAAGTACTATGACATTGCACTAGAAAAGAGAGCAAGTACAATGCTTTATAGGAACTACATGGTAGCACCTCCTACTATGCTTATGGGATTCTAGTCATGAGCCCTCATTGCTCCTTCCAAAGAGACTGAAGTAGGTGTGATTGCAAACATCTCAACACCCCTCTCAATCACAACCAGTAGTACAAAGTGTGTAGAGGCTTTAGTGAGAGCAACACTTGCAAAGTGTGGGCACACCATAGACATGGAAAAACACCAGAGGCTATCGCAAAAAAGGCTAAGTGTGGGTACCACAAACATGGTGGACATCCAGAGGCTGTAACAGGGGCCTCACAAAGTGTACAAAGGTTGTAGTACAAGGCTACATGAGGAGTTTACAAGTTTATTTCCGAAGCATTAGGGCTAGGCAATACAAGGCTAAAAAAGTCTATCCGAATAGAAGGACTACTGAGGTTTGTTCTTCTCCTGGTGGTCTTCTTCTTCTTTTGCTCAATGTTCTTCTTCTTCTTTCACAACAACTAGATAGGCCTTTTGGGACCTCTTTCTAGCGTGGCAAAACTTCTCGATGTGTCTGGTCCTTTTGCAAAAGTCACAAATAATCTAGTCCTTCTTGCCTTTGTACCTATTGCCAACATATCATGCTTGTTCATCTCTAGAGGTGCTTGGTTCTTCCTTAGTTTTTAGCTTCGTTTCCTCCTCTAACACTGATGCTTGGATATCAAAAAGCTCAGGATTTGGTATATTGATTAGAGTTGTTGACACATTATTATATTCAAGACGCAAACTTTTAAGGAGAACACCAATGCAAACATCTTCTTCCATTTTAATGTTGATTCCTACAAGCTGGGTTCAAAGTCCTTCCATGTAATATAGATGTGTGGCAAGTAATGTGCTGGACTCCATTTCAAGCTTGAAAAAAATCAATCAAGAGACCATACTTTGATGACTTAGACTGTGCACCAAACAAAGTGTCAAGTCTCTTCCATGTATCCTGCAAAGTATCACAGTTATCCACATGGTGGATATAGCTATCATCTAGATCCAGTTTGATAATGGCATGAGCCTTATCGTCATTCTTTTGAAAAATGAATGCAAGGTCTGTATCACAAGGCTTCTTCTCTTTGCCACTGGTGATGGCCCAAAGGCCCTTCTTCATTAGGATGAGCTTGGTGCAAGTCTAGCAGGTGTGAAACCCGACCCCTTTGAAGCGAATTGTCAGAGAGTCCTTGCCCATGTTGAAGTTGGAGGATCAGTAGCAAATCGGTCTTCAAAATTCTCAGATTTCAGTAGAAGCAGAAGACTTGATCTTGAGTGTACTTGATAAGCACGTGCCAAAAGACACTAGATGAATAGTATCAAGAGATATTACTGCTTGTGGCTCAAAGCTTGAGACATTCAGAATCTCCCCTCCTTGATTTGATGCTGAATAAAGTGTTGGACAAATTTAGATTCAGTGGATCAGAGTGGCAGAGGCTTGGTTTGAGTGTCAGGAGAGAGAAAATAATGGAAAGATGAAGCTTTAAGTTATTGGCTATGGCAGTCACAATTAGGGTTTGCAGGGCAGTCTGGTTTTTCATAGATTGCAGAGGTTGTAGTGCATCATTTCCAAAACTTTTTTTATAGAAATGAAGCTTACTTCATGGGCTATCAATATCTATGATGGAGGTCAACATCGCATTGCAGGGAGAGGGATCAGGGCATATGATCAGCACAGGCATAGTTTTGAACAGTGTGACAAAATTCAGCAATGCTAAAGCATATGATGGCCAATGTTGCACTCTGAGGTGCCAAGAACTAGAGCAGAGAAACAAGTCCCCAGAAGCAATCGTGAGCTGATATGGGCTAGATGTGGAGATATAAGAGCTCCAAGTAAGGTTGGTATTGCCTGGCTATGGTTGCCATGGAAGGTTGGTGAAGATAGAGTAAGAAAATGAACTCATTGGTTGTGAGCAGAGTTGGAAAGAGGCTAGAAGGGAGGTTTACTGATCTGAACTATTATATGCCATGCTCGCCATGGCTCTGATACCATGTAAAAACATGGATCTAAAACATGGCTTGAAGACACTAACATGACTAACTATTATACAAGTGAATTAGGTTCCAAGATGGAAGCTTGGACTCATAAACACAATCTTGTGTATAGACTGGCAATGACAAAGAGACTTTATTGAAGGACAAAAGTACTATTACATTGCATTAGAAAAGAGAGCAAGTACAATGCTTTATAGGAACTGGATGGTAGCACTTCTCCTATTGTGCTTATGGGATTCTAGTCCTGAGCCCGCATTGCTCCTTCCAAAGAGACTGAAGTAGGTATGATTGCAAACATCTCAACAACTATGTCTATTCTATCTCAAACCTATATCGTGTAATGTATCATTGAAAGATCTTGATAAAAGGATTCTAATGCACTAACCTCTAATAAATTTGCAATTTATATGCTCAAGTTATGGCCACCCAACCAAAACCTCAAAAGTTTCAAACAAGAGCCCATCCTCATTTGTTCTTATGGAACATTCCCTAGAGTCCCAAAGTGCTTCAAAGGCCCAAATGTGAGTCTGAATCTCCCCTAATGTCAAGTCTTATGGACTCTTCATAAACATCTACAAGTCTAGCACAACTTAAGGTAGAGTACTTTTCATATATTTGTTATTGATCTCATATACTATAGTAATAGTCTTCTTGTTGGGTCTTTTCACTCTACAAATATTCTCTCATAAAGTCTATGCATGTGAGTGATGTAGTCCATAGCACCACTCTTCTCATTCGGTCTTTTCACTATAGATATTCTCTCATAACGTATATGCATATGAGTGATGTAGTCTTCGATCTAGTCCTTGTCTTTCTAGCTCACATTCATGAGCTTAACAATTAGGTTATTCTATGTATCTAGCTTTGGAGAATCATTCCATGAATAAGTCCTTGAGAACATTGAAATTGTTCTTCTTGGTATTATCCACAGTGGTATTTACCAGACTTGTAAGCCAAGTCTTGCCCTTGTCTCCCAAACATAGCTCAAGAAGCTTGTGCTCTTTTGTTTGCCTCTTGGAAATTGTTTGGCTCATCGACTTCTTTGAACAATTTGACAATATAGTATAAGTCTTTTCTTCCACTTTATAATTATCTACTTGCTTGGTTGGCCTCTTGAGCCTAGTGTCACTGCTAGCTCAACTAAAATTGGAGAAACCAAAATAATTCTACTTCTTTCAATCATTGTTGTGTCAAGTAGCTACTTGATTAGGCGTTATTAGGGTGTTAGAGTAGCATATGATGATTCAAAAACCTCCACTTCTTCTTCAAGCTTAGTTCATTCTTTCTTGGTCTTGGATTTCTTACATTAGTTCTAATCCATCTCTTTTCTAAGCGTATCAAATCTTTGTATTTGTGTAAACCTAGTCAATTTTTATAAGAGTTCCTTATCTAGCCTTCTTTGTGTTGTTGTGTTTGCCAATATTTCTTCCAGTAGTCTCCTTGTGTGCCCCATTCTTATCAATTGGTGATACTATGTGACAAGGTGTTGGATATGTATTGGGAAATTCATGCAATCAAACCCTAAGTTTCTAGCATTTGAGCTTGACTCGAGCATGTATTTTAGCTTCTCTCACTATGAGCGATCTGGGGCTTTTGTGATGGGGGCTCAATGGGGGGAGGGGGGGAAGTATATAGATTTGTGGGCATCACAATGCAACCAATATGTCTTGCATTGCATAAGGGACAAAAATTTGCCCACACTTATACAACGTACTTCATGATGCAAGTAGCAATGTCTACAAATCAGAAAGCATTTGTTATGTGATGCTCGATAAATTACATTGCATAGGTGATAATCTGAGTCAAAAAATGCCACAAATTGATTCTTCTTGTCTCATTCTTCATCTTCTTGTTGTTTTTTTTTTTAAATTTAGAGTGCTTGCACTAGACAAAGATGAAAGTAAAGGTGGGTTGAAGCTTAAAGTGAGGGTGAGCTAAAGCTAAAACCAAACGTGAGGACTTCTTGAATCATAGATGTTAAGAAATTAAACTTTTATTTTCCCCAAGTTATCATTTTTTGTCCACTGTAAGCTGTAAGTAACTACCTAGTGTAACTATTATTTTCAACACTCCAAAAAGCAATATAAATGCACATTTGTAACCAGAATTTGCATCACTAGATAGCCAAACAATTTTGTACTTCTATTTTTTAGAGTAGATTATAAATGGAACCTTAATTGTTGTTATACGCTAAGAGTAGACTCAATCAACATGAAAAATATTGAGCATATAGAAGACATAGAGGTGAAGAAAAATATTGTGGAGTTAGGGCCATTAACTAGCATCTATTACCCTCTATTTTTACACATTAATCACACATATGTATCCCTATAGACATGTAAGACCATCCTCCTCTACATGCAACACTCTACATGGATGATTGCTTAAGTGATCTTAAATAGAGCTCTCAATGAGGATGTGTGTATGGAGGAAAGTGAAGGAGATTTGGAGTATGTCTCATCTTATCATAGCTTAACCTCAATAGTAAACCACAAGAGAAACATGAAGATAGACTCGATAGAGACTCTAAACGATGGATCAAAGATAATAAAAAGCATTATTAAGCCTCATTCTAAGTGTGAGTTGCTAGATAAGAAATTTGTAGTAGCAATTGACTCTTTTAAAGACAATAACAATAGTAGTTGGAGGCTAACCCTCAAGGAGAGTCCATGATATTGGCCAAGACCCTTAGGTGCAATATGAAAGAGCAAATCAACAAAACCACTAAAAGAGTCAGTCTAGATGGTGAGAAGGTCTACCATAACGTCCTTAGGTTTAATGCTAAGGTTGTGCTTGTCTTCTTCCACTACTAGTTAAAGGCAATGCACGTTACCATTCTCAAAGGAAATGGATCAATGAAGGATATCAATTACAATGGAAAAGGTTTCTTTGAAATGGTATTTGATCAGTGGATAACTATTCAAAAGATATTGGCATAAGGTATATATTTTTGGGGCCTTGATCTTGTGTACAATATGCCTTGAATTTCGTGGAAGTGAGGAGAGATTCTCTCAAATGGGAGTGCCCAATTTGGGTTGAAACTCCTCACTTACTCACTTACCTTTGGAATTTCTCACCCAACATTTTCAAATGATTGGCAAGGCCTTCTATGTACCTCCTCTCACCAATCATTTTCTCAACCTAGTGTGTCTATTATGGAATACTAATGAGACAAAGCCAAATCTGGTGGAATTGGACATCCCACATATTGGGCAACTCAATCTCAAACTAGTCTAGAGTCATTTTGATAGAGCCTATTTCAATTATGGATAATGGGGGCATTATTTCACGGAGTGCACCTGTGCAAATAGAGAGGAGCCTAAAGCCAAGCAAAGTTAAAGAGGGAGCTCTTGGGTAGAGGTGTCAATCTTAAGGAAGATAAGTACTAGGTGAAGCCCATTGAAGTCCATGAAGATAAGAAAGATGGATGGAAAGTAGTTTCATGGTCAAAAGGGCAAATCGGAAAAGTTAATGGTAGACCTTGGGTAATAATAATAGTAATTCTTCCATGGTCAAAAATTGTTCGAATAAAGTTGTCATCCACTACTCAAATAAGAACAGATCTATTTCTTTCATACACCTCAACCATGTCCAACTTGAGAATCTTGACAATGAGTCTTTATGGGTTGCTATCCTGATCACAATGGTTTGTGCAATGTGTGTTCCAACTTGGAGCATGTGCGATTGGTCAAACAGTCCTCTTTACACAAGATTAGAGAGAAAGTCTTGTGATGAGCCAGTTGCTCCTATGTTGAACAACATCCTATGGATGCTATCCACTACTACTTTGGGAGTCTTCTTTGCACAAGCATTCAAGCTTTGCCTAGGTGAAAAAGAGTGCACCACCTCACACTCACTCTCTCTCTCTCACCAATCAAATAGCAAAGAAGAGTAGCGATCCTAATGCCCCTCCTTCTTATGCCTAAGGCCTTTTATAGTGGTACTGGTGGGGGCGGGGGGGGGGGGGGGGGGGGGGGGGGGGAAATATCATCGTATGGAGGCCCTCCCTATCCCCATCAGGGCAGCCAGGTGGATGGCCGCCATGCAGGGTATGGTCAATGCCTCCCCTCTCCCTATCGTCACGTCATCCATAGTAGCCCGGGCTAGAGCTCCCCCACCCTTGCTCATCATCACACAACATCCCCCCCTCCGTCAACACACAACAGCCCCCCCCCCCCTCCATCCACCAGCCTCTGTGTGATAAGGGAGGCATTAATTCTTTTTTTTATAAAAAGATTGTCATTAGTTATAAGGGGGATCATTAGTTACAAGGGAAGCTCCAATATTTACTCAATGTCGGTCCAATGCAGAGGAAGAATGCCATCGATGCCTTGTACATCACCTTTGTGCTTCAAATAACCTTGTGGAAGAGGTTGTAGCCTCCAATCAACCAAATGTTTGATTAAATGGCAGATTTAGGTGCAGGAAAAATGGCTCAAAATGTTGCCAGCATACTCCCTCAACCACGTGATGAATACCTCATTAAATCCTAGCAAATAGGTGTTTAATCTCAAGCTAAGGATGCCTACTTTGATCCTATATAGGTTGGATAGATGATAAACGCAATGGGAGAGAGAGATGAGTAATTTCCTCCATGGTAGCTTGAAGAGGAAGCTTGAGAAAGAGAAAAGAAGATTGTTCCAAAAAAGTAACCATGGTTTAACCTCTCCAAACCATGTTTAGGCTTCAATTAAGTCCATGATCCTTCAAAATGGCCCAAAATTGACCACGTACCACCAAAATGACCATGAATACGCCATTGTTTCTTTAGACATTCTTCAAGACCATCAAATTTAGTCACAGTTTACTGCAGGATCTTAACTAGTCACGGTTTTAATTGAATCAAATCATGCGACTAATTCTTGTCCTCCAATTACTCTGTGCCTAAACTATAACCAGATTCACCATGAAAATGACTCTTCCCATGGATCGAAGTCCATGCTCTAATACCGATGTAAAGAAGCTAATTCCCACAGGAAGCCATTAAACTAAAAATACAAGAAATCGACATAAAATGCCAAGGAACCATAGCCAAGGTGGCTAGGCATGAAATGATATTACCAATGTTGGTTGAGAATCAAATGATGAGTGGTTGCAACAAGATATGTACCCCAAGCTATGGTGGCCAAGAGTATTCACCCTCTTAGATGGTGGGAGGTTGAGACCTCAAACAAGTAATGTTGTATAATGGCAAAAAGATCCTTCACATGTTACATCTCCACCTTTTATACTTAACCCTAGCCTACCCTAGACTAAGGCATTTATGCTTTATTACATCTTGACATGTCCAAGTCAAGCTGTGTGATTAAGGCCAAAACCAAGCATAGGGTGGTCATCTTGACCACAAGAGAAAAAACTTCATCAAAGTCAACTCCATACTCTTGCTTAAAACCCTTAGCAACAAGTCTTGCCTTATAAGCCGGCTTGGGGTGTCCAGGGGTACTTTTCGGCTTGTACATCCACTTGCATGGCAAAGCCTCCTTACCGTTAGGCAATGCAACCAAATCCCAAGTCATATTCTTATGCAGGGAGTCCATCTCAAACTGCATAGTCCTCTCCCAAGAGTGAATGTCACCCTTGTGCATAGCCTCATCATAGATGAGAGGCTCTCCTGCATCTATAACCAAGACATAATGCATCGAGGGCTCAAATCTATCAAGTGGACGTCTAGCTCTAGTAGATTGTCTCACTGCAGGCTCTTCTGCATATCTAGCATCATGTCCAATGCCCTAGCCATGTGTACCAACTTCTATTGCAAGCTGTCCCATTGGCTATGCAGGTGCACGTGGCTCCTCCTAGAATATAACCTTGCGTATCTCGACCACCTTCTCAAGCTGCCTATGCATCTTGTCTTCATGGAAGACTACATCATGGCTGTGGATGACTTTCTGTGCTTGCGGATCCCAGAGGCGAAAACCCATCTCGCCTGCATCTCCATAGCCAAGGAAAATGCATTTGACACTCTTAGGATCCAGCTTACTACGCTTGTCCTTGGGCACATGGCAATATGCCTCACATCCAAAGACTCATAAATGTGCATAAAACGGAGGTTTCCCAGTCCATAACTTCTCTGCAACCTAGAAATCTAAACCACTGGAAGGTGATCTATTTATGATATGCACAGCTGTACTGACTGCCTCAGCCCAAAAGCTCTGTGGTAGGCCTAGATGGCTAAGCATACTGCATACACGCTCCTGGATGGTTCAATTCATCCACTCAACCAAACCATTCTAGGGTGGGATATAGGGGGTGGTCAATTGACGCTTAATACCCCTCTCGTCACATAGCTGCTCAAAAGCACGTAACACATATTCTCCCCCATTTTCAGTCCTAAGGCATTTCAGCCTATGTCCAGTCTGGTTCTCAACCGTTGTGAACCATCTCTGAAACACAGCCAAGACATCTGACTTAAGCTTAATGGGGTAAGCCCAGACTTTACGTGAAAAATCATCAATGAACGTCACAACATACTTTGCACCACCCACAGACTGACAGGGCATGGGCCCACAAACATCTGAATGTTTGAATGCCAAGGGCTCACTCATGCGTGTCCTACCAGACTTCTTATACGTATTTCTAGTTTGTCTACCACAAAGACAATACTCATATGAATCAAAACATGCATAGTCAAGGGGCGGTAAGTACTGCAAACCAGAAAGCATTTTCATTCCCTTCAAGGAAATATGGCCCAAGCGGACATGCCAAAGAGATACATGTGGTATAGAGCCCACTAACAAAACATGATCAACAGAGGATCCATCAACTACAAGAGGATAGAGGCTACCAGCCTTGGTACCTCTAGCAAGCACAAGTCTGCCACCACGGGTGATCTTTTAGGCAGAATCCCCAAAAGATACATGAAACCCAGCATCATCAAGCTGCCCTATAAACATAAGACTGCGTGTAAGCGTAGGTACATGACATACATCCTATAGCAAAAAAGTACTGCCAGTAGAGAACTGTAGCCGTACATCCCCATTGTCAACAATAGCAAGTGACTTGTCATTATCCAAGCAAACTGAGCCAGAGACAGTGCGGTAGGAGTGGAACCACTCACGGCAAGGTGCAACATGAAATGAAGCACCAGAATCCAAAATCCAGCACTGCGCATACATAGAGTGAACCTCAGTCAATGGCATAGCATCACAAGAACTAGCTGCAAGTATGTACTCCCCATCAGAGTCATCAGCCTGCATGACATTTATCTTCTCTATTTTTACACTGGATTTCGCACGTACCATGCTACGATTAGAGGACTTTTCCTGTACTTTGTCTTTCCCCTTATATTTGCACTTCTCATTGCACAACTCATGACACTGTGGGCATACATGACCCTTCTTGCCACAATGATGACATGTCACATTAGCATTTCTCCCATGAGACTTGCTGCATGACTTACCATGCGACTTAGACCTAGACTTCTGCGAGTCTCTGCCATATCCATACCCATGGTCATTCTTACCATCTTTTCCTCTAACAGTCAAAGTATGCGACACACGAGAGGCATCCAAGTTCTTATAGTTGATCTCTTCTTGCAAAAGAGCACTCTCTACATCAAACAAGTTCAAAATAGTAGCAGGAGTACATAAGGCAGTGCGGAATACATCCTATGACTCACTCATAGTCCCAAGCAAAAACAATGGAGTAACCTCATCATTAAAAATAATGCCCTGTGAAGTCAAGTTTTTGAGAATAGCATGGAACTGGCTCAAATGAGCAGACATCGTTATATTCTCCTTCATGCAAAGGTCCATAAGTTGCTTCAGCCAATATATCTGACTTGCTGGACTTTTCTTGTCATAGAGATCCTTGATTTTATCCCAAAGCTGCCAAGCACTCTGTATTTCCTCGACCACATTGTAATGCACCTGTTGAGTGAGAGACAAGTTGAGGGTGGACTTGCATAACTCATCAAGCTCATCCCATTCGTCATCTGTCATAGTTTCAGGCTGCTCGCCATGCATCCTTAGTGGCTTTGTCTACGATTTTTGCACCAATACCTGCCAAACTTGGCTCTTCTAATAGGCATAATTCGTACCATCAAGCTTAGTGATATTGAAGATAGCACTGTCAGTGGAAGAAGATGCCATACTGCAGTCCAAAGTGGTGTGGATAGTTCAAAACTGCTTGTTGTTTTCTGATATAAACAACCAAAATACCATCAAAACTAAGGCAGAATGACCACGAACTGATAGTTAATGATGCTGCCCGCCAAGTACCATCAAAAGTACATAAAATCAGGATGATTCAGTATGAAAATTCCACGTCAGTCCATGCATAACTACTTGATGTAATAAATTATAGTTAGGTACAATGAGAGAAAATTGTAGGCAAAATAAATGCACCAAGGCAACCACTGATTGTCAAAGCATAACCAACATCATGCGGGCATAAATTAGCATGTGACAGTCATACGAACATCAAGCAAACACCCAAGCATGTCAAACAAATATGTCAGTAAGCTGGCACACCCCCTGTGTAATAGGACAAAGTGTACACAACACTAGCAAGACCTGACACAAGGAGGTGTATGCTCAGGGAGTGCAAAGCCCAAATCAGCCCAAATACATGTATGCGGACCACAACATATCAACCATGCAACATCCAAGTGAAGAAGATCCTAGTCTCAGAAGACTCAAAGCTCAATAGCATAAACCACCTACTCAATGTCTATCAAGCATCCAAAGATGCTCCCACTGGCACAAAAGCCATATGGATCAAGCCAAGAAGCTCAAGAAAGGCATATGATAGCACCAGTGATGAAAGATCCAAGACCAAGCATCAATAAGATATCATGAGCATATAGGATATGTAGCCTCCAATTATAGCATCGATGTCGTACTCCGAAGGTCAATACTTCATTGCATATCCCAACAAAGACATAGCCCAAAACCAATAGGCATAACCAAAGGCAAAGGCATGTAAGATAACTTCAGTCCACTCTATTACAACAAAGATTTACTATTAAAACTAAGTATTTTCAGCAAGCAAATCAGTCCAAAATTATGGCATAACATGTGCCTTGCATTCCCCAAACAATCGGGCATCAATAGGTACCAAATTGGTTAATTAGAAGTGTCCAAACAAGCATAGCATTAGATGCCAATGTTACTTCTACATAACATGACTATGGGACTGCTGTAAACAGTCCTGGGAATGTAGAGATCAGACCCAAATCCGATGCCAATGATCAAGGAGGCTTCAACACATGTTAGAGACCATATCCAAGTGCATTGCTAAGCCCAAAGAAGCATGACATATCCATCACTAAGGAGTAGATGTGATGATGTGTTATGCTCTCCATGAAACAACAAAAAATGATGCCAATTTGTTGATGTGTTCTTTTACTATTGTACATCCATGTGGCCTCAATAGCAATAGTTAGAGGCTCAAGGGGTGCCCAAGGAGGCACACAACAAGCCTCAAGTGCTCAAATACAAGGGAGAGCAAGATACAAGCTCCAATGGTTTGAGCTATGGCTGACCTGATTGATTGCAACTTGAGAACTGAATAAAAGCACTAAAAGAACACTAAATACCTTTGTAGAAATGCCCTGAGGGTGTCTCAATAGGCCGAGAAGGTGCCCAGGAAGCCGGGGAGTGACGGGAGCTCGAGAAGGTCGGCTATGGTTGCCGGGAAGGAGACCCACTGCTGTAGGTATTTGAATAGAAGCTAAGAATACCACGAACCAAGCTCAAGAAGTCGGGAAGCCAAGCTCTCATACCAGTTGAAAGGTGAGAAGGATTGAAGCTTGCTTGGAAGAGCTATGGCAGGAGAGCAAGAGTAAGAAAGAGAGAGACACAAAATGGGAACTCCAATAGTCACAATGTGTGACCGGACCTTCCTTTATTCAAACTATCCCTAAAAGTATAAAGAATAAAGTGATAGTGACAGGTATCCACCACCTGTAGTGTGCAGTGGTGCGTATTGTCAGTGTAGTAATACACGGGCGGCTAGGCAGAGGCACCTTTACCCCGACAGGGTTTTTAGCAGTGCAACTCCAAAATTTGAGCCCTCAGAACCGATGAACTCAACCTCAAAAACCATCACCATCAGAGTTAGAGTTCTACTTCTCCTTGCTCAATTCATCGTGTTGTTTTAACTTCGAGGATTTGTTGTTCAAGAGTTTTCATTCGAAGCTATTGGGCATACTTTTGCTCTCGGAGTTAACACTGCTAAACAAGGTTTTGATCCAAGCTTCTCATCAGAATGATCCAAAGAATCCTTGTCAAAAAAATTGAATAGGAGAACGCTACACCTTCTTCAATCTTGAAGGAGGGACACACAGAGATCCATTAAGTGAGCCAGAAGAGAACTTCAGGCTTCAGCTTTGCCAAAGCAATTTTTACAAAACCCATCAATTTATCTGCCTTCCAATTGTCTTCATACAAAAGAGCTCCAAGGCTAAGAGCTGGCAACAAAGCTGATGACCCCATAAGTGATGTCGAATCATCTGTAGTAGATTCAAGTGAAGGTGGTGTAGATGCAATTGGCATGGCACGCCATTGTGTTGCCCATTGAGAATTCCCATTTGGTTTCTTAGGAAAGGCATCAAAACCTCCAATTAATTCCTGACTCGAAACTGAAATAGATGATGTTGAAGCTCTTGGAGCAAGTGGTGCTAGTGGTCCACTTGTTGCAGATGACATATCAAATGTTGTCCATGCAAGTATTTAATGCATCTCAAAACAATTTCTAATCTATCAGTGGTAGGAAGAATAGATGTTATGTCATCAGTAAAACTTGAGATACCTTCGACAAAAGGTTTCAATTTGCCATAAGTACAGCTTATGCAGCATGGATGCAGAAATAGCAGGGGCCTGAGGATGCCACCAAGCTAAGATGGGAACAAAGGGGGATGTATCTAGTTTTGCAATTGCTAACAGTTCTTCAGCTAGTAGTGCCAAAGGATGCATTACAGGCAATTGTTGTGTTGGCATAATTACAGAAAAGTTCTGAGACTAATCTATTTGTTTTTTATACATGTTTGCTCCATAATTTGTCCTAGAGGTAGGCAAAATCTCCTGCTTTGATCATCTACAGACTGATGACCTGTTTCTTGATTATGGCTATTAATCTATTTAGACATCCATAGACTCCTATCACCTAGCACAAGGAAACCATTTGAAGAACTCGCACCATTAAGCCAAGTGACATTAAGAGCACCTGCAATGCTTGGAAAGCTCTTTCTAATGGGAACTTCATTATCTTGAGCAAGATATCCAAAGACATCTCCAATTGCACCAAAGCAGCGCACCAGCTCTGTTTGACAGAGACATAGGATTGATTTGCTCTGTAGAAGCATGAGACTTTGCACCTGAAGACTGGCTTTTGCTAGTTTTCTTGAGAGAAGTCAATTGTTGTGGTTGGTTCTTGCATTGCAGGATTACAGATTTGGAGCACATGTTCATGGTGGTAGCATAACTAAAGAAGAAAGTAACTTAGCATAACTAAAGAAGACAGAGAAATAGTTATTCCACACTTGATGATGATGCCCTCATACTTGCAAGTTCAATGTTGGATTCAGAGAAATTGATAGGTTTTGAATCATTACTGTTATGATGGAGCATGTGGGAAAACTAGACAGTTTACATGGCCAACAACTTGTTGAAGGTGTATTGGCCTCACTCAAGATATACCTAATAGTTTACATGGCCAACAACTTGTTGAAGGTTATGAAGGATTGAACTCTGAGTTTCTATTGTGGCTTATCATCATATCACAAGGAACAAAACCTGGTTCATCATTCAGAATTGAGCCATCTGTAGGAATGCCAATTGTGTATGTGTTGTGTATTACATGCTAACATGAGTGCGCATGGCATATCATTTACAAAGCAAGGTCTTGGTGTGACTTATGAAAACCATTTGGGATACCATTTGCTCCACTATATATACTTTCTTTTGAGCCACAACTATTTGGAATGCAAATTGCAGGTCTGTGAAAGTTACATTCTCAGTTGGAGGTACATTGTGAAGAGGAACTATGGTGGCAAGCTAACAGTCAATCATGATCTGCAGATTGTAGAGATGTTGATTCCTTACTAATGCATTGCCTTCCAAGTCTACTAGAGATGATTCACAATGACCTGATTTGGACACAAGATTAGCTAGAATATCTGTAGCCACTTATTTCATTTGAACCATTGAACCGTGATGAGTGGATGATCACCACCCCTGTAAGGTTGGCCTGTCCCTAACACAAGAATCAAGAGTAGCAAAATCAGTAAGTAGAGCCACACTGTATGTAGCAGCAGTAAATGTGTGCATGCTTCCCCCACCGTTGTCATACCACTTTGAGCAGTTTGAGAAACTTGTGGCCACACTTGAGGTTGAGCAAGGCCTGGATTTGTAGGCTATCCTTGAGTCCATGAAGGATGTTGCATTGTAAGATTGGAATGAAGAGGCTACATTGATGTGGAGGATTTGCATCAGACAAGGATACACTTGAATTTACTTGATTCACTTGAAGTGGCAGAGTCATAGCTTCTTTCTTCACAGCATTGGTATTTGGGTTTGTCAAATTGAAGTATCTTGGCTAGGAAACATACTATTCAAGTTGTGGCAACTAAGATCAATATCCCCAACTCTAATGAACAAGGTTGGCTTCAAACACAGGCTAATATTGATAAACTTGGAGCTTTAATTGATCGGTATATTGCTCTTATGAAGACGGATAGAGAAAAAGGAGCAAGATTTGACCTTGAGTATTATCAACAGCATGATGAGTATTATGGTCATGATGAGTATTTTCATGGGCATTATGCACCAGATGCTTATGCTTATGGCCAACATGTATATGCTAATGGTACACACTATGATCTGCATGCATCTTATGAATATGGATAGCAACAATATGCAAATGAACATGAGCAATATGCAAGTACATCTAGAGAGCATGTTAATGCTTATAGATATGATGTACCATGTCATAATGTAGAGTATCATTCCATTGAACCTTGGCAGCAGCAGAATGGCTATTATGGGCAACATGTTTATGCTTATGAGCATCCACCTTTTCAGCGACATAGTCATGATTATACATGTGAACCTTCCTTAATTCAACGGCCCAATTCTTATGGACATGACAATAATGGTCATGCTTATCAGCACTCTTTTAGCTTTGATGAGCAACAAGTTCATAACTACCATGGTATCTTACATCCCAATCAGTTCATAGCTCATGATCACCCAAATGTAATGATGAGTTCTTTTCAAGGTACTGATGATGAAAAAGAGAGCAATGAGCAAGCTGAATAGCAAGAAGGGGATAATGAGCAACATGATCAACAAGAAGATGTACACAGTGCAAAAAATCATGCTGAGATGATGAAGGAAAATCATGCTAAGATGATGAAAGAAAATCATGCTGAGATGATGAAGGAAATGCGTCAAATGAGAGCCACCATGGACACACTTAATGCCAATTTCTCTAAGTGGTTGGAGATTCAAGGGAAAAGAGCAAGAAGTCCAATTTCTAGGGTTATTAACATGACCTACATTGCCATGCAGTTTGTGATCCAAAGAGCTTGTTTTATTTGTACGCGATGCAGTTGGACTATAGTGATGCTCTTATTGGTGGGGGTTTTCTTTTAGTAACCCAAATGCTATATCAACATGTGGCTATGGGAAGTCGTTTGCAGCGTGATCAATCTGATAAAACTAGCTCCTGGATCATGTATGATAATTGGAGGGTCAAATTATCACCTTCCTGGTGCACATAAGCATGTTCATAAAGTTCAGAAAATCTTATCTTGAATGTTGGTAAATGTTCATCACTTTGTATATTGACAAGAAGCCAATCATGGTGCACTGGTGTTAAGTCTTGCTACCTTGTGTGCATTAGTGCATGCAGGTGTTGAAGTAATTGCTTCTGACAGTTTATTGTGAAATGTTGATGTTTGTTCAAGTTATTTCAATGAGAAGATGTACAAGAAGGGAATAGTGAAGAGCAAGATGTACAAGCTCATGACATATTAGTTGAAGAATCACATGAGGGACTCACAAATGTAGATGGTTATGTTGAAGGTTTTAGACTCTTGGAGAAACCTCATGATGACCTTCTTGAGCATCAGTTTACACTTAATCAAGGTTTACAACAGCCATTAAATACATTTGATAATGAGTACCTTGATCATGGTTACAATGACTGGTATATATCTGATGATGATGTAATACATGATTTGGGCATACATGAAGATGAAGATGACATTGTGCTTCCCTATGATCCGGGAGATTATGGACTTGATTATGGGGTTACTTCCTTGTATTCATTTGATCCGGGTGGATTGGAGTATTGGTTGATGGTCATTCTCTTCTCTTGGACAATCATTATGATGGAATACCTTTTGATCCAGGAGGTTAATGAATTGTTTGGGACCTCATTTAGACTAGCATCCATCTTGCGGGCAATTTCTTCTTTTTGGTAGGCTCTTTTGGCTGAAGATTGGTTATCTATGGCTATATTTTAGTGTAGGGAAGATTGCTGACCACTCTCTATTTTCAATCAGATTTGGTTCTGAATTATGGACAACATTTAATGCCATATATGGGCAAAAAGTATTCAAAGTAAGCTTCGTTTCTATGTGACAAACACCTCGATCGGAGTTGCCTATCAAAAGTTATTGCAAGTTTACTACAGCCAGGTCCTATAGTAAACACCATGGTGTCCACTGTCTGCATCACTCAATTCCTCACACTAAATATGGGTAAAAATTGGATTTTTCTTATTCCCCAATCATGCCCCATATATCATATTTTATCCATAACCCAATATACATACATAACCTTTGCATGATTTATTGAATAACCCCTTGTAATTATGCAACAAAGTAGTACTCTGGACTTGCCTGCCCTATTTTGTAATAAGTGCCCATTTTGTTTTTGAGGGCAAAAACCTTTGGGTGGGAATGGAATGTAAGAGATGGGGAATACATAAATAAAATAATGGAGGAAAATACCTACTACACTAGCGGGTATATAAGATGTAAGGGACTTGACATTTGGACCATCAGATTATAATAATAAGTCTCCTTCATCTTCTCTCCCTCTCTCTAGCTTTTATGGCTTCCTTCCTTCCTTTTCTGTCTTTCTCTCTCTTTTTCTAGTATTTCTCTCTCCTCATCATCCTCTTTCTCTCTCTCTTCTACTTCTCTTCTCTCTCCTCTTTCTCTCTCCCCAGTCCTCTCCTTGACACATTAGCTTCAAAGTATAAAGCAAGATATCTCTTTGAGTGCTATACAAAAAGAAGGCTCCTTATGCAAATGACTAGATATCCAAAATATCCCAAAGAACCTAGATTTTCCTCCTTTCATACCATCCATATACCTCTTGGGCACCTACATTATTTCTCTCTTCACGCCATCCACACAAATTATAGGCTAGTTGTGTTGTTCATTTTGTACTCTAATCATAATCATTGCGAGATTTTCTAACGTCCCCACAAGTGATGAATAGTTATAATGAATTCATATTAGCCTTAATTGTCTCGAGTAGAAATCTCTTCTATAGCCTAACAACTAAGGCTTATGAGGGTGCTAATAGGATAGGCATTGCATCAAATATTATTTCAAGGAAAAACACAAGGAAATGGGTTGAAAAAATGATTTAAAGCTCCATAGCTATACTTGAAACTTTGGAGCTCTTACATCAAGTGGTTGATTGCATGAAGGGTCTACCTAGACCACCACCTTGTCACACTATGGAGCTCAACTCAACAGTATAGATTGGGCATAACACTTATGGCTTAACTCAACACTACACAATGGGAATGTTGGGTCCTACCCATATTACCTTGTGAAAACAACCTTAGATAATGATCTAACATCTCAATAGTAACATCAAGGAAAGATGAAAATGTCAATTTCATGCTCTAAATATTGGACAAAGTCGAAGAGTTCTCCATTCTAGAGAGCGAAACTTTTGGCGCACTAAATGTATGTGATCTTTGCAATTGGATTAAATATCTGACAAAATGGAAGAGTTTTCCATTCTAGATGTCACTAAATCGATTGCTTATTACACATTCTCTATTTTATAAATTCATGTCAATAAATTAATGACTCACTTTTCTTTAAGTGTTGATGATGATCTAGCATGGCCATGAGACCATTTAGAGACCAATATTCCTATTGCATCACTTAATGGGGTGATCAGAGCACTGTCACGGGGATATTTGGTACAAGCAGTACAAGTTATGAAGGGGAAAAGAAGTGTCTGCCAAGTGTAAGAATGCACACAAGAACCAAGGAGTTACATGTAAATGAAGATGGATTAAGTTCTAAGAAGAGGAAGTGCATTAGAATTGTGTATATGTATTTATGTGTGCATCCAGGGACGCTTAGGAATGTTTACTTGTGTGTAATGAGCATTGCATTCATTTGGGGTCATCTTCTCCCTTATAAGTCAAGGTTTAAGGTCTTTTCTTTCATTAAGAAAGATAATAGAGGTAATTCTCTCACTAAGAAAGACAAGAGACGTGATCCTCTAGAAGTGAGGAGAGAAGTGATTTTCTCTTTCTAAGGTCTAAAAAGACACAAGCTTTTTGTGTGGAAGTCAATCTTAAGGTTGAGGCCTAAGGCAATTTAATGAGCTCTCCTTAAGGTGGTTGCATGGACCACAAGTTAAGAGTAAAGTTTGAGAAGGTGTTCTTAAAAAAAAAAGACAAGGTGAATCCATTTTAAAAATATCTCACGATAGAAAAACGATCTCTAAAAGCAGGTTATGTGGGTTATCGAAAACAACGAGATCTACAACTTTCGTGTTGGATGTTTTTTCATCCGAACAATGTATAGAGAGATATCTCGAAATTATGCTCCAAAGTAGGTCCTGGAACAACCACATCTTGCATGAAGATCAACTCAAGTCTCTCTCCAAGAAGAGAAGCTCTTGAAAGCCTATAAAAGAGGAGGCTCTCCTTAGGTGTGAGAGAGGAAAAGGAAGCATCACTTTGAATGCATCCAAGAGGAGAAGAGAAGATGCAAGTGCTGCGGAAGCTCTGCTGAAATCAAGTTCCAAGAGGAGAAGAGAAGGTGCAAGTGATGCAGAAGCTTTGCTGAAATCAAGCGCCAAAAGGAGAGCCCTACACATATTGTGTAGGAGAGAAGGAGAGACTCAAGAAGGATCAAAAGGTGCCAACTTCCAAGTTATGCAAGTGTTAGCCGGTTGTATACCGTGGAAGGAACCGTGATCTTGTTTCCAAGATCTGCAAGTAAGAACTGGCTTATGTGTAATGGAGGAGCTTGCTCCTTGTCAATAATATAACTCTACAAGGGAGGGGGGATTGGCCCATCTTCTAGTCCCTAGTGTGTTGCCAATTTCTCTACCTCTCTCTTTCTCTATCTACATCTTTTTTATTTTCTCTCATCTATTCTCCCTCTGTGCCAGCATAATATTCACCATATATATTTTAAGTATATAAGAAAGTCGAGCGTGTATCTCGGATCTTATAACACTGGAGGGCAAAACTTTTGGTCCACTAAATCTATGTGGCATTTTTTGGGAGGATGCTACACGAACAATTTACTACATCCAAACCAAGACCCAAGGCCTGCATTTTATGTACTATTGTAAGTGAGCTCTAACAAGAGGTTGATATGGTTAATTTGGAAGCATTGTCGAATGTACAGATGATGTTTGGCAGGTCCTACATCTCCACAAAGGCATCGGATAGACACCGTGGATGTTCAAACTCACTTGAAGTTGATCTAAGGCCCACATGTCAAAGAGGTTTAATGCCTAAGGAAAGGAGGGAAATTAGAATGACAAATTACATGCCAAAAGCTCACTTGAAGTTGATCTCGGGCCTAGCTCAAAGAGGTCTGATCCCAACGAACGGAGGGATGACAAATCACATGTCAAAAGCTAGGCGTCCATTACTGATGCTCAGAGGTGGCAGTCGGTATGTCCTTCCACGTACGAACTGGGAGATTGGAATTGTGCCATTGTACGAACTGCTGATAGTGCCATGTACGAAGGATCAGTGACAAGCCTTTTATCAATAGATCGTGGGATCATAATTATCGCTCTCTTTCTGGGATAAGACCGACATCTAACGTTCTCTCTCGGCCATGCGACCTTGAGACTTGTGGGTTCACAAAATGTTTCCCACGTGATGGCGAAGAAGCCAAGCGTGGTGGGAACAGGTTCGAAGGAGAAGAATTATCATCGTTGCAATCGTGGAAGAATAAGAGGGCATTGTGTGAACTCTGTCTCTCTCTCTCTCACGGCCGATTCCACACTCAGCAGCAGAGCTGTCCGAATCATCACTCTTTCTTACTGTGTGCCCTTTTGGGCATTTTGGGGATCCGGCATTCCTGATCTTGTGGTGTTCACATGATACATCCGTATAGCTTTTCTGGCTGGTCCAAATGCAAATTTCCAGTTTTTGCTCTCTCTGGCTGTGCATTTTGGACGCACACTCCCGTGGGACTCTGTTCAGCCTCTCCCTAAATTCAATAAAGTGTCCACACTCGTGCCTGCGTTCCATGCTGCATTTTGGATATACGCATCCCTGCAGTCAGTCAACCATGCCGCGCGGACTGTGTTTACGATTACGCCATGTCATGGCCTTCCAACATGTTAACTGTCTGTGGCTTCAAAGGGCCTAGCTCCAGCAGACCCAAATCTGCCTACCTATGGAGCAATTGGAGCTCGCCAACATGGTCTCTGGATTGAGGGAATGCCAGAGCTGGAGTGCAGAGTCTGAGTTTCATATTCAAGCCAAGTATACATCAGTTTCAGGATCAAACCATCATATCAACACAATAACCTTGCGCCATAGCCCCCTATTTCGCAGAAATGCCAGCAGGTTTCTGGTGAGAAGTGATGAGAAGAAGAGGCAGTGCACACTTGTGCTCAATGCATATGATGGCACAACAGCTTCTGAAGTTTCCACTAGCTTTAATGGCTCACTCCCATTTGATATGCCAGTTCATTTATCCAGTACTGTTAAAACACTCGAGGCCAAAACCCATGTTTCTCAGCCAGGCCTGCTAAAGGAAGCAGAGAGCTTCAGAGTCGTTGGTGGCTGTAAGCTCTCAGGACATGTCCATATAAATGGGGCTAAGAACTCAGCCTTGGCAGTGTTAGCAGGCTCCTTATGTACAAGTGAAGATGTTCGGTTAAGAATGGTTCCAGAACTGGTTGATATTCAGAGGATGGTACAAGTTTTAAGATCTTTGGGTGTGAATGTGCAGCAATGCTGCTCAGATGTCGACATCAATGCTAGAGACCTAATTTCGGCGGAACCCTGTGTAGACACAGTGCAAAAGCTCAGGGCAGGTTTTTTTGTTATTGGTGCACTAGTTGCAAGGTATGGCGAGGCAGTTTTGGCTCTTCCAGGAGGATGTGACATAGGTGTAAGACCAGTTGATATTCACTTGCGTGGACTACAGGCATTAGGTGCTAATGTTGAAGTCAGGTGAGCCAGTGTGTGCTCAGATGGTCTGATGGTCCAAACATTTCTGTATTTACAAGGGGAGATGTTCTGGCTAGCTCATCAGCTGAAGCATATCTCATGTTCACAATGATTTTGTGGTGCTGATCATGTTGCATGTTCTACTACTGTGTTCCTTGACTGATATGATTGTTTTGGTGGAATTACTGTAGGCAAGGTAAGGTTCATGCCTGGATCCATCAAGGTAAAAGACTTAAAGGGGGCAATTTTCATTTTGATTTTCCAAGTGTTGGCGCAACAGAGACACTTATGATGGCTGCATGCTTGGCTGATGGTGAAACAGTTCTTTCAAATGCTGCCCGGGTATGGACATCCTTCATGGAAATTGTAATGTTTGTCTCAGTCACAGAATTGTTTTTAAAAAGTTTGATGAATCCTAGTCAGGCTTTCAAATGATTTTGGATCATTGCAGCATAAAATCTTCTTGTCCATGTCCGCAGTTAGGGCTTTGGCATTCTGTTGAATCAAGTAGGTTTGAGTTGAGGCTAGCAATTTTGAGCCCTATTCAATCAATGAGGTTCAATCCTGCAATTGAATTCTGCAGTGCTGTGTCCTATAAATGCGTAGGGATGGATTGCTTCTTAGTAATGTACATAGAAACTTGCATGCTTTCATGGATGGTCCTTAGATGCAACTTGACCTTGTGATAATGGTGGCAATAAATGAAAACTGACTGCTAGCTCAGTTGCAAACTATTTTGTGCAAATATGGGTCTTAAGTAACTGTTGTTAAACAAGTTTTAGGACAAGTTTAGTGCTGTCTATGCCATAGGTTACATAGGTTATGCAGGTTACATAGGTTATGCTAATTGTGTGCTATTCCAAGGATCTTTGTGGGATGTTTTGTAGGTGTGGAGATTTTACCCAAAAGGGCTAGAAGCAATCCCATGAAAGTCCTTGCATTTCTTAAGGTACATATGGTCAAGATATGAGTTTGTCCTATTGTGGGTGATATGGGATGCCCATTGTCCAGTGTGCATGGGTGGCCTTTAGAGCACCTTAGTCTCCAAATTGGAGGGTAGTTCTATTAAATCAATGGCTAGGTGGAGAGTTTGAACCTTGTAACCCGAATCTCTAAGCATGATTGGACCTAGGTGAGAATGAGGAGGCCCTATTTAATCGGCTGAGCAAGCAATAATGGGGACGCCATTTCAAAAGTAGCTATTGTCATATGATCTATTACTAGATACCAACTTTTTTACACTACAAGTTGAGAAACTTTAGAAAACCAGCTCAATTCTAAGAGCGCATAAAAGTTGCAAATGTGACCTATGGAGTGTAACTCCATGGGCTTGTTAAGTCTTCTAAGAAGTCAAAACTTTGATTATGAGGATGGATATGGTTGCCATAGGCTAAATGAAACTACCTATTAGAGTTTGACAATTTTTTGTGGGCTATAATGAGTGTCCCTTTTTTGGTTGCAGCATGCCCACTTATAGTGGCACACCCATTGAAGCATCTTTGAATTCAACCCATGCCCAGTGGCTTAGGCCCACACATCCTATGATTGTCTATTAGGGATGTGGGTTGTCTATGAAGATATGCTAGGGTTTGCACTGAGAACATAGAATGTATGAACACGACTAAAACACAATAGCTTAGACAATAATGCAATAAATACAAACCCTAAACACAAAATGCAAAGCTTAAAACGAAAAATCATAAACACAAATGGAGAAGAAAGAGAACTTTGAAGTGAATGAACCAATGCTATAAATGAATGAAAGAATGTACAAGACACTAAAGGGTAGAATTGTCCAATAGCTGATGGCTCTCATGGGAGTGGGTTGAGGGAGGGGTCAATGTGTGTTGTCCACTGGACATGGATCGTGAGTGTAGCAGCTACTAAAGTCAGAGCAGGTTGATGAAGAAAAGTGCTGAAAATACAAAAACGACCTGCTTAAGATGATGGGAGCTAATCACTAGCAATAGTGGGAGATGAGGCAACAACGTAGACTAGGTAGCAGTAATCATTGGGGGCTGAACAACTAGTGGAAGAGGGTTGATGACCAAAACTTGCAAGACAAGGCTAGGGCTTAATGGTGGGCAGCGTGTCTATTTATAGATACAAAAAGATTCTAAACCCAAATTAGGGTTTTGCATGTGCGACATAGAAACTCTTTAGAACCACTTCCCATTTAAATGAAACTTGTGGTAATTTACATGTTTTGGGGCTGTTTTAAAGAGCTGATTAGTATAGAATGAATTTTTAGCTCAACACACATCTTGGGCCCAAAACTGGAACCAAAAAAGGAAATGTAAGAAAAGCTTAAGCTTATTTTTACCTTAAGGTGTCCCACACCAAAGTAGCCAGCAGGGCATCGGACAAAGGGTGTACGTTGGTTGCCAATGGCCTACCAAGACTACAAAGGTGATGGTTATCTTACCAAGGGAGTCCAAGCGATTATCTTAGAGAGGCCAAGGCTTTGGATAAAGGGGGCTTGTTGGTTGCTGAGTAGCCTACTAGGACCTTTAAAATGAAATCACAATTAATCTTTTTTTTTTTTGGGTGGGAGAATAGATATGGTTTGTAGCCTGTTATGTAACTATGCCTTGTGGGGAGAATGAGAGGGATGGGCAGATTCAATGCATCACAAAACAAACAAGTTGATCCAACCATTCGTGGGTGTCAATGATGAGGGAATGGGGTGAAGAAGTATGGTGATGTGATGGTAAAGAACCGTCGGTGGAGACAGCTTAAGATATGCTCCAGGGTGCTTTGCACAATGACATGCAGAGAGTAGTGTGCTACATGATGACAATGTGCATGCAATAAGTGCCACTTGGACAGTGTTCCTCTTGGGGAAATTTTTAACTTGTCTAAGCCCTCTTGTACAAAGATGATGATGATGATCATGCAATGCTAAGGGAAGATACAATAGGGAACGGAAACTGATGTCAAAGACAAGCATCGAAACCTATAGAATACTAAGAAAGGGTAGGAATCCCCTCTCAACCTTGGATGTCGAGGCTGAAGGAGGTTGATGTTGATCTTTATGTGGTGTCGAGAATCATCATGTGTGTCTTGCATTCGTGATAAAATGTAGTATAGAGATGCGATTCCTAGCAAGGCTTCTCGAAGGGCAAAGGAGCTCTGGGAGCTTGTTTTGATGCATATTTGTGGACGGATAATGACGAAGTCACTCAAGGGGAGTTCATACTTTATGCTAATTGTTGATGATTTAGCAAGATGACATGGCGTACTTCTTGGAGTTGAAGTCTAAAGCATTCTCACACTAGAAGGATTGGTTGATCCTCAAGCAAAACAGGTATGGTAGGAAACTCAAGACCTTGCGATTTGTGAGAAGAGAGGGAGTTTGTCTCCAAATTGTTGATCTTGAAAAACCATATAACTTTCTCCAACAAGGAGTACCATTGCAAAGTGATACACATACTTATGGAAGCATGATAGGCAAAAGATATTGGGTTTGTTGTAATTCTTGCCTATTCTGGATAGGCCTTAGTAGAGTATTGCTATGGACTTTTATCTTTGAGCTTTCTAGGACACCTACAGGGAATGATGGGATATGGACTATCATCTACAGGTTCAACAAACATGCCAATTTTATTCCGGTGAGGAAGAAGATAAAGGTTGATCTTAAGGCACTCTTATTTTTACAACCTATATTCAAGTACCATTGTATGCTAGAGTCGATTGTTAGTAATCGAGATCCTTAGAAGACCTGTTTATTTTGGAAGGGGTTGTTTGAGACTATGGGTATCACACTAAAATTCTCATCATCCTTCCATCCGCAGACAGATGGTTAGTTTGAAGAGACAAATTCCATAGTGCTACATCTTTTGAGGTATTACATATTAGATCATAAGACACAACGAGAGCAATACTTGCCTTTGGTAGAGTTTGCATATAACAATATGGTGCACGGTTCTACTATTAAAGCTCCATTTGAGGTTGTTGAGGGTAGCAAGAACGTATCACCTATCTTGCATACTAAGGATAAGATCTTTGAGACTGATCACTATGCGGAAAGCTTAGATGCAACCTATACAAAGATAAAGTATGCACTTCAGAGATTTCAGGAAAAGCAAAAGAAAGCAGTGATCGCCATAGTCGTGCTTTGCACTTTGATGAGGGTGATTATGTACTGTTGCGAATTAAAAAGGCAAGGTTGGAAAAGATGAAAGGTAGAGAGAGGTTGTATCTAAAGTTGAGTATGAGATACTATGGGCCTTTCCAAGTATTGGAGAGGATTAATGGTGTTTTTTATCGGTTGAAGTTGCCTCCGCATTGGCGGATATGCAATGCTTTTCATGTGAGCTTGTTGAGGCCTTT
Source organism: Lygodium microphyllum (assembly GCF_053477565.2). Classification (NCBI taxonomy): domain Eukaryota; kingdom Viridiplantae; phylum Streptophyta; class Polypodiopsida; order Schizaeales; family Lygodiaceae; genus Lygodium; species Lygodium microphyllum. Next base: position 37,330,818 of record NC_141148.1, read on the forward strand.
TCATGGTGATGTGCAAGAGGATGCATTTGTTGAAATTCAGCTTGAGGTTGAGAAGCTAGATGAGATATTGGTACTTGAGTAGATTTTGGCACATAAAGAAATAAATATTAGAGGTAAAGTTTCCAGAGGGTATTTGATGAAGTTTTAAAACTATTCACCGATGGATGCTAAATGGATGGAAGAGGATGACTTGGTAGACCATCCTCACTTGTTGCAGCTTTACCTTGATGTCTTTTTAGTTAGAGCCGACTTTGGATCCTGTTCAGATAGGTTCAGCAGAGCAGGGTCTAGTGTAGTGCTTGATGCTCAAGGGGGAGGTAGCACTTTCACTCTACCAATAATAGACAGCTCTCCTATGTAGTGGACCTTGAATGTATTCAGCATGCATCCAAGCTTTAGTGCTGACAGTATATCTACCATGAGGTCACTACTTAGTGTATTGGTCATTGTGAAATGTTTGCAGATGAGTATGGTTTAAAAGGTGGCTTTGAAACTATACATTTACATCAGCTTGAGATTAGTTTGAGATCAGTTTTGTGATTAGCATATGATCAGATTATGACCAGTTTATGCTCAATTATCAATGGTTTTCAGCTGATTTCATGGATAGTAGCATGTTTAATAAATGCCATTGATAGTTTAGCCATGATTTATGCTCAACTTATAGTTTACTAAGGTTGTTTTGCCAAAATAGTTGAGAAATATGACAAATGGATGCATCCGATGGGTTTTTGGCAATAGTTCTGGACTATTTTTCAGTTTTATTCTATGTTGGAAATTTTCAGCAAGTGTTGGGCATGTTGCATAGTAAAATAACAATGGCTAATGTTGTGTTCACTATGATGCCTTATGGAAATTCCAGTACAATATACTTTTGCTTTGGCACATTACTGAGCAATAGGGGATGATTGCAAGGATTTCAAGGGGAGGTCTGTCACGAGGATGTGAAATTTTTGGATGCTTTGCTTATGCTAGAGACGTTTGATTAATTCAAGAATCAAATGTGCAATGTTGAGATGCACATGGGATGTGCAAGCAAGTAGTTCATGGTAACATGCCCATGACCTTTAGGAAATAGTGGGAGTCGGCAAAAGTTTAACAAGTTATGTCACCTGGGTTCTAGGTGAATGTTGGTGTTGGTGTTGGTTTGGCCCTAGGATAATTAATTAGCCTATAAGTGTTAATGGTGACATTAGGGATTAGGCATCAATTAATTAATTAATGCCTGTCCATGGGTTGGTGAAGGCTTGTGACCACTTGGGGTTGCAAATGGCCTACCCAATTAATTTGTGGATGGGTACATCTAATTTTGGGCCGGGTCAAAAAGGGCTGAATTAATTTTGGAAATTAATTAAATGATTGAGAATGATTAAAAGTTAATCAAATGTGCAATGTGATTTGCACGTCACATTAAATATTTCAGTGTGGGACCCAAGACCTTGAGATATGAGTTGGTGCCAAAGGCAAAAGTTGAAATACGTTATACCTAACAAATACCAGGTGGTACCCAATGTTAGATTTGGGCCTACACCAATTAATTGGCCACTAATGTCAACGGTGACATTAGAGACTAGGCATTCATTAGTTAGTTAATGCTAGTCTAAGGATCAATAACTACTCGAGGATACTGGAAAATGGAAAAAGAAGGCTGCCACTTGGCAAAAATTCCCATGCAAGAGGGGAGAAGGCTGTTTGGGGCTGTTGCAGGCTCATTCAGTGTATGCAAGTTGAGAGAGAGAGAGAGGAAGAACATGCTGCTAATCAGTTTTTTGACTGTGGGAGAGCCTTTTGAGGTTGCCGATTGCAGCAAATGCCCTGTTGGAGGCAGGCGGCAACAATTTGGACATCTCTAGCATCAAGCAATAGTATTTGATGCTTGTGACATCATTTATTGCTCTTCCAGGTAGTAGGCAATATTCTTTTGGGCAGTTTTGATAGGGCAGCAGCCATTTCTGGGGGTTTCTTGCGAAGAAACTGTGAAATTTCTCTCTCTAGAGTATTGTCTCACCTTCTCCAACCTATGCTCTGACATTTGCAGCAATTCTCAGCCATTTGGAGTAAATCTTAGCTAGATTTGGTGGACATCAAAGGAATTTCTGCTGTAAACCCTAATCTACAGTAGAAATTAGGGTTTAGTAGTCACCTTGGGACCCATGCCAACAATTAGAGGGATTGGAAGACTGAAATCAGTAGCTGGAATTGGAAGAATTGCTGGTGATTTCATATGCCAGCCCATCCCAATTGATTTGGGGCAGCATTTGGCTAGTCATGGGTGAAATTAAGACAAGTCTTGGGTGAAAATCAAGGGGCAAACAAATCAAAAGGCTTGTTGGTCATTTATGATAGCAAGAAACACTTGGATTAGTGAAGGAGAGAATCTCGGATGTACTTCGTCCAATTGCTATATAAGATAAAGAAATACTGCAAGGGGTGCTAGTTTTGGGGTCAACCAGGTGTCCAATGTCCAAGGTTGTATGGTAAAGTTTGTATTTTCTAGCTTTGTGAATTTGTTTATTGCTGTAATCAAGTGCTTAATCAAGTCATCACCACCCTTTCCAAGAAGAAAGGCCAGTTTCACCCCGTGCTTGGAACAAGAAGATAGACTTGTTACTTCAAGGGAAGTTAGGTTATTTGAGTTTCTTTGTTGATCCCCAGTTGTATGTCCATACTTCAACTAGAGGGCATGTGTTTGTTTATGCTTTATGTGGACAATCTCATTCTAACATGTGAGTATACCTAGAAGGTCAAGCAAACAAAGGAGGCACTACACGAGATGTTCGAGATGATGGATTTGGGCCTTATCCACTTCTTTCTAGGTAATGAGGTTTGGCAGACTTTGAGAGCGATTTTCATCTTCCAGCAGTAGTATGTGCAAGAGCTTTTGACCACTTTTGAGATGGAGGGGTGTAGGTCTATTTCTACTCCCATGGATCTAAATTGGAAGGCTACGACAAATGCAAATTCAACAGTGGCGGATGCTACCTGCTAATGGTAGTTGATTGGGTCGTTGATATGGCTCCTCAATACTCGGATTGATTTGTGTTTTCCTGTAGGTTTTCTTGCAAGGTTCATGACTGACCCCAAGCTGGTTCATTGGTAGGTTGCTATGAGGATTTTGTGGTTCTTGAGGGGCACCCCTGACCTAGGTATTTATTATTAAGCAGATATAGGAGATTTAGCTTTTGTTCTATAGGGTTGGATGTGCCGGAGGTGTTGACCATAGGAGGTCAACAACTTACCATCTATAGAGGCGCTGTATAGAGCGGCATCTTCCACATGTGAGACAGTGTGGCTTTAGAGGTTGTTAGGAGAGCTTGGTTGTGCTTAGATAGGCCCTACTACAGTTCATTGCGACAATGAGAGTTGCATTGCTTCGGCATAGAACCTTGTATTTCATGCTAGGTCGAAGCTTATTGAGATACAATACCATTTTATTCAAGAGAGGATCTTGGATGAGACTATTGATCTGGTGTATTGCAAGATGGAGGATAACTTGGTAGACTTGTTTATGAAGGCTCTTCCTTAGACCATCCTTTGACAACACTCCAGATCCTTGAGCTTTATGTCGTGTGTAGAATTTGAGAGGGGGTGTTAGAGATTTAGTCATCCGGGCACATGCAAAGTATAATTATTCTCGGGGAGACTTAGGTATCTCTTAGTCAGGTCAAACAATTTTGTAGCAGCAGTTGTCGGTAGTTGGGCATGCAAGTGGATCAAGTCATATAGGTTGAGCAGGCCAAGCAAGAGTGCTACATGTCATGCTGCAGATTTTTTGTGATTATTTTACTGTTTTTATTATTTATTTTCAGCCTATTTATGGCTGGCGTGCCCTGGTTCATTCTCAGCTCAGATTTACAAATGGAGAGAGATCCTTGTCAGTGGCCTTCATTTCAGCATTTGTTCTTTGCAAATTTGTGTGTGGCGCCTTCATGTGTTCATTTTCTTTTAGTCCGGTAATACGCTTCTGCATTTGTGCACTCTGACAACAATAGCATTAACCTTCACTAAATATTAATACCAAGATTAAAAAATAATGGACACATGTTGTCCATCCTTGTCCATGCATCAGTGCTGTCTCAGTTGCTGTGGATGGTTTGCCATGGTCTCAGAGTGGCAGTTGAAACCGGTCTATGGCTCACATAAAGCAGTAGTTTCTTCGATTAACACTTGGTCTTTACACACACACACACACACAAGCAGAGACCCCACTCCCTCGCTCAACACCAGATTGGCCCCGAAGACGGGCGCTCCTCTCCGTATTTCTTTATCAATTAAAAGATGAAAAATTACAAAAATGATAATGTTCCAAAATACATAACCTGTGAACAGTTGGTTTTCATCTCTTCTGAGTAAATCCCAGCTGCATAAGAACAGTACAGCATGTCGAGATCAACATCCCTTTTAGGAAAGCATTTTCTGTGACCAAAACTCAATGATTCCTGTGCAGAATTGCAGTCTGCAGATATCTGAATTCACTGTTCTTACTGTCCAGCATGTGTAGAATTCACTATTCTTACTGTCCAGCACGCTGTTCCTACTGTCTAGCATGTGCAAAGTCCACTGTTCTTACTGTTTAGCATGTCCTGCATTTTCTGTGACCAATACTCAATGATACATGTGCAGAATTTCAGAGAAAACACAGAATTGTACCTTCGATGGAATCAGCCCATCATATGAAGCATTTCCTCTGAGAATAGAGAGAGAGTTGATCAGAGGGAGCAAGCTCTACCTTCGTACTTGAGTCAGAGACATAGAAGTACTCTCCATGGCTGATTTTCTTGCAGCAATCTGCCCTCAGCTTCTCAAAACTTCATTCTCCCATCTGCCCCTTATGCCTATACGTTTTTTTAATGCTCTCTCTCTCTCTCTCTCTCTCTTTTTTTCCGTAAATAATGCTTTTTTTTTTTCGTAAATAATTCTCTCTCTCTCTGTGTGTGTGTGTCTCTCTCTCTCTCTCTCTCTCTTTTGGGAATTTGTGCCACATGGCATATATATAACAATTTTCCCGTTTAAACCTTCTGGTCTAAATTTCTCCATGATCGGTGCAAAGTTTGACCTCAGCAAAGACTAGAGAATTAATCCTCCTGCAAAAACGAAGATAATGACGTGAACAGATTCTGGGGTCCAAAAATAGTAACTCCCTAAATTTTAGGGATGGTGACCCTTGCATTCCTCAAGTTGTTTTGAGCAACTTTTATCATTGTGACCACATCAAAAAGTGTAATATGGCTCAGTTACGGTGACTTTTATTCCGTGAGCATTCTCACATGTGCATCTTTTGTCTTGGCAAGGCTCATTGTCGTGCACCATCTCGAGTGGCTAAGCACATAGTCCCAAATCATTGGTATTCTATTCTTCAGTGCCCATTTAATATGGAACCGGTCCTAAGGCTCAGACAAACCATTAGTCCAATTTGTCCCAATGGGTGCCTCTTCTGGCCATGCAAAGATCCCGGCTTATTTCAAGAGAACTCTAGGGTTAAGAAGCAATAGCAATAAAAGAAAAGAAAAATAGAATATTTATATAAGTAAATAAGAAAAGCAATTGTAAAATGTATCACCACCTGGTGACATATCCCTCTCTTAAAAGAAGCAAGCGACCTCGATTGCATGCCATACATGCTAATGGATGAGACAGAGCGATAACAAGATTCTTCATGTTATTAGTGCCATCGCATGCATCACTTGCTAATAGATGACACGGGGCGATGGTAGGAGTTTTCCCACTACCATTTGTGTCATTGCAAGTTCAAGTCTCACATAGGTGGAGGATTACATCCTGTATTCAACTATGATTACTAGGAGCCTTTCTAATATATATGTTTTCGGATGCAACACAGGGCGATAGCACGTATACGCGAACTATTAGTGTCACAACATGCATATTCATTCAATTGAAGTGTAACAAATCCAACTTCAAAGCATTGAGATTTCATTCAATGATACACATGTTAATGCTAAATGTAAACCATACATTGTGCATTATTTAATGAGATGCAGTATTCAACTGTACAATAGAGAATGTACATTGCTTCAAAAAGCATTCTAAGTCACTGTAGATTATAGTAAGAAAGCTTCTCGGTAAAGTTGCAATAACTGAGGCGAATCTGCCAATTCAGCCTCTTCCATCCATTTGGTATCCATTGGTGAATAGTTCTTGAACTTCACAAAAAATCTTCTTATAACTCTACCTTTCACTTTCCTATCCTTATATGCCAGGATCTGCTCAGAAACTAGAATCTCATCTAATTCCTCTACTTTAAGGTGTTTCTCTCAAACCATATCTTCTGGCACTTCACCAATAAAAGGCCTCAATAGGCTCACATGGAATGCATTATGAATTTTCATGTGCTCTAGCAATTTCAGCCTATATGCTACATCATTGATCTTCTCTGAGACTTGAAAAGGGCCATAGTAACACATACTCAACTTTGGAAACAAACGTTCCTTGCCCTTCTGTTTTCTCAAACGTGTCTTTTCAAAACGCAATAAGACCCAATCATCCTTTTTGAACAAGAGCTCCTGACGATGACTATCAGCAGCTCTTTTCTGGTTAGCTTGTGACTTTTCTAGGACCTACTTGACCTTTTTATATGCTTCTTCCCAATCTTTTACATAATGATCTGCTTCAAAGATGTTATCTTTTGTCTACAAAATGGGAGGCAATGTCTTTCCACCTCCACAATCTCAAAAGGTGCTTTGCTAGTAGATGAGTGCACTGTATTATTGTATGCATACTCAATCAATGGCAAGTAGTTTCCCAAGAAGTCATATGATCTGAAACATAACACTTCAGTAGATCTAAAATAGTCGAATTTGCTTCTTCAAACTGTCCATTAGTTTGTGGATGGAAAGAAGATGAAAATTTTAGTGTAGTGTCCATGTTTTCAAGCAATGCTTTCCAAAACAAGCTAGTCATTCTTGGGTCTCTATTACTCACAATTGACCGTGGCATTCCATGGTACTTGAAGATATTTTGCATAAATATCTTTACCATGTGTTTTGACTTAATCTTTTTCCTTATAGGAATGAAATGTGCCTGTTTGCTGAATCTGCAAATGATAGTCCAGATTCCATCATTCCCTGAATAAGTTCTTGGAAGATAAAAAATGAAATCCAGGGCAACACTTTTCCATGGCCTTTCTGGAATAGGCAGTGGTTGCAATAACCCTGGTGCCTTTTGTCTATCAAATTTGACCTTTTGGCATACAAGGCAAGATCTGACTATAGTTGCCTTCATACGTGGTACGGATTGCTTTGTACGGTACGACCGTATGATGGTACTGTACGGTACGTATCTCTACGAGATTTTGGGCCCGTTTCGACCATGTCGCCTGCGCTACTTGGATCCCGTGTCCAGCCCTTTTTGGGGGTGGGAAGCCTTGGATACCTCACCCCAACCCCTTTTCCAGCCATGCACTCCCCTCTCCAGCCCTCTTTGGATTCCTTCTAGCTCGCAGCCCTCTCTTTGACCGTTGACTCCTCTTTGACTGTTTGAACTTTGACCCTTCTCTCATCTACAAAAGGTGCTCCTCTCCTCTATGCTTCCACACCAATTCAGCAAGCACTTGTGACTTACCATTCTCATATTTTTCTCTTGGATCTCGTCGCTCGATTCTTGAATGGACGTGTGATTTTTCATTCTCGAATCTCATCTCCCATCTCCTCTTTCCGGCACCCTATCGAAGCATTTGCCATTCTCAAATCTCATCTCCCATCCCCTCTATCCTGCACCCTATCAAAACATTTGCCATTCTCATCTCCTATCCCCTCTCTCTCACTCTTGCTCTTTCAACTTTACCCCAACTCTCGGGCCTCTCAAGTCTCCCTCTCAACTTTCAAGAGTCGAGACTCAAGCATCTCTCTCTCTCTCTCTCTCTCTCTCTCTCGGGCCTCTTTATCCGTTATCGGTACCATGACTCATGAGAAGCACGAGGCCTTCAATTTGCATGCGATCCATGTGGAGAGGGACACAAAGAAGTCCAACTCCCACCATTGGACATGCAAGTATTGCGGGAAGCGCTATATAAGTGGTGTAGCTCGGCTTCTCCAACATCTTTCCAAGACGGGGGGGCAAGTTGCTCCATGTAAGGAGATCCCTCAAAACATTGCGGAGGAGATTTTCGCCAAGATGAGAGGGGGATCCACAAGAGGAGGAGGAAGTGGCTTATCAGCACCAACTCCTATGCCTACTAATGAGGAAGCATCCAATGTGGGCGTATCTTCAACCGATGCGGGAGAGGCCTCTACCATTGGTGGTGGGGGCTCCACATCTGCATCTGGCTCCGGTAAAAGACAGAGTGTGGAGAGTCATGCGATGCCGGAGAGACAATCGTCTCTCTCTTAAGCTCCCGGTCATGTGCGTGCATCGGTTGCCTTTCTTAGAGAAAGGCAACGACTTGCGGACATTGAAATTGCAGGCACGGTGATTGAGTGCAATCTTGCATTCAATGTCCTAAAGCAAGAGCAATGGAAGATGGAAAAGCCATTGCTAATGTGGGTCCATGTGAAGGATGGACCGGTGTCACGTACAACGACATGAGGACGAGAAAGATTAATGAAGAGAAGGAGAGGATTGATAGAGCCCTTGATCCTATTCGGGCCGCATGGATAAAATATGGTTGCTCTATTCTCACCAACGAATGGAGTGATCGTAAGAAACGGGGTATCATCAACATACTCGTCTCATGTCCACTCAACACTTACTTTTTGCGGGCCATAGATACTGGCAAGAAGGGGAGAAAAATGATGGGCACATTCATCTACCGCCACATTCGACAAGCTATCATTGAGGTATACATTGCAATTTGCATTTTAAATTTGTTTTACTTTCTTTCATTATGATAATATTATGATTCATAATTGAAATTTGATTTATACATAACTTGTAATTTGTAAATTGTGGTTGTAGGTGGGCCCCTCAAATGTGGTGTAAGTTGTTACCGATAATGCATCGAATTGTCGACGCATGGGCCATTTGCATGAGGCTGAGTTCCCTACAATTGTGTGGACTCCATGTGCAAGTCATTGTTTGGACTTGCTCATGGAGGACATTGGGAAGCTCAAGTGAGTGAAGAGGGTGTTTCGCAAAGCTACATCAATTGTCACATTCTTCACGATAAAGGTAAAGGTGCTTGCGATGTATCGTGAGCATAGCACATTGGAGTTGAAGAAGTCTTCTTCAACTCGCTTTGCTTACATGTGGTTATTTTTGGAGCGCCTTTATGAGGTGCGGTTCGCCTTGCGCCAGACAATGGTGTCCACTCTATGGAATGAGTGGGATGAGCATGAGACAGAGGAGGCCAAAGCCATGCAATGCTTGTGTCTTAATGAGTAGTTTTGGCAAAAAGTGCATGTCGTTGTCATTGTCGTGACTCCCTTTTATAGGGTGTTATGTATGAGTGATTGCGAGGGGTTCACCATGAGCCTTATTGTTCGCTTCTTTAGAGCGGCATTGGCGAAGGCACATGCTTGTACAGTGATCACAGAGACATAGCATGCATATGTTTTAGAGATAGTAGAGAGGAGATGGGCATGGATGTATAAGCCCATCCATGGTTTTGCCGCATTGGTACATCCGGTCTACAAGTCACCGGTGGTCATGAGTGATAGAGAGTTGCGTTTAGACCAACTTGCTTATTTAACTCGTGTGGTCTCTGTGGATGACCACAATGCAGTGCTAGAGGAGCTAGGATACTATGCAGATCAGAGAGGGCATGTGGCTTTTGCTTCTTCCACTTGTTGGAGGAGAGTCACTTGTGAAGCCTTTATTTTGGTGGCAAAACTTTGTATACGCATTAGAGACCCTTCAGCCCTTAGCCATGAGGGTCCTTGCCCAGGATTGCTCTTCGAGTGCATGTGAGAGAAACTAGAGTGTCTATTTTCTCATTCACACAAAGATTCGTAATTGGCTTAGTACACGACAGTTAGAGCGGCTAGTCTATTGCCGCACTAACTTACGCATGATGAGGGCTATGATGAGTTGGGTAGTCTAAAGCAGGTAAAGTTTAAACACTTAACCATAACATTTAAAATTTGTTGTTTTAACTTTTAAACTTTGAACTTTGAAGTTTAAACTTTATTCTTTACAATTTAGACTTTAGCATTTACAATGATCAATCTTATATGCATCACTGCATTGTGTAGGTGAATGTTGATACATTTAAGTTGACGGGCGATACTCTTCCGAGTATACATAAGGAGGTGGACGAGAAGGAGGAGATGATTTTTGCAGAGCTCTATAGAGAGCTTATAGCAGCAGATACTCGTGACACTCGCAGTCAGCGTGCTCGTGGGCGAGGAGTTCGAGTAGGTGCTCACATCCTGTGCCTCATGATGACATCCCCCCCTTGCCTACACAGCCGCCACCTAGGGAGCCATCATTTGATGATGATGGTAACCTCATCAGTGAGGATGAGTATGAGTGTTTCTCATCATCGGATGCTAAGGAGTCATCTTCAGAGTCTCTTGATGAGCACGCAGATGGTTTTGATAATGATGATGATGATGATGATGATAGTGATACTTCATCATAGATTCATATGATATGGGTCTCTTTTTTTTTGTATTAGATATACTAGACTATAGATTGTAGTTGTATCACATGTTTTGCGTAGCCCATGCGACCGCAATGGTCACCCTCATGTATTCATCTTATTTTGTAATGAAATGGCTAGTTCCACTTTAAACATGTATTTTATGATCTATCATTTAATGTTTTATGATTTTTGTTATTTAAAAATTCATCTTAAATTTTTTTTTGGTACTAATATTATACCGTACCTTATAAAATCATAAGGTACCAATTAGTACTGTATTTTATCGTACCGTACCATATTGTACCTTTTGTACCTGACAACTATGGATCTGACATATGCATCAACATTAGATCTCAAGGTTGGCCAATAGGAGAAAGTCTCTACCTCTTTGACTGTAGCATCAATACCATGATGTCCTGCATACGGTGGAGCATGACTTTCCAATAAAACTTTTGGCCTTAACTGTTTTGTAACGCATAGTCTTCCATGCATCATGATAAAGCCTTCTTTGAACACATAATGATCATGATGTTGGCCATTGATCAACTGTTCATAGATTTCAGAGAAATCTTCGTCACACCTGCGGTTTGCGAGATAAAGCATCTGCAACTACATTCTTCTTGCCTTCCACATGTATTAACTGAAAATGAAACATAGATAGGAAATTTACCCAACGCATGTGTTTCTCTGACAATTTAGCTTGTGCGAGAAAGTATCTGAGTGTTTGATGATCCGTTTGCACTGTAAAATCAACACCAAGCAAATAGTGCTTCCAACTAGAGAGTGCATGGATCACAACCAATAATTCTTTCTCATAAATTTGGTAAGTCCTTTTAATTACAGAAAGTACTCTACTCTCGTATGCCACAACTCGGCCATTCTGCATTAATACAGCACCAATGCTATTTCCACATGCATCACACTGCACTACGAATGGCTTAGACAGATCTGGCAAAATAAGTACTGGATCTATAGTCATTTTTCCCTTCAAATATCTAAATGTTGATTTCTCTTTGTCAGTCCATTGCCATTTGACATCCTTCTTTTCAAGCTCATGTAAAGGAGAAGCAATCTCTGCAAAGTGTCTTACAAATCTTCTGTAGTAAGAACATAGGCCAAGAAAAGTGCAGACATCATGAACGGTTTTCAAGTCTAGCCAAGAGACAATTGCTTCTATCTTTGCAAGATCCGTCTTCACACCATCTTTAGAAACTATGTGCCCAAGGAAGTGAATCTCTTCCAAAAAGAATTCACTCTTCTTACCATTAATGAGCAATTTGTTACGCTTAAGCTCATTAAAGATTGCAACTAGGTGTTTTCTATGCTCCTCTTCATTCTTTGAAAAGATAATCATGTCATCAAAGAATGTGCCAACGAAACTTTGATAAGGGCAGAAAATTCTATCCATCATCCAGTTAAACGTAGCAGGAGCATTGGTCAATCCAAATGGCATTACTAAAAAATTCATAGAGACCAAATGTTGTTCTAAAAGCAGTCTTATGGATATCCTTTGGCTTGATTCTGATTTGATAGTACCCACTTTTCAAATCTATCCTGCTAAACATTCCTACTCTCTGTAATCGATCAAGAATGTCATCTATCCTTGGAATCGGAAACCTATTCTTGATCGTGTTCTTATTCAAGGCTCTGTAGTCAATACACATTTGCCAAGAGCCGTCCTTTTTCTGAACTAACAACACAGGTGAACAAAACGGAGAACTACTGGGCTGAATTAGTCCCTTCTCTAAAAGCTCATTAACCTGTGTCAATCTCTTTTTGTTGTGCTGCACTGACCTTGTACGGTGGCCTATTGGGTGGACTAGTCCCTAGAATAAGACCTATGGTATGATCTTTGGGCCTCTCAGGGGGTAACTCTCCTGGTAACGAATCTAAGAAACAGTCATTGAATTTATCCAAGAAAGCCCTTCTACTTTCATCTAGTACAGACGCATTATTGCCAACTTTATTAACTTGCTTTGCAAAAACCAAGTGCCCAGAAATATGATTTTTCATTACAGAAGTAATTGCAGAAGTGGAAACAACTGGGACGGACTCTCCTTTAAGCTTCACATCTAACACATGAGTCTTGCCCGTATATATAAGAGTAATCGTTCTATTGTAAGTATCCAAGATAGCGTGCTTCCTGTGGCAGCATGGGATACCCAACAGAACATCACAACTCTCTAAAGGCATAATATGGAACTTTGTGTCCACATAGCTTTGAATATGCATACGAAGTTTGCCAAGAATGGGGGTGACAGGTTCAGTATGTCCTAGGGTATGCCAAATTAGCTTGTCCAACTGGTCCCATTTCCTCGGGACGTATACCCAGCTTAGCTGTTTGGATTGTCCTGTTGGTAGGTATTCTATTTTTGCTTATATGGCGAAAACACAGGGTTTAGATGCCATGGTTGAGGAAAAGAGAAGAAGAGATGAGGCACCTCCAAAAAGACTAGAGGGGGTGACTTTGTTTCACCACCTGTTACAGCTCCACCTATGACGAGTTCTCCAGCTCAATCAGGTCTTGAACAACCTATGGCAGACAAACAGATGAAATAAAAGAGACAACCAAGAAAGGAGCTAGGATTCAAGCTCTTGTCAGACCTTGATATGCACACGAATATGAGTAAGATTTTTCATGAAAGAATTTTAAATAGTGAAGTCACTTTTACTGTTGGAGAAGCTCTTGGGATTGCTAGAAGAGAAATACTGGATCAGATGCAGGATCTTTTGCGGAGGAAACGACATGCAATGGAAGGACCTGCTTTACAGAGGTTATGGCATGGAGTTCTTGGGGAAGAGCATGATGATGCAGTGATGGTTGAGAATGCTTTCCGCAACAGTACTTTTCAATTTGTTCTGACAGGGGCATTGTCCTGTAAGAACTCACATGCAAAAGTGCTTCCCAAAAATTCTTATTGTACTCTTCTAAATCCGTACAATTTGCAGCGTCCAATTTATGCCATGCAGTCATGACATCTACTTCAAACGTGTTAGTTAACCATGAGGCTGCAAACAACTGTTTAAAATGGACCCAAGTGGCAGGTGCATATACTTGCATCAACAATATGTTCCACCACTGCAAAGCATTACCTTTCCAAAAAAGTTGCAGCCTTCCGCACCTTAGAAGTCTTAGTAAAATTCCCTCCCGTGTAAGCTGCATCAAATTGTTGTATAAATGTCAAAGCTTTCAGCTTATCTTGCATACCACTGAAGGTTTCAAACTTTATTGCTTGACCTCCCTCTTTATAGTCTTTAGGCTTTGCACTTTTTGGTGTTAGGTTGTCATAGACAGGTAGGTGGCTATAAAAAGCGGAGTTCCTTACGCGGATTATCAGCATTCATTTAACTTGTCTTAGCTGCCATATGTCAACTAGGCTGGAAAAAACCAGCGGCTGCATTTTGTACTCCAGGCATCAAATAAGGACTCTGCAGAGTTTGATAACTGGGCTGTAGACCAATATTAGCATAAAGTGGGTTCACTGCCTCAATAGGCATCATTCCTGGTGGTCCTCTAGGCAAGTATCCCTAATAACCTGTGGGTAATCCAGCCATTGCTTGAAAAACTGACCCACCACCAAAGTAACCAGGATAGGTAGCGAACTGAGGAGGAATAGTGTGTTGTGCCACTTGTGCATTACTGCCTTGACCATTCACTCCTTGGTCCTATGCTCGTCCTTCTTGTTGCACTGGACATGTCTCCATGTTTGGTGTCTTTTCCACATGCTCACGCACATTAGAAGTTTGCCTTTTTGAGTGCTCCATGGTATGATGTGATGACTCAACGTGAGAATCCTCATTATGTGACTTCAAATTTTTTTGCATCCGAGGATTCTTTACAAGCTGTTCAAAAGAGCCAACCATACTGAGGAGTTGTGCCATAAACAAGTTCTCCTATTCTTGCTCCTCATCCTGTGGTTCAATGTTGGTTCTAGAAGGTACTGACATCTGTGCACCAATACTCTCCCTTTGGTATCTATGAGCAGAAAAAGAACTCTCTTTGGTATCTATGAGCAGAAGAAGAACTCTCTTCTTCATGAGGGAGTTTTCCTTTGCCTTTATCCATGTCTGCCATCTTTTTAGTCTTGTAATCTCTGTAAAACTTGTGTGTATAGTCTTTTCACCCAAAACTCTCCGAGCTTAAATTCTTACAGAAAAGAATTCAAATCCCGGGGATGGAACCATGAAACCAGTCTATGACTCACAAAAAGCGGTAGTTCCTTCAATTAACACTTGGTCTTTACACATACACACATAAGTAGAGACCTCACTCCCTCGCTCAACACCAGATTGGCCTCGAAGATCGGCGCCCCTCTTGGTATTTCTTTATCAATTAAAAGATGAAAAATTACAAAAATGATAATGTTCCAAAATACATAACCTATGAATAGTTGGTTTTCATCTCTTCTGAGTAAATCCCAGCTGTATAAGAATAGTACAACATGTCCAAATCAACATCCCTTTTAGGAAAGCATTTTCTGTGACCAAAACTCAATGATTCCTGTGTAGAATTGTAGTTTGCAGATCTCTGAATTCACTGTTCTTACTGTCCAGCATGTCCAGAGTTCACTGTTCTTATTGTCCAGCACGTTGTTCTTACTGTCTAGCGTGTGCAGAATTCACTGTTCTTACTGTTCAGCATGCCTTGCATTTTCTGTGACCAATACTCAATGATTCATGTGCAAAATTTCAGAGAAAACATAGAATTATATCTTCGATGGAATCAGCCCATCATGCGAAGCATTTCCTTTGAGAAGAGAGAGAGAGTTGATTAGAGGGAGCAAGCTCTATCTCCGTACTTGAGTCAGAGACGTAGAAGTACTCTCCATGGCTGATTTTCTTGTAGCAATCTACCCTCGCTCCTCAAAACTTCATTCTCCCATCTACCCCTTATGCCTATTACGTTTTTTTTAATGCTCTCTCTCTCTCTCTTCCTCTTTCTCTCGCTTTTGGGAATTTGTGCCACATGGCATATATGTAACAATTTTCTCGTTTAAACCTTCTGGTCTAAAATTCTCCATGATCGGTGCAAAATTTGACCTTAGCACAAACCAGAGAATTAATCCTTGCGCAAAAACGAAGATAATGACACGAACAGATTTTGGTTTCCAAAAATAGTATTCTGAGCAACTTTTATCATTGTGACCACATCAAAAAGTGTAATGTGGCTCAGTTACGGTAACTTTTATTCCGTGAGCATTCTCACATATGCATCTTTTGTCTTGGCCAGGCTCATGAGCCTTCTCCAGTGGCTAAGCACATAGTCTCAAACCATTGGTATTCTATTCTTCAGTGCCCATTCAATATGGAACCGGTCCTAAGGCTCAGATAAACCATTAGTCCAATTTGTCCCAATGGTTGCCTCTTCTGGCCATGCAAAGATCCCGGCTTATTCCAAGAGAACTCTGGGGTAAGAAGCAATAATAATAAAAGAAGAGAAAAATATAATGTTTATATAAGTAAATAAGAAAAGCAATTGTAAAAAGTATCACCACTTGGTGACAGCAGCTCCTCAAGCCGAAATTGATAACACCATCGAAGGAGCAACACAAAGCTTTATCATAATGCCATCTCAAGTAGGATCACCAGACAAGAAACATACCTGGTTGTACCCACCACTTGCAATATGTATCACCTTGTACGCCCCTCTTGCTAGTAGAGTCTTATACCACCCTATATGATATAAAAGCGTACTTGTCTCCCATGTGTAACGAGAGTAATCATTTATGAAGGTGACACAACACAAATGACCATTAAGAGCTTTAGTTTGCATATAACCACACACATTAGAGTGTATTATTTGCATTTTCTAGATGGCATGTATTGACCATCCCTCTTAAAAGTGTTGGGATGAGTGCGCAATGAAGCCCAAGACAGGAATGGAGCAGGAGCAGTGTTGAGAGTGAGAGTGAGAGAATCCTAAGATGAGTGTACCAGTTTTTTGTGTCTATACACAAAGAATAATCTATATGTTAGGGTACAAATATGGGTGTGTTCACACTTGTAAGTTTATATATACACGGAGATTAAGGGACTTTACACCCAACAACCTCCCAGTTAAAGGCCTGAAGTGGTACGTTTAAGCTAGCCAACTTCCACTAAATGGATGCAATGCTCATGGTGAGCCTTTGCAAGACTCTTAGTGAGAACATCTGAAGAGTTATCTTGGGTTTTGACCTTAGTTAGCGTGACAAGACCATCATCCAAGACTCGTGAATGAAGTGGCACTGAACATCTATGTGTTTGGTACATGCATGAAACATGGCATTCTTAGCTAGACATAGGGCACTCTGGCTATCACAACCATGCATTGGAGTACGAGAAGAAAGACCAAAATCCTTGACCAAATGGCTAAGACAAATAGCTTTCTTAAAAGCTTCTGTGACTGAAATATATTCAGTCTCTGTAGTACTTAGTGCTACAATTTTCTGCAACCTTGAACACCAAGAAATAGCCCCACCAACCAAAGTAAAGACAAACCCTTCAACCATGGCATACATCAAAGAACCACAAGCTGATGCATAAGGTATGTCCTTCATAGCAGTAGTAGTTGCATCATCTTTTGGGTAATCAGCTTTGCTATGCTTTGTATGTGACAGTAAAGGCACACCAAGAGGCTTAGCATGAGCCATATTAAATCTGTCAAGTACTTTGTTGATGTACTTGTCCTCTGAGAAAAACAATAGGTGCTACCCTCTATCTCTTTTAATGCGCATGCCTAAAATGTATTCAGTTGCTCCCAAATCTTTCAGTGAGAAGGCTGAACTCAGTTGCCTTTTAAGAGCATTTAAGGTACTCTTATGCTTTCTTGCAATCAGCATGTCATCCACATATAAGATCAGCACAATAAGGCTTCCATCATCAGCCTTTTTAGTGTATAAGCAGTGATATGCGTGATTGCGTTTAAATCCACGACTACGCATAAAAGTATCAAGCTTTTTATACGGTTGTCTAGGGGCTTGTTTCAGCCCATATAAGCTGCGTTTTAGGTTACAAACTAAATGCTCTTTCCCTGGAATAGCAAAACCTTCGGGTTGTTTCATGTATAGCTCTTCATCCATGTCACCATGAAGAAAAGTAGCCTTCTAACACGTGTAGATCTTCTTACAAAATGATATGTATTGCTAGGCAATGGACCTATATCCTCAAGTATGTGCACACCATCACGTGGTGGCTGATTTCAGCATTTTCTTGTTGCTGTAACTTGTTTTCAGCATGTTCTTCTTGCTGTCTATTCCATCCTGTGCATCTATTTGTTGTCCATTATCTTTTGGCTGTAGCACAATAGGTTGTTGCTCATTTTCAGCATCAAAAGGAATAGAATCTTCAGCTAATGGTTGGTGAATAGCTGGTTGTTCATGCTGAAATTTGACCTTCTTTTTGTCAAGGTCACCATGTGTAGCATTTTTCAGCAACTTTGCCTCATTAAATACTACATCTCGGCTGTGTAATATCTTCCTGTCCTGAGGAAGCCAAACTCTATAATCCATCTCTCCCTCATCTTCATATCCCATGAAGATGCCCTTGATGGATTTCATGTCTTCTTTAGTCCTCTGATTTATAGGAACATGCACAAAGGCATCACAACCAAAGATACACAAATGGTCATATGAAGCAGGTTTGCTAGACCAAACCTCTTTAGGAATGCCATTTTCTAATGTATGATTGGGAGAGCGATTGCATACATGAATTGTAATTTCAAGAGCCTCTCCTAGAATAGTTGCGGAAGATTAGCTGTGGACAGTATGCATCTGACTCTCTCACAAAGTGTGTGATTATATCCTTGAGCCACGCCATTTGATGCATGATTATAAGGGGTTGTCAACTACTTCTTAATGCCTTGTATCTCACAAAAATTTTTGAACTCATTAGAAATATACTTGACCCCATTATCTGTTCTTATAGCTTTTAACTTAAGCCCTCTGTGTGATAATATGCATGAAACCTTTTAAAAACATCCAACACTTCCTTTTTGCTCTTTGACACATGCACCCATGACTTTCTATTGAAATCATCAATAAAGGTGACAAAGTACTGTGCATCCCCATGTGAATTAATTGGCATAGTGTACACATTAGAGTGTACTAAGTCAAGAGCGTTGGACTTCTTAATGACACTAGAGTAATAAGGAGACTTCACATATTTTTCATATATGCAATCATTATAAAAGTTAAGACGAGAGTCTTTTGCATCAAATCTCCCTAAAGAGGAGAGAACCTGAAGGCCTTTTTGGCTCATATGGCCAAGTCTTTTATGCCAAAGTTTCACCTGTGAATGAATTTCAGCCACAACCAAAAACTTGCGAAGTAATGCTTTACGATGCAAATAGTACAAAGTCTCCTTTTTGCTACCTTTAACAATCAGCATAGAGCCCTTGTGGACCTTCCAAGATCCACCACTAAAGGTAGTAAAATATCCTCTTGCAACAAGCTACCGAACTAACAATAGACTTTTCTTTATGCTGTACATATTTGACATCCTGTGAAATCAGCTCTTGGCCATTTTTAAGGTCCAAGTGAATAGTATTACACTCTATTTCACATGCATAATTGTTGCCCAAGTAAACCTTGCCTAGGCAACCTGCAATGTATTTGAAAAAATGACTCCAAAGAGGGAGTAACATGAAAAGAGGCATTGTTGTCCACTATCCATGATTGGGATAGCCCATCATGAGCTGAAAGTAAGGCATCAATCACCTCCTTTTTGGTGATGTGCATATCACCTATTGCTGCCATAACATCTGCAAGCATCATCACAGTCCTTGAGGAACAAAATGCCTTGCAACCTGTCTTTCCACAAGTCAAAGCCAGTGCCATCAAACCTCTTGATTTCAAGAAGGGATTTAGTGTCATTGCTGCTAGAAGCATTAGTGGCCATTACTAAAAAAAGTGCAAAGTACCAATTCTCTATCTTATGACAGTAAATATTAGGCCGGATATTCTGTCAAAAGATGGCGTACCAGCAAGATAGTAGGGTTTGCGGGGAGGAATACGAAGTGAACTCCGCAAACATGGAGAAGAGAAGAGAAGGGAGAAGAAACTTTGATGAATGGAATGATGAAGATCTGAATCATGGAGTGAATGTGATACAAGGGAACAAGGGTGCCGTAGCACAAGGAAGATGATGAAGACAACCACGGATCACAAACCATAATGTTCTCTTGAAGGGGTGTGAGGGCAGTGGAGAGGCTGGAGAGAAGAGGTGATGGACTGAATGAATTAGCCGCAAAGAATGAGTGAGAGAGTGGCCTATAAATAGGCACAATCAGTCTAGGGTGGTGCCCCTTTTTGGGGCTGCAAACACTAAGCGCAAAATGCAGAAACACAAAAACACAAACTGCGGGTAAAGGGTTTCTCAACATCCCCTCTCAGGCCCAAAAAGGGGAAGAAGAGAAGAGTGAGGTGGAGATGGAATGCTATATGCTGAAGAATGCTCATGCAGTAGGTGCCACTTGGACAGTGTCCCTTGTGGGAAAATTGTTCACTTGTCCAAGTGCCCCAGTATAAAGATGATGAAAACATGCAATGCATAGGAGGAATATCGGACCTTGTGTGACGCAAGAACCATAAGGATATGCCCGTACTTGATCTTGGGGGTTGGCTCCATGCTAACCAAGTGACCAAGGCAAGAAGAAGAGGAGAAAGAAGATGTAGAGGATCCCTAAGATCCAAGATTTCCACGTGAAAGGTAACATGCAGTAAAGAACAGTAGACAGAGTGAACTGGAGAATCTGAAACTCAACCTTGGGAGAGAAGCCACTAGCTCCATGCATCCATGCAGGAAGGGATACGAAGGCCTCATCACTAAGAACCTCCAAGGCCCCGATCTAGGTAGATCCTTGAGATCGTGGGTATGAAAATGTGAGATGACCGCTAGAAGGAAGCCACTATCCAAGGGTAGAAGAAGAAGGTAAAAAGTCTCCGCCACCAGGGTGTGCGAAAAGATTGAGCGGTGGGTGGGAATCCCTTTGAAACTGGAGAAATAGGAGCCCCCTCTGAAGTCGTAGTAGATGTAGATGCCCCCTTGGAGGGCAAAGAAAGATCATCCCCCTCTGAATCCCCCTGTGAGGTAGATAGGGAATCCAAAAACTAATGGATCACGGATCTCGAAATGTTTGAAGATGAAGGAAGTGCCGCCGGTTGTGTCGAAGAAGGTATCTAGAGTGGTGAAGAATGCCCAGAGGTGGCCTCTCGAATCTGAGTAGGCGAGTGTCGGGACCTAGAATGGGCCCTCGACAGTGGCTATAAGCACTAGTTGGGCCTCTAACACTCACAGGACAACCCCACATGGCCTCGTGGCCAGGAGCATCCAAGGGACACACTGCCCTAATTGCTAATGTAGATATTGCGTTTGTAGTGGAACATAGTCTAACGATTGTTCTTCCCTACTTCTCAGAGAGAGATCCCATACATCTTGGTGTAGTACATCAACGTGATACAAGAAAAGAAGGCACCTCCCGGGCAGAATGCCGTGGCCCCACTACAGCTCTTCTATACCCAGAGGATTGACCCCTCAATGCGCCGCTAACACAAATAACACAGATGTAACAAGCTCCACTATCGTTTTAAACGATCCAGGAGATAGAAATTTCCTCACTTGACAATTTTCCCAAAGAACCCAACCCCTAAACCTATAGCTTATGTGCCTCACAACTCAGTGGGGGTCATATATATCGGAAACCAATTGCAATGCATCTAGGAGTTACCATGTGATATGCTCAATGCAACTGTGAATGCCATAGTGCTAAAAAAATTTATGATTTATAAATCAGCATTATGTGGTGCGACAAGTATGTCTTTCCATGATTTCAGTCCACACGTCATACTTCGTTGCTAAGGGTCAGCCTCGAGCCTTCTCGTGCGGCTTAACCCCCTTTAACTTAATTTATAAATGTCCTATATGGTATGCACAAACAAGTAGATTATAATTTCGAATGTTTTCAGCAACTAATTAGCATCAAAACCCTCTTTCCCCCTACCGTTTAGGTTGTGTATCACGGATAGGTGTAAAGAGTGGTTTTTTGTGCGATTTTCTTATAAAAAGCAATAAAAACGGACTTTAACATGAAGACACAGCTGAGCTGAGGCTTATCCCTCATGGTATAGCCATGCCATACCTTCACGGATATAAATCTTATTTTTTCCTAATTTTCTAGCACAAAAAGACTAAATTTTTTCATTTTTTCACTATTTTTTCATATTTAGTTGCCTGAAAATTATGATATTTCAGAATTATTGGTTTTTCTTGATCAAGTATGCTCAACATTATTTCAGTCTTTTGCCTCTCATATGAATCCAAAAAACCTAACAAAACCTCCAAATTTCATTATTTCCATGAAAACTGCAACTTGCGGGTTTTGCGTGTTTAGAGGAAAATTATTATACTATTGAATTTTCTGATTTTCTTTAATATTTCAAAGAAAACACAGCATGGGGAACCAATTCCAATCATTCTCAAGCAATTTCTTCAACTGTTTATCATGAAATAAAAGGAAAGATCACTTACGCATAAAACCCGCGGTGGCTCGTATTTAATGGTTGGGAGGCCGTTGACGCTCTTTCTTGGCCGCTGACGCACTCTCTCAGTCCGATCTACGATCTCTACTGCTCCAACATTGTCATTTGATCAACATCCTTCATCACACCCCACCCCCTTCTCTCATGAATTGATCCATATGAACAAACAGCAAGGAGAGAGAGGAGAGAGGAGAGAGGAGAGAGAAAGACTAAAATTTCAGAATTTCATTCCCTTCATCATATTTCATAAGATTATAATCAAAATCTTACTTTTCTTCCATGGATTAGAGATCCATTATCATCTTTTATAATTGTTGAGGCATGAAAAGGCACAAAAATCCCTAAATTTTGGGGCGCAAATAAAAAAACACCCCCCACCTGCTTGACATGAATTTTGCATGTTTTTTCAAAGTGTCATTTCAGTTTCATTTCATTTATAAATTATCTAGATCAAAAAGCTCCATGTTCACACTGCAAACCAAGTGGTTTCAGCCCGTTTGGAGAGGCAAACGGACTTGAAATTGCGATCTGACTAGATTGCTGACTCCGTGACGTCGAAATCTATAAGCTTGGGCCTTGTCATGCACTTTCCGGCTCTCGATTCACATAGCTACTTTAGAAGCGCTAAACCTTGCGGGGATTAAATGGGGGGTTAAACGGCCTTCGATTGACGAACCGAGACTTGCGTTGGATTCCTAGTGTCAAAATCCACTTAGGAAAACTCCAACTCGACCATCTGCCACTGTTCAATTTTACATGAAAATTTGGTCTTTGAGGCTTCTCGGTCACTTTTCTGCTCCAAAAATGGGCTCTAATGCTTCAAAAATGGGACCCAAAATTCAGCTCTCATTGGCGACCACGGGATAGGGCGACTCAGCCCGTCGAATCCCACGAACTAATCTACACAAACATAACCATAAAGAGCATCAAGCTGATACAAAAAATATACTCAACAAAGCACAAGAACAACTCTCACTCTACCCCTTGATAGAATCAAGGCATGAAAATCCACAAGGGATAGGCCAACACAATCTGACAGAAATCCAAAGCGAGTCGCTAACCAAGTGCTCAAACACGGACTGGCTAAAAACCCTATCAAAGAATTCATTCTAGTGGTGGTCTGAACTACCTACCTAACTTAGGATAAGTGGACTAGGACCTCCTACCAGGCGAGGACTCCCATAGCATGGTCACCATATTTTTCTTGTTATAGTATATTTTCCTTTCAAGGTTTCATACTCGGGTGTATAAAAAGAAGGGAGTTGAGCGTAGAGTGGCCCAAGGAGAATAAAGCATCGGCCTTAGGTCCTGACTCGGTACCTAAGAATCTAGCAAGTACTTGTGAGGCGACACTTAATCCTTTTCTTTCGCTGACTTTTATTTTCGCTCCAACTGGCCTTATTATTTTGTTTTTCAGCTAGCTGCTACCCTAGGAAGACAAGGCATTGGCCCCGGGTCTGACTCGTCTCCCCAGGAACCTGCCAAGTCTCCGCAAGGCGGACTATCCTCTATCAGAGGTCTTTAATGCTTGACAATGTTCCAACAGGAGGTAGACGGCTACTCAAATCTCCCTCAGATATACCTAACCAAATTATAGGACTTCATGCCTTGATTGCCGGTTCCCAGAAACAAAAAGAAAATAACTCCCACATACATATATAACATTATCTGCTTAAGGGAAAAACTTGGAAAGGGGACAATACTACCTGGAATGGCCATAAGAAGCTCCTCCGCAACAAAGGCTTCCTCTAGGCACTTCGTCCAACCTGTGTGATGCAATCACTAAAATAGAAAACCATTAAAGGTACCTGTACCAAATAGACGTATGGCCCTCTTGGCCTTAGGAAATAAAATACTAGTACTCGACAGAGATGGCCCTCTTGGCCTTATGAAATAAAACATTTTACTACCATTTAACACATCATATTGTTGAAATAATCCCTTGGTCCTAACGTTACTCTACTAAAGCACAAAACCAACCAAGGATAAAACCTCTTAGGCCCTACACTAAGTGCATCAAGTTATTAGCTAACCCCCCTGTATAAATAGCAAGGGGTCCCCGACGAATATGATGATACACAATCCTGTGCGTCCATGACATAGTAGGAAGGTGCTTTCTTGCTACCTGACTCATAACCCAAACTAACCATCGGCGACTGAAATATGATGTGTCAGCAAGAAGATCCCAAAGTAGGCCACAGCTAATTTTAGGAGGTAATTGTAAGGGCTCCCCTGGATCACAATTGAAAAATACATCTTCCACGAAAGCCTAGTTAGCCAAGGAATCCGCAAAGTGATTCCATTGTCAAGGAACTAACTGACAAGTCACCGTCTCAAAGATATGCAACATATCCAAGGTTGCATAATGGTACATCCGTAAGATAGGATCCCGCGCACTATAGGTCCCATTTAGCTAATTAATTACTAACTGCGAGTCACCTTTAACCAATAATCCGCGGATACCGCTACATCGGGCTATATTCAGCTCTATGATCAAGGCCTTGTATTCTGCCATATTATTAGTAAAAGAGGGTCCTAAATAGATTCCATCTTCATGACAACCCTACGTTGAGGATCTTTAATGACCACACCAACATTCGCGTGTTTAGTGGGCCCTTTGGAAGCTCTGTCAAAATACAGAGTATAAACCCAGGCTTCATTGATAGGCCGCGCCATAATAATCAGCTCACTTATACTTATGATAATCAAAATCAAGCGGAGGGAGGGGATGCATAACAGGCACAATCCCTCATTCCTCGCTGAACTCAATAGGAATGCTAGTCAGAATTCGGTGACAATGGTGGCAATAGACCTTAATTTCCCACGTAAAGGATTCATCTTGCTACTCAATAACTTGATACCCTTTGCTCCACCAGATCACTCGATCTTGGTGGTAACGTTACTCAAGGTAGGGATGCTCCAGATAGGGGATGATGCATTCTATCTGCTCGTCTTGGTATCTATTGCACGTTAAAGCTGAATCCTGAAGGACCTGCACATGCACCAAGCCCAACATCAGCCCTTACACATAGTAAGGCTTCAGCTTATTAAAGTTAACTTTAGTTTTAAACTCTATTCCGTGCAAATCTGCTAGAAGGGCCATAGAGCCATTTTTTCCTAAACGTACAATCTTATATGGGCCATCCCATTTGGGTTCTAATTTTCCTGGAAAGAGCTCCCTTCAAGCATCATAATATAACACTAACCGACCTTTCGCAAATTTGTACTTTTTAGCCTGAAGATCATGAAGGGCTTTCATTCTTCTCTTTCCTACTTTTTGATGTAATAAAGCTTGCAACCAAATCTCATCAAGATGTGCGAGAGAAGTATATCCCATTTGGGTTCTAATTTTCTTGGAAAGAGCTCCCTTCAAGCATCATAATATAACACTAACCGACCTTTCACAAATTTGTACTTCTTAGCCTGAAGATCATGAAGGGCTTTCATTCTTCTCTTTCCTACTTTTTGATGTAATAAAGCTTGCAACCAAATCTCATCAAGATGTGCGAGAGAAGTATACCGTTTGTGTAACATTTCTTCCTCTCCCAATGAATGATTTAGGGCAAAATGCATAGTGGGGAGCTCTATTTCTAATGGCAAAACACACTCCTCCCCATACACTAGCTTGAACTGGGTGTGGCATGTGGCTCTCTTGAACGTCGCGTTGTAAGCCCACATTGCTACATATAATTTCTTATCCCAATTGCGCTTGCTTTCTGATAGGATCTTAGATAAGATTCCTACTAGTTGTTTATTTGCACTCTCAACCTGACCGTTCCCTTGAGGATTATACGGGATAGTCTTGTTGTGCTTAATCTTCAAAGCTTCAGTCGGGGCCACTATAACCTTGTTCAAGAAGTGTGTCCCTTGATCAGACACAATCTCCTTCGGTGGACCAAAGCGGCAAACAATTTGCTCCATAATGAAATTGGCCGCCTAGCATTGTTCTTCACCGTTGCTCGAGCTTCAGACCACTTTGTAAAGTAGTCCGTTGCTACAATAATATACTGCTTTCGCGTAGTTGATGAAGGGTATATTGGTCCCACAAAATCAATACCCCATTTTTCAAAAGGTAACGTAACCAAAACGGGATTTAGAGGTCGCCTACGATTTTCTCTTGCATTGTGTCTTTGACAGACATCACAACGCTTAACATAACTAAAAGCATATTGGAAAATCGATGGCCACCAATATCCAACATAGAGAGCTTTTCGGGTGGTAAGCCGGCTAGCAAAATGTTCCCTAGGCACTCCTCAATAATGAATGGTACCTCATCGGGTACTACACAACAATGATAGATATCATCTACTTCTCTCCGATATAAGATACCCACTATAATCGAAAAGTGTAATGCTTGTTGCTTGATTTTTCTCTTTTCAGACTTCGATAACGCAGCCCCAAATCCTCCTGTAGATAAATAATGTGTTATCACTGCATACTAGGAAGGGATGGAAACTGTATCGATTTTAAATAGACATAGTTACATGGAACGAGGAACGGGAACGGGACCCCTTGGAACGGGGGGAATGTCCAAGGTGGGGGAACGGGAACGGGGGGTGGAACGACACGTCTTAAGTGCCCCAAATATGCCCTACATGACCAAGTTGCCCCAAAGAATGTCCCTCTAATTGTCTCAATACCCCTCAATGCTCCAAATTGACCCGAATGTCCCAAAATTGACTCGATTACCCCCATAGCTCCAAATTGCTCTAAATTGCCCCAATTATTCTATTTTCCCTTGAAATTAGACAATATAAATGGATGATTACCTTGGAATTGAGAATAGGCTGAAATTTGATTGTGATTTGTAAGAGTTCATAATGCATTAAATTTGAGCTTTGCATGGACTCCTAATTGGCTTGTGGGTTGTCTTGACACTTTGAATATTCAATGAGAGAGAGAGAGAGAGAGAGAGAGAGATTAGTGTGTGTCCTTTACGAAAAAAAAAGAAGAGATTAGTGTGTGTCCATTAGGCAATGGAGATAGGTGAACATGTGGTAGGAGTGTGATACAAGCAAAAAGAAAAAATGTAGAAAAATGTAAATTTTTGGTCAACAGGCCTGGAACGGCCGTTCCAAACAGGAAATGGCGGGGAACGGCCCAGGGAACGTTCCTTGGCCGTTTCACCACCTCCAAGGATCTGGAATGTGTTAAACCGTTCCTATAGGCCGGAACGGCCGTTCCCTGTTTTTGTGTGAATAGACCTTCAATATCACTTTCCTTAGCCAGAATTTCCTTTAGCTCCTTGAAATCCACAAGACATTCTTCAGTATCTTGGAGCTTCGGTGCTTCTAATCTCATAATCAAACTCCTGCAAAGTGATTAATCACTTTGCTAAATGGTCAAGCGGCTGTAACTTGTTCAGCAATAGTCTGAGTCCTTCCGCCTTCGTAAACTACCTTCTCATAGATAATATAATGCCCGAATTTCTTCGTCGCAAAGACCATTCCAAGGCACAATTTCTCCATTTATGTATGGTTAACTTCTGATATCCCCAATTTCCTACCAGCAAAGGTAATTGGATGATACCATTTCTCCTCCCAAATTTGAGTTAAACAGCAGCTGATACTACATATTGTGGCGGCCGAAAATACATAGAAAACTTCATCTCTCTTGGGTGCTTTTAAGATTAGCGCTTTTGCTAATTTCTGCTTCACATCCTCGAAGGATACTTGACAGGGCTCATTCCACTCAAACAGACAGTTAAAAGATAGAATGTTCGTCAATGGCAACGCTCTTTTTGCCAGTGCATTGATGAATCTTTGATAGTATCCCACTGATGACAGAAAGCTGTGCACCTCTTTTGAAGTACGCTGCGGGCTCATAGAGACGATAACCCTTATCTTTTCAAGGTCAGTCGCAATACCAGCTAAACTAACCACATGGCTGAGTAACAACCCATAGGCCACTCCAAATACGCAGTTTCTAGGGTTAAGAGTGAAAGGGATGCAGGAGACGCGGGAGAGAAGAGCACACACAATGTAGGTGCTGTCAACAATGTTATGACAGTCTTATTGCACTTTCATATATATATGAATAAAGAATATGAGCGGTCACTATACATGGGCAGGCCCAAGGGCCTTTCGCCCCAACAACCTCCCACTAAAAGGCCAATGGGCCAGGGAGTGCAAAAACAAAAGAAAAGAAAAGAGATAAGGTGAGGAATCATGACATCTCACCCAACACCCAATCGGAAAGCGAGCTGTGCAATAAGCGTCAGGAATCTTTGAGTCCAAGACATCTAGCACAACTCATGAGTGCAAGGCTGTATATCATCATCATCATGAGAGTAGTGCATAGCATCAGTGTGGTGCATACAAGACAACGGAGAGCATCCAAATCTCTAGAGTCAATAACTGAAAGAGGGCCAACATCCTGAACACAAGTCAGATGGGGTCTCAAGACAGTATGCGGCCTTAGCGAAGCGGAAGACTGACATACGGCTGTAGAATCAGCCATAAAGCGCCCTGAACGCGCATCAAGAGGCCTGAGAGGTGTCTGCGTCTCATAAGAGACAGCATGACGCCTGCGTAGAACCTGTTGGGCATCCAAATCCCAAAACTTGTAAGCCGTAAAGTCACCATCTCCATAACCAAGGAGAAGACATCTGCGTGACATAGGCTCATGTGGCATATTGACAGTGGCGTGGCAACCAAATATCCTCAAGTGATCATAGGAGGGTCTCATACCACTCCATGCCTCATGCGGTGTAATACCGTCCAAAGTCAAACACGGCGTCCTGTTAACCAAGTAGACTGCCGTCATAAGGGCCTCAGTCCAAAAGCCATAAGACAATCCAACTGTGGTAAGCATAGCAACAACCCTCGCCTGTAAAGTCAGGTATATGCCATGAGCAATCCCATAATACCGTGGGGATAAGAAATCAATGCCATATTGCTAACAAGAGATCCGTAAGCTGGGAGAGATAGCATGACTCTCATAATCCATCTGCAAGCATCTAGGCCTGCTACCAGCAGAATCCATAAACCTGTCAAGCATAGTAACAACATCCTCAATCCGTACCAAAGGATAAGCCCAAACACGATGGGTAGCATGATCCATGAAGGTCACAAAATACGATGCTCCACCAAGTGACTGGGAAGGCATAGGTCCATATACTGCAATATGGACTAGATCTAGAGGAGCATGCCTCACACGATCGCCATAAGCCAAAGAGGCTCTGCACGGACCATGAGTACAATGAGGGCAAGTAGCATGGGAAAGAGTAAGCAATAAGCCCATATCACATAAGGCATCCATCTCAATGTGTCATACATGGCCTAGACGACAATGCTATAACAATGCATGTGGTATCTGCGTAACTGCAACCATAGAATCTCCCACATGATAGACATGTACTACATAATCACTGCCATATCTAGCACCTCTGGCCAATACCAAGCAACCACGATGGATTTTCCATGAAGTATACCCATGAGAGACATAATATCTTGCACCATGCAACTGACTGACAGAGATCAGGCTCTTACTGAGCGTAGGTATATATAAGACATTACGGAGCATAAGAGAAGACCCATTTGGCAAAGCCAAGTGTATATCCCCTGTACCAATAACATGACAATCCTGCTCAAGGCCCAAAGAAATACATCCGTCAACCTCCCTGTAAGAAGATAACCAAGCTCTATGCAAAGTAACATGACGAGATGCCATACTGTCTAAAAGCCAATCAAAGGTATAGGCCGTATCACTGAGTAAGCAATCTATAGGGTAACACGATGCCAGGAGTCTAGGCTCAGTTGCATCATCATGAGTAACTACATGCATCATACCACTATCAACAATGGTCTCACCTACTATATCACTGACTCTGCTCTCATGTCTAGTGCGGTGCAATCTTTTCTGCTCTCTAATCCATTTGAAGCATTTACGCTTCACATGCCCTGTCTTTCCACAATGAAAGCAAACAGAACCTATAAAACCTGTAGAAGAGGACAATTGCTCTGTAATAGCATGAGTAGGGGTGTCCAATACATCCAAGGAGCTTAAAGAATCAGGAGAACTCTTATTAGAGAGAACAGGCTCATCAAGAGGACTGTCTGCATGACTAGAAGAGCTTGAAGTTGTCATAGGATACTGCAACGGAGACTCATCCAAACCAAAAGGGGAGAACACAAAGGCATCAACCATGGATGCAAAAGCTCCCACATGGACAAGCCTAGCAGACAAAAGCATAACATATCCAACCACTGTAGCTCACAGCCATAAAAGCATAAGCATGCCTTGGAACCATAAATGCATAAGCATCTCCGAAACATAGGAGTATACATAACTTTGCAGTTTCTCATACCATGTACTGACATACATGTCCAACCAAGAATTGCAAGTGGTAAATAAACCTGCAAGAATCAAGCTCCAATAAAAGCCCAAATATTTGTGTAAAAGCATCCAGGTAAGAGGCTCTATAAAATACATAGCAGTAGACCATGTGCATACACGGGTGGCCATAAAGATTAACTGCTCCCTGACATACATGGGCAATAGCAGCCCAAATAGCATAGATGCCATACAACAGAGAAGCAGGACGGCCATAACTGTAAATCCCAAGCACTATCCAAGTCCACTGATCAGTAAGTATCTTGCATATCAAATGCAAACGAGCAATCACAGCTCAATAGACAACTGCCAAAACAAGGGAGCAGTTCACTGCTCAATATCTATAAGTGCATCCAAGTAATAGCTAAGATCCATAATCAGAGCATCAAATCCCATATAGCATCCAAGGTTGTAACGGAAAAAGCCAAGTCAATGTCCAATTGCTTAAGGGAATACTCAAATGAATGTCGAGACGAGCTCAAACAACTGCCATCCACAGCCAAAGCATAAAGCATTCACCAAGACATCATAACTCGTACTGGGTAGCCTAGGCATAAACCATGTCATAGATGAAACGCCAGCTACAAAGAAGTGACAATCAAACCTAAATCGAGCTCTAATCTCAGCTCAAAAGCATTCCAGAGCATAAACAAGACATGTGGCATAGTCCAAATACATCATGACATCATACCGAGTAGCCGGGAGCACCCTGTGACCAATAGGCATAACCCAACTGTAGCATAAATAGCTTCAGCTCTGAAGTTTCCAGCAGCAAATAACAGTCCAAAATTGAGTAAAATAATGCTCAAACCAAGTTCAAATCAAGTGCCAACTCATAGGCATACATTCCCTGACATGTAGGCACCAATCGGGCATCAAATGCCAAGACCTGTAAGCATAAAATTGAAGTAACAAGTGGCTGCTTTGTTTTGGACAGATCTGGGATTGTTCAAAATAGTCAATGGCTGAGCTAAATCAGCTCCAAATGCGTCTCAGATAAGAGGCATAACAACCACAAGTGATTCGGTATCAATAGATATCAGTAGAAGCATCACATAAGCCATAGGGATACAAATACATGCTGTCTCAGACCTGAAATTTGTTGTAGAATATCCTTTCATCAGAATTTGACAAATCTGACATCACCATCGCATTCGGAGCATGCCAAAACCCCAACTTAGACTCTTACCTTGCCTGAATTGGGTTCCGAATGCTCAAGATATGACAAAAAGAGTGATTTTTGAGCCATTTTTGTAAACATGCGCAAATAGAACGTGAGCATGCTGCTGTACTTGAGGGGCCAAATCAAGGTGGGTAGGGGATAAGCAAGAGCCCAATGAAGGCCTACAATATGCCTACACAAGCCTAGGACAAGTCCAAGCAAGAGGTGAAGAGAACAAGCTTCAATGATGGAAGTTATGGGTGCCTCTTCATGAAACCCTGCTGTTCATGTCAAAGAATGGTTGAGAACTGAGTGAGAAGTAAGCTCTCATACCTTGTGTAGATGCCCGGAAGAGCTCCCAAAGGAGTGGCTTTGATACCAGTTGAAAGGGATGCAGGAGACGCGGGAGAGAAGAGCACACACAATGTAGGTGCTGTCAACAATGTTATGACAGCCTTATTGCACTTTCATATATATATATATGACTAAAGAATATGGGCGGTCACTGTACATGGGCAGGCCCAAGGGCCTTTTACCCGAACAAAGAGCAATGCAGAACTGTCTACAACGCTCAAAACATTTCTTAATAATAATCAGTTGTTGCTCCCTTGTGGTGGTTGCCCTCGTCAATAAAGACTTTTAACTCCTCTAGGAAAATATTACCAAAGGTCTTATAGGCCATTCGTTGCTAAGATCCAGGTGCATTGCATAGACCAAAGGCCATTACATGATACACAAAGGTACTGAAGACAGTAATGAATGCCGTTTTCAATTTGTCCTCCTCCGCAATAGCCATTTGGTTATATCCAGCAAAGCAATCCATAAATGAATAGATTTCCCTACCTGCTAACTAATTCAAAAGTTGGTCAATGAAAGGCAATGGGTAGTAATCCTTAACCGTCTACTTATTGAGCTCTCTGAAATCTATGCAAAGTCGAATCTGATTGTTCTTCTTCTTCCTGATAACAACTGGTGAACACCATTCCGTGTGTTGAACTGGAAATATTAGGTCAGCCTTTCGTAGTTTTGTTAATTCTTCGAATAGCCCGTCCCTTAACTGGAAATATTAGGCCAGCCTTTCGTAGTTTTGTTAATTCTTCGAATTGCCTAGCCTTTCGTAGTTTTGTTAATTCTTCGAATTGCCTAGCCTTTCGTAGTTTTGTTAATTCTTCGAATAGCCCGTCTCTTAATTCGAAAGGCATACACTTTACTTTCTATTGCACAGGGCGGCTACCTTTATTTCAAAGGAATCATATGAACAGCCAGGCTGAGAGGAATGCCTATTAGCTCATCATAACTCCAAGCCTTGAATCATTCATTGTATCAAGGCCAAGCTCAATTACATCTACATTCCTTATCCTCTCTTGAGCCTCTATTAGCTTATTCAAAGTCACTTGATAGATATCCTTTGTAGTGGAATCCTCATTGGATTCGTCACTTGACGACGTCTCACAAGCAAATGGAGCATCTAGCGTATCAAACTTTGACGAAGATAAATGAACTCTCTCACTCTGAGGAGATTCACGATAAGCATCGACTACTACACATCTAGCACCTCGACCAAGATCAATCAACCAACAGATATATCAACCTAACAGTTTGCTTGTAAGATCCATGGCTTGTCTAGCAATACTTAATAGCTAGGTTGCCCTGCAAACCTAATGACCCTAAAGTCCAGAATGCATTCTACATTGGCAACTGTCACATGGACTTTAGTAATGCAACTTTTAGGTTGTCTTAAGCTGTCATCAGCCATTCGGAGGATCGTGGAGACATCTTTTTTTATTTCTAATTCTAGTCTCTCCATCAATTCCAAACTCATAATGTTGATAGAGGATCTTGTGTCTACAATAGTATGGTCTACTAAAATTCCATCAATATATACTGTACCCTTGGGCAATGCTTTTCAGCATGCTCAAACCAATCATCTCTTACTTGCGCTATTCCCAAGGACTCAACAATATACCCAGTGTGTAGAATCTTCTTCAATTCCTTGCGCACTCCTGGAGACAACTTAATCAACTGTAGAAGATTTACATCTGGCTTCTTTCTTGGCTTTTGCCTTCTTCTTCGGCGACTTCTTATCCTTCTTGGGATCGGCTTTACCATCTACGGCCTTGAGAGGTCCATCTTCCATATTGGGATTAAGGACTTGTCTTCCCTTATCATCTTGCTTGGGGTTTCCCTCGACACGTTTTGCCTTGGCCTTGTTGACTTCTTTACCCTTTTGACCTCTCGTAACAACTCGGAGATTAGAAGCTTTAGTGCCATTGACACAAACAGCTTCTATCAGGCTAACTCCACTGCCACTAGATAGCTCCTCTACCATAGCTTTTCCTCTTTGTAATATTTGCTTCGGTCCTTCATCTTGCTGGAGATTATTCCCTTGTGCTCGATGATTAACTGGACATGGTTGTTTACTTTCTTGCTGTAGAGAGCTAATCTTACTCCAACAAGTACTGGCTAAATGTCCAGACTTTCCACTTATGTCGCATTTGACGTTTGGACAATTCGTAGGGAAATGTTGGCCACCACACCACTTACAGTTGAATTTTGACGGGCCACCCTCTTTAGGGCGTTGACTCCCTATCAAGTTCTGCTGCATCTTAAGGAAATTAACATCAATGGCTATTTCTCTATATTGTTTGCTAACCATATTAATATAGTGCTTCATCATATCCTTAACTTCGCGAAGGACATTTGAGGCACTTGACTCGTAGCCGTGGTTGCCTACCTGTCATTCCACTGGCCTAACCACTTGATTAGGGATTGGTTGTTGATTCCCTAGAACAACGGTAGGATTTATTGTTGGGCTTCCAACGGTCGATGGAGCCATTTGACTGGTCATAGGCAGGATCAGACTAGGAGGAGTTGGCAACATGGGCACATTTGGAATTATGCTTTCTCTCCCATTAGGAGGACTCATGGGCATCCATTGACCTCCATTTGTTAGCACTAAAGTATTTCCAAATCCTAAACTCTGATTCCAGTTTTACCTAGAGGCATAAGCCACTTGTAATCGCGATTCTACCTCTTTTGCTCATGTAACGACCGTATCAATGTCGGCAAGAGTGACATTGCTCAACTGTACTTGAATGTTAAAGTCTAATCCATTTAGAAAATATTGCAACTCAGCAGCAGCTGGAATGGGGATATAGGTTTGCGATTACCTCCTTCAGTTTCTTGGCATACCAACAGACATTCTCGTGGGGTTCTTGACGTGTAATATTAAGGACACCTAGCCAATATTGACCTCCCCTTTCAAGGGCAAACTCTCTTCGAAAGGCCGCAAAGAATAAGTTGATTGTGGTTATGGTTCTAGCCTCTAGGCTGTGATGCCACACTGCAGCTCGTCCTTTCAGAGTCATGTTGTAGAGCATCATCAAGTGTCTCTTATCTTGAATCCGACAGGTAAACATTAACTTTTGGAATTCATTGATGTGAAGTTCCACGTCTTCCTCTGCTAACCCATTAAAGATGGGTAGAGGAAAACCTAAGTTTGGCAAATCTATCGTGCCAGCAGGAATTGCAATGGGTTGTGCTGCCATGGTAATAACCGGATTCACTACAGCAATTTGAATAATCGAAACTACCACTCCACTCGAAGTGGACAGATAGATTGAAAGGGGGGAAGTACTAGAGCTTCCTCCCCCTAACGGACTATGCATCGAGCTAGGGTTACTAAGACCTTGCACTTGTAAGGATATCGGGCCACTCCTTTGCGGAGAATATCTTCTATTTATCTCGGCTTGTCGTCTAGCTCGTTCAGCTCTTTCTTACCTTTGAAGCTCGGCTTGACGGTCTTGTAAGTCTAGCTCACTGATTTTTGGCATACACTAATGAATAGGTCCCAATTGACCAAGATATGGAAATCGCCACTTATTAGCGGCTCCCGGCAAATGCACCACCTCTCGGGACCTAGAACATGCCCGACAGTGGCTATAGGCACTAGCCAGACCTCTAATACTCACAAAACAACCCCACATGGCCTTGCGGTCAGGAGCATCCAAGGGACACACTACCCTAATTGCTAATGTAGATATTGTGTTTGTAGTGGAACGTAGTTCAATGATTGCCCTTCCCTACTCCTCAGAGGGAGATCCTACACATCTTGGTGTAGTACACCAATGCGATACAACAAGGAGGCACCCCCCGGCTGAATGCCGTGGCGCCAGTGCAACTCTCTTACACTAAGAGGATTGGCCCCTCGATGCGCCGTTAACACAAATTACACAGACGTAACAAGCTCCACTCTTGTTTTAAACGATCCAGGAGATAGAAATTTCCTCACTTTACAAATTTTCGAAAGAATCAGACGCCTAAACCTACAGCTTAGATGCCTCACAACTCAGTGTGGGTCATATATATCGGAAACCAATTGCAATGCATCTAGGAGTTACCATGTGATATGTGCAATGCAATTGTGAATGCCATAGTGCTCAAACAATTTATGATTTATAAATCAGCATTGTGTGGTGCAACAAACATGCCTTTCCATGATTTCAGTCTACACGTCATGCTTTGTTGCTAAGGGTCAGCCTCGAGCCTTCTCGTGCAGCTTAATCCCCTTTTAACTTAATTTATAAACGTCCTATATGGTATGCACAAAAAAATATATTATAATTTCCAATGTTTTCAGCAACTAATCAGCATCAAAACCCCTCTTTCCCCTTACCATTCAGGTTGTGCATCGTTGATAGGTGTAAAGAGCGGTTTTTTGTGTGTTTTTCTTATAAAAAGCAATAAAAATGAACTTTTACCATGAAGACACAGCTGAATTGAGGCTTATCCCTCATGGTATAGCCATGCCATACATTCACAGACATAAACCTTATTTTTTCCTAATTTTCTAGCGCAAAAAGACTAATTTTTTTCATTTTTCCACTATTTTTTCATATTTATTTGCCCAAAAATTACAATATTTCAGAATTATTGGTTTTTCTTGATCAAGTATGCTCAGCATTATTTCATATTCTTTTGTCTCTCATATGAATCCAAAAAACCCAACAAAACCTCCAAATTTCATTATTTCCATGAAAACCGTAACTTGCGGGTTTTGTGTGTTTAGAGGAAAATTATTATACTATTGAATTTTCTGATTTTCTTTAATATTGTGAAGAAAACACAGAATGGGGAACCAAAACCAATCATTCTCAAGTAATTTCTTGAACCATTTATCATGAAATAAAAGGAAAGATCACTTATGCATAAAAACCGTGGTTTTGAGGCTCACATTTCATGGTTGGGAAGCCACTGACTCTCTTTCTTGGCCGCTGACGCACTCTCTCGGCCCGGTCTACAATCTCTACCGCTCCAACATCATCATTTGATCAGCATCCTTCATCACACCCCACCCCCATCTCTCATGAACTGATCCATATGAACGAACAACAATGAGGGAAAGGAGAGAGGAGAGAGAAAGATTAGATTTTTAGAATTTCATTCCTTTCATCATATTTCATAAGCTTATAGCCAAAATCTTGCTCTTTTTCCATAGATCAGAAGAGGTGGCACAAGGAGTGCTTGTTGGAAGACACATATACTTTTGGGGGGGGGGGAGAAGGGTGGGGAGCAAAGGTCGAAGTCGGTAAGCATGGGTGGTGTGTTTGGTGATGCCACAGTAGGAGCACCGAGTAGTCTGGTCATCTGTCGGTAAAGAAGCCATGGATACTAGTCATAGTAT
Source organism: Lygodium microphyllum (assembly GCF_053477565.2). Taxonomy (NCBI): domain Eukaryota; kingdom Viridiplantae; phylum Streptophyta; class Polypodiopsida; order Schizaeales; family Lygodiaceae; genus Lygodium; species Lygodium microphyllum. Next base: position 37,368,050 of record NC_141148.1, read on the forward strand.
GGGGGAGTTTTGGAAATAGGGAAAACGGAAACGGAAAAAATCGGAGTTTTGCAGTTTCAGCCAAATTTTGGAAATGGGGAAACAGTGTTTCCGATTGTACACTTAAAAAAATACAGTATTATGTGGGTATGTAAATATATCAATGCCTACAACAACATGTATCCAAATTTCATGCAAAACTTTGAGTCTTTATGTCATATGATTGAAACCCTGATTCATTACACATGTCACGACTCATGACTCACGAGTAAAGATTGAGGAGTCAAGACTGAGGACTCAATGGTTGAAGCTTAAGATAGCTTAATATAATTAAGACTCAATTTTCAAAACTTAAGGCAACAAAATGAATTAGAATTTATGACTCATGAATAATCTATGATCTAAAGAGCAGTGAAGACTGACATCAAGAACAATGGAATAAGAATTAAGATGCATAATAAGTGGAATTAATATATAATGATACATGTAACTATGTCATGTGAATAATCTGTCAAAACTCCAAAGTCCAGTGAGGCTATAAGTATCAACATCAATGAATAACTGGCAACTGTAGTCTGGACTCTGCACTGCTAAACCGACTTTTATATATCACAAGTCATGACTCATGATTGATTCGGACTCTAAGGATCTGTGCATCATCTCCTCGTCCGACTTTGAGGACTGTGATCGAGAAGTTGATGAAGCAGCATCAGCCTTAGCCTCATCCTCAGACTCTGGCTCTGACTTTGCCTATGATGCACGACCACGTGTGGCCCTCTAATCCTCCTTTGTGCACTAGTCTCATGCACCAGTGCCGATAGCTCCTTATAGAGCATGGAGTAGATATTCTGCTTCTCCTGTGGTATCTGTGGAATGTCACGCACCTTCTCTATATCAATCTTGTCAACATTCCCTTGTAAACTTGAACGAGACAAAGATATATCATATGAGAGGAGATTCAACATGTTCAATGTTCATACATATCACAACAATTTACAATCCAACTTTCAAGCAAATTAGCAATGTCAAGTGTCAAGGAATCAAGGTTAAAAAGTTAATTATATATAATACTAATCATTACCAATTTACCTGTGAAGGCTCAGGGGACAGAGCGGTCCTCTCAAGAAACTGGAGATTGCAATGGTAAAACACTAAACGCTCCAATTGGGCAGTTGTGAGCTTGTTTCTCTTTTTGGTGTGGAAGAGGGCCCATGTGCTCTAGCTTCTCTCAGTAGGCCTTGAACTACAATCTTGTGAGATGACTAGAATACCAATGGGTTTCTATTCAAATTTAAGAGATTGAGGTTAAGTAATTAGCAATTGCTAATATGCAAGCTGCAAAATCAACATTCATAGCAGCTAGAAACGTTTGAAACGAAACGTTAGAAACATGTTTCGTAAGTTTCTTTCGAGAGAGGGTAAAATAGGAAAGGTGATATTTTTTTATTAAGGGGTTTTTAATAGTTTTAAAGTAAGGAAAGATGTTTTAAACCTCCATGGAACTCTCTTAAAAAGAACAAGTGAATTGAGAAAAAGTGATAAAACATGAAACAATATAGTCAATTTAGAATAACATGTTACACATCCATGCTCTATAATCCATTGTTGACTATTGTCAAAGATTAATCTTTGAATAAGCTATACTATAATCAAACCTTAAACATCATGATCATTGATTCATACATATCACATAAAGAAAATTGGAAGACATTTTACATAGTCCATGTGCAAATAGCAATGTAAAATGGGTGAAGCAGAAATATCACGATTCTCATTTCAAAACAAGTTACAAAATAACAAAATGTCAAAGTCCAAAATGAATCATGATACATCATAGATAACTCATAAATGAAACTAGAGTCACATAATGAACTGTCCAAACAATAATGGTCCATGGACACTACACTGGCTAAGTGAAAATCCCAAAAAGGTAAGGTTGTAGAGTCTAATCCAAAATCATGAATCCTCATGAGTTAACTCATGAGTCACTGCTCAGACTCATCATCATCACCATTGCCACCATCATCACCATCATCATCCCCATGCTCATCCTCCTCACTCACTCTCCAATCATCCTCTGTGTCATTTATGACACTAGCTCGAGCACTAACTGCTATCATCCTACTGGAATCTTCTACTGGAATTGATGCATCAACACCCCTAGCCCTAGATCTTGTTTGATACCAAAGTTGTGCTCTCTCTGCTGCAAGTAAGACTCACACCTCATCCTCATGTGTAGGATGCACCAAATTTTCTAAATGAATTTCCACCTTGAAGAAGTTGGGTTGATCTCATTTGATCCCCTGCAATTCTGTCTTTTGTGTAGGGCTATTGACAAGGTAGAAGCGGGTAGGCGCAGAAGCGAATAGGTAGAGTAGCTAGCGTGGGAGTTGGGATTGTTGATGGTCAGTGGGGTAGGAGTGGACAGCCGATGGGGAGAACAGGCACATAAGCGGATAGACGGAGAAGGTGGCATGGGACTGTTAACGGTTGGCGGGGCAGAATGAGGACTTACGAGTGAGACGGGAGGCGTAAGTCATGACAGGTTGTGCACGCGAGAAGTCATGAGTGATGAAAGGTACGTTTCTTTTGATTTTTTTTGCTTTTTTTTTTCCATCGACCATAGAGTCACACTAATCTTTGTTTTTTTACAGACTAACTCACGCTTTTTTTTCGGGGTCCCCCTCCCTATGTTTTTTATGCAAAGAAACGTTTCGTACTTTCCGAAACGTTTCATAAGTTTTGAAAGCAAAGAAACGCGTTTCTTTGTTGCTATGTCAACATTTAAGTGGGCAATATTAGTGATGCGCAATACAATGCAAATAGGAGTGAGACTTTTGATCAATGCCTCTGTCTCAACCCACCAACTCTCATTTAAAATATTGCGCCTAAAAGCAAGAGCCTTTGGAAACTCTCTCACTCCATGTGAGCCATTTCTAGCATACAATGGTCCGAATTAAATTTGAACGGGAACCTCTCCAATACAATAAATATATAAGCAAATCTAGTGGTGGAGGGCTTCAATAGCTCAAGTGTGCTATTGGCTCGAAACATACTTATGACGGATGGCCTCTTCTTCACAAATCTTACGATACTTGTTGCCGTCTTGAAAATGTCATCCACCCAAGATATTTGCCCAATATCTTCAATAAGCAAGTCGAGGCAATGGGATGCACATGGAGTCCATACTATGCTAGGAAACTCCTTCTCAAGCATACATCCCATAGATACACAATTGCTTCCATTATCTATCACCACCTGCACCATATTTTGGACTCCTACGTCCATGATGACTTGTCCCATGTGCTCCCAAATGAAAGCTCCTGTGACGGTAAGACTTGAGGTAGAGGCATTGATGGCCTTAATGAATATGGTGCCTTTACAGGAAGGTACCAAAACATTGTAAACATTCCTTCGGTGCATATTTGACCATCCATCACATAATATTGTGCATCCATATTTCACCCGTGTCTCCTTCAAGGGCTCCAATTGAGCCTCTATGGATGTTTTCTCCTTTCGAAGCTCCCATGTGCATAATGCATTTGCGGATGAGTCTTTCCACTCACACCCTATGCAGCTTACTGCCCTGATTATCTTCTTCCATTGACGTGTAGTAGCCACATTGAAAGGGATAGCACACCGAATAAATAAGCGTGTGAGTTTCCTAGTTGCCTCCACAATTGCCTACCTCTGAAGTCGTGCATAGACACTTGCACCATGCAAGGAGTCCTTTTGCCCACCACCACTAGAAGATGGCAACGGGGTCCTTTTTGCACATGGATTCGATACGGATATGGATGCACTTTTTTTTGATAGGACACTGGCACCTCCAATTTAGCTAGTGCCACTAGGCCCACTAGCCTCTCTTTGCCCCACTTGTGCTTCATTAGCCTGATGTGGTGTTGGATGAGAGGATTCATCCTCTTCTAGCTCAATACCCATACGCTTTCGGCGCCAAAGATGGAGACTTATTGTTACTTCTACCGGAACATTTGCGTAAGGCCCGATGTCTTTGTTGGGAACGCATGCCAAGTGGTCTTTCACATGCGTTACACTCTCCGATTTCTTCAATCCACAATAGTTGCACCCCCACTTCTTTGATCCGTCGGAGCCCTTGTATCCCTTGATTGGAGTGCTGTGCCTCCAATATGGGTCCAACGCCATGATATGATGATTAATTTTTAGGTAATGGATTATGGAAAGAGGAGGAGGAGGAGGAGGAGGAGGAGGAGGAGACTCGGAAGGAGGCAAGAGCTGGAGGTTCGAGGAGGCGGCGAGAGCTCGAGTGTGCCACGTGAGTCGGGAGTCGGGAAGCCTAGAACCAGACTCAAATCGTGAGATCCGAGGAGTAGGCGAGAGCTTTAGTGTGCTATGCGAGTCGCGAGTCGGGAAGCTTGGAATCGAACTCAAATCGTGATTCGGCTTGCTGGATAACCAGTACCGAAACGGGCGGTAGCAATGCGAAACGGCCAGTGCGTTTCGGCAGCTTTGAAATGGCGTTTCGAGAAACTATGGTACCATTGTGCCTTGCTGAAGAAATGAACCATGAACTGCAATGTCCGCCTCAAGGGCTAGCAAGGTAGTGGAAGGGCTGGAAGTGAGTTGCCAGTGGGAGGAGGATGCTACTAGCAGTAAGAGGTTGCAACCAGTAGAAAAACGCAGGTGAGGAGAGAGAAAGACTAAAAACGCAGGCTGCAGGAGAGAGAAAAACTAAAAACGCAGAAAAAACCAGCAGCAGCAGTGAGTATGCTGAAATCAGCTCCAAACAGTGCATGGTAGGCTGGAAACAGGTGCCAGACTGTTATAGATAGCAATGGCCAGCTTGGATCGCAATGTTCTCCGCGTTCGGGGTGTGGGCAGCAAGCTGAAATACTTGAAATCTGCAAAAACGAGATTATTTTCTGAATGGAGGGCGATCAACAATAGTCGCTCTACTGTAAACAGTTGCGAATTGTGGATGGAAGGCTGGAAACAGGTGCCAGATTGTAGATGACAACAAGGGATATCTGAAACTGTGATGTCCTCTGCGAAAGGGGTGTGGGCGGCAAGCTGAAAACACTTGAAACCTGCAAAAACGAGATTTTGATGCAGCGGAAGAAGAAGAAAAGTGGATGCTGAACTCGGTATCGGTCTTTGCTGTCATTGGAGTGAATGATCTTTGCTACTGTTTGAGCAGACCTAGCTCTGATACCATGTCAAAAGATGACATACCATCAAGACAGTAGGGTTTGCAGGGAGGAACACGGAGTGAAATCGACAAACATGGAGAAGAGAAGAGAAGAGAGAAGAAACTCTAATGAATGGAATGATGAAGATTTGAATCATGGAGTGAATGTGATACAAGAGAACAAGGGTCTGTAGCACAAGGAAGATGATGAAGACAGCCACGGACCACGAACCGCAATGTCCTCCTGAAGGGGTGTGAGGGCAGTGGAGAGGTTGGAGAGAAGAGGTGACGGATTGAATGAATCAGCCGTAAAGAATGAGCGAGAGAGTGGCTATAAATAGGCACAGTCAGTCTAGGGTGGCGCCCCTTTTTGGGGCTGCAAACCCTAAACGTAAAACGTAGAAACGCAAACTGTGGGTGAAGGGTTTCTTAACATATTCCTCTAATTTCAGCCCAAATTTTTAGGAGATAAGAGCAAGATTTTATCCAAGTTCATGTATAGCAGTAGAAGGAATGACTTTCAACAATATAACTGAAATTTCAGCATACAATCCATGTGTACAGTACTGCAACGTGACTCCATTTCAGCAATATTACCAAAAATACATTTGCAACAATCCCAGTTCTGCAAGTGATCACTAAGATGTTTCCCAAGGATAGTGCGAGTCAGTTCTGGGTATGCGAAGGAGGAGTCAGGCACCTCATCTTTTCAACTAGTCAAGTGTGAGCAAGCATTTGACTTAACCATGCGTCAATGTCTTCAGCAAGCGACAGCCCATCGGCAACTGTTGTGTCTAGAGGAAAACCAAGCACGACAAGCCAGTAACAGCATGACTCAAGAGGTAGGTCGGCAGGCGACAATGCAGGTCACACATGGCGCGACAGGTCAGGTGACTCAACAGGCAAGTCGGCAAGTGACGGCACAAATTGGACGTGTCGCACCATGCCGACAATGCAGGTCACACATGGCGCGACATGCCAGGTGACTCAATAGGCAAGTCGGCAAGTGACGGCACAAATTGGACATGGCGCAACAGGTCAGGTGTGACATATTGGGCATGGCGCGACACGTCGAATTTGTGCCGTCACTTGTTGACTTGCCTGTTGAGTCACTTGACCTGTTGCGCCATGTGTGACCTGCATTGTTGCCTGCCGACCTACCTCTTGAGTCATGCTATTGTTGGCTTGTTGTGCTTGGTTTTCCTCTGGTCACGACAATTGTCAATGGGCTGTCGCTTGTTGAAGACATTGACGCCTAGTCAAGTCAAATGCTTACTCACACTTGACTAGTTGAAAAGGTGAGGTGCTTGACTCTCCTTCGCATACCCAAAAGTGACTCGCACTATCCTTGGGAAACATGCACACTCTTTCCGTAGCAATGAAGTGCGAGATAGAAATGGAGCAGGAGCAGTGTTGAGAGTGAGAGAGAGAATCTCAAGATGAGTCTACGAGTTTTTGTGTGAGTACACAAAGAATAAAATGTATTTATATGTTAGGGTACAAATAAGGGTGTGTTCACACCCGTAAGTTTATATACACACGGAGATTAAGAAACTTTACACCTGAAGGGACTTTACATGTATTTATATGTAAAGGTACAAATAAGGGTGTGTTCACACTCATAAGTTTATATACACATGCAGATTAAGGGACTTTACACCCAACAAAAACCAAAGTGATATATTTTCCCAAGCATATACCCCTCACATGCATGGGTGATAGAGTATCAATGGGAGGCAAAGCATCCACCATCTGACGACATTGAAGTGTCATTAGACTACCAAAGCTCGTATGACCAAATGGAGCATGCCAAAGCTCCGACTTTTGCATAGTGGGAGTAAGTGTATTGATTGTTAGAGCATGACGAGATTTGCTCTCATAAGTATCCAATAAGAAGAGACCTTTGTACAAATTACTTGACAAACAAAGAACGTAATCAAGCTCTCTATCTTTGACAATACATTTGTCATCTTCAAAGATGACTTGAAAGCCTTGCTTATTAAAAGTTGAAATTGTAAGAAGATTTTTAGTAATTCTAGGCACAAATAATATGTTCATGAGCTGAAAATTTGATCCATCTACAACAGTGAGCACAATTGTACTGTTGGGAATAAAGGGCCACTGTGCCTTTTGTACTTGCTTGGGTGTGAAGATACCCTTAGCGCTTGTACTTTACATACATTTATCTAAAAAAACCTAAAAGATGTACAACTCATTGTACCCACACATCATGCATCTCACACTCTCTCTACTCTCTATTGCTGCTCACTCTTTCTCTCTCTTTCTTCACCATTGCCATTGCTGAACATTGCAGATCCACTGCACACCCATCACTTCAAACTGGTATCAAAGCGATGGTCATCACAAGCCCACTTTCTTGGAGCCCATTCAAGCTGTTGCCTTCAGTTCTGATCAGGAGTAGGACACCAGGGATAGCTTGCAGGTCACACAGGTTTCAGGGTGCAAGCTATAGGCCTCGTAGGGTGCAGGCGCAAGTCACAGGTCACGAGGATCTGTTTGGCAGACTGGTGACAGTCTTTCTAGTCAGTCTCAGCTAGCATAGGTTACAACGGCAGTCAATCGATACTTTGGCGGCAGATCCTAGGCATAGGTTTCGCGCAACATCTCCAGTCCATGCCTTTTTTTAATGAAGAAATCATGTTTTTTTTCAAAAGGTTTATCCTTGGTTAAAATTATGCGGCTTTTCGTGTGCCTACTATAACCAAAGTTTGACAAATTTGAGAGATTGGACATGCATTTACTTTTGGAAATTGGGGATTTCAGCGTATGTTCAAAGATTTTACTTGAGTGAGTAAAATTGTGGAATTTGCACACATTTGGGTCTCAGAAATTGGGGCTTTTCATGTATATGTGGAAATTGCAATGGGACAGGTACAATTTCCTAAAATTTTGACACATTAGACCTTGCACAATTCAAGGCTTTTGCAAAATTTGTGTCAAATTTTGACTTGGTATGTACTTGCAGTGTAATTTCTATGCAAATTGAGCACATTGGACCTCCGAAAAATTTGGGGATTTTGCAAAATTTCTGAAATTTTGGCAAAATTGGATTGTGGAATGTATGTGGGAGTTACGTTTGATGCAATTTGAGCAGTTGGAGTAGAGAAAATTTGGGGCTTTTGACCATGTGAGTCAAATTTCTGACCGTGGGTGGATTTGGAACAGAAATTGCAGCTAAAATTGGGGGTTTTCTCATGCAATTGATGTATTAGCCTGTGACACAACTGCAACTATTTGTGGTGCGCTGTAGCACACATTTTGTGACTCTGAAAGTTGATTTGCAGATCTGAAATTTCTGCAATTACTTGGTTTTTTCATTGCTGATTGGTACTTGTTTTGTACCTTGGTCAATAGTGTGACGGTTGGGCTTACATTTGTTGACTTTTGAGTCACTTTTGAGTTGTGAATCATGGCTGGCAGCAGTGATAGAAATAATCTTTTGCACATTAAGAAGCTTGAGGGTGCACATAACTTTGCTATATGGTCGAAGCAATGCTATTATGTCTTGGTGAAGAAGAAAAAGGTGAAGCTCATAAAGACAAAAGGAATAAAATCAGCAACCATGGATCAAGATGAGTGGAATGAGTTAGATGAGCTTGCACGCTCTACCATTGAGCTTTCAGTGTCAAATACTTTGCTCTTGAACATAGAGAAATTGAAATTTGCTTATGATATGTGGCAAAGACTTGAAGAGTTATATGCTCAGAAAAGTGCAGCAAGCAAGGTTTATTAGTTGAAAAAATTAATGGACCTTCGTATGAAGGAAAGCACAACCGTGTCTCTACATTTAAATGAGTTTAACTCTATTTTCAGCCTGCTGATTGCTTTGGAATTCTGCATTGATGAGGAGTTCAAAGCAACCTTTCTGCTGTGCACTTTACGTGAAAGTTGGGACACGTTTAGGACAACGATGAGTAACTCCAATGCCATGATGTTATATTCAGATGTGGTGAACTCTTTACTAATGGAAGAACTAAATAGGAAAAATAATTCAGCAAACAAGTCTTCCAATGTACTATATACTAGAGGCAAATTCCAGCAAAAGGGTAATTTTGGAAACAAAGCACGTAGCAAGGCTTGGGGGGGAAAATGTAGAGTGCCATCATTGTGGCAAGAAAGGGCATTTCAAGTGGGATTGCTTTAAGTGGAAGAAAGAGAAGGGCAAGGGCAAAAGCACTGATGATAGCAAAGATGAGAAAAAGGATAGCCAACTTGCAAAGAAGAGCAGCGTGAAGATAGAGCAAGTCAATGTAGTCAGTCACGAGGGCGATAGTGACAATGATGTACTCTTTGCTTCTTCTTTTAGCGCAAGTCATTGATTTCAAATTTTGATGATGACATGTACACTTGGATTCTTGATTTAGGTGCTTTATTTTATATAACACCACACCTGAGCGATTTTTTGACTATAGTGGTGGTAGACATGGTGTTGTCCACTTGGGGGGCAACTATGCATGCGACATTGTGGGGATTGGCAGTGTGCAGTTGGCATTTCAGCATGGTTCAATGTTCACATTGCATAATGTGAGGCATATATCCTAGCTCAAGAAAAGCTTGATAAACATAGGACAACTAGATGATGAAGGCTATCACACCACTTTTGGGGATAGCAAATGGAAAATATGTAAGGGATCTAGGATTGCTGCTAAAGGCTCTAAGAGTAACACTCTGTATCCATTACATGTATCTAGTGTGCGTGATCACATTGTCGCTATAATCGAGCAGCCAAGTATGTCTTTGTGGCATAGCTGGTTGGGCCACATGGGTCAAACTGGAATGAAAGCACTTTTTCCTTTGGGTTATTTGCTACGTTTGATATATGCTGATTTTAATCATTGTGATCATTGCATATTTGGTAAGCATACTCGAACATCACATAAAAAGTCTCTTTCATTATAAGGAGAAAGAAATATTTTATCACTTTTATTGATGATGCCACATGCAAAGTGTGGGTTTATCCAATTTGTTGTCAAGACAAGGCATTGCTTAAGTTTAAAAAATTCTTGGCACTTGCTAAAAATATGACCAGCAAGAAATAAAGTGTCTTCGCTCTGACAATGGTGGGGAATATGTGTCTAAAGCCTTTTCGGCCTTTTGTGATAGCAAAGGGATAAAGAGGAAGCTCATTGCCCCTTATAATCCACCCCAAAATGATGTTGCAGAGCGTATGAATAGGACTATTTAGGAGAAGGTCCGTGCCATGTTGTCTCATGTTGCATTACCTCATGGATTTTGGGCTGAGGTGGTTATGACAACTGTATACTTGATAGATTGGTCACTGAATAGATCGTTGTCCCTTAGGAAGTGTGGTCAAGCAAGCCACCTTCGTATGCACACTTGAGTGTGTTTGGCTGCAAGGCATTTGTATACATACGCAAAGAATAATGTAGCAAAGTTGGGGCCAAAGTTCTGTAAATGCATTTTCCTAGGATATGGTGGCGAGGGTGAAATGGGGTATAAATTATGGGATCTTGAGAAAAGAAAAATTGTACATAGCAGTGATGTTATCTTCCGGGAAGATCGCATGCTTAAACAGCTTGAAAAGACCGAGGAAGTTAGAAGGGTTGTGTTCCGAGAAAAGATACGTATAGGATAACAAAGAGTGCCCATTGTATAGCAGCAAATACTTGTTGTAAATGACCTATAAATGCAGGGAATGATGTTGAAATCGATTAACAAGAAGTTGCCCACGATATACCATAGTTTTAGTAAGAAAATGTGCCATTAGAACAGCTGGAACAGGTAGGATAGCATGCTGAACCATTTGAACATCAAGCTGTTAATGCCGATTTGCAAGCTGAACAACCAACAAACATTGATCATTGCATCCGTAGGTCGACCCGGAATACAAATAGCCAGATAGGGGTAAATCACATTCTTGGCATGTGTATACTTAGGGACAGATCGAAAGGTCTTCTTTATCTGTCATAGCATGCATATATATCCAAGATTTTGCAGCATTTCAATATGGAGAGGGGGAAAGCAATTGATGTACCATTGCCTCCGTATGTGAAACTCAGTGCAAAGGACAACCCTACATTTGATGACGAAAAGAGTGAAATGGAGAAAATTCCGTATGCTTCAATTGTGGGTAGCTTGATGTATGCTGTGGTTGCTACACGTCCTGACATAGCATTTGCGGTGAAAGTGGTTAAGCAGAAGGCATCTATTGTTGGCTTTATGAATGCAGACTATGTTGGTCATGCTGACTGCAGGAAGTCTACTTCAGGGTATGTATTCACCTTCACAGGGGGAGCGGTTTCCTGGATCTCCAAGCTATAGAAGTGTGTTGTACTATCTACTACAAAGGTAGAGTATGTGGTTGCCACTGAGGAATGCAAAGAGGCTTTATGGCTTTCACGTTTGGTGGAAGAGCTTGGCACTACCGAGACCCTTGTTCTCCATTGTGATAGTTAGAGTGTTATCATGCTAGCACAAAACCCGGTCTTTCATACAAAGACAAAGCACATATAGGTGAAATATCGCTTTATAGGGATGTACTTGACAACAAAAGCATTGAGCTTGTCGAGGTACATACAAATGATAATCTTGCAGATCTTCTCACAAAGGGTCTTCCAGCAGAGCAGTTTGCTCACTGCTGATAGATGATGGGATTTGGATAGTATATGTATTTCAACTTTGTATATACTTAGACTTAGTTGCTTCTTTTCTTCAACCTTAAGGCACATTGCCTTTAGGTGAGAGCTTGTTGGGGATAAAGGGCCACCATGCCTTTTGTACATGCTCAGGTGTGAACACACCCTTAGTACTTATACTTTACATATATCTATCTAAAAAAACCTAAAAGATGTACAACTCATTGTACCCACATATCGTGCATCTCACACTCTCTCTACTCTCTATTATTGCTCACTCTTTCTCTCTTTCTATGCTGTTGTCATTACTAAATATCTTATCTCCATTGCGTACTTATCACTTCATGTATTAACACCACAAACATCATAACTAGAGCTTTTTGCACAAGGCACTCTTTTCCTCGCAGGGGCTGACTGCATAGATGTGAACAAAAACTTTCGAGAAGTGATGTGACGGGATGCCCCATTGTCAAAATACCATGTATGTTGTGTTTTAGCAGCATTAAATGCTAAATCAGCCATAGAAGTATCATAATTGCAAGTGGGAAATGCATAATTCTTCTCAACCAAGTTGGCTAAAGCATCACCATTCAAAGACCGAGTGGCCGATGTTTCTTGGGCAGCCAAGCCTAAGACCTTTTTCTCCTTTGCTAACCTCTTTCTACATTCACCTATGTAGTGGCCGGGCTTCTTGTGGTAGTGGCATTTACTTTTCTCCTTTCCATTCTTTGTGTATTGAGCAGCCTTGGTAGATGGCTGTCCCACATAAGTCTTGGGTTGATTTTCCCTTGTTGCTTGCCTATGCCTTTGCCTTTATACCTAGAAAGCATAGCTATATCACTTGGTCTCAAAGCCATATTATTTCGAATGTGTTCCTCTTGCAACGAGAGGCCGGTGAAGTTCATGAATGCGAGGGGCTGTTGTGCCCCTGTCAAAAACAAATTCAATGAAGTATGGAAATCAAGATAAGACTTTGGAATTTGGGCATCCAACTAAATAGCCACCATCTACACATCCAGGTCATTTCTGAGGTGGTTCATGGTTCCAGGCCATGGATGGCAATGCATTAGATAATCCTAGTATGCAAGGAACTTATGTTGTTGGTTTATAGCTTGGTTTGTAGCAATTATATGGTTTGGTGGTGTATAATCAAGAATGTGATATTGGCATGCAGCTAGTGTTGCAACTAGGCTTGTATGGACAGGTGGGAGACCTTCTAGGGTAGTATGGAATGCAGATGTTAGGAGCTGGTCCTAATAACCCAAGCATGGGTGTGGCAGATGCAAAGGTAGGAGTGGTATCTTCTGTGCCTTCGTAACCACCAGTTTATAAAAATTTGATGCATAAGGAAAATGATAAAGATTACAAGGTTAAAGGTAAAGTTGGGAGGACATGGAGTAACAATAGTGCGCTTGGTTACTTGGAAGCATGTATGAACATTGTACATTGACAATACATGCAATAACGGTAGTGTGCTTGGTTGCTCTCCAAACTTGGATTGCTAGAAAATTTCAGAGAGAATTAAAACCCCAAATAGCCAAGATTAAGTTTTCAAGTGAATAACCAATTGCTCCTTAATTAGATCATGCTTTTGATTAAGGGCTAATTAGTGACTTAATCGATAATCATAAGTGAGTTGCTCACTAGACAAAACTTTAGCTCAGGGCCTACTTAATAACTTAAGTGCCCTGAGTGAGTTGCTCGCATTGCGCGAAACTTTCAATTTAACTCAATTTCAAGGTGCAAACTTTCATCATAACTTAATTCACTGGGCAAAATATTGAATGTAACTCAATTCCAAGGTGCAAACTTTTAATTTAAGGAAAGTTTCACATTGCACCCTATTCCTTATATCCCCCTCTTGCCACCATCTTTAGGTGCTGGAAAGTTGGGAATGAATCTCTTTCTTCTCCTTTCTGTCTCTTAGGCTATGTAACCTGTGTTTTACAACAGATCAAAATTAGGATTTGCTATTTACAAGATTAGTGGCTAGGTTTTGCAAAAATTGAATAGTGTGTGCTGGACAGTCGTGAATGAATCTCTTTCTTCTCCTTTCTCTCTCTCAGGTTGTGTAAGATGTGTTTTACAGCAGATCAGAATTAGGGTTTGTTGTTTACAAGATTAGTGGCTGGGGTTTGCAAAAATTGGTCATTTTGGGTGTGGAATTGCTTGCTGCAGACATTCCAACCAAAACCCCCAATTTCCCCCTTGTTTTTTTGTCACCAAATCATTGAAGATTCGGGGCAGATATCATAGAAAATGTATTTAGACATGTAGGCCTGACTTTCCAGCTAGTGAAAGCATTAAATTCAGCATCTAATCTCAGGGTAAATGTATGCTAGAGACTAGGGCTTATAGGCCTGAGTTACTTCAATTTGATAGTGAATTGAATGTGCATTGGTTAGAGCAAAGCTTTAAGATTATTGGACAATCAGGGCTGAGGTCTCATTCGACGAATCAGATTGGTTTGGGATTGAGATTCATGATTGCATTGTGGCAGTAGTGAGAGACCATGGATGCAGTGCTCAATGTCATGGTGGTCAACATTGGAGTGATTGCACATTTGTATACTTGAAGACACATTGGATTGTGTGTGTAATTGAGATAGATTCAAAGCTCATTGAGTTGGTGATATTAACTAAGGACATAGAAATTGGAGCAAATTTGGTCCATTGAAGAGCCAAGCACACAAGGAATCATTAGCAAAAAGCGTGCTGGTATGTGACAATTGTGTTGATCAGTTGGGCGAGTCACAAGTGGTTTATGTAAAGGCTCATCTTCAATATTGAAGAAGTACCGTAAGGAACACTCACCTTGAGGGCCAATCTAGTGTTGTCTACTATGCAAGAGAATAGTGCATGTGCTGTAAGTTTATCTTTATTGCCATATAGAATAGATTTATCAATTGGTTTTCAAGAACGTGTAGGACTTTCAAGATGAAACTCGAAGATGGACAATCAAGTAAGAAAGGCAGTGGCAACACCACAAATGGGCAACGATCCAAAGTCATCTATAGTCATTGTACCCTCATGAGTATGGAAATCTTGGAGCTAATTTTCTCGGGGAGTCATATGACTTGATGTACCACTATTGACGAGCAAATGCCTCTTAGAAGAGTAGGGAGCCAAGGAAGGGTCCTCCATTTGATGGATGTGAAGGAACACTGACTTGATAGTAATAGTGGGTGTAGAATTAGAGGTAGAGGGAGGCTTCGATGAAGGTGAGGGTATTTCTTTTGACACTTCTCCTTGGGGTGTGAGGTCTTTCCTCAGTATGGACACTAAGGATATGCTTTGTACCTTTTCGTGTGTATTTGTATTAGAGTTGGAAGACGGCTTTGATTTCTTGGACTTCTTCCCTTTCTTTTGCTTGGCTTGTCCTTTACTTCAAGGGAATGATGCAAAAGCATGGATCTGTGCTTTGGCGCCGTGAGAAATTGTCTCCTTGTGATGTGCATGGTGCTTTGGACCATCGAGACTAGCTCCTCTTCTTGAAAATCACTTAAGCCTCCTAGTTGATTTGATAACTCATCTATTTGTGGCAAGGGAAACTTTTTTTTAATGGTGAGCTCACTAAGTGCCCTTTAATCCACATGTAGGTGGGAGCTTCCATCCTTCCTTTTTGCCAACAAGACTAGAGCACCAGCTTAATAAAGTGTGCCATATTAGCAAAACTATTTTTAATGTCCTGCTCAGGAAACGTCATTGCCAGCCAAGCACAATATAGTGTTGACTTGCTGCCTATAATTAACAAGACACAATCCTACCGCCCATGATCTTGCACTCTATGATATGTCATCGCCTTCATCTTGTGTACAGCTGTCCTATCATGTCATCTGCCTTTGCTTGTTCCATGTGTTGCTTGGTATGGTGACCAAGCGCATTACATAAGAGGTGAAGTATTTAGGGATTATTATCTCGGAAGAGGGAATCAGGATGGATGCAGCAAAAGTTGGGGCCATTATGGAGCGGCCACCTCCAAGAACTTATCATAGATTTGTTCGAGATTGTGCGAAGGTAGCTATTCCCATGACCGATAAACTGAAAGGGAAAGGGAAAGACTTTAAATGGGAAATAGACCAAAAAGAAGCTTTCAAAAGCTTAAGGTAGCTATTACTACAACTTTGTTTCCAAATATAGTGGATCCCAACAAACCCTTCTAAATATAGCGGATCCCAGCAAGCCTTGTATGGTTGAAATTGATGCAAGTGATTTTGCAATGGGTGTGGTTACATTACAAGTTGATTAATAGCATTTGAGTGCAAAAGATTTGACTGTGCACAGGATAATTATTTTGTTTATGAGAGGAAGTGTATACAATAGTACATGTTTTGGAAAAGTGGTGGCACTTTTGTGTGGTGGCAAAGTAATGATTTTTTAAAATTAGGAAAGCATCAAGTGGCTCCAATCAAACTGGTCTAAAAGGCCATAAGGCAAGATGAGCCAAACTCCTTAAGAGTTTGACTATGAATTAAGGTATAGAAAAGAGAAATAAAACATTGTTGTAGATTTCCTCAGTAGAAATGGACATGAGTTTTACTCAATTCACTTCTAATTTGCTGTAGTCCATCAAGAGGTAAATGTCAGGTTGATCTTGCATGGCCCAAAGTATGGGAAACCATTTAAATAGGGGATCGAAATGAAAGGGCTTTCACTTTGGAAGGAACATCAAGGATGTTCAAGAGGGATTTAAGTTGAGGAATTTTTCATAGATGATGGCTACTTACTCTACAAAGGTAGAATATGTCCTGAAAGGTCAAGAACTTCCATGCTTGATACTTATGAGTTCAATGGTAGTCCTATTGTGGAACAGTGCGGAGTTAACAAGATTTGTAGTCTTATAATTTAGAGTTTGGAGGTCTTCTCCACCCTTTAGAAATTCTATTTAGTTAAACGGGAGACTATGCCTATGGATTGTATTGTTGGATTACCTAGGACACAGAGGGGCACAACTATGTGTGGGTAATTGTGGATAGTCTGAACAAAATGACTAGGGTTCACGTTTTTTCATATGCCTTTCAGCAGATGAGGACAGCTCGATATTTTGCAGGAGCTGGTAATCAAAGGTATGCACCCATGCTCGCAGTCATGAGCTCTAAACATCTGATGTTAAAACTCTAGAACTGACTAGATTGTTCATAGAGAATCTGTACTCGTTGTATATTGTTTAGGAGGTTGGACACTAAACTTAGCACGAGTGTGAAGGATCATCCGCAAACTGAAGGGGTTAACCAAATCCTAGAATGAATGCATTGTGCATATGTAAGTAAGGTAAACTAATTGGAAGAATTTGTGCCAACGACTCTTCAGCTGGAATCTGGATATAGTCCCTTAATGTTGACGTGTGGGTTTCATCCTAGAGCTCATCAGGTAGTGGGGTTGGAAAAGGAGAAGGTTCAGGCAGCGAAATATTTCTTGGAAGATATGAATGAAATGGTAAAACTTGCATATAAAGTAGCATTAGGAAGGCATAATACAGAACGAAAACCAATTCTGACCCAGCAGGACTTGTAGTGTTTCATTTTTTTGCAGGCTCCAAAAGATGTTGATCTATTCTATCAAGTTTGCTACAAGCAAAAAACATATCTGTGTTTTATCTGACAGGACATGGTGAGGAAGGAGAGCAAGTATAGCTTAGGGTGCTTTAGCAATTTGTAACTATGAAAATAGGACATGTTCAAAGCTATCTACTAGGTATTGTGGTCAATTTACAATACTTAAGAAGATAGGTGAAATGGCTTGCAAGCTCCAACTTCTTGCCCCAACTAAGGTACATCCAGTTTTTCGTGTAAGCGAGCTAATGAAAAAGTCGGGTGAAACTGATAATCTTGTCTCAATGGATAAGATAGTGGAGCGCTTTGATAAGCAATCCTTTCCAAATGAACTTGAAAGAATTTTAGATGTTTGTAGTAGACAAACTATGAACACTATGTACATCAGGGCTGGGGTGACTAGTGTATTAAAAAGCCACAGCTTTGTCCTGGGCTGTTGGAATCAAGGCTCAAATGGATTGGGGTAGCTTGTATTTTGTGTGTGTTTATCTGCCTTGATCTGATGTTGAGGTGATCAAACACCTCCTCATAGTTATCAACTTCGTATATTTTTCTTGGCAAGTAGAAAGGTATGCATATTACACAATCACTTGTAGTGCACTCTATGTAGGGCCTGCTTTATTTAAAGATGCCAAATGTAGCCACTCACCTTAGCAATCAGTCCTTTTACATGCTCTGTACTAGGAAGAAACCTTGATGCTCGGTTTGTTTTTACTTTGAGTTGGCTGCAATATGAGATCAAAATTTTACATAAGCTGTACCTTGCAGTGTGCCTGCTGATTTGGTGTTATTGTTTCTTCTGTAGGAACCAGAGGTTGTCGATCTTGCCAGGTTTCTTGTTTCATGTGGTGCAAAGATTCAGGGTGCTGGCACCAATGAGCTCATCATCAAAGGTGTGAAGGTCTTGCATGGTACAGATTTTGCTATAATCCCTGACCGAGTGGAGGCGGGTACTTTCTTGATTGCAGCTGCAATCACACGGTCTACTATATCTTTGTCTCCTGTTGTTCCATGTCACTTGGCCTCAGTTTTAGACAATCTGAGGAGCATTGGTTGTGAAATCTTTGAGCAACACAATGGCACCTTGTTGGTAAGCCTTCCTGTTTAGTTTATTTTGTGGTCATATCTGTCCCTCATTGGGTTAATTTTTCTGTTCTCTTTGCAGATCAGCCCTTCTTCTCATCTAACAGGTTTAGATGTCACAACTGCACCATATCCTGGCTTTCCAACTGATCTACAACCTCAACTAATGTCACTCTTGACCACCTGTCATGGAGAGAGTATTGTAAAGGAGACTGTGTTTGAAAGGCGTATGGGCCATGGTAAAAGACAACTTACAACATGCATTACATGTTTCCTTCAGGTGTACAAAACTTGATTCCTTCTGTTTTTGTTGAGAAGTGTCAGAGTTGCAAAAGCTTGGAGCCAAAATAATTGTCTACAGAGATGAAGCTGTTATATCTGGGAGGAATGTGGGAAGGTATTAGGTGATCTCTGCAGCACCCAAAACAGAAAGAGTTCTTGTTTCCAGTAGGACTTAATTTTGAGTCTTTGTCCTGTTGGAAGGACCTTCCTGTGCCCTTTTTTTATATTGAAAGGAACTTGATATACTAATCCCTGTAACATCAAAATTTTGCAGTTTCCTTGTGGGTTCTAATGTGAAAGCCTTTGATCTCAGAGCTGGGGCCGCTCTGGTCCTGGCAGGCTTGGCTGCAGAGGGCGTCTCCCATATTGAGGGAGCAAACCATATCGATAGAGGCTATCATAGACTTGATGAGAAACTGCGCCTTTTGGGAGCAAACATAAAAAGATTGCCCTAAGGCTTTTTTCTGCTGGGGGAACAATCTGGCATGCTCTTTGGGTTTTCCATTGGTGGTACTGAGTGTGCAATCTTTTGCTCCCTAATCATGTATTCTACACATTGTGAAGCTGAGTTGAAAATTTCCTATTTGCTTTTCTATCTATACTCAAAATCTTCTATTAACCAGACTTTTTTTTTCATGTTTCTGAAATTAAAAGAGGTATTTGTTTGCAGAGATATTTTCCCTTCTCCAACCAAAAACATAGCCAATGCATCAGAGTTGCTTTTTTTCCATTTTGGAAAGGCATGCTTGAAATGTTCATAAACTAGCTCTAGGATTAGTAATCTTGAACATTACGATATGCTACTTGTTTGGGTTTTCTGTCAAGGTTGAACTCCTCAACATTAAGAACAATCGGAGGAAGTAGCTTGTAGAGTAATGAAGTGCAGATTTCTTTCAAGAAAATGTGTGCAAGAAATATACGGGCAACCTCTTTCAAGGTGGACACTGATCAGCATCTTAAGGACGGGTCACTGTCAAAGATAACCAAACCCCGTTGAACATTGAATGAGGATAGATTTCGGATACAACAATGGTTTCAACCTACTGGAATGAACATCTCCCCCAATGATTGTAAATTATAAACATCTCTCCCAATGGTTTCAACCTACTGGAATAAACATTTCCCCCAATGATAGTAAATTATAATGGAAGAAAATGATTCGTAGGGTCTGGAAATGTGCTCTTACATACTGAGTCAGTTTCTTTGGAGAGTGATAGACTTCTTTCTGACAGAAGATAGGCATATCTCTTAGGAGAACAGTTTATTTAGTGGAGATTGGCAGCAAGAGGATGGAATGAATGAGCTTATCCACAAGATAAGACGTAGCTCTTAAGTGAACAGTTTATTTAGTGGAGATTGGCAGCAAGAGAATGGAATGAATGAGCTTATCCACAAGGATGGCCTTGTTTAGCAAGAGGATGGAATGAGTGACCTCATCCAAAAGGATGGCCTCATTTAGCTGAGCTTACACCATATCTACTTCACCTCCATCCTGAAGAAAATACACCCACATCTCCTATTGGAGATCTTTCAGCTCATTATCAAACCCTGTTTCTGTGAAACTGCTTTGTTTGACAAGTTTGGACTCTTACCCCAACCATTATTTTGTGGAAGGCTTGCTATCCTTCATTGGCTACCCATTCTTATTTACATGCAACTTCTTAAATTTTAACAGAGTATGTCAACTAACACTCATACCTTGGTAATTACCATTGTGGTCTTAATTATTAATGACAAAGGAGTGTATCAATGTTGTCTTTACTTTTATTTGTATCATTATGCTTGAAGGTGAACTGATAAAATTGCTTGTGGATGAATTTTTTTTCTTGCATCTTTGCTAGTGTTGGGAGTGGTTCTCTCATGACGTACCCCACCCTGTGTGTGTGTGGGGGGCTGATTCTTATCCTTGTTGATCTCCAGACTAAGTGTACTGTCATTGGCAGATAATCTTTGTCCCAGTACGAAATGTAGTCTCGTTGAATGTTTGGATTGATGGATATGCTGAGCATGGATACGGTGATGAAGCTTTGGAATGCTTTAGACACATGCATGAGGAGGGCTTCTCCACATGCAGTTGCATTTTCACAGCTTGTGGCAGCATAAAAGCAACCAAGAAGCGTGAACATACACCTGCTGAGGTTTGCAGGCTTGGAATAATGGAAAATCATAGACTTTGATAAGTGTATTGCACTTGCAAAGTCACAAGAAGTGTCCAACGAGCTTAGGAATAGTCTCTTGAACTGCATTAACCACTGGATGTGCTGAGCATGAACATGGTGATAAAGTCCAAAAACGCTTTGGGTGCATGGGAGACGAGAGCCTCTCTCCAAATGCATTCACCTTGTTTGCATTTTGAAAGTTTGCAACAGCCTAGGTGCCATCTAGAAGAGTGAAGGATACATCCCAAGGTTTACAAGCTGGGGCTCTAATAGAAATCATTGTTGGGCTTTGCATTAGTGAGCATGTAGGCTAAGTGTGGTGCACTTGCAAAAAGTGCAAGCATTGCTCAACAAGCTTTAGCTTGGTGGACTGCTGTAATTGTTGGATATGCCCAGCATTAACAAAATGATGAAGCTTTAAATTAGTCTAGAATTGTGGGAGATGAGGGCCTCTTTTGAAAATGTTGTCACCTTCACTTGCATTTTGAGAGCTTGAAGTAGCCTAGAGTAAGTGAATTGTTGAGGTCCACAAGCTGGGCTAATGGAAAATCATGGTATTGTACCTAGGCATGGCATTGGTGACCATGCATGCTAAGTCTAGTGTGCTCACAAAAGCATAAGAAGTGTTAGATGAGCTTCTACCATCGAACACAGTATCTTGAATGCCCTAATTATTGGGGGTGTTTAGCATAGATGCAAGATGAAGCTTTGGAATGCTCATGATGCACACAAAATAAGGCATTGCGTATAGTCATCTTCACTTAGACACTTTGAAAGCTTGTGGCAATATAGGAGGAGCAATTGAGCAAGGCCTAGAGATACATGCCAAGGTCTACATGCTAGCATAATATTATTTTAGGAAAATGCATTGGCGAACATTTATACAAGTATTGTGCACATAGAAAAGCACAATAAATGTTTGAGGAAACATAAGACTTTGTATTTTTGAATGACTTAATTGCTAGGTATGTTGAGCATAGACATGATAATAAAGCTTTGAAATGCTTTGAGAGTATGTAGGAAGGGTCTTTCCCTTGGGCAATCACCTTTGATTTTGAAAGCTTGTAGCAACGTAGGGAGCAATTGAGAAGGGTGAGGAGATACATGTCGGAATTTGCAAGTTGGGGCTACTGAAAATGCTACTATTTTACAAGGCAATGCATTAGTGAGGATGGATGCCAAGTGCGGTGCACTTCTTAAAGCCAAAGAGGTTTGTTGGTAGTCATGGCCATCTCTTGGTTGTTTGTGAGCCATGCTAAGTTAGCAAGGGAAATTTAGGAGCTTTGTCCAAGTTTGTCATTGTCTATTTATAGGCCTCACATGTCAGTTAATTGAGGTTCACTCAATCATCAACTTCTAACTCCCTTGTCTCTCTTTGTATTGTCATTGTGGTTACATCTAATAGCACATGCAAGCTTTGACCTTGAGTAGTGTATCATCTTTTTCTCATCATTCACTTGAGTTTCACATACTTCATTATGATAGCTGCACATATTTGATCCTTTCCCTCTCTTACTAGCATTAGAACATTATGTTGTTGGAAGAGAGGGAGAGAGATAGAGTGGAGCAGAAGATGAGCCTTAGCTCATTGTTGTTCTTCTTCCATTATACAAACTGAAAGAGACTTACACACATAGGTATGACTAACCAAGGCTAACTGTGGTTAAGTCATTGATTACACCGACTTATTAAATGTCACACATGTGTACAGCTGTATCCAGCTAATGTCGGTCACACATAAAGATAGATTGATTGAAGAGTAACAAGAGCTTGATATTCTAACACTCTCCCTCAAGCTCAAACCATCTAATAAACTCCAAGTAGTTGTTTGAAATATATAAACTTTTCTTTACCAAGAGACTTGGTAAATATATATGCTACATGGTCTTCAGTCTTCACATGAATCAAGTCAATCTGCCCTATAAGAATCATTTCTCTGATGAGATTATCACAATGTAATCTCAATATTTTTGGACCTAGCATGGTAGACAGGATTGCTAGCCAACATAACACTATTGAGATTATCACAATGTAATCTCACTTTGCTTTCCAGCTGTATTTCCAAGTCTTTCAGCAGTTTCATCAACCAAATTGCTTCACAAGCCGCTAAGGTAGCTCCTCTGTACTTAGCTTCTGTACTAGACAATGCAACCG